>NC_088686.1:38920250-39534500 GCF_028017835.1 Emys orbicularis
TTGCTTCCCCATGCTTCCTCGTACTGATCCTGGAGTTTCAAGAGGCTTGAATTGGTGGACAGCACATGAATGTTCCCTGTCGCTAACTAAAACAAACCATCTTTATGTTAATTCTTGACTGCTGCTGAACAAAGCTTTCTTTTGCTTTTGTTGTATATTTTCCTGGAGAGGACATTTGCCAAATAGTCATAGCCGATGCTTCTCAAACAACTCAGAGACCAGGGAGATTGCAGGCAAGTGAACACAACAACCCAACAGCATCAAGAAGCCTTTTTTCCCTGATGGCCACATTGTAACAGCTATGACAAATGTGCAATATGTAGATTTCATTATTTTCTACAGGAAACCTCAGCAAAGATAACTGGCTCTCTTCCATGATAAACTTAAGAATAAAAAATGAGTGATAGAAATACTTCAAAAGGTAGAAGAAAAACAAAACAGTGTCAAAGAGTTGGAACTCGGAGAGTGGGGGATTACAACTAGGCTCCAGAGCCTTTTACCTCTAGGTCACACATTCTAATTTGGTCCAAGAAGGTAGTAACCAAAAGTTATTACCATCTGCTGGCTGTTCAGTCACCTGTGTGAAGTGAGTTGGAGAGGTCTCCGACCATTGCAGAAGACAGATGTCCACAAAAACACCACCATAATTCATCCACAGGTTGGTAATGTCAGCAAAGAGGCCAAGAAATGACTTGGTAATAGAGACCCAACTACCCTCTGGCCCTGAAGTGGTGCTTTCAGGTCAAGTTTGAGGTACATAAAGCAAGGAAGTGTAGAAGAAGCTTACACTGCTGCTGACATCTGTGCTAGATACATGATCATAGACTTTAAGGCAGAAGGGACTATTGTGATAATCTATTCTGACTTCCTATATAACACAGGCCATAGAATTTCACCCAGTAATTCTTGCATCAATCCCATAACTTCTGGTTGAGCTAGAGCATATCTTTTTAGAAAGACATTCAATTTTCTTTTTAAAAATTTTAAGTGGTGGATAATCCACCACATACCTAGGCGAATGTGATGGCTAATCACACTCGTGGTTAAAATGTCCACCTTATTTCTAGTCTAAATTTGTCTAGCTTGAATTTCCAGCCATTGAATCCTATTATGCCTTTGGCTGATGAATTAAGAAGCCCTCTACTATTAGAAATCTCCTCTTCATGTAGGTATGTGACATTCTGTACCTCGGGGGAACACCCAGCACCCCCATGTTCATCCTTATAATATGAATATGTGGTATCCAATGCAAAGTTTGTTGTGTTGGGTGTCTTCAGAAGGCTCATGATGCACTAAGCATTGTTGTTATAGTAATGTTATGTTATAGGTTTTAATTTCATGTATATAGTTTTGAGTCTGAAAATGTGTCCTCATGGCTTAAAACAAGCTCAGGCAAAAACTCTCCAAGAGCAGAGGGGCAGTTCACACCTCATCAGGGCATGTATAGGACAAACCCAGCCCCTCACAGGAACAAAGTACACTGGCCTAGGCAGCAACAAAGGATCTGTTGGACTCTCAAGTGAGTTACCCCCCTTCCGTTGGTCAGTTTGGGACTACGATCAGGTAATGCTCACCTGACTCTGAAGGGAGGGGGGCAAAGCCAAGAGGGAAGAAAGAACATGATAAAAGGGAGAGACGTTTGCCATGCTCTCTCTCTTTTCCACCTACATCTACAGACACCGCCGCCACCACCACCAAGCGACTGATCAAAGGGGAAAGCCTGGCTGAAGGGCAATCAGCCAGTCTGTTGTGAGAAGCATCTAAGTTTGTAAGGGACTGAAAGTGTTCAGATCAGCTTAGAATGCGTTTTGCTTTTATTTCATTTGACCAAATCTGACTTGTTTTGCTTTGACTTATAATCACTTAAAATCTATCTTTGTAGTTAATAAATGTGTTTGTTTGTTCTACCTGAAGCAGTGTGTTTGGATTCAAGCGTGTCAGAGACTCCCCTTGGGATAACAAGCCTGGTACATATCAATTTCTTTGTTAAATTGACGAACTCATATAAGCTTGTAGCATCCAGCGGGCATAACTGGACACTGCAAGATGGAGGTTTCTAGGGTTGTGTCTGGGACCGGAGATATTGGCTAGTGTCATTCGGTTGCACAATCCAAGCAGCTTACATGCTAGAGTTTGTGCGTGAATAGCCCAGGAGTGGGGGTTCTCACAGCAGAGCAGGGTAAGGCTGGCTCCCAGAGTCGAGGACTGGAGTGACCTAGCAGATCACTGGTCCAGCTAACACGAGAGGGGAACGTCACAAGGTACTTATGGATCTCAATCAAGTCACCCCTTAACCTTCCCTTGGATAAGCTAAATGGATTGAGCTTCTTAAGTCGGTAACTGGAAGACAGGGTTTCCAGACATCAAATCATCATTCTGGTTACTCTTTTCGAAACCCTTTCCAATTTTTCAACATCCTTTTTGAAGTGTGGACCTCAGCACCAGACACAGTATTCCAGCAATCATCTCACTAATGTCATATAGAAAAGTAATAACACCTCCCTTCTTCTACTTATACGTTTGAAAAGCTGATGATAATCAGTAACCAGGACTGTCAAGTCAGCTCCTTTCTGCAGCTCAGTGGGAGGAGGAAGAGGGGAGAATACAATGTATAAAATAAAATGATAAAGAATGTCGTGCTATATCAGGGGTCTGCCACACTCTAGTCAGGACACATTGATCTCTGCTGAAAAGAGAGGCAAATAACTAGGCTCTATCTCTTTCTCTCACATACCTGTCAATCCAGTATATTCATGCACACAAGCTTCATGTTAGTGCCAGCAGATGGCCTCTTTATGAATCCCACATATACACTATTAGATCACTTTAACTATGCCTACATAAATCTGTTTTGCAGCCTACAGTTGTCTACATCTCTTCCCCCTCCATGTCCAAAATGCTAAGTGAAATCCCACCTTATGAGGTGGAAAACAGCTCTTTCTCCTCCCTCCCCTCCCCCCCGGGTCGCTTACTACCCTGAGGAAGGAAAAAAGGTAGCTTGGGAGTAATTAGTGATGGGCTATTGTATATTAAGTACAAAAATCATATGGTAACAGCATGGGCAGCAGGTATCAAAGGCAGGGGAAGGCTGCGCCTACCCAAACTGTCTGCATGTGCCCCACCCACACTCCATCCCCAGTCTCCCTCCTGCTTCCCGCCACACTCTACTGTGGTTCTCCCTTCCCATGTGTCCGGGGCCCCAGGCCTTGGCGCCGGAACTGGGGAGGGCCAGAGGGCCATAGCCCTCCCCTTTTTTGAAAGTGGATGGGCCTGACCTGTCCACTTTTTGCCAGGGCGAACCCTGCCTCCTTCCCCTCATCTTCCCCCTGAGGCCCCCCCCCCCAGCCCGGCCAGTGTGGAGATTGGCTGGGGAGCCCAGGCAGCTGTGGGGAGCCGCAGCAGACCCTCCACCTGCCCAGGGTACTGGGGGGCTGAGAGTGGCCCCACAGTTGCCTGTCTGACTCTTATCATGGCCAGGCTGCAGCTCCAAGGCCCCCACTCCGGCTGGAGCTGGGTCGGGGAGAGCTGCGTGGGCAGCTCTGGGGAGCCTGGGTCCCTCCACCTGCCCTGTGCGGGGAACCTAGGACAAGGGGGCTGCTTTCACCTCCACCTCGGGTTGGGGCCCCTGTCACCCCCAATTTTGGGGAGGGCTCCAGCACCCTTGCCCTGGGCTGGGGCTAGTGGAGGCCAGCCTACAGCCAGGGACTCCAGGCGGCTGGAGCCGGTGCTCGCACCGCCCGCCCACCCGGGGGTGGGGACTGTGCTGCCCGCCCCCCCGGCACTCCGGGGCAGGGGGGGGGGCGCACTGCTCACCCACCCACCATGCTGGAGACCGTGCTCAGCTATCTGACCACCCGCCGCTCAACTGCCTGCTTGCCCACCGCTCCGGGGCTCAGGCTGGGGGCCATGCAGCCTGCCTGCCCGCCCACCTGTTGGGTACTCCGGGGCTGGGGTGGGAGCGGGCACTTGGATGGCTCAGGACTGGTGCGGGGGGCCTCTGGGTTCCGTCAGGGGAAGAGGGGCAGGAGGGGCGGGGCCCTGGGCAGAAGGGGCAGGCCGGCCGGGGGCTAGCCTCCCAAAGCCCGTGATTCACCTGCCACCCATGGGTAACAGGATGAAGGGACATGTTAATAAAGTTTACCTGAACTACCACTAGAATATTGGTTTGATTGAGGGGAGGGGACAGCTCTAAATAACTTTATGAAACATTTAAATTCCAAGGGAGAAAGGTGCTTTATACATCCTAACCCTCCTGTGAGGTAGACTAGCGCTAGACACAAAAAAGATGGGCAGAGGTAGTGGGTATTGGTAATATCGCTGCAAACTTTTGTTTCTGTTTTTGTTGACACTGTTTTCATGTAAATTTTCCAGAAAGCTTTACTCAAAACTAGAGTTGGTCAAGTCAGGGGATGAAATATCTCTTCCACAGGAAATTCTGACATTTCAAAATTTTCTTTTGTTCCAAATTGGAACAAAAAAAATCAATTTTGGAATTTATCACAAAACTAAAATTCTGAAATATTTTGTTTTGCAAACAAATGACCTATCAAAACATTTAATTATAACATAACATAAAAGTCAAAATGATGAAGTCAAAATGAAACATTTCAACCATATCAAAATGAAATGTTTCAATAATTTCCTGTAAAAAATTTCAGCAAAACTGATGGTTCTCACAAAATGTTGTAATTTCATCAGATGATCATTTTCCAACAGAAAACTGTTCTGCCTGAAAAATTTTGACCACATCTACTCAAGATATGTCAGCAATCTTCTCCTTGTGGAACCTGCAGTTTAGAGGGACAGTACAATGACACAACCAGATAAATGGGTGACAATTGACTGCTAGCTTTAAAAAAAAGTAATATTAAAGCAGCGTTTCAGATTCTATTTTCAAACGTTGCAGAAATGAAACATGAAGCTTTTCACGGGAGTCACAGTCTGGGTGCTCTGGAACTGCTCTGAGTGAAGCCAGTCAGGACTCTGGAGCAGCGTGACTCTCCTCAGGGCACCCTAGCACCATGGCAAGAAGCTTCTTTGGCTTTGGCACTTCTTGGGTCTGACCTCGCAGTCTTCAGCACCCCTCTCCACCCTGTGAGTTCCTCACAGTGACTCCACCTGGATGGGAAGCTGAGGAAGCCTTACATGCCCATAGGGACAGGCACCCCAACTTCACAGTCAGCAGTGACTCTCAGTCAGCGTTGTAAAACAGAAGGGTTTATTAGTTGATAGGAACAACATAGAACAGATCTTGTTAGCACAGAAATCAGGAACCCTCAGCAAAATCCATCCTGGGGAAAGGCATCCAGGGCCCAGGGCCCTGGCACCCTTTCCCGAGTCCCAGAACAGCAGACTGAACCAGTGGCTACAGGTCCACTCACCAGAAGAAGTTGATGCATACACGGCTTCCTGGCTCACCTGCAGACCTCATTCTGGGATCTGGTGGCTCTCTGTGGTGTTTGCACCAGTCTTAACCCTCTTCTCCAAACTTGAACAATTATGAGCAGGATTTTCCCATTTTATTGAACACGTTTGCCTTTTTTTTCCTGCATCATTAACAATTTTATCATCTCTCTTCAGTAATGGACCTATACCATTGTTTGCTGTTCATTGTTCCTGATATATTTAACTCACTGTCCTTAGTTTCACCTGCCATGGATTTTTCCTTGATGTCTTTAGCTTCCCTTATCAATTATCTACACTTCATAACTTCTCATTTATATTGTTTGCTGTCTGAGACCCCTTTTTTTGAATTTTTATTTTTTGTTGAAGCCTTCACTTCTCCTCCTAGCTAGATGGGGCTTTTACTCAAAGTTGTCCTTTCTTGATTGTGGATTTTTGGTCATCTAATAAATTCTCCTTAACTCGCAATTTTACATTCACATTTTTCTGTCTAAAATTTTCCACAATTTAGGGAAATTTAGCCTTTTTGAAGCATCAGATAGATATACTACTGGTTGGGAATATCCTGTTTGTCCATACTAAATGTAATCATATCATGATCACTGGCCCATAGGTAACCACCTAATTCCAGTCCAGTGATCATTATCCATAATGACATCATAGAATATCAGGGTTGGAAGGGACCTCAGGAGGTCATCTAGTCCAACCCCCTGCTCAAAGGAGGACTAATCCCCTGACAGATTTTTGCCCCAGATCCCTAAATGGTCTCCTCAAGGATTGAACTCACAACCCTGGGTTTAGCACGCCAATGCTCAAACCACTGAGCTATCCCTCCCTCCAGCCAAAATAGTTACCTTATATTATGTGCAATACCCAGTGTGTGTCCTGCAGTATCACTGGCACCTAAGGGCAGGTCTTCACTACGGGGGGGGTCGATTTAAGATATGCAAATTCAGCTATGCGAATAGCGTAGCTGAATTCGACGTATCGGAGCCGACTTAGCCCGCTGTGAGGACGGCGGCAAAATCGACCTCTGCGGCTCCCAGTCGACGGCGCTTACTCCCACCTCCGCTGGTGGAGTAAGAGCGTCGATTCAGGGATTGATTGTCGCGTCCCGACGAGACGCGATAATTCGATCCCCGAGAGATCGATTTCTACCCACCGATTCAGGCGGGTAGTGTAGACCTAGCCTAAGTCAGAGGAGGGAGGGCAGGTCCTTTTTCTTGTATCTGTGCTTTTTCAACAACAAACTTAAACTGTGGAACTTGCTGCCACAAGATATCATTAAGTCCAACAGCTTAATTGGATTTTTAAAAAAGGATTACAAATTTACATAGATAATAACACCCACAGTAACTTTACACTGGGTAAAAACTGAATTTGGGTTAAAGCACTTATGCAGCAGGGCATAAACCAACCAGTAGCAATAAAATTCCCTTTGGACAAATTATTCCATAATTCATTTGGTGGGCCAGAGAATTAATGACTCTATAGCTTTGCAGTTAGGTACTCCCCCAGAATGTAGGAAAGTGGGGTTCCAATCCTTACTCCCATTAGTAGTTAAATATTTCATACAAAGCATCAAGAGGGCCAAAGACCAGTGGTTAGGGCACTCACCTGTGAGATAAGAGACCTGAGTTCAGATTCTTGCTTTGAGTCAGGCAGCATGGGGATTTGAACCTGCATCTCTTACATCCTCAGTGAGTGCTCTAACTTAGGGGCATAAGGGAATCAGCACTTCCTCTGGCTTTGTTTTGTGCTGGGCCTGCCTGAGCTACTAGGCATGCTCTGAAGATGCCCCCTTAGATCAAGCCCCAGCAGGCCTTCAGCATGATGTGGGCACTGGGCATCAGGACTTAGGCAATTGTGCATGCAGGGCCGGTGCTACCACTAGGCGAACTAGGCAGTAGCCTAGGGCGGCAAGTGGCTGGGGGCGCCCGGGCTGTCCTCAGGCATAGGCAGCTGGGTAGGGCACCTGAAAATTTGGGGCACCACTGGGTCTTAGTGTCCACCCTACTGGTTTTCCTATCCCTGTTCTGACCCTTCCTGCAGGCTCTGAGTCTTCCTGGGAAGGGGATCTAGTAGTTAAAAGAAAAAAAGTCTCCAGCCTGCCAGACCTATTAGCACAACACTGAAACTGTTAAAGTGCCATTTAACAGGCATTTGCCAACCCCCAGGTATCTACTGTCAGTTTCTGAATGTACTGACAAAAACAGTTGTGCACGACTGTAATATTTACTCAGAACATGTCAGTCTACAGGACCTTAGTTTAAAATTTGCTTTAAAAATATTTCATTAGTGAGTTGGTGAAGATTATAAAATCACATCTCTAAAAAAATCCTTGCATAGATTTTTAGATGCACAATCATCTTTAGCCTTAAATGCTTGGATCTTCAGACATATGTTTTTTTAAATAAATTCTTCAAAAGACCACCCTTATCTAAAATACACATTTTAATTACTATAGTAAAAAAACTTACTTCCAAAGTCTTCCTGTCCTTTCTGTCCATCCATTTCTCCCTTCATCCCCTGTCCCCCTCCCCCCACTCCTCCACCCCCCATTGAAGAAAGCAACAGCCCTTTGCTTCCAGATAGCTGGACATAGAGTTTCCCTGTCTTTACTTCTGACCATCTGATGAACTAGTTTTAAGCAAAATCAGTACCTTAGTAAGATATAAAATCCTTTGTTATGCCTAAAATCTTTGGATACATATTTTTTAAAGTTGGTGAAATTTCATAAACATGTGTATTGTTATGGAGATCACACACAGTAAATTAGTGTTCCCTTCTTCTAAAAGCAATGAACATTGTTATGAACACACTAAACCTCTGTGACTGATTAATTTAAAATAATGTCTGTTTCAGTGAGTTAAATATGTAGTAACCTGGAATGATTACTTTATGAAGGCTTAAGAGTACATTTAAAATATAAAATCAGCTTAGAAATACTGATTAAGAAAATGTAAAACAGAGAAGAGCTGCATCATGTATTCCATAATATTTAATGTTGTATTCAGCAAGACAGCTGACTCACCCTTACTACAAAGTTTTTGCAAATAAATGTCTGACAAACTTCAGGGCATATCAAAAAACCTGTGACTGACATTTTTTATTCCCAAGTTTAGTGCTTTTAATTAGGTACCTTCTGCATGTCCATTCTGCATGAGGAAGAGGGTACAGGGGTCTCTGCGGGGAACTGTGACTCTCCGCCACCGTGAGGCGGGCCAGGCGTCTTGTTATTCTTTCTGCCTTGTCCCTCCGCCCCCGCCGGGCTGTAATCTCAGGCTGCCGTCGGGCATAGGCGCACCAGTTTAATAATACTGCATAGGGCCCCATAAATCCTAAGGACAGCCCTGGGGGCACCAAAAAGCGGTGCCCTAGCTCGGCAGGGAGGAGCCGCCTTCCGGAGGCACTGGAGAGCCAGAGCGTCGGCTTGAGGGAGCGGCGAGCCCCAGCCATGGAGGAGCCGGCGCGGCGCAGGGGGGCAGGAACCCTGCAAAGGCAGCGGTGCCGCTAGCGGGGAGCAGCCATGGCCCCCGCCCCTCCTGCCCAGGCTGCGGCCCGGTGCCCCCCCCCGGGGGCTCCTGCAGGCTGTAGCAGATGCATGTGGGCAGAGGCCCCCGTGCGCCCCCCAGCTCGCCCCTTGCCACGCTCGGGCTCTGCGGCTCCCGGGCATGTGAGCCGCCGCTGGGGCACGGGGCCCTGAGCCTGCTCTGGGAGGGGCAACGGCAGCTCACACTCCCGGGAGCTGCAGAGCCTGAGCGCGGCGAGGAGAGAGCCGGGGGGGCACACGGAGGCCTCTGCCTCATGCACCTGCTGCAGGAGCCCCCAGAAGGCAGCTCCTCCCTGCCGAGCTGCTGCAGCGGCCCAAGCCCGGCAAAGCCAGTGAGTGGACTCGGGGCGGGGGCCGCCGGGGTGTGGTGGGGAGGGCTCGTGGGGGGGCTGTGCACCCTCCAGGGGAGTTCAGGGGGCGGGGAGGGGGGAACCTGGTCTGGGGAGCAGCCCCTGGGCACGGCTGGCACCTGGGCAGGGTGGCCCCTGGGGTCTATAAAGGCTCATTGGGATTTGCCCCTCAATGAACTGATGTGCGGGGGGGGGGGGGGCGCGGCGGGCACAAGGTGGAAGTTTCGCCTAAGGCGCAAAATATCCTTGCACCGGCCCTGTGTGCATGTGTCCAGCAGCAGAAATTTAGGGAACTTTATTGGAAGAAACTAGGCACCTACGGGGTTAGGTAGCAGCTGATCAGAGGTTTTAAGGATCTAAATTTTGGACTTAGGCACCTAAATCTATTTGTGGATCTAGCCCTAAACTTCTCTGGTCCTCCATGCTTGGGGCGGCAAAAAACATAGAGCCGCCCCCGGGAATAACAACACTTTACATAGAAGCTGAGAGTCTAATTTTTGTATAGGGTCTGACCCAAAGCCTATTGAAGTCAATGAGAGTGTTATCACTGACTTCCATGGACTTTAGACAAGATCCATAATGCTTTGAGTTCCTCGGATTAAATGTACTTTGTGCTTTTAAAGTATTATTTAAACTTTGAGTACTCACTATTTGTAAGTTCATTTGGAATGAAGCGGCACTAATCATGACCTGCATTTCTCAGTCTAATGCCTGTGGAATGGATTCTATGGAAGCCCCAGGTCATGTCTGCATAAGTGAAGTACATATTTTGGTATAGACAAAATGGAAAAAAAGCACTGAAAAATAAGTATCTATTAAAAATTTTACAGAATACAATTATTAAAATAAGTAATGGGAATTGTATGGCTGGTGCACAGATAAATTGAGAGGCAGCAATAAATTTATCAAGCTCATACAGGACAGCATATACCAAATTAACTGGAACTAACTCACGCTGAAGCCTTTAACGGATTACTGACTAGGGACGAATTAACCAGTCAAAAAATAAGCCCCAAACCCCTGGATCCAAGCAACCCAGAACTCTAGGAAGGTTTGGATCTACATCTGAACGGTTCAGCTTGCCCCTAACTCTCTAATGAGCCTGTCTCTCTCTCTCCATCCACCAAGCATTTCAGACAAATGATTATTTGGCTTTCTAGTTGCTCTCAGAACCTACAGGTGGATGCAGTCATGTTTAAACATAGTTCTTCCTAGCATAGTTTGGAAAATGCCTAAGACACTCTCCAAACACCCAGTAAATGTTAGTATGCTGTAGGGATTTCATCATAAGACAATAGTGCTGCAACTATGTTGTAATATGGTTTGGTCTTGTTTGTTTGGATGGGTAAGAACTTGTATTATAACTGTGTTATTGAACCATGTTACAGATATGGAAAACTGGATGATGTGTGTTACCATCAAGTAGGAGGCAGTGGTATCAGAACTGCTCAACCGTGTCATAAAGGCCTATATGGATACTGGCTTATTGGGAGTCTCCTTTAGCTCAAGAGGGATGGATTTTTGCTTTGGAATAGGTGGAATTAGGCTCTATCCCTGCCAGCACCATAAAGTTTTTGTGACATCAGTGGAAAAAAGAGTTAAGCCACTGTGTGAGTGCTCTTGAAAATCCCGCCCATGTGACAAATGTGGCTACAGTTCTGTTACACACGCATTGTAAAGATCAGGGCAGTAATACAGAGCTTGGCACTATCTACGTGAGGAAGATCAGACCACGTAATGCAAGGAAGGCATTACCGTGTTATTGTATGCTCCTGTGACATAATAAGATTTACTGTGCAGCCAGGTCTTAAATCCATCACAGTCTGAGACTATTGAACACTTTTCCTTCTCTTTTATTGTTGTTGTTATTCCTTTAATATTAGAGAGAGTTGATCTGCAGAAACCCGTGAAGTTAATGAAAGCTAAGGGTGATGCTCTATAATAAACAGCTCCTGGATCCCTCTTGGAACTGACACTTTTATGAAGATAAAGCTAGGCTAATTAGCTCCTCTGTGAGTTTCTCATTTCAGATCTGCTTTTTTGGGTAGCGATTTAATCAACCACTTGTAACCAGGCATCTAATAAAGAAAACTTGTTGGATTGCCTGAAATTCTGTTTCTGAAAATATTACTGGCCTTGAGATTTTTAGATGGGGCACAAAACAAAAGAATGACTCAAGGGACTTCCTTTTCCCCTCAAAGACAAATTAAAATCACAAGCTTCATAGCTTTGGGGCTGAAAACAAGGTGAAAATGGAAATGTAAAACCAAATGAATGGCATATACTCCAGGAATAACAGTAAATATATAATTAAAATATATTCAAATTAAAATGTAGTTGAAATAAGGCCACATCCTCCACTATGTGGCTCTGTCTTCCTGGAGCAGTGCTGATCTGGGAGAAGGCAGGACCTGTTATAGAGGTCAGGCTTTCAAGGAGACAACCTATGGATCTCTGGCTTTCAGTGCAGGTGGTCTCTGCCTCCATGTCAGAGCCACTATGCCTGCCCCACTGCACTCACTTTGATTAGTCAGTTTGATCAGTCCTCTCTGTTCACAAGAGGTCCAAGAATAGGATAGCAGGGACTGTTGCAGGTCAGGATTAAGGGCTATTGGTGGAACAAGCTGAAGATGTCAGGGTTAGAATAACAGAGGAGCACTCGTGCATCGAGACTGAGCTGGAATAGCAGGGGCTTAGGCCATAATTTTTAGAAGTGCTCAGAACCCACAGCTGGGATTAGAAATCTATAAGAATTCAGCTCCCGTTTAGGCATCAGAGTAAGTGACCAGATATTTAAAGAACTCAGCACTTTGAGTGCTGAGCAACTATGAAATTCTGGCCCTAATTGTGAGTGTTGAGTTCTTGAAAATATAGCCCTATATCAGAAAGCAGGGGCACTAGCAGAACTGCGAGGCAAGAGCCCACTTGCCCATACCACTATATTTCTGACTGGAGAGTTGCTTGCTTTTATAAGCACAAAAATTCAGTCCACACCTCCTAAGAGCAACAAAAAGAAAATGTTACAAAAAAGTAAAGAAGGTGTTTGAAATATTCAAGAGAAACCAACAAACCTACAGGACATTATACCACATGAACTTTCTACCCAGACCATAAGGAGACACAGAGCATGTAAGACACTGCAGGGTGACCTTGCTGCAGGAAGAGTATCACTTAAAGGTGGCAATCTTGCAACAGAAAAGCTTCAAAAACAGACTCCAACGAGAAACTGCTGAACTTGAATTAATATGCAAACTAGATACCATCAATTTAGGCTTGAGTAGAGACTGGGAATGGCTGAGCCATTACACACATTGAATCTATTTCCCCATGTTAAGTATCCTCACACCTTCTTGTCAAACTGTCTGAAATGGGCCATCTTGATTATCACTACAAACGTTTTTTTTCTCCTGCTGATAATTGCTTATCTTAATTAATTAGCCTCTTAGAGTTGGTAGGGCAACTCCCACCTTTTCATGTTCTCTGTATGTGTATATATATATATATATCTTTACTATATGTTCCATTCTATGCATCCGATGAAGTGGGCTGTAGCCCACGAAAGCTTATGCTCAAATAAATTTGTTAGTCTCTAAGGTGCCACAAGTACTCCTGTTCTTTTTGCGGATACAGACTAACATGGCTGCTACTCTGAAACCTATCACTTCATAATGACTCTAACATCAAAACATGGGGGCCAGTCCTCCTGTTGAGATATCTTGACTTCTGTAGCTCACACTGCACCACTGGCCTTTTCTTCCCTATAATTAATGTTGGAAAGTTATTTAATTACTTTTTTTCTTCACACAGCTCCATTCTGGATTCTGCTGTCGATAGCTAAATAACCCATAGCTCTTTTCAATTCTAATCAACAGAACACTTTGTCATTTAGATAGGTTTTATTTTCTTTCGAAGTAATTTGCTTACTTTTAAGCTTCGTTTATCCATTTTGATTAAGCCTTCATTAAGGGCATTATCTTTTGTTCTTCTAATCATTTTATGTTAGGGAGACAGCAGTTCCTTTTGCTGTTCAAAGCAATCTCCCACTGCACAATATCAAAGCTGTTGAACAGATAACGATCAGGAAAACTTTTAGCCCAAAATTTAGATTTTAGGTTTTTTTAAAAGCTGTTCCTATATCTAAAGCCAATAGAAAGTGTTTCTATTTGTTATTATTATATTATTATTCCAATGGAAATTTGTAAAAGAAGAAATCAATATTCTTCTGCAATGTCCTCAGCCCTACCATTGCAGGATTGTGCTAATGCACAGAGGAGGGAAAGAGAAATTAAGCAGAAATTAACTATAAACAAAAATGAAAGCAACAAGTACCTAGATTGTAAGCTCTTTGAGACAGGGCCCATATTTTTGTTCTGTGTTTGTACTGTGCCTAACACAATGGGATCCTGGTGCATCACTAGGGCTCCTAGGCACTATGGTAATACACACAAATAATAATGTCAAAGAAAATCTAGAGTGACACATCAAATGTCGTTTTCAAAGTTGATGGAAATGTGAAAAAAGTTTTTAAAATGAAAGCAAGTTAGATTTTTCTTTGACTGTTTTTAGTAACAAAAGTAAGGAAGTATTTTTAAAAATACATATGACTTTTAACCTTGTGACACTGGCAAACCATGCCAAGGCCCCTCGGCCTCACTGAACACAGACAAATGCATAGCTGGAAATGCATAGCTGGAAACATAGCTTACCTGTGTGTTAGTATTGTTAAGATAGGTATTAGATTGATAAAAATGGGTTTAGTGTTTGGGCTTTATGAAATGCTTGTGAGTTGCTGCATGCATTAATCTCATTTATGAAATCTGTATCCCATGTTATAAGTGTAAGCAGGGTCTGAATGAGCTCTCCCCTGATATCTTGATGAGCTGGGGGAAAAGCCTTCAGGAACAGACTGTGCTTGCATAGACATGGCTGCTTTGCCTAGGTATTCAGCAGAGAGAGCTACTCTGCCAAAGTGATCAGTTTTGGATGGTGTTGGGTTATAAATCACTTTAGTATAGAGTGCAGGCTAATGAAATGTTGTTATCCTTATTATATGAGTAAAGGGCAGCAGAACTGTACTTAGCCTGCCCTGATTGAGGGGTTCCCCCTAAACTGAAGCTCTCTTGCTAAGCAAGGAGTAGGGATGCCAAATCCCAGTGGCGATGAGAAGGGCGTGGGCATAGGGGTTTCTACCTGGTATGGCTGTTGCCTAAGGAGTCTGACACCATTTGACCTGCCCCTCCCCACTTTTTAAAGACAGAGATAATTAGACTGAGTTGAAAGTCCTTGTTTTGTTCAATGTTCACTAGAGCTGAAATTGCTGATAACCAGGTGCTGATCTTAAGATCTGGTGTAGGATAATGCTGCAGTGAAAGAGGCTATACAGCCTGCACTACCAGTGAGGTTCTCCACTACCCTATGAAATCACTGAGAGCTGGGTTAAGTGGTGGAACCACAGAATATGACATTGCAGCAAAGACGGTGGCAGAAGAGTGAATGATGGCACAGCAGCCAATGGCGGGCAGTGACAGCAAAGCAAACAGTGGCAACTGTCAGCCAGTTGCAGCAGTGGTGCAGCAGCTGAGGTGTTGCTTGACGTTCTTTCCCCCCCGCTCCCCCGATGTTGGGGGTGGGAGGTGAACGCACATCTGAACTCTGGATCTTCACTGATCAAGGACAGCAACTGTGAGTGGGGTGCAGTGGAGGAAGAGGGGAGTGATGTGTTAAAGGAGCATTTGTTGTTGGACTTTCACACCGCAAGGTGAGAAACTGGGCAAAGAATACTGCCCAACAAACTGTTTGATCGTGGTCATATGCTTTTGAATCGTGGTGGTGGCGGTTTCCAGAATTAATGCTGGGTTCCTTTTCTCTTTTTATTAAAAGTTTTCTTTGCTATAGACTCAGTGCTTGCAAGTGGGAAAGTATTGCCTCTTAGAGGTGCCCAGCGGTGGTGTTTAATTTTTCCAGATTACTGGGTATGGGCCCGAGTTAGTTCCATTTTGTATTGGTAGGAGGAATTCCTAGATACTGAACCCTGTTCTTGTTGCTGCTGATTCCACCTGGCAGAAGGTTTATATAACGTAATATTTAATATATAAGGTTTGTGCTGTAACTATAAATGTACTTGCTCTAAAACTGTAAACCTCCACAGTCAGAAGAGAAACATTACCAAGTGTGAAATACTAGTTTGTCACAAGAGGTGTTATCTCCTCTCCAACAAAAGAAGGCCCATAGACACCAGACAAGCCACTGTGGATCAATAGACAAAAGACTTTGTTGATTGCTTCCCCCACACCTATGAAGAGGCAACGTGTAGGTGAACTCATCCCATCAGCTTGAACTCTGAGGGAAAGGAATAAAATAACCTGACAAGAAGGAACTGTATCTTCCTGCTGCTTAGACTCTGTGGGGCAAAGATTACTAAGCATAAGCCAAAGATCCCCAGGTGCTTAGCGTGGGTTTCCCAGCTTGCACATTACAGCAGCTTCTATTACCTTCTCGAACTTAAGACTGTAGCTCATTTGTGTTTGTATGTTTACCTGCTTTAACCTTGTAAATAACTCACATTTCTTTTTTTTAGTTAATAAATCTTTAGTTTATTATGGGATTGACTACAAGCATTGTCCTTGGTTTGAGTTATGAGGTGCAAATTGACCTGGGATAAGTGACCAGTCCTTTGGGACTGGGAGTAACCTGAATATTGTTGTGATTTTTGATGTAAGGGACCATCTATCATAAAGGCAAGATTACCTGGGTGGCAAGATAGATCGGAGTACCTAAGGGGACTGTCTGTGACTCCATGTTAAGGCTGTTACAGTGCTAGAGCAGTTCACACTTGATATTTGGTTGGTGAAATCTAAGTATAGAACTCACACCCTGTTTGAGGTTTGTGCCCTGGTTCTTCACAGTTTTCCCTGAAGTTCATGCTCGTGAGCCACTCCAGAGAGCTTGACAAAGCTAATATTCTCTTTTTCTCCTAGTACAATTCTTACTATTATCTATTTACACAGCATCTTGTAGGTTTATAGGTGTGCTTACATGGCTTTGGCCATCAATCCTACACAGTGACTCATAAATCTACCTCACCAATCCTGACCCATCTCCATCCATCCAGTGTCACATTTCAATTAGTCTCTATGACATTTCCTTCCAGTATGTCTCACCGTCAGCTTAAATTTAAAATGACTACAACTTAACACCTTGTCTTTCCTATCTAGCAAGAGGTATGGTTTGTTTATTTTAGTTTTAAATAAGGACACACATCACCATGGTATATGTGCACTACAAACCCCAACCACACCATCCCTGTGTAAAACACCACCTTTCTTTCTGATACTCAGGCCCATAACCTGGGTATCATCTTTGACTCATAGAAGATTAGGGTTGGAAGAGACCTCAGGAGGTCAACCTCCTGCTCAAAGCAGGACCAAACCCAACTAAATCATCCCAGCCAGGGCTTTGTCAAGCCGGGCCTTAAAAACCTCAATGATGGAGATTCCACCACCTCCCTAGGTAACCCATTCCAGTGCTTCACCACCCTCCTAGTGAAATAGTTTTTTCTAATATCCAGCCTAAACCTCCTCCACTGCAACTTGAAATCATTGCTCCTCGTTCTGTTATTTGCCACCACTGAGAACAGCCTAGCTCCGTCCTCTTTGGAGCCCCCATTCAGGTAATTGAAGACTGCTATCAAATCCCCGCTCACTCTTCTCTTCTGCAGACTAAATAAGCCCAGTTCCCTCAGCCTGTCCTCATAAGTCATGTGTCCCTGCCCCCAAATCATTTTTGTTGCCCTCCACTGGACTCTCTCCAATTTGTCCACATCCTTTCTGTAGTGGGGGGCCCAAAACTTGATGCAATACTCCAGATGTGGACTCACCAGTGCTGAATAGAGGGGAATAATCACTTCCCTCGATCTGCTGGCAATGCTCTTACTAATGCAGCCCAATATGCCGTTAGCCTTCTTGGCAACAAGGGCACACTGTTGACTCATATCCAGTTTCTCATCCACGGTAATCCTCAGGTCCTTTTCTGCAGAACTGCTGCTTAGCCCCAGCCTGTAGCAGTGCATGAGATTCTTCCATCCTAAGTGCAGGACTCCGCACTTGTCCTTGTTGAACCACATCAGAGACTCCTTCCTCTTTCTAAACAATATCCAAAAATTCCTCCATACCACCCTGAAGATCTGGCCTTTTCTTTCTGTCCATATCACTAGGCCTCTTGTGCAGCAACTCATCATCTCCAACTACTGCAACCGTCTCCTCTCTGGCCCTCCTGACAGCCACTTCTATTCAAAACACTGCTGTTATAATCATCTTCCTGGCTGGTCATTCTGACTATCAGGGGCACCATTTGGGGACGGTGGGGGAGGTACAGACTAGGGACCGAATGGCTAGGCAGCAGTTCTTCAGAAAAGGACCTAGGGGTTACAGTGGACGAGAAGCCGGATATGAATCAACAGTGTGCCTTTGTTGCCAAGAAGGCAAATGGCATTTTGGGCTGTATAAGTAGGGGCATTGCCAGCAGATCGAGGGATGTAATCATTCCCCTCTATTTGGCATTGGTGAGGCCTCATCTGGAGTATTGTGTCCAGTTTTGGGCCCCACACAAAAAGAAGGATGTGGAAAAATTGGAAGGAGTCCAGCGGAGGGCAACAAAAATGATTAGGGGGCTGGAGCACATGACTTATGAGGAGAGGCTGAGGGAACTGGGATTGTTTAGTCTGCAGAAGAAAAGAATGAGGGGGGATTTGATAACTGCTTTCAACTACCTGAAAGGGGGTTCCAAAGAGGATGGATCTAGACTGTTCTCAGTGGTACCAGATGACAGAACAAGGAGTAATAGTCTCAAGTTGCAGTGGGGGAGGTTTAGGTTGGATATTAGGAAAAGCTTTTTCACTAGGAGGGTGGTGAAGCACTGGAATGGGTTACCTAGGGGGGTGGTGGAATCTCCTTCCTTAAAGGTTTTTAAAGCCTGACTTGACAAAGCCCTGACTGGGATGATTTAGTTGGGGATTGGTCCTGCTTTGAGAAGGGAGTTGGACTAAATGCCCTCCTGAGGTCCCTTCCAACTCTGATATTCTATGATTCTATGAATCGGGGCACACTGCAAAGAACGAGGCAGACAATCCCCAAAACTAATATTCTAATAATTAGATTCACCACGCCAGCAACAAAACAGCTTCTGCAATTGTCATAACTATAAAGGGAAGGGTAACAGCCCTCCTGTGTACAATACTATAAAATCCCTCCTGGCCAGAGACTCCAAAATCCTTTTACCTGTAAAGGGTTAAGAAGCTCAGGTAACCTGGCTGACACCTGACCCAAAGGACCAATAAGGGAACAAGATACTTTCAAATCTTGGTGGGGGGAAGGCTTTTGTTTGTGCTCTTTGTTTTTGGGGAGAGTTCGCTCTTGGGACTAAGAGGGACCAGACATCAATCCATGCTCTCCAAATCTTTCTGAACAAGTCTCTCATATTTCAAACTTGTAAGTACAGCCAGGCAAGGCGTGGTAGTTTTATCTTTGTTTTCTCAACTTGTAAATGTACCTTTTACTAGGGTGTTTACCTCTGTTTGCTGTAACTTTGAATCTAAGGCTAGAGGGGGGTCCTCTGGGCTCTTTAAGCTTGATTACCCTGTAAAGTTATTTTCCATCCTGATTTTACAGAGATGATTTTTACCTTTTTCTTTAATTAAAAGCCTTCTTTTTAAGAACCTGATTGATTTTCCCTGTTTTTTAGATCCAAGGGGATTGGATCTTGATCCACCAGGAGTTGGTGGGAGAGAGGAGGGGGGATGGTTAATTTCTCCTTGTTTTAAGATCCAAGGGGTTTGGATCTGTATTCACCAGGGAATTGGTGAAGAGTCTCTCAAGGCTACCCAGGGAAGGGAATTAGCACATTGGGAGTGGTGGCAGCGGACCAGATCTAAGCTGGTAGTTAAGCTTAGAAGTTTTCATGCAGGCCCCCACATCTGTACCCTAAAGTTCAGAGTGGGAAAGGAGCCTTGACAGCAATACCTTACTGGTTACCCACAAGCAAAAAACACAGCTCCCTTAAAACAATCTATCCTTGGGCTCCCACCCAGACAGCCAAGTCAAATATGATCAGTATTACTGAAAATCTTGTTCATCATAGATAAAGTTCTACCAATCCCAAGGGATCGGACACATTACCTGCCAAGTCAATGAATATTTCAGATCTCACCTAAATACACACTTACAACCAATTCTTATTAACTAAACTAAGATTTATGAAAAAAGAAAAGAGAGAGAGTATTGTGGTTAATAGGTCATTATACATAAAGATCTGAATAAAGTTCTTAGGTCAGGAGATGGTGAGTGGCTGAATTGCAAAAAGTTCTTTCCAGAATCAGTTCATCAGGTTATAGTCCAAATAGGCAGTCCATATACAGAGTTTGTTCAAATTCTTCCATGAGAATTAGCAGGATAATCCAGACTGAAGCTGGAGACCTCAGTCTTGTGACTCAAGCTCCTCCTGACCAAGCTTAAGCAGATCTGAGATAACAGGATCAGGTCCCCGGGAGTTCTTTTACAGATCTCTGGCAGGATATTGATAATCTCTGGATGCAGGTATTTCTTGGGTGAAGCACTGTGGCTTTGAAATAAAACCTCCTATTTCCTATGTATACACAGGTAATTAGTTGCATTCATCAGCATAAGGTAATTATCCATTTAGCAGTTCATAGACAGTTTACTACAAACTTCAAAGAGAAATATAGCCAATGATATTATCACACCCAAGTTCCATCTAAATGTTAATATTCCCTTCTGATCTCTGAATCAATAGAATATAGTAACAGACAGGAACCGTCTAGTTACATCATTAACCTCTAACAAGATATAAGTAAACACATACAAATGCCTTTTAGTATTTACCTCTACTTCTCTAACAATACAGGTTTGCATTTCAAAGCTCTAGTCTATCTAACATGGCTTTGCTAGCTATTTATAAGGAATGGCCCTAATTACTATTTGCATAACTATTTTCTAATATATCTCTAAAGGTAGAATTTGGGTCATTTAGCCTGCTAGTTGCGTAACCCTTTATGGCTCAGTGTCACAGTTTTCTTTTTTGAATTAGTCTATGTACCCCTGGAGGGCTCTTAATCCTACTAGGTTGTTACAGCCTTGGTATAGGTCTCTTCACTAGCTTCCTTAAAATATGAGTATGCCCTTGAAATAACATGGTTAAAATTCCCCCACCTACCAAAATCTGAAATGGCGCCCCTCCTGACTATGTCACCCTCCACACTCTTTGAGTTTCTGAACTAGCTCCCTCTTCTTCACCGTATCAAATTCAATTTTCTGGTCTTTACCATAAGGCCCTTTGCAACTTAGTCCCTTCCTACTCATCGGCTCTTGTTCAAATCTTCCAAGAATAAGCTTTCTTGCATCAGCACATTCTGTTTCCCAGCTGAATTAAAATAGCCATTCCCTACTTTTCAGGAGCTAAGAGGCTGCCGTTCGTCCCCCCTGCATAGATATGAAAGCACAAAGTATGCGCCTGAGCAATACTAATTCCCCTTGGGTTTGCTAGCAATAGAAGAGGGGAGGGATAGCTCAGTGGTTTGATCATTAGCCTGCTAAACCCAGGGTTGTGAGTTCAATCGTTGAGGGGGCCACTTAGGAATCTAGGGCAAAATTGGTCCTGCTAGTGAAGGCAGGGAGCTGGACTCAATGACCCTTCAGGGTCCCTTCTAGTTCTATGAGATAAGTATATCTCCATATATTATATTATTATTAAGTGGTCAACACTTTTCAATTTCTGATTAAATTTCAAAATTTCTAGAAGAAAGTAGGTGACATTTTGACAAGAGGTTCAAAATTTGCTACCAGTACCATATTTTCTGTTCAGTTTTATGGCGGGGTGGGAGTTTTCAAATTTTGTCATTCTAATCAAATCTGGAGATTTAAATAAAATGGGAAGAATTTTCTACAAAGCTTTTCCTGATCAGCTCTACAGGGGAGCTTGGTGGTTGGTCTCCACTCCTCAGGAACTGGGGGCAGAGGGGGTGCGGGTTAGCATTAGCTCTGGTGTTGCCCTTTGAGGGTCTTTCCCAGTAGGGTTGCCAACATTGTATTTAAAAAACACAGGACAGACCTCAGATGACCCCAATTTTGACTTGAACCTCTGGAGGGAAGTCCCTTTCCCCATAGGCGCCAACTTTTCCCAGCACCGGTGGGTGCTTGACCCCTCCCTCGCCCCCACCCCTGCCCCACCTCCATTACAACCTCTTCCCCAAAGTCCGCACCCCAACTCTGCCCCCTCCCTGTCCCTATTGGACTCCTTCCCCAAATCCCCGCCCTGGTCCCGCCTCTTCCCCGAGCGTGCTGCGTTCCCCCTCCTCCCTCCCAGCACTTGCTGCCGTGAAACAGCTGTTTCACGGCGGCAAGCACTGGGAGCTAGGGGGAGAAGCGTGGACGCAGCGCGCTCAAGGGAGGAGGTGGAGGTGAACTGGGGCGGGGAGCTTGGCTGCCGATGGGTGCAGAGCACCCACGGAGTCGGCGCCTATGCCTTTCCCCAGCCCCATGCTACCTACGGTTTCTCTCTCTCTCCAGCTGTGGATGTAGCAGAGAACTCAGGGCCTCAGTTGCTGGGCCAGAGCCCCTGCAACTCCTGTTCAGGTTTGGCAGGGGTGCCAGGAACCAAGTTGGAGACTGCAGTTGCTGGTCTTTGCCTGCTACAGCACTGTGCATCCTACTGGGGACATTGGCAGAGACTCTGCAAGCCGGGAGGCTACACCCCAGAAGTAATGACCCCCACTGCCAGACAGAGCTCCTTCCTGACTCCACCCTTCAGCACAGCTCCAGGACACACAGTCTGTACACTCGCTCTGCCTGACATAGCCTGCGCAGGGAAAGTAGATGGGATTTCTGTGCTTAAGGGCTGGAGTCAGCAGGGACCCTGTCCAGCAATGGGCCAGTACTCACAGGGTGCATCTTTCCACTCCCCTCCCAACCCTGGCCCTTGAGCACCGCCTCATCTCCCTAGGTTGCCAACCCTCCAGGATTGTCCTGGAGTCTCCAGCTATTACAGATTAACCTTTACTTAAAGATTGTCATGTAATGCAACCTCCCGAAAATATGTCCAACCACAATTGGCAGCTTCCCCTCCGCAGCACAGAGGGGAGGAGAGGAGTGGAAAGATGATGCACCTGTGAGTACTGGCCCCCTGCTGTTGAAACGTGGGATAAAAGGCCTCCCGTGCTGAAGATTTAGTAGGGGACAAGGGACGTCGCTTATAATACAGGGCTGTTGGGACCCACCAGCTCTTATTTGCACCTCACCCCCACCCCCAGCGGAGGGAGCACATCCCACTGTTCCATCCCACGGTTAAGGGTGAATTAGAACTTGATTCCTAACACTGGCCGCCTCAGCTGGTGTATGACGCACTCTTCGCCATGCCTTGTGGGTATTGTGGTGATAGGCCCGTAATGCATTCTGGGTATTGTGGTCCGGACATTTGATCTCCCTGGGCCGGCGCTGTCGGGGTTGCGTTTCCCGTCTTGAGATTCGGTTGGCCGGGCGAAGGTATCCGTCAGTAAATAATGTGCTCAGCCAATCCGAGTGGGCCATGTCGGAGAAGCCATCGTCCAATCGGCCGCCCGCGCTGTGAACGGCCCACAGTAATTGGTTGTTGTCGTAGAGCTGGTGTGGCGTGATTGGCCCCCTCAAGGCAGGTGGGCGGGGTGGGGAAGCCGGACTTGGGGCTCCTCGGCGGCGTTGTCGCCTCACAGGAGCCTTGCGATGGATGTGCGGAAGCGGCTGGCGTTGCTACTCTGCGCCGCGGCGCTGTTGAGCTGTGGCCTAGCCACCGCTGGTCAGTATTTAGGGCCCCGAGGGTGTAACCCCCACGTCCTTCTCCCGGGCGGGGCAAGAGGCTCGCCTCTCCACCGCCTCCCGGCGCGTGGGGTAGCCACCCCTCTGGGACGGCAGCGCGAGGTGCCGGCCTTGGGGGAGAGCTGGGGGGAGGGTGGCGCGGGGATGGGGGTACTGGGTGGCAGTAGCGCGTGAGGCTTCGGGGAACTCGTGGCTCAGCGACACGGGAACGGGCGTGGTGAGAGGAAGCGAGTGGGCGCGTCGGGATGGCGGGGTGATAGGTGCGTGTGGGGTTAAGTGGGGGTGGGATTTGGGGGGACGGGCGGTGTGGGGTCAGTTGGGGAGGGCGTGTCGGGATGGTGGGGGATGAGTGACAGCGGGGTGGATGGGGTGGTGTAGGATCAGGGGGAGACTGTGTTGGGAGGATGGGGGACAGCAGGGTGGCTGACTCAGCGATGGTTGTAGTCTGGGGTAAGGTGGGGAGGGGGAGTTGGGATGTTGGGGTATAGGTGACAGCAGGATGGATGGGGTGCTCTGATGGTGAGGGGAAGGGGCATGGGTAACAATAAGGTGACTGACCTAACTTGTGGTGTAGCATCAGGGGGGATCACATGTCAACACCTTCTAGACTCCTGACTCTGGTTTGCTGCTGGTGAGGGACTTGTCTGTTTTGGTAAACTGTTTTAGGGAAGGACTGAAAAACATCATGCTTCAGTTAACACACCAACTGCCCCAAATCTGTTAGGTCTTATGTAGAGTAGAAAAAAGGTGTTTTTATTTTTTAAGCATGTTTGCGAAGTGCTGTTAAGGGGGATCATGGAAGGTGTTAAGCATTGTCCACACTGGGTGCCAACATTTTTAAACACCTTGTAACCAAAATGTGTTAGATATATTTTTTTTATTAAAATACCCTTTTCCCTAATTTAGACATGTCCTTACTCAGTAAGCAGTGCTGGAGTTTCTTCTGTTAATAAAACATCTCTAGTGTTGTAAGTGTGCATAATACATCCACAGTGCTTAGTTATGTCATTCCAAATACTTATTTCTTGTTAATTACATTGTTTAATTTGTCTCTCTTTCACATCCTCTCAGCCTCCAGTTCACACAAACATCCCATGTTTTTACATACAGATGCTTCAAAGGATGATAGCTGGCTACAGAGGCTATGACTGCAATAACACTTTTGTTGGTAAAACTTTTGTCGGACAGGGGGGTGAAAAAACACACACCCTGATCGACAAAAGCACCGGTGTGGACAGCGCTATGTTGGTAGTAGATGATCTCCTGCCGACATAGCTACCGGCAATTGTTAGGGGTGGTTTAATTATGCTGGCATAGAACAGCTACATGGGAGACCTTACACCAGCACAGTTGTAGCAGCTGTTCCACTGTAATGGCCGTATTGTAGATGTAGGCAGAGACGGCTTCACCCTGAACTTTTTGGGGAAAAGATCCCTTCAAATGGGCTTTTTGGAAGATTTGTGATCTTGGAAGGTGTCACTCAAGAATATGACCTCACAGTCAGTCTGATAGGTTTTTGGTAAACAAGTCCTAGACTTGTTGTCTTTTGCATATGCTACCAGCTAGCGCAGGGGTGGCCAACCTGTGGCTCCAGAGCCACATGCGGCTCTTCAGAAGTTAATATGTGGCTCCTTGTATAGGAACCGACTCCCGGGCTGGAGCTGCAGCCGCCAACTTTCCAATGTGCCGGGGGGTGCTCACTGCTCAACCTCTGGCTCTGCCACAGGCCCTGCCCCCTCCCCTGAGCCTGCCATGCCCTCGCTCCTCCCTCCCCCCTCCCAGAACCTTCTGCATGCCTCAAAACACAAAACAGCTGATCTGACTGGGAGGTGGAGGTGCTGATTGGCAGGGCTGCCGGTGGGCGGGAGGCGCTGGGAGCGGGGTGGGGGAGCTGATGGGAGGCTGCTGATGTATTACTGTGACTCTTTGGCAATGTACATTGGTAAATTCTGGCTCCTTCTCAGGCTTAGGTTGGCCACCCCTGAGCTAGAGGGTTAAAAAATTAAGGTTGCCTTGTTCAAGGACAACTTGGATCTCAAATACTGTTGTCACAGCTTTTGTAGATAACATAATTGGCCACCTGCGTGTTTCCCAAAGTGTAGTACAGAAGCATCTAGCTCTCTGAAGCCAGAAAGATAACATAACCCCACTTACCCAATACACTTGCTATCTACCACTTCTCAGAGTGCTTATAAAGAAATTAAAAATGAAAACTGGTCTCATCCCACCACATATGAATCAGTCAGTTGTACATGCAGGATATTTAACTGCATGTGATTAGCATGGCTGGTATGCAGCATGTAATTTTTTTGACAGGGCTGTGTTCTCTGGGTGTGATATCCTGGTAGTTGAACTTTGAACCTAGTACTCAAGGGTTTTTTTTAATACAAAATTAAATCATGAGTATATTGAAGGTATAATGAATATCCTCAACAATAGGGTACATTTAAAACACATTGCACTATGTATGTCTGTTGGCCGCCCTCTTTGCTGAAATACTGGGGATTGATCTGGGGACATCCAGAGCTAAGAGCAAGAACAGCTAAAGAGCCAAGGCTCTGTAGCTGAGGGCTGTAACAACTCATATCCTCTGTGGATCAGCACAGAGCGGGACTTGGAACACACATTCACCTGTGTATTATGTATTGCAGAGTTTGATGCTGTCACCAAATTATAATTTTCAGATGCTTAAGTTAGGTACAAACATCTATAATAAAATGCATAGGTAATATGTATTTGGTTTGTTAGGTATTGCTAAGGGGTTGCTATGGCTAAAAATTGGAATGGTCATCATGTCCAGAGCTAGATACAGCTTTGAATGTACCATAATGATTTTTGGCAGCCACTGTGATCCTGGAAAGGCATTTCTTAACTAACATTTGCTTTAGAAGGTTATTTTGTGAACTGGTTCTGGCTTGTGATTGTTATTATTGGATTATCTGATATCCTGCAAAAAAATTGGTACCTGAAACATTCTTTGACAGGGTCCAGTACAAGCCTAGAGGCTTGGTGTTGAATACTAACTCAGTTGTTTTACGCTTGGAGCAGGCCTCTCAAGTGGATATTTGAATTCCTAAATACTCACCCATAACTTCTGGAGGCTAATCCTGAATCATCTGGGTTGTGGAAAAATGATTTCTGAGAAACCTCAAATTCAAATTCTTGAATCTACAATTTAATTGTCTGGATTCAAGAGTTTTTGATAAGGTTTCTATTTGGGTACATAGCTTATCAAGTACTGTCTTTGGCCTTGTAACCAAGACTCGCAATCCTAGTTTGAAATCTTAATTTAATGAAAATCTTAAACTTTGCTCAAATCAGTAATTTACTGGAGACTTTCATGCTTGCTGTTAAGCCAAGAAAAGTGTTGGGCCTCAAATGAATGAGCCTCACCATCTGTTTATAGTATAAGATGTAAATTTGTTTGGTAGAGATTGTGCTTTAGATGAGGACTCTCTTGATGAAGCTCAATCCAGATAAAATTGATGAGATGCAAGTAAATCAGGGGAAGCAACTGGAAGATGTGGCAAGGATTATATCTACCGTTTTGGTTGAGGTTCTGTACACACCACTTGTTAGTAGAGTTTGCAGTCTCTGGTGGTGTTGGACTCCCCCCTGCTATTGAATGTAGAGAAAGGCTTGTTTTTGTTTAATCTGTATTGGGTATGGAGATCTGGTATGGAGATATCTAAACAGTTATTTAGTGGGGTCCAGAAAAAGACTGTTCCAAATCATTCCCTCCTTTGTTGACTTCTTTGGGTTCTTCTAGGTATGTTTATGGAGTATGATACCTGTTTTGATGTGTTGGTTTATTTCATGTCTCAAAGAGTCAGAAATAAATCTTGACCAGGTATTACTGATCTTCCTGCAACAAATCAGTTCCCAGATTGTGGAAGTACTAAGGGAAGGCCTGATATTTCATTATTTTGGCTTCATAAGTGGCTTCCAAAAAAAGTCTGTGTAAAATACAAATGCTGAAATTGCTGAGTCTAGAGATGTGTTTCTGCAGACCTTCATATACAGTTCTGGTTGTTTGTTTGTTTTTTTTACCCACCACCTCAGTCACAGTATTGTACTTGCTAATGCTATCCATTTGTTTTTATCACATTCTTTCTATGTAATATGTTGACAGTCCTCCAGTGAGAACACTTAGATGGGTTAAGCAGGGATAAAAGAAATCTGATTCTTAATTATGAAGGTTTAATATAACCATGGGCTTATGGGAAGAGTATTTATTTATTTATTTTCTGTTTGTGTTTGTACACGCACACACATTCAGGTTTCACATCATTTGCTGTTGTTACATATTGGAAATGTTTCAGTTGTACTTCAAGGTGTTCTGGTATTTGTGAGCCATCAGAATAATGTTTTTTCCTGCTTCATTCCTTTTCACTAAAATCTCAAAACCAAATAACTGTCGCCTAAAATTTTATCCTTTATTCTTCTGTTGTTGCATATAACTATTGCTGGTCTGATTTGAGGTTGTGTCCTGCACTAGTTATGCTGAGGATGCAAGTTTGATTCCTGGCTTGTTTGTGGGATTTTTGTGTCTCTTTTTCTCTCCGCTCTCCCTCTCTCTCTCTCTCCCCGCCCCCAGGTATTTTCCATCCTATCTGATAGAGGAGGTGTTCTTGCTGCTATGCTGTGCTCGTACAGGCTGACTTGAGTGGGAAGTAGTATGCTGAAGTCTGTTCATACAAAAATAAATATTCCCTCAAAGTTCCTAAGCCCCAGATCTTAATTTATAGAAGGGGACCGCTGTAGAGGTAGCTTTGGAAAAGTTCAGCCAGTAGTTCAAAAGGAGTTTGAAGAAACCTTGAATGTTGCCATAAGAGGACTAATACTGACTGACTACAGTCTTTGCAGTGCACTAATGGAATAGTGGTGGGACAAATAACTGAGTAGGACAATTTGAAACTAATCTTGCTGAGGCAACAGCCTGAAGTGACAGTTACTGAATCACTGCATGCCTTGTGATTGGCTGTAATAAGCATGCATTGTGTACAAACTTGGTTCAGGTGTCTCTTACCTGAAGTGCATTTTGTGTCAAAATTTGGCATAGTCAGAAAAATTTATCCATGTGAGGAAAGTCATTTTTTTAATGTTTTATGTTTGTTTATCCTCTTTTTTTCTTAAATAAGTAAAGGCCAAATTCTATTCCAAAGTGTAAACAATCAATTACCCCCCCAAAATGAAGGAAATGTTCCCTAGTTAATAAAAACACACAAAGCCCTGCACTGATGGTCCATTACTGAAATATCTTGGGTATTGGTTGGGTTGTGTGGTATTGTTCAGAATTTGGAGCATTTACAAAAATCTGGATGGAAAAACTTAATTCTCAGAGATAAGTTGGGCCATTCATGAGGCTTTAGCAGATTCCTTATGGCACTACTAGATCTCTGGCTATTTCCAAAGGATGAGTAGCCATCTTAACTTGTAATTTTAATGCTTTTCTAGACTAAACCTAGCAGAATTTCTCTGCTGTTGCTGACTCTTCCACAGCTTTGCACATTGACACCTGAGTTGTCCATTTTTTTTTTCTTCCGGAGTCTGGGCTAAACCTGTCTGACCTCTGGTGGTGGTTTACCCTTAGGTGGCCCGCACTGCACAACTTTTTTCTTAATTTCTGGTTCCTCACACAAAATACTAAAAAATCTTACCCGGCCCTTGTTCCTAGAGGTACTTCTAATGTGAATAGTGTGTACTATCAGTCCTCCTTCATCATTAATAGGTTGGGTTGACTTGAGCGTGTGAGTGCTTAAAAGAAGTGGCAAAACAAGTAATTAATCCTCATGAAATGCCTCATACTTAAGTCGGTAAAATTTCATTTGGGGTATAAGAAGGTTCAGGGCTGATGAAATTTTGCATTAAATTTCTAACTAAAATGTTCTGTTTGTCTTGTATTGTTGGCTCATTACCTTTTAATAATCTGCACTATCCCTCCATTTGCTTAAAAAATGGTAGGATTAATTTCCAATCAGCCCTTTCAGAACTAGCATCTATAGCACTAGGTAACCCTTCAAAAACAGATCCAGCAAATGGTAAGTGACCCAATTTTTCTGAGCTTGGATTTGCATTTAGAAAAGCAAATGAACAATTAGCTCTAATCACTGTTTGGCAAGTGCATAAACATTATAATGTCTGTGATTCTATTCAATGGGCAAACATTGGTTAATAATTCCCTCTTATTTCCAACAGTGACCTACCACTAGCCCCTCATTAACACCTCCAAAAGATCGTTTTTAATTCTCTCTCAAAATAGGCGTGCTTTTAATTATAACTGTAATGTCCATGTACTGTTCAGCAGTTCTGTGTCAAGAATTGTAGGTCTGTAAATGATCCCTTTGCTGTTTGCATTATCCAGTATCACTGCAAGTTAGTCCACCTAATTTAACTGGAAAATCATTTAAGGGCCCAGTACAGCTAAATAAATTAATTTGCCTTTTTTTAGCAGTCTGGTTTGGAAAGAACATCTGTGTAACAGCCTTTTAACTGTGTTATACCTGCAGCCTGTTAACTTAGAGCTGGTTTCTTCTGAGAGAAGCTACATGATGCAACTGCAATGAAACAGTTCAATTGTTTTGCTTTTGAGACAAAAACAAATTTAGTCCTGGTTTGTACTACTAATTCCCTTCACCCTTCCCACCTTAATTTTACATTTGTGTCCCTATACACATGTAATTGTTGTTAATTTGCAGTGGTAGGTCACTGTTGGAAATAAGAGGGAATTATTAACCAATGTTTGCCCATTGAATAGAATGTGTATGGAGGGAATACACCCTATTAAACTATTGGTATTTTGTTCTGTATGTGACTTGGCTTTTGTATGACTTTGCCATACAATTAATAAAGTCTCTTGATTAATCAAAGAACTAAAGGAGGGTAATGTAATTAATCAACATAGATTTATGGAAAATAGGTCCTGTCAAACTAACTTGATATTTTTTGAGATTATGAGTTTGGTTAATAAAAGTAATGATGTTGACTTCTGTAAGGTGTTTGACTTGATACTACATAACATTTTAATTAAAAAACGAGAACAGTATAAAATTAACATGGCACGTATTAAATGGATTAAAAACTGGCTGATAGGTCCCAAAATGTAGTTGTAACTGAGGAATCGTCATCAAGAGGGTGTACTTCCTGTGGGATCCCGCAAAGATCAGTTCTTGGCCCTCTGCTATTTAAATTTTTTATCAGTGACCTGGAAGAAAACATAAAATCATCACTGATCAAGTTTGCAGATGACACACAAATTGGGGGAGTGGTAAATAATGAAGAGGACAGGACATTGATTCAGAGCAATCTGGTTTGCATGGTAAACTAGGCGCAAGCGAACAGTGTGTTTTAATATAGCTAAGTGTATACTTCTCGGAACAAAGAATGTAGGCCATATTTACAGGATTGAAACTCTATCCTGGGAAGTAGTGACTCAGAAAAATGATTTGAGCATGTGGTAGATAATCAGCTGAACATGAACTCCCAATATGATGCTATGGCCAAAAGAGCTAATGCAATCCTCAGATGCATAAACAGGGGAATCTTGTAGGAGTGGAGAGGTTAGTTTACTTCTGTATTTGGCACTGATGCAACTGCTGTTCCAATACTGTGTCCAATTCTAGTGCCCACTATTCAAGAAAGATGTTGATAAATTGGAGAGGGTTCGGAGAACAGCCACTAGAAAAGTTAAAGGATTAGAAAACATGCCTTATAGGGATAGACCCAAGGAGCTCTATCTATTTAGCTTAACTAAGAAAAAAGGTTAAGGAGTGACTTGATTACTAAATATTTGTTCCCCATGTAGGTACTTGTAGATTGTAATGTAAATAAGAAAAGTTGTTTACAATAGAGTGAGTGTGTCAACTATACAGGACCTAGGGAAAATTTATATGAGAAATACAGGAGTCTACAAAACACATTTGAAGCTGCTAAAAATAGATCTATGGAACAATTCTATTTCCCTCTTACCTGAGATCATAAAAACAAACAAGACTATGCAACTGACCTGTGTGTTCTAGAGTTCCTTGTCCTTCTGCTGGCTTAGAGTCTAACAAATGCCTCTTTCCCCAGGGCTAAACAGGCTTTGACAGTTCCAGCCTGCAAGCAAAGAACAAAGTTTGGATCCTTGTATGGCAACATAATGGTTTAGTGCCCTGATAACTTGACATTGTTCTATTTGAATGAATAAATCTCCACTCTGAGGCTTTGAATATGCTGGCCTGATAAACCACATAGGCACCTTTCTACCGAGAACCATGTTTAAATATATCTAACTAAAAAGGTGCTAACATAGCTTTCCTGGTCAATGCCTTTTGATGATTAAACTCTCTGGTTGGCAACTTAAAAGTTGATGCTTCTTAGCAATTCTAATTTAAATGCCTTTTAGATGTATGAGCGAACTCTAGAGCTCTAGTATATCTCAAAAGAGTAATGCTAAGCAATATTGTTTTGTTCTAGCTAACTTTATTGCTTTTTATTTAGGCAATAACACTTTAAAATAGCTTCTGAACTAAATTTTAAAATTCTTTACAGATGAAGAAGGAAGTCAGGATGAGTCATTAGAATCAAAGGTAAGCAATAAGTCTCACCAAATAACGCATTCCATTTTCTTCTCCCTCTTTGTGGGACTACTAGAGTAGGGGTTCTCAAACTGGGGGTCAGGACCCCTCAGGGGGTCATGAGGTTATTACATGGGGTGCCAAACTGTCAGCATCCCCCCAAACCCTGCTTTGCCTCCAGCATTTATAATGGTGTTAAGTATATAAAAAAGTGTTTTTAACTTATAAGGGAAGGGGGGGGGCGCACTCAGAGACTTGCTATGTGAAAGCGGTCACCAGTACAAAACTTTGAGAACCACTGAACTAGAGCAAGGGTCTGAAAATCAGAACTCAATGGAGTCTGTTTAGAAACTGCCACGAACTTGCTATATGACCTTGGTCAAGTCACTTAACATCTCTGAACTTCAGCTCACCTCTCTGAAAAAAGAATATTTGTTACCTCATGCATTGAGGGTTTAGTTAAGTAATACTAATAAAGACCTATGGAAGTATTAAAAATGTAGCATATTAAATTAAATTAAAGGAGATATCCTATCTTCTAGAACTGGAAGGGACCTTGAAAGGTCATCGAGTCCAGCCCCCTGCCTTCACTAGCAGGACCAAGTACTGATTTTGCCCCAGATTCCTAAGTGGCCCCCTCAAGGATTGAACTCACAACCCTGGGTTTAGCAGGCCAATGCTCAAACCACTGAGCTATCCCTCCCCCTTACTATGTAAGGCTACGTTTTAGTCACAGGTATTTTTAGTAAAAGTCATGGACGGGTCACAGGCAATAAACAAAAATTCATGGCCCATGACCCATCCATGACGTACTATATACCCCTGCCTAAATCTGGGGGAGGGGGAAGGGCGGGTGGGCGCATGGCCTGGGACCCCTGTTGGTGAGGGTGGGCACTGGCAGGCTCCCTACCCGGCTCCTCGGGTTCCCCGGAAGCAGCGACATGTCTCTCCCTCAGCTCCTAGCTCAGCACGCTGCCCCCACCCCAAGTGCCGGCTCTGCAGCTCCCATTGGCCAGGAACTGTGGCCAATGGGAGATGCAGGGGCAGTGCGCAGAGCTAGGAGCTGAGGGAGGGACATGTCGCCGCTTCCAGGGAGCCCCCCAAGGTAAGCGCCACCCAAAGCCCTCACTCCCTCCTGTGCCCCAGCCCTCAGCCCCCTCCCAAATGCATCCAAACTCCTGCTGCTGCTGGGGCTGGGTGGAGGGGAGCGGTTGCCTGAGATTGCCCCAGCAGTGGCCAGTGCGGCTGTCCCAAGGGCTGCCTGAGCTGCTCAGGCAACTCCCCGGGCCAGCCGCACCGGCTGCTGCAGAAGCCACGGAATCCGTGACCTTCATGACAAACTCAGCCTTAAGCATAAGGAGAGCTGGTTTAGTGCAAAGGTAAGGTCGTTTTCCCTTATAGTGCACTCTTGAAGCACCTTTCATCAAAGTGCTTTAACAAACACAAATTTAGCCTTACAGTATATCTGTCAGGTAGGTGATATACCTGTCTTACAGGTGAGGAAACTGAGGCAAAGAGACTAGGTGGGGTGAGTTATTTTCCACTTCTTTCTCCCTCCATATTTGGCTATATTAGGGCTAAAACCCATCAATCTTCAATTCTAGTTCTTTGCTCTAAAGACCACTTGCCTTCTAATTTTTCACTAATATTAGAATATAAATGGGAGATTTTAGGAGAGAGGAAACAAAGAATTGTGGTCAGAGGGTGATAGACTTGAAATTTTGTTGGGAGCACTAATATTACAAAACTGATAGGACAAGTGAAGTCCCTTAGGAAGTTTTCAATTACGTGTAATAGAAAAGCCTGTTACGATTCAGATGGAATACCTCAAACATGGAGTCAAGAACTGTTGGTGGAAGACAAGACAGTACAGGAAAAGCTTTACCCTTGTAAGGAGAAATTTCAGTCTACTTAGCTGTTTGACATTAGGATAAAGGATTCCCCTTTAGAAAGCCTTATACAGTCAGCTCTCCACTAAACACTTGGGTCCATGTGTCCAAATTTGATTTTCCTGTGACTTGGGATAGTTTTTTCTCTTAAGTACAAAGGGAACTAGTCTCCCCTTCTGCTATACTTCCAAGACTGTAGTTGAGTGCCTTAGCTTTAAACAGGTCATTCCAAATCAGCACAAATGAAGCTCCATTTTTCACATAAGCTGAAGTGATGTACACACAATCTGCATGAATGAAGAGCAACCAATTTTGTGAGAGAGTTTTGGGAGATCTCCATTGTGGAAAGAGATTTTTTTTTTTTTTAAAGAATTAAAGGGGAAGTGGGGAATAGGGGCTGAAAGAAACAATTCAACACATTTACTTCTCACTCTTGAGTTTAAGATAACATATTAAGTTCAAAGCAACAAAGAGTCCTGTTGCACCTTCTAGACTAACAGACATATTGGAGCATAAGCTTTCGTGGGTGAATACCCACTTCGTCAGACGCATGTGACACATGGGTATTCACCCAGGAAAGCTTATGCTCCAATACGTCTGTTAGTCTATAAGGTGCCACAGGACTCTTTGTCGCTTTTTACAGATCCAGACTAACATGTCTACCCCTCTGATATTAAGTTCAGTTTCCTGGTAGGCTTCATAAACTAAAAAGGGATAGAAATTGAATAATAGTAGTCAATGAGCGGACTAGTCTCCTAAATTCTGCTCTCTTCTTCTCTAGACTTCCTTGCCTTCAGAAGAACAGGTGGGGGACCACTCCACAGGAACCCGTGTTGTGGCAGGTCAGATCTTCCTTGAGTCAGAGGAATCAGACTCTCACACTGAAGATGAAGAGAGCTTTAGGAGCCAAGAAGAGGAGAAAGGGAGCATGTTGGAGGAGCTTAACTTGTTTGAAATGTCAGACCTATTAAATGAGAACTTGGAAGATGTAGAAATGCAGAAACCAGGTAACTTTGCTTGAATTCTGCAGGCTTCATAAACCAATAGCAAGAAGCAAAATCAATCTGGAAAAATTTGGGAGATTAGTGGGATCCAGAAATAATCTTCATTTGTCTCTATTGTCTAACTGAATAGAGGGTTTCAGAATGCAATGGTCATTGCAGCCTTAATTTTCCCTACTGTAATGTTGGCTAATACCTATATCATTTACTTCAGATGCATTTTAAAATGTTTTCCATAGTTTCTGTTGATTGCACAGTATAAGAAAATTCACTCAAGTTAGTGAGAGTGCCTTGCTCCTTTTTTGTTTTTAACAATTTGTGAATGGAAAGAACAATCCAAATCCTGAAGTTCTAACATGAACCTGACTCATCTCTTCTTACTTTGAAGTATAGATTATGATCTAAAGCTTTTCTCTCCCCAGAAGTAGTCACTTTTTTGGCCTGATTATAGCTTTGTTGTATGGGGAAGAGGGGAAAGACTATAAGTGGTAGTTTTGTTCTGGTAGTTGATTGTATGCAGGTTTGAGTTAAATTGAGGAGAGTGGAAGCAAACTTTGACACTGAGGCAACTTTGTGCATTGACAACCTCTCAGGAGCTGTAGGGCAGTACCCTATTTCATATAAACTAGGGTAACTTTTCAAATAAAAATACACATAACCATGCCTGGTTGTTCTCCGATCTTCCAGGGAAACTGAGTAGGAATTGCTTTTAAACTCATAATGAAAAGTTAGAGTTCATCTGATTAATATCCTTGCCTTGCAGCTGGCATTTGGGTATCCCTGACATAGGCCGATGTACATAAAAAGGAAACAACATTTTTAATGTGCCCAGAGTAAACTAACTTTTACACTCTAACCTTATGGAAAAGGGTGATTGCATGGTAACTTAATGTTTAACTCAACACTTTGTCTCTAGCAGTTCTTTTCATATGCCTTTTCACAAATGCAGATTAGCATGGTGAAAGGAAGCAGTAATTGTGCAGAACTACCTCTAATAATATCTGCTAATCTCCACCAGCTCTATACGCTTAAAAAAAAAAAAAAAGTGACTTCCTATAAAACATCAGTAGCCTCTTGCTAATACAAAATGCTCTACACTTTTCTTGAGCACTTGTATATGTTGCTGTAGGTGAGTATGACATTGTACAGAGATGAAAGATATTAATTAAGTGGAAAAGTGAGTAAAAAGACATTTTTAGTAGTATAAGCAATTGTTGCTAGCCTTCAGATTCAAGCATCATGTTTAGTCAGCCAGGCCTCTTAACTGAAGGTGAAATTTCATTAAGGTACTTTGTATCTTCCCATCATAATGCCATGAAAGGTCTTTGTCTTCACATTGTTCAAATCTGATCTGTAAAAATGCCTCAGCTGGTTGCCTGGAACATTCCCTACTATAGCAAGATAGCTGAATCCCAGACTAGACTGTGTGCAGCCGCTTAGATTGTCACCTGAGTAAATATGCTTATTAGCCCATAGCTGATATCTTAATATGTATAAGTTTATAAATAACTTCATCTTATACTTGCCTCTCATACAAAGTTCATGGTTCCATTTTTCTCCCGTAACAGCACTATCACAGTGTATGGACTGTAGCATCTTGCATTCTTTTAGGTGTTAGTAAAAACAACTGTATGTGGGAGAAACAAATACTGTGCCTGGATTTACAATAAAAACAAGAAGGTGGGTGAGGGGAAGGAAATGGGATATGGCTAGCTGAATGTTTGACTACTAATATCATAGCTATGCAATAAGGTGTGAGAGAGGCAGTTGTAAATTAATGCCACCATCTAAAGCGCTACATGATTTGCTTGGTGCATTTTATGTGTTTGTTATTTGCCTTCCTCTGAAGCATCCAGTATTTCTTCTTCGAGTGCTTGTTCACGTCCATTCCACATTAGGTGTACGCGCGCCGCGTGCACGAACGTCGGAAACTTTTTCCCTCAGCGACTCCCGTCGGGCCCGCAGGGTCTCCCTTCCCGCCAGAGCGGCGCCCCGCCCCAGCGTATATATACCCCTGCTGGCCCGACCCTCCCTCAGTTCCTTCTTACTGCCCGTGGCGACGTTGGAACAGCTCTTCTCTCAACTCGAGAGTGTCCCTTAGCATAGTCATTAGCAGTAGTTATCAGTTCTTTGTTTAGTAAGTGTTAGAGTTAAGTAGTTGTTTAGTTGTTACAAAGACCAACCAAACTCTTGGTGATAGGGGTTTGGTCAACCCCGGCACCGGCCCTGGGCGGCGGGGCATGCCGCACGCCCAAGGCTTCAAGGCTTGTGCCGCGTGCCGCAGGCCCATGCCAGTGAGCGACCCGCACGAGTCGTGTCTCCATTGCCTGGGGGAAGCTCACCAGAAGGAGCGCTGTAAGATTTGTAAGGCTTTCAAGCCCAGGACTCAAAAAGAGAGAGACTTTCGCCTGAAACAGCTCCTCATGGAGATGGCGTTACAGCCCTCCGCTCCCACGGCACCGTCGGCTTCGGTGCGAAGTGCCCCGGCATCGGTCCGCAACCCGACACAGGCGGTGCAGACTAAACCTACGGTGCCGCCTCGGCGAGATCACGCCCGGCACCGGTCTGCTTCGCCGGCCAAGCCCAAGAGCCAGCCCAAGGCCCGGGGTCGCTCCCCGCACAAGAAGGTGTCACCTACGAAGACCGCTAGTGCGCCCGAGGCCGTGCCGGCCCCAGCACAAGTCCCGGTACCAGTGGCTCCGGCGCCGAAAGGCCCATCGAGCCCCGGGACAAGCGCGTCAAGTGAGGAGGAGGGGCTGGAGGAACTGTTGGAACAGCCCTCCACCCCGGACACATTTGAGGCGGCGAAGGACCTCATTGAATTGTCCTCCGTCAGCACACTCCGCGCCAAAGACATTCCGCCAAGACTGCCTTCCAAGGGCAAGCCGGCGATGATGCGCCCATCGCGGTCGCCATCTCGGCACCGCCCCCGGTCCCGGTCGAGCTCCGCCTCGGTGGACTCCCGGCTTCCCGCCGCGCAACGGGCCTCCGCGCAGACGGGCCCCGGCGCGAGCGAGGCACCGTCCCAGCAACCCGGCCCGAGCAGGCACCGGGGCGCTTCGACGGTGAGGACCCCAAGACCGTCCTCCCGCAGCCGTTCCCGGTCCCGCGGTCAACGGTACCGTTCCAGATCCAGATCGGTACGGCGCTACTCAAGGTCCCGGTCCCGACAGCACCGCTCCCCGACACCGGACCGGCACCGCTCCACGGCACCGCCGTGGCCCTCCAGGTCACCGTCGCTTGCGTCGGAAGAGAGCTCGGGGCTGTCGAGATACGGTCGCAGAGGGCATGCCGCTACACGGCACGACGCCTCTTGGCAACCGCACTGGAGCCATCCGGGACACTGGCCGTTCTGGACCCCGTGGGCCTATCACCAGCAAGGCCCGCCATCCAGAACTTCGAGGTCGGGCCCTTCGGGGGACCGGTCCCGCTCCCCACGGTGCCGCCCCACCTCCCGTGCGGAGGCTACGGTCTCCAGACCACCTGAGGCCGAGAGGGCGGACTCGGCACCGAGCCAGGCACCGTCCGTGACCCAAGGCAGGGGCCGCACCCCGGAGGGTCAGCCCGCGGAGGAGGACTTGCAGGAGGATGAGGACGCTCAAAAGGCCAGGACCTCCTCCTCCTCACCAGATGAAGCCGTGGCGGGCACAACAGTGTCCGGCCCTCCCCCAATTGACCACCGGGCACACCAGGACCTGCTCCGCCGGGTGGCCCTCAACTTGGGGTTGCAGGCGGAGGAGACGGTCGAGCAGGAGGACCCCATGGTGGACATTCTCAGCCCGGAGGGTCCCTCCAGGATTGCTCTTCCGTTGATAAAGACCGTACAGTCGAACTATAAGACTGTGTGGCAGACGCCAGCCTCCTCTGCGCCGACCGCACGGGGCGTCGAGAGGAAGTACTTTGCCCCATCCAGGGGGTTTGACTTCCTCTTCTCCCATCCGGCCCCATGTTTGCTGGTGGTTTCGGCGGTCAACGAGAAGGAGCGGCATGGCCAGCAGGCCCCGGCCCCCAAGGCCAAGGAGGCGAAACGATTAGACCTCTTCGGCAGGAAGGTCTACTCGTCGGGAGGCCTCCAGTTGCGGATCGCGAACCAGCAGGCGATCCTCAACAGGCATAACTTTAACTCCTGGGCGTCGGTGTCTAAATTCAAGGAGGCCTTACCTCAGGGGTCGCAGCCCGAGTTTGCGGCCATTGTGGACGAGGGAAAGGCGGTGGCCAAGACTTCATTACAGGCCTCGCTCGACTCGGCCGATGCGGCCGCCAGGACTATCGCGTCCGGCGTGGTAATGAGACGCTCAGCGTGGTTGCAAGCGTCTGGTCTTCCTCCAGAGGTGCAAAACACCCTCCAAGACCTTCCGTTTGAAGGGACGGGGTTGTTTTCGGAGCAGACTGATGCCAGGCTCCATGGCCTCAAAGATTCGCGGGCTACCCTCAAGTCCTTGGGGATGCATACCCCCGTGACACAGAGGAAACCCTTTAAGCCACAGCCTCCACAGAGGCAGTACCAGCCTCGCCCTCGACACGAGCCTTACCGTAGGCGGGGCAGAGACAATAGGCGTAGGCGCAACAATACGCCTAACCAGGGTCAAGGCCAGGGCAACAACAGCAACAAGCCGCAGCCGGGCAATAAACAAGGATTTTGAAGATGCGATCGAGGACAGCGTACCGATCTCTTCCCCGGATCCTCCCCTGTGTTTCAGGGACCGCCTATCCCGTTTTTTCCGTGCCTGGTCCCATATAACATCAGACCATTGGGTCCGCCGCACGGTAGAGTCAGGATATGCCCTCCAGTTTTCCTCCCCCCCCCCTCCCACCCACCCCCCCGTCCCTCTTCAGGGACCCCTCTCACGAGCAACTCCTTATGCAGGAGGTACGGACCCTCCTCGCTGTAGGGGCGGTGGAAGAGGTTCCTCCAGACCTCAGAGGAAAAGGGTTCTATTCCAGATACTTCCTCATCCCCAAGGCAAAAGGGGGCCTCCGTCCTATCCTGGACCTTCGCAAGCTGAACAAGTACTTGCAAAAACCACGTTTCCGTATGGTCTCCCTCGGTACCATCATTCCTTCCCTGGATCCGGGGGATTGGTACGCTGCCCTCGATATGAAAGACGCTTACTTTCACATCGCTATCCGCCCGGCTCACCGGCGATTCCTGCGCTTCACTATCCAGCAACGCCATTTTCAGTTTGCGGACTTGCCCTTCGGCCTCGCAACGGCCCCGCGTGTTTTCACGAAATGCATGTCCGTGGTGGCGGCCTTCCTTCGGAAGCGACGGATGCGCGTCTACCCATACCTAGACGACTGGCTCCTAGCGGGCCGGTCAGAGGCAGAGGTTCACGCCCACGTGACTTTGGCGCCACAAGTGTTCCGCGATCTCGGCCTGTTGGTCAATGTGCCCAAGTCCTCACTAGTCCCCACACAGAGACTGGAGTTCATAGGGGCAGTCCTGGACTCGGTGGCGGCGCGGGCGAGCCTTCCCGTATCGCGTTTCCGGGCAATCCAGGAGGCCGTGACCTCCATCCAGAGATTCCCCACGACCACGGCCAGACGTTGCTTACAGCTCTTGGAGCACATGGCAGCATGCACCCACGTGGTTGGACACGCCCGCCTCCGGCTCCGGCCTCTGCAGCTGTGGTTGGCCCAAGCATATCGCCCCAACAGCGACCCATTAGACATGGTTGTCACGATCCCGGCTCGGGTATCGAACGCCCTCTGTTGGTGGCTCGACCAACAGCAGGTCTGTGCGGGGGTCCCGTTCGCAGCCCCACAACCAGTTCTGACGTTGGTGACAGACGCGTCGGACCTGGGTTGGGGGGCGCACCTAGGGGACCTACGCACTCAGGGCTTGTGGTCCAGGGAGGAACAGTCGCTTCACATCAACCTGAAGGAGCTGAGGGCGGTTCGCCTCGCCTGCCAGACCTTTCACGCCACCATAAGAGGGCACGGCGTGTCAGTTCTGACGGACAACACTACCGCTATGTTCTACATAAACAAGCAGGGCGGGTCCCGGTCCTCTCCCCTCTGTCGCGAGGCGCTCCTCCTCTGGGACTTCTGCATAGCCCATTCAGTACACCTCCAGGCTGCGTATCTCCCCGGGGTCCAGAACGGATTGGCGGACCGTCTCAGCCGGTCCTATCTCACACACGAGTGGAGGCTGAGGCGGGACATCCTCCGTTCAATCTTCCTGAGGTGGGGGTTTCCCCAGGTGGATCTGTTTGCCACCATGGACAACAGCCAGTGCCCGCAGTTTTGCTCCTTCCAGAACCGCAGTCCGGGCTCTCTGGCGGACGCCTTTGCAATCCCATGGGGCGGGAGCCTGCGGTATGCCTTCCCCCCGTTCCCACTCATCCACAGGGTCCTTCTAAAGACCCGCAGGGACAGGGCGAAGGTCATTCTCATCGCCCCGGCGTGGCCACGTCAACACTGGTTTACAACTCTCTTAGAGCTGTCCGTGGCCTCTCCGATAACCCTCCCCCTCCATCACGACCTCATAACACAAGACTGAGGTCGCCTACACCACCCGAACCTGCCATCGCTGCATCTCACGGCATGGCTGCTCTCTGGCTAAATGAGGCGGAGCACAGATGCTCTCAGGAGGTCCAGCAAATCCTCCTGGGTAGTAGGAAACCCTCCACAAGGGCAACCTACCTGGCCAAGTGGAAGCGCTTCTCCCTCTGGTGTGAGTCTCAGCGCGTCCAGCCCTTGCGGGCCTCGATACCGATGATCCTGGATTACTTGCTGAGCCTTAGGCGCCAGGGCCTTGCCCCCGCTTCTATTAAGGTGCATCTAGCCGCCATATCGGCGTTTCACCCGGGGGAATTGGGGCTGTCCGTGTTTTCCAACCCCACTGTGGTCCGATTCATCAAGGGGCTGGATAGGATGTTCCCCTACACTCGCCCACCTATACCCCCGTGGGACCTCAATCTGGTCCTCACTAAGCTCATGGGGCCCCCCTTTGAACCCCTGGCCTCTTGCTCCCTCATGCACCTTTCATGGAAGGTCGCGTTCCTCGTGGCTGTCACCTCGGCTAGGAGGGTGTCGGAGCTGAGGGCCCTCACCTCAGAACCTCCTTATACTGTTTTTTATAAGGATAAGATGCAACTTTGGCCCCACCCTAAGTTCCTCCCTAAGGTGGTCACGAGTTTTCACATGGGGCAGGACATCTGTTTGCCGGTGTTCTTCCCCAAGCCCCATACGGACCCTCGCCATCGTAGCCTGCATACCCTCGATGTGCGGCGGGCGTTGGCTTTCTATCTGGACCGTACCAGGCCTTTCCGCAAATCGACTCAGCTATTCGTGGCCATTGCGGAACGGATGAAGGGCCAGCCTATTTCAACGCAACGCCTGTCGGCGTGGATCGTGCTTTGCATACGCACGTGCTACGAGCTCGCCAACGTGCCTGCACCTCCGATCCGGGCTCACTCTACTAGGGCCCAAGCGTCCTCGACGGCCTTCTTGGCGCAGGTCCCGCTTCAGGAGATCTGCAAGGCAGCCACCTGGTCGTCGGTTCATACCTTCACAGCCCACTACGCGATCCACCATCAGACCAGAGATGACGCGATGGTCGGCAGGGCGGTGCTGCAATCTGTTATTCCTTGACTCCTACCCTCCTCCAATGGTAAGCTTGTGAGTCACCTAATGTGGAATGGACGTGAACAAGCACTCGAAGAAGAAAAGACGGTTACTTACCTTCTGTAACTGTTGTTCTTCGAGATGTGTTGTTCACGTCCATTCCACTTCCCACCCTCCTTCCCCTCTGTCGGAGTCACCGGCAAGAAGGAACTGAGGGAGGGTCGGGCCAGCAGGGGTATATATATACGCTGGGGCGGGGCGCCGCTCTGGCGGGAAGGGAGACCCTGCGGGCCCGACGGGAGCCGCTGAGGGGAAAAGTTTCCGACGTTCGTGCACGCGGCGCGCGTACACCTAATGTGGAATGGACGTGAACAACACATCTCGAAGAACAACAGTTACAGAAGGTAAGTAACCGTCTTTTTCCACTGCTAGAGGCCAGGAACCAGACTTGATAAATCCAGTAATTTGATCTGGTATGGCAAATCTTGTATTCATTGAACTCTAGTCTTGGCCTGTAAAAAGCTGTTGAGTTCCAAGAAGGTGAACTGATGAGTGGAGGAGGGGGAAATGTTCATTGCTATTGGTTCATATGAAACCATCATTTGTCTATTTATGCAACTTTGAGAGAGAGAAGTTCTTTACCAGAGTTTCAGTTTTACACTACATTTACCCAGCAGGTGCAACCTAAGCTGACTTAATTTTTTTCCCCTTCACTGCTATGCTATGTCACCAGTACTTAAAGACCTTTCTAACTTCATAGACTTTAGCATAGTGTTATGTGAAACCAGCTTAGGGGGATAATGCTAAATTTAGGGGGTAAATTTAGGATTCTTATAAAAAGTGAATGAATATTCTTCCATAGCTTTTTAATTAACATGGTTATAAGGGGGAGACACCAAAAAAGTAACTTTAAAACTTCCCCTTGACATGGAAAAAATTGTCAGACCTTCCAAAATAATAACTGCAATACAGACAAAATCCAAGTTCTCAACAGGGCTGATGCCAAGGTGCTGAGTTTGTTGGTCACTTATTGTGGACATCTTTTAGTTCAGTACTTGAGCAGGTGACAATAGAATATACATGTAGTCAGTTTAATTCTGCAGACTACTCCAGGATTGGCAGTTACTCATGACTGTTGTGCTAAGCCCCTGTGCCATAGGTGCTGGAGCTGGCCAATAACTGTGTGCATATTCTGAGGAAAAATCATTCTGCCACTAGTTAGTGTATACTGTTGGGCAAGCAACTAACTTGCTCATATGTCATTGTCTTCCCAAAAATGAAATCTTTGGAATTGTCCAGCATAGCAGTGTTCCTAATAATTCTAGAAGACCTGTATGTAAACAACTTTAATTTTTTTTTATAGAGGAGACTTAAACCATACCTATAAAATAATGTATCTTTAAAATATTATTGACACCACCAAGCATTCAAAAATCATAAGTTGGGCTCACTTTAAAAACAAAATTTAAAGTGTTTTATGGCTTTCTGGTTTTTGAGCCTTCAGGGGGTCATGTTTTCAAGCTTTTCTCTCTAACCCTGAGGACTAGAAACTTATGTTTTTGTTTAAAGTAAAGTTGAGTATCTTTTATTCACGACTCCAGGAGCTGGGGGTTTAATGAAAATAACAAATTGTGAGACTCACAATTTAATCATGAGAGTTGGCAGTGCTTGTAAAATGAGAAGCTTTAATGAAAGCTAATAGAAATGTTGTCCATTTTTAAAAAATCCATAAAAATTCAGTGAGATTTAGATCTAAATATTTCCCTATGATGTTAGAGACTCAAACTGCAGTATTGCGCAAGTTAGTACATGAGAACCAACAATCAAACTTCCTATAACCAAATGTCAATCTAATCGGTCTTTTTCATTACCCTAGCTGAGCAAAGTGTAATACAGGAGCAAGTAGTATATGGGCACTGGAAACTAAATTAGATTTTCAAATTCTAGCTTTGATATCTTAAGACTTTTAATAATCTAAAACTGCTAATAATATAGTAAGGATAACATTAAAATGTGAATCTTATTTATCAAATATGTCCCTTTTTTATTTCCCTTCTTTATAGTGTTGCATGAATAATGAAACTGCAGCTTAATGAGTTTGTCGTAGTAAAACTCAAAAACCTGGCGTACAGGGAACAGTCCCCTGTGGTGGTGAATAGTTTGTTTGCTACATGTGTGTGAGAGACAGACTTTAACTTGGGGAGAAATCATGAGAGAGATCTCATTCCTGGTGGGTTTTTTTTTTTCTTCTTTTTTCAGTTTTAACAGCCATCGGAGGCACTGCAGACAGTGAGCCCTGCCACTTCCCCTTCCTGTTCCTGGAGAAGGAGTATGCAGAATGTACTGCTGATGGGAGGGAAGATGGCAGGCTTTGGTGTGCAACAACCTATGATTACAAGAGAGATCAAAAGTGGGGCTTCTGTGAAAGTAAGTAGCCAGATACATTTCTATTTTCTTTCATCAAAGAATATTTACTGCGCTTAATTGTCTCCTTATCCCTTGTGAGCAAGTGTCTCCATAAACATAAGGTTTGCACAGTAGAAGTAATGGGAAAGGGAGAGCCATCCTAGTGACGTAGATAGCTGTTCCTACACTATCATGTGGTACTCCCATTTCCTGGGCTCATGGAAACTGAAAGTGACCTTAATGGGTACAATTTGAGAGTTACATGGGGAATTCACTGTATACTTCCCACTGAAGTCGGTGGCTTGCTGCACAAATATGACCTTTTTGTCTCTTGCAGAAAGGAAGCCAAAACATGTGTGTTCGAGGATATTTTATCTCTTTTATCCCCACCTTCCGGGAGGATGATTTGAGCAGCATGGTGATAGCAAAATAAATGAAAGACTAGGCAAACGCACAAAAAAGGGTGGCTATAAAAACCCAACAGCCCATTGAGACAACTTTCTCCCTCATTGCCAGCACAACCTCTGTATCTTGTCTTGCAGTAACAAGATCATGTATAGGGCCCTACCAAATTCATGGTCCATTTTGGTCAATTTCACGGTCATAGGATTTAAAAAATTGTAAACTTCATGATTTCACCTATTTAAATCTGAAATTTCAGGGTGTTGTAATTTGCTGGGATCCTGTGGAGGATCCCCAATTTGCCTCCAGCATTTATAATGGTGTTCAATATATTAAAAAGTGTGTTTAATTTATTGTGGAGGGATCGCAAGGTTATTGTAGGGGGGGTTGTGGTACTGCTACCCTTACTTCTGCGCTGCTGCTGGCGGCTGCACTGCCTTCAGAGCTGGGCAGCTGGAGAGCGGTGGCTGCTGGCTGAGAGCCCAGCTCTTAAGGCAGAGCTGCCGTTAGCAGCAGCGCAGAAGTAAGAATGGCATGATATGGTATTGCCACCCTTACTTCTAGGCTGCTGCCTGCGGAGTTGGGCCCTCAGTCAGCAGCCACCACCCTCCAGCCGCCCAGCTCTGAAGGCAGCTGCGCAGAAGTAAGAGTGGCATGGTATGGTATTGCCACGCTTACTTTTGTGCTGCGGCTGATGGGGTGCTGCCTTCAGAGCTGGGCGCCTGGCCAACAGCCACCACTTTTCGGCCACCCAGCTCTGAAGGCAGCGCAGAAGTAAGGATGGCAATACCACGACTCCCCTAAAATAACCTCACAACCCCCCTGAAACTCCCTTTTGGGTCAGGACCCCCAATTTGAGAAATGCTGGTCTCCCCTGTGAAATCTGTATAGTAGAGGGTAAAAGCACACAAAAGACCAGATTTCACGGGAGGACACCAGATTTCACGGTCCATGACGCATTTTTCATGGCTGTGAATTTGGTAGTGCCCTAATCATGTGGCCAAGGAAGAATCTGCCATGAAGGCCAGCAGAAACAGACTTTTAAGAGACCAGCCTCTTGCATTTGATTAAACCACTTATCTTTTTTCTTTTTTAGCTGAAGAGCAGTCTAATAAGAGAAGACAAATGCAGGAAGCAGAGGATGTTTACCAGACTGGGATGAAAATCCTTAACGAGAGCAGTAAAAAGGCACAGAAGAAAGAGTAAGTCCATGCTTGAACATTAACATAGGTCTTTCTTGGGAGAAACGGATGACTTGGTTTGGTATGATGTCTTGTAACCAGGAAACAGCTTAATGAGACACTGGGTTTTAGACTTGAGTGATACTAGAAGTTATATAGACTTAATTTTATATAAATCAGTCATGTGGCGTTGAGAATAAATGGTAATTGGAGAACATTCACAGGAGCAGAAACTCATGACAGCTTTCTTTGAGTAGATCCACAAAAAGTAGCCAGACTTTTTCTAGCATGTGTTCAGATAATTCTAACAATGTTCATTGTGCTGCTAAGCAGTGCAATTCTCTACTTCAGCACAACAGCCATTGTTTGTTTTTCTCTAGCCATGTAACAAGAGCTGGGCAGGAGGAATCTGCTTTTTGTTTTTTTTGTTTTTTGTCTTTACACACACACAAATTCAAGATTTAAAAAAAAAAAAAAAAACCATCCTATAGCAGGACAAACCTAAAACCTTTTGAAATCTTTAATGAAAAACAAGACACCCCCCCCACCCCCCAGCAACAACCTGAGTAGCCAATAGTCCAGTTGTTAAGGTGCTCGCATGAGATGTGGGAGACCCAGGTCCAAGTCCATGCTCTGCCTGGTGAGTCCTTAACCACTTGTCTGTGGTTTCATTGAAGCTGCCATGTTTACATGAAAAGTTTTTGACAAATCAGCATTTTCTGAGTTAAAAATCAGAAAAAGACTTTGTCAAAAAATTCCTAGCCCTCTCTATACCTTACCTATACTGAGAGCATGAATTGTAGAATTTTTTTGTTGTAACATGTGGCACCTACTTAAGCAGCAGAGAAGAATATCTTAAAACAGCCCTTGCAGGATGTAACAGCTGCCCTGATATGAACTCTAAAAACTCAAATCTGGATTCACTGACATTTGACATATCCACTGCGTGTTTGGCACCTTTGACTCTCCTCAAATCTTTTTCCCTTTCAACTCAGGATCCCATGACTTCTTCAAAGATTAGATTAACAAGATTCAGTAGGACCTTCTCTACTGTTGCTTGGTTACCATGAAAGCACTATATATAACTGCAAAGTATTGATTATATTCTCTGTACTAGCTAATTAACTCAATTACTACAATTTAGTTTTGTATAACATAAATGAATAAATGCAAAAGAGGAAACCAAGGAAGAGCAAGGGTGAGATGAAACTCTCATTCTGCTCAGTCTGGATTCTTTGTGCTCCATCCATCTAGTAATCCAGTTACCACTTCAGCTCTACTCATGACAATGTCTCCTTCAGCAACAATGTCAGGTAGTTCCGACTTATTGTAAATACTATAAATCATGTGTATTACAGTAACATCTAGAGGCCACATTTAAGATCAGGGCCTCTTGTACTAAGGCACTCTACATAGACACAATAAGAGACAAAGACCTCCAAAAGTTTAGTTTGGGCAAGATAGAGTGGGAGAAAGGAAGCATTATTCCCACATTACACATGGGAACTGAGGCACAAGAGGCTACGTGATTTATCCAAGGTCATGCAGGAAATCTTTGACAAAGCCAGGAATTGGACTCTGAAAATCTGGTTCCAGTCCAGTACCTTATCTGTAAGATCATCCTACCTTTTGTGCTTTAAATATTATAGGAATTAGTAGTGGTGGTCTTTCAGTTTCAAGTCACTATACTCCCCTTTCTAAGGATATTAAACATAAGACTACAAGAGAGTGGTGCAAAAGAAACCAAAATGGAGCCTGAAGCATAAAGATTTATTTACAGGGGAAAAGGAAGAAGTCCAGAGAACGGGAAGGAATTTGGAAAGCAAACAAATAGGAAAAAAGAAAGAAGTGAGACAATTTCCTTTAAACTCTTCAGGGTAGTTTAATATCTTACACAGATTAAAGTATACAAAACAATTTTTTTATACATTAACCTGTTTAAATGATAACTTTTGGGGAATCAGTGAAGAAACCTTTTGTCTATATTTCAACCATGGATCTTGCAAAATCAGCAAAACTAATTTAGCAAAAAGGCCTTTTCCCAAAAACTTCTCATGGTTAATCTGGCCACTTCATTACAACAATAACTACGTAATCATTTTAGCCCAGTATTTGTATGGAATCCGTTGGTGCTTTTAGTTTAAATTGATTTAATATTGAAGTGAATCAAGATAGTTGAGCTGATGCCCTCCGTTTTTTCATGTGACCTATGAAACCATTAAAAAACAGTGGTGATGGTAACTTTACTTTTGTCACTAGATCCTATGTCTGGTGTCTTCCATTACCAGAACAACAACAGAAAAAAACCTCTGTAGTGAGCAGGTGTCTGACTCTGTGAACTGTTAAAAAGGCTCATGAATAATATTAATTTATATGTTAACAGTGTATGTGGAGGATTGTGAACCCATGGATATGCTCTTAATTTGGGTTTAATCATGTGAGGTTTTGAATATTATACTGTGTTTAAAAAGGAAATGCCTGTGAATTAGGTAGTGGTAGATATAGAGTGGCAATTAGGACAGAGTGAGGCAGTGAAAAGTTTCCTCTGTACCTTTTAGCTTTACTGATAGAACTTGTTTTGTTTGTTTAAAGGTGACTAAACCTTTAATTACATTCTTCTTTAAGAGCATATCAGTATCTTCTGAAAGCAGCTGACATGAACCATACCAAGGCAATGGAAAAAGTGTCTTATGCTCTATTGTTTGGGGATTACCTGAAGCAAAACATCCAGTCTGCTAAAGAGCTGTTTGAGAAACTGACTGAGGAGGGATCTCCTAAAGGGCAAACGGTATGTATGCTCTAAAGCAGTGGTCTCCAAACTGTGGGAAATGCCTGTCTAGGGGGGTGCAGAAGAATGTTTGGGGGGACGCAGCGGGGCCTGGGCCATTCCCCCTGGGGGTCAGGGAAGGAGCACCACTCAGTCCCACTCTGCTTCCAGCTCAGCCCCGATCCAGCCGCGGCTCCACTTCCAGCCTCAGCTGCCAGCTCCTGACCCCAGCCATGGCTCCCAGCCACAGCTCCGCTCCCAAGGGGGCACGGGCAGATTACAGTAGGGGGGCACTGCTCTAAAGGGAGTTTTGTTTAGCCTTCATGTTGTCAGCTTCAGCAATGACCAAGGGCTGGATGAGCCATGAAGACTGACCTCCCTTCTCACCTCTAGAATGGGATGAGGAACGTTGATGGGGGAAGCTGACTCTGCTTTTCCTTGGGCTATAAATGTTCTGTGGATAAACAGGACTTAAGTCTCTTGGGCTGCAAACCAGCACCTTTTTTGCTCTTAAATAAATCTGACATCTAGAACTGATGTTTTGACTTAATGACATTTAGAAGGAAATATTTATTTATTTTAAACCTATGTGTAAGTAGCGAGTTCTGGTCTGCTCATCGCTTTAACTAACTACCAGCTTGGGTGTAGGTCAGGAAAATACAGGCAGCTACAATTTGAAGACTTTAGACAACCAAATATCTTTTAAACTTCTGAGTCAATGGCCCGGTGTTGTTTGTTTGGCTATGGGATTTCCATAAAGATAACTGCTGATAGTTAAGCTCTTTCAAGGTTATGTAGGCTACACTGGGAATTTGACAACTGTTGGATGAAACATAATTGCCCTTTTAGTCACAAACATACATGTTTTAAATGTTCTAGAATTGTTGACCTTTGGTTTCAAAGGCTGTAGGTATCAACACAGAATTTTCATTAAATATTTACACATACACTTTATGCAAGGTGCAGATACCTAATTTTGAAGGAAAGCCTCATCCTGACACCTTAGACTTTAGACTGAGATGTTTTTTCCCCCTCACACTTCTCTCCCTTAATTTCTTTTGTTGCCTCCATCCACTTCCACTTCCTCACACACACCTTAATGTCATTAAAGTACCTGCTCTAAGTAGGAGGCTGAAAAATAATTTTTGTAGTTTTTGTTAAAATGTCTTTTATAAAAATATACAAACTTCTGGCAATGGAATGGAACGCAGCTATTCCTATAAATATAACCATGTGCATATACTAATCACATTAAGTGGGATTTTTTTTTGCTAGTCTAAAGGAATTATGCAGTCTAAACATATGATCAGTAATGTATTACTTCAAAGATATCTTGCCCCATTCAAGTAAACTCCCTCACTCCACTCCATAACCTAATTCAACCCCTCCTCCTGGGAAAATAAAGGAATCTTGGAGCATGCTGTGTGAAGTTCATTCTCTTAATATCCATGTTCTATCATACGAGTGGAGGTGATTCAAAGGCTTGTTAGCAACACTGAGGTTTGTTTGTAACTTGTCTAAAGGGTAGGACTATTGTTTGAATGGTTGTCTAAATGAGTACTGTTCCCCTTCCCTTACTCCCCAGCCCTGCATCTGCAGCTCTGAATATCTTGAGAGCAAATGACAAGCAATAGAACTTTTTCAGTGACTGTTATGGTGTAGGGCTGCTGAGTACTGGAAATTTCAGCAGGAACATTTGTATCTTCTTTCAGTTACTAAAGACTGTCTACAAGAAAGAATTCTTGAGGGAGAGAGCTAGTGCATAGGCCCCTTATTCACCTAGCACAGGGGTTCTCAAACTGGGGGTCAGGACACCTCAGGGGATCGTGAGGTTATTACATGGGGGGTCGTGAGCTGTCAGCCTCCACCCCAAACCCTGCTTGCCTCCAGCATTTATAATGGTGTTCAATATATTAAAAAGTGTGTTTAATTTATTAGGGGGGTCGCACTCAGAGGCTTGCTGTGTGAAAGGGGTCGCCAGTAAAAAAGTTTGAGGCCCACTGACTAGCAGTATTCATACTGCAGTACCATCACAACCATCTACACTGGAGGTTTTTAAGTGGAATTACATATTAGTCTTCATTCCAGGACACACCTGTTTTGATTGTGGGTACAAATGTCTGTAGATTAGTATTTGTAAACCTGTTGGCTATCCTGTCTCCACAATTTCAGGCAGTGAGGTCCAGATCAAGACTGATGCATGATTCATGACTTGCCCATAGCTGTGTTACTTCTGAAATCCTGTATGCAGCCATCACTGATAACTGATCAGCTGGTGTGGCTACAACAGACTTCTGGTTTTGGTGGAATGATATTAACTGTTCACTGTAGGTGAAGTCTCTTGATTATCCTAACATGTCAAACTATGGAAGTTAGCTCTTATATTTGTGTGGGACACTGTATCTTCTGTGTTCTCTCTCTCTGCTGGCCCACACAGCTATACCAGGTGGCAGAGCTAGAGCAGTACTTATTTTTGTTTTTTCTTCAGAAAGTTCTAAGTGTCATAACTAATTAGATTTACAGTCGCAAATGATTACTGCCCAGCAGCAAAACTGATCATATACAAATAATGAATTAGCTCAGCCAACCAGTAAATTAAAGCAACACACCTGCCCCCAGGAATATACACTCAAACTCTGCCCTGGCCGGATTTATGTCAAATAGATTTTGCAGCATACCTGAAAATCCATCAGCTCTGGGCTGTTTTGAACCAAGGTGGGGAGAAAGTTCCACAGTCCCAGAGCCTTCTTGGAGAACACCCTGCTGGCAGCCCCTTCTCTGTATAGAACTTAATTTTTTGTATAGAGCATTGAAAATTAAGTAATCCTTGCAAAACACTCCAGGTGAGAGAGAAGTTATTTCTGTTTTACTAATGAGGGAACTGAGGCATAGAGGTTAAGGTGCTTGCTTAAGGCAACTCAGCAAGTTTGTCAGTCATTATTAGATCTCTTGAGTCTTTGGCTTGCAGCCCTACGCTCCAGGGGATACTAGACAGCATTGCCTCTTCTAGAACATAAGAGAAATCCATGGTAGCCTACTTGACCTTGGAGAAATCATGTACTTTATATTTAACAATAAAACATGTTGCAGCTGAATTAGACGTGGGGGTTACCCAAATAAAGTGGACTTTTTGGTCTGCTTATATGCACTCAAGTACCTGTTGTGTTTTCCGGGTCACTGCAGCTTCATAGCAGTATAGGTCTCTAAACTGTGACAAGTCCTTTTTCTTGTCGATATAAACATATTTACCTTTTTTTTTTTTGTTCCTAGTCTACAAACCTAATCCTAAAACTTCCAAATATTCATTGACTTGTATTTTTATTTCAGGCTCTTGGATTTCTCTATGCATCTGGTCTTGGTGTTAATTCCAGTCAAGCTAAGGTAACTGTCAAATCTTCACTTTTGCTTTTATTTCACTTCAGATGCAAATGATTAAATATCTTCTATTCTTATTTTAGGCCCTGGTTTATTACACTTTTGGAGCTCTCGGAGGAAATCTTATAGCGCACATGATTTTAGTAAGTGAGATTTCATAGCTAATACACAGAACTAAAGTTAATAGAAATGCTCCTTTTTATCTAATTTTATATCTCGATTTTTAAGATCATGAATGTTTTATATTCTCTTAAAAGTGTAGGTGGTCAGTTTTTAAACACTAGAGCATGTGTATACAGTGCTTCTTATTGCCTACCCATTCCATTACGGTTTAATACATAGCTTCCACCTTCTGTGGAAGGTTTGTAAAAAGCAACAGAGGGTCCTGTGGCACCTTTAAGACTAACAGAAGTATTGGGAGCATAAGCTTTCGTGGGTAAGAACCTCACTTCTTGCATCTGAAGAAGTGAGGTTCTTACCCACGAAAGCTTATGCTCCCAATACTTCTGTTAGTCTTAAAGGTGCCACAGGACCCTCTGTTGCTTTTTACAAATTCAGACTAACACGGCTACCCCTCTGATACATGTGGAAGGTTTAACGCTTAGGGCTTGAGTCTCCTTTCACAACGGTTTTGTCCTTATTTATCTCCAGGGATTTCAATGAAGTTACTCCAGAGTTACACTGGTATAAATGAGAGGAGACTCAAGCTCTTAAAAACCAAAGCAGGATCTTGTTTTTCTCCATATAAAACACACAAATAGAATATGGTATATAAAATGCAAAGCCTTTAAACAGAATGTGTTAAATTGTTGCTCCTGAGGCATCAAAATCTGTTTAGTTGTTTTGTTTGATTTAAAACACAAGGCTCATTGACTTCTCTTGCATTCATTTGTAGTGCCCTACCAAATTCACAGCCATGAAAAACACATAATGGACCGTGAAATCTGGTCTTCCCCCATGAAAACTTGTCTTCTGTGTGCTTTTTACCCTGTACTATACAGATTTCATGGGGGAGACCAGCGTTTCTCAAATTGGGGGTCCTGCCCAAAAGGGAGTTGAAGAGGGGTCACAAGGTTATTTTAGGGGGGTTGTGATATTGCCACCCTTACTTCTGCTCTGCCTTCAGAGCTAGAGGGCCAGAGAGTGGTGGCTGCTGACTGATGGCCCAGCTCTGCAGGCAGGAGCGCAGAAGTAAGGGTGGCAGTATCATACCATGCCATCCTTTCTTCTGTGCTGCTGCTGGCGGCGGCTCTGCCTTCAGAGCTGGGCTCCTGGCCAGCAACTGCTGCTCTCCAGCTGCCCAGCTCTGAAGGCAGCACCGCCACCAGCAGCAGCACAGAAGTGCGGGTAGCAGTACCGCAACCCCCAACAATAACCTTGCAAACCCCCCCCTCCACCCCCCCCCCACACACAACTCCTTTTTGGGGTCAGGACCCCTACAATTACAACATCAGATTTAAATAAGTGAAATCATGAAATTTACGATTTTTAAAATCCTATGACCATAAAATTGACCAAAATAAATTTGGTAGGGCCCTATTCATTTGTGTTAGGAGTAACTGGCTGACATCCGAAAAATCCTTCTGACCTTGTATTTAACAGTACGTCTAATCTTAAGCATTTCTTCTGGTGTGAAAAGTTGATGAAAGTCACACGAGTGCATCCAGCTATTTAACTGCATAAAATGTCCAATAAGTGGCTGTATAACAACTGATGGTTCCTTGCTTTTGTATCTCTGCAGGGTTACCGGTACTGGGGTGGGATAGGAGTCCTTCAGAGTTGTGAATCTGCTCTCACTCACTATCGACTTGTGGCTAATCATGGTAAAAAAAATTCCTATTAACGAAGGAGCAAATCTAGAATTACCTACAATATTTGTTGGGGCATACTTCAAAATATTTAGAATTTTATATTCTTATACTTCCATTAGTTGAACATACTGGTAGGTTAGGTCTTACAGATATTGTAGACCAATTTATGATAACTTCTTCCATGTATAACCTTTACATTTAAGCTTTTAATTCTAAAGGATGCCAAAGTACTTCACAAATTGATATTCCCAGGCAGGATTAATCTTATAAATTAACTGATCTTTCTAGAAAAATTTCATAGATTTTTGTATTTATTTCAAAAATATCCTTCGAATTCTGGAAATTCAGAGTTAATGTTGGTTGTGGAACCTAAACTGTCTTGCATTGTGCACCATCCATGTACAGCAGAGTCACAACCAAAACTGTCTACTCCCCTTTATCACCTGCCTACAATACACAAAATCATAGTATAACTAGTTTGTTCTTGAGAAATACTTACTCTAATGTACAGGCTTATTTGCCCAATTTATGGGATCTGGGTGGTTGTTTGATTTCAATAAAACCAGTCTTTTGGGTGGTGTGCCAAAAATGTAGCACTCAGTTGAAAGTTGTCTGCAAATGGCTTACTTTATATGTCTTAGTATGTTAACTTCATGTTGCTTTCCTTGTTCTTCTCATCTTCTTGTCACCAGTGGCTAGCGATATATCTCTGACAGGAGGCACAGTTGTGCAGAGAATTCGCCTGGCAGATGAAGTGGAAAATCCAGGAATGGCCAGTGGGATGCTGGAGGAAGATTTGATTCAATATTACCAGTTTCTAGCAGAGAAAGGAGATGTACAAGCACAGGTATGATCAGTGTGACACGATGGGGTTGGACTCTTCCAGAGGCTGTTGGAGCAGTTGCAAATGTGTGAAGCTCTCAAGAATCCAGTTTTTTCTCTTACTCCCAGACCAACATGGTTACTAGAGCTGATCAGAAATTTTTCACTGAAACTTCTTTTGATGGAAAAGAGCTTTCTGATTATATATTTGTTTTATTAAAATTTTCAGGTATTTGTTGAGAAACCAAAACATTCTTGGTTTTCAAACTTAATTCCACCAATAAAAATTGACGAACAAAATTTTTCTTTTTTTTATTCCTCTTTTGATCAACATTCTAATGGTTGCTTTCCTCACACCCTGAGGAGGAGAGAGCTTTGCAACACTCCAACTCCTCTGGCCAGTTTAGGAGCAGAATTGGCTGTTCTGGAGGGAGCCTTGGCCAGAAGGACTGTCACAGTGCAGGGCCTTCAGGACAGAGGAATAGAGGACTGCTGAGGGCCTCGGAGAAGAGACCAATATCACCATAGTTAGGTATCTTGTCAGTGGTTGTAAGGTGGCTAGATTTAACTAGAAGAACTGTTGTCTGTAACCATGAATGTTCTCCATCCCCCTTCGTTGCTGTTCTCTGCCTCTGTTCGGTAGAACCCAACAGAATTCTACCTAGCATTACATTAGAAATGTTCACCCTAAGGAATAAACATGGCACAACACTGGAGTGGCCTTTGGACCAACAACATACCAACCATGTATGGCAGCAGTGACACAGTTAAGTAGAAGCCAAAGGATCTTTGGTGGAGTTCAAAAGTGATCTTGCAGTGTTATCTGAGATGCTGTAGTTAATTCTTGTAAATATATGGAAATACTCCATTCCTTAGACTGCTGTGTGGTCACTTACGGCATATAATCCATTGCATGTAAAACTAATTGTTTTCAGTCAAGTTAGTGGACAAGTGTCCACATAACAACTGTCATTAATTGGCTCCTTTGTTAGCAATCTCAGCAGAGAGACCATTGAAAATAAAGTAGCCATTCCAGGTCAGGTTTGGGGCACACTGGTAGGGCCAGGTGGAGGAAGCTTGGCCTGCCACTGCCCACATTGTATCTATTCTCTGGGTAGAGGATTTTGCTGTCTGCAGAGTGTAAACATGACTCCCTTCCACTACATTTAATCCACATTAACAGAAGGAATCAGGAAGAACTGAGAGATGACTGACCATAACAAATAAAGAATTGAGAGGATATGATTTTTAAAAACTAGGGTAACAAATTCAAAGATGTTCAATCTTTTTTTATATCATAACAAGGATCTTAAACCTGGGGGAGCCAACTCATTTGCTTTAATCACCCTTTTGCCTCAAACTGTGGTGGCTACTGAAGTAGAATAATTTTGTTTTCAAGCTTAATTCCTTTAATCTTTATCTCTGATAAACAATTTGGTATGCTGTTTGCTGTGCATGTGATTAATTTTCTCAATTTGTAATTGTATTGCTTGTGTATAAAGCTTCCGTATACAGGGGCACACAATGCTTTAAGTTTTCATTTTATTTTTCAGGTTGGCCTTGGTCAGTTACATTTACATGGAGGAAGAGGAGTGGAGCAAAATCACCAGGTACCCATTTTATGTCATTGCTGGCATTTATGCCCTAGTGATAAATATAATGATTTACAAGAGAGTAAATTGTCTAGTCCTCCTGAAAAACTAAAACTGTTGTCTAAACGTTGGCTTGATACAGCAATTGTGACTGGCTTTCTTAGCAAGTTGTATGCACTATTCTGATTGGTAGAAGGACCAGATTATTTCCCTGCCCAACATTAGTTGAAGACATTGGAGATGAAGTCAAAATACATGGCGCAAGATTCCTGTACATAAGAGACAGCAGACTTCATTGCACATATCAGTGACTGAGCTTTTGCATGTGTAAGAGGCTTTTCTTGGTGTGCTGATACATAGTTTTGAAACTAGAATCTGGCCCATGTTGTTTACAAGAATTGTTGCCATACAATAAATATACTCTTTCATGGCTGAATAAACAGCAAATGGATGTGTGGCTTTCAGTACTGCCAGGTGTTCACAATTCCCAGCTCAGTGCGGGGTTGGCTTATGCAATAGGAAGAAATTGGTTTGCTGCAAAGGCAGGCAGAATTTTTAAAAAGCTTATGAGATGGTAAATGAAGAGCTGGTGCAACTCAGACTCAGAGTGGGCATGTCATGAAGATGATTATTCCAGACTGATTCCCAACAAGAGAGTGAATGAACTCCGCAGTTGTCTTTAAGTCAACTTAAAACAAACAAACATCCTTTGTTCAGCATTGTTTTTGATCCATATGTATCGTTCAGACTGGGCACAGTCTGCACTGAAGATGGAGGCAATTTGAAATACCTAACATGCAGTTTTGTGACTGCCAGAGTGATCAAGTGTTCCCACTCGCCTCTCAAGTATCAATCAAGAATTTAAAACCAAGAAGGCCTCTTAGAGCCAGCAGCTAGTTCTGGTCAAACTGAACTTTAAATTTAGCCAACTTAAATGAGCTTTCCCTATTGACATCAAACAGTCCTGGTATTCAGCTCAGAAGAGTACAAAATAAGATCTAAATATCTACCCAGACTGGAAAACATCCTATAGACACACATGTCCCTGCAATTAAGTTTTTTGGGATGAGTTAGGCTAGGCTAATAGGGCTCAACTACATAGACTGCTCACAACTGGAAAAATGAGGCATCGCCTCCCTGAATTTTGGGGGTATGCCAGGCCCAGAGTGGCTGTTGGTCTAGGTATGCAAATTATGTGGGGGAAATCTCCTATTATGTATATTTAATCATTCAGTGGACTTGGGCAAAATGTCTAATTAAACAGCTCCTGTTTCCCAATAGTGACACTCAACTTTGTGTTAAAATCTTGGGCAGGATTTTGGCCATTCTGTGCTTAAAAATCGTGAGCCATTCTGCAGATAGAGGAAGACCAGGCAGGTTTCATGCATGGCAGGTTGTCCTCAGACATTGTGTGCAGCCTTTTCTATGGCAGCGAAAAAAAATGCACCTGGGGGCAGTGCTCTCAAAATGTATTATGGAAAAAGAATTGTAATTATAGAGTGAATTTACCTTATGCAAGTGCCTAGAGAATTCATCTTCTGAAACAGGTTGATATGAAGCTGCTTTGTAAATTGAAATGAATGGCATTATTTCTGACCCCTCTTGCTAACTCATGGCATGCCAAGGGATGTTCATCTTCATGTTGGAACCTTTACTGTACATCACAAGCAATATTTGGTAATATACCTGTTACCAATGGAGTGTAATATAGAATCTACAAACACTATTTGTTTATGGAAAGGAAAAGCTTTTATTGACTAAAATACTTTTGGATTCTTTCTCACAGAGAGCATTTGAATACTTCAACCAAGCAGCTAATGCTGGTAACTCACATGCCATGGCCTTTCTAGGAAAGGTAAGACACAAGTATTTTCCAGAGCATGCAAATGTGGATGACTCTTTCATTGGGGGCTGCTGGGTACTCTCCACTTTTTGAAAATCAGGATGATTATTTAGTTGCCTAATTAAAGACTTCAGCTCCTCAGTTAGGCATTCATTTTAAAACAAACAAAGCCTCTTTAGAGAGACAAGGAGGGTGAAGTAATCTCTTATTGGACCAACTTCTGTTGGTGAAAGAGAGACACTTTTGAGCTACACAGAGCTCTTCTTCAAGTCCTAATGCTTTAGAGGAGGGTGTAAGAAACTTCACAATAATTGGTCTCCCTGAGCAGCCACAATAATACAAGAGTGCTAGCTCTGCCTTATTGACTCCTAAGCCTTTCCAGCATATTAAGTCTATGTGTGTATGGTATACACTACTGTTAATGGAGCAATATGGTAGCTCAACTTTTTCCAGAATGCCTTTTGATGAAATACAATAGTTTCCCATAACAAAGCCTCCTAATCAACATCATCTTATTGGTTAAAGAGCAATTTCTTTTCATAGATGTGTTTTTCTTTTATTTTTTAAAAGACAACTATTTAGCCTTAGTCTAAAAACACATCTTTTCTTATCTATACATGTTAACATTTGCACTAAATAGAATTTTTTTGTATATTTTCAATGACAGCCAATAAAAGAAATTGACATGAATTCAACATGGAAAGTTAGTCGAGGTTCTTCACTTCTCCCACTTAAAACTAAACTATGCCCCTTTCTTAATTAACTGTTAGTTGTGCTTTTGTCTCCCAGATGTATTCGGAAGGAAGTGATATCATACCCCAGAGCAATGAGACTGCTCTTCAGTATTTCAAGAAAGCTGCTGATATGGTATGGGGTTTTTTTTTGTTGGTTTGTTTTTGTTTTTTGTTTTTTACTCATGAGTTAGAAATATAAAGGCCATATCTTCTGAAAGGTAGATAGTGATTGGTTCACAAAAGTCTCCCTTTGACTTCATTTTTTGTAACTTAAATAGCTAAAAATTCATATGTAAAGTACTTTACAAACATAGACTGTTTCATAAGACCTAAAATTAATCTCCTGACCACAGTGCTTCGTGGAGTCTGCTCAATGTAACAGGTGCAACAATTCTCTTATGACCTGCAACTATTGATTCTGTTTTAGATGTTTAAATCCCATCTCTGAATTTTCCGTGGGGTGTGTGTAGTCTTCACTTACTCTCCTAAATGGTTGTATAGCAGAGCTGTAAATTAAACTGACACTGTGTTCTATCATGGGCTGCAGTTTTTCTCTTGTCCATGCACCATATGCTTTCATTTCCTTTGATAATATATTCAGATTATCTCACTGAGTTTTAAATACGAAAGAAGCTTGAGCATTTAAAATGTTTATTTTATGGGAAGATTAGCTTGAGGCAGAAGTAGCTTTTTGGGAAAGAAATACAGTGTATGTATAAAATGTGGTGAGAATGCAGTTCTTTGGGTTTTGGGATGAAGTGCTAGTACTTTTCTTGCTCTTCCATGCCCTGCAAGATAACTAACGTTAGCAACTTGATTACTGCTTGAATTTGTCAAGATACCTGGGGTGAGATTCTCACTCCCTTTCCAGACCTTTTACACCACTCCAGCACTTTTTACCCAGCGTAACAGGATCCTAACAGCCCTGGCTGGGGGAGAGTCCCCCCAGTGCATGCACTGTGGAAGACAGCTGTGTAAAGCTGCCTTCAGAGGAACACTTACAAGCCCTGGTGTATGGAGATGGGTGTCGGGCAGAGCCATAGCACACAGTGCCTTAGAGATTCTAGGCAGTGCTGTAGGCCATAAATTGACCATTCCAGAGAGGTTGTCATAACTTAGGGCCCCAAGGCTATTTGCTACACCACGGGCCCCTCCAGCCCTCAGAACAGCCCAGACTCAGGAGCACATAGGTGGCTGAAAGCTACCTTAGAGCCACCTCCCCTTGGCCTGCAAGTTCTGTTCTGTGTCTCTGAGAGGCACAGCACAGGATCTCACTTCTGGTATTGGGCATACCCTAGTTTTCTTCTGAAATCAATGGAGTGGTAACAGAATAAGGGTAGCACAATAGGCACCAAGGAGAGGCTAGCACCATAGGGCTTAAAGAGGTACAATGACCTATTAAAGAGTTTATGAAAATCTATTAATCTTCAACAGTAGCTATCCTAGAGGGAATTAAAGGACATATTAAAGACTTTGGTAAAACTTGTAGCCAGGTCCCCCACTTTTTTCCCCTCCTTAAGTGTTCTTTTCCTTTGTTGTCAGGGCAATCCAGTTGGACAGAGTGGGCTAGGAATGGCTTACCTGTATGGAAGAGGAGTTCCAGTGGTAAGTCTGAATAGTATCTTTTCAGTCCTGATCACCTAGTGGAAAAACCAGTCAATTTCTAAAATATCTGGTTGGTAGAAGAGAATTATGTGTTATGTTACATAATCTTATTTGCTGACTTTTCCTTCATATGTAATCATTTTTTAGTTGCTCAAATCCTATGGATATAAATCGTGAAAGTAAAACTCCAGTACTGAGAAACATACCATGATATTTTCAAATAACTTGAACACCCAGTGCCCATTAAAGATGTTACTAGTCACAGAACTGAAATAATTCTTAAAATACAAAACATTCTATAAAATACTTTTAAAATCCAGCTTTATTTTGTCTTGCAATTTAGATGTAGTTCTGAACTATTCCTATTTATTTCTTGGTTCAAGGACACGCAAGTCTATGTATAGATTTTTATGGAAATCTGCAGAGACAAATGCTTACATCACTTGCTTTGCTAGTGATCCCATGTGCAAGATGTACCTTCCCGGAGCTCTAGGTGTTCAGCTTTGCAAACAGATACATTCAAAATTCAAGGTGTGTCTGTAGTTGAGCTGAACTATTTCAAAGCTAAATCGTGCAGCTAAGAGGTTCTAGAGCTGTTTTCTCCTGAAACAGTACAACGTGTCCATTCCATTTAGCTAAACAAACTAATTATGTCTATGCACAGCACTGCAATCAGCTATTGTAGTATCAAAGCTTTATGGATACCCATCCTATAGCTACTGGCATAGGTTTTTGAAGCAGAGGTTTGTTGGAGAACCTGTAAAGTATTTAGTGATTTCTTGGGTGTCCTAAAAGACTGAGTTAATAGCCCCATTTTTGACACTTGCCATCAAGTGCTAGAGAATAGTCTACTCTGAAGAGTACATAAAAATCGTAGAAACATAGGGCTGGAATGGACTGTGGGGGTCATCTAGTTCAGTCCCCTGCACTGAGGCAGGACCCTAGTATACCTAGTCCACTCCAACAGGTGTTTGTCTATCTAGCTTGTTCTTAGAAACCTCCAGTGACAGGGATTCCAAAATTCCCTTGGAAGCCTAGTCCAGAACTTCACTACCCTTATAGTTAGAAAGTTTTTCCTAATACTTAATCTAAATCTCCCCTTGCCGCAGACTAAGCGGAATACTTCTTGTCCTGCCTTCAGTTGACATAGAGAACAACTGATCCCCATCTTCTCCGTAAGAGCCGTTAACAATTTGAAGACCATTATCAAGTTCCCCCTCACTCTTCTTTTCTCAGGACTAAACATGCCCAGTTGTTTTAACCTTTCCTCATAGATCAGGTTTTCTGAACCTTTTTGTAGTTCTCCTCTGAACTCCATCCAGTTTTTCCACATCTTTACTAAAATATGGCTCCCAGAACTGGCCACACGCTCCAGCTGAGGCCTCACGAGTGCCAGGTAGAGCAGGACAGTTACCTCCCGTCTCTTACATGCAACACTCATGTTAATACGCCCCCCCAAGAATGATAGCTTTTTTCACAACTGCATCACATTGTTGTCTTACTCAACAGAACTCTTCTTTGTGTTTTATGTGTAACTCTTCTACATAGCTGGACAAGAAGCATTAATGTATTTATTCTCCTGTTGTCAGCAAAAACATATCTTATAAAGATTTATGGGCATATAATCCATTCTTGATACACAGATGCATTCATACAAGTCCATCCTCATTTTGATGAGGATATATCTCCTTAGTGTGCCACCTTGCTAGGCTCTATAATGACTCAACTTGTCTTCCTGCAGAATTATGAACTGGCATTAAAGTATTTCCAGAAGGCTGCAGAACAAGGATGGGTAGATGGACAGCTTCAGCTGGGCTCAATGTATTACAGTAAGTGGCTTCAGAATATTGTTGCATTAAGTATTCACTAGATGGCGCTAGGACAGTAGGAGTGTGTTTAACATATATGAGTCAGTACTGTATATTCATCACAAGAATTTAGACCACCTAGCACAAAATATAGTAAAATAGTCTTCATGTTCCTTCAGTTTGAATACTTAGACCTTACCTGATGGAATTTTTCTTAATAAATTGCCTTCAGCTACTGTTACTTAATTGTTTAAATTAAAAGCACAAATACTATATCCTTCATTTTGGTTGCAATTCTGCCTTTGTGGGGTATTCATTCGCAATCTCTGAATAATGTTGACCTCTGGTATGGCTTCTTTCTTTGTAGATGGCATTGGAGTGAAGAGAGACTATAAACAGGCTTTGAAATATTTTAATTTGGCCTCCCAGGGTGGTCATATTCTGGCTTTCTATAATCTGGCACAGATGCACGCCACTGGCACCGGGGTGATGCGCTCCTGTCATACTGCTGTTGAGGTGAGGACCTCTCTTCATAAACTTACAACCCAGGCTAAGTTGTAGAGCTGCTCAGGAATTTTTCAATGAGATGATTTTTGTGGAAAATGCTGATTTGTCAAAACAAAACTGTTCATGAGAAGCGGTCAGTTTTGTTCTGAAAAAAAAAATGAAAATGTCTTGTCTTGATGCTTCTGAAATAAAAATTCCAGGTTTTTTTGTTAGAATATTATTTTTTGTTTTGAAATTTAAGCTAATTAAAAAATAGGTCACAATTGAAACAATGTTTCAATTGATTCCAACCAATATTTTTTTTCAGACTGTTTATGAAAATCTTCAAGATTTTGACTTTGTCCCCATACAGGACAGGAAATTTTTCAAATTCTTAAACGTTCTTGGGACAGGAAAAGGGTTTCCCATCTAGTTCTAGTAATATGTGAAACTGAGTGAAATGTACTGACTGTGTAAGTAAGTTGCAACCTAGTTGAAATCAGTGGAATTGTACACTTCTCCCAGTCCCCACTAGCATTGAATTTTTCCTGTTGAGTTTGGACCCTGTTTCACAGTATAACTTGATAAATGAACAAGCACCTATATATTCCAGGCAAGGTTCCTAGATTCTGTGGCACTCTGCAGTGGCAGACTGGAAGTGTTGCAATAGCTTCACTTAAATTAGGGAAAGAAAAAAAAGCGGGGGTGGGGGGAAGGATTTTTACTGTGAAAGCAAATGATACAACCAAGATGGTAGTCCCTATTTATTTTTAAACTTGAGTTCTCCAGCTGGGGAGGGCTTCAAGATTATCTTTGTAGTGGAGAGCTAGAAACTTTTTTTCTTTTTTTTTTAGCTGAGGTTCTGAAGTAATGTGGATTCTGCCACAAATTTTGTGGATGTGTGGGCCCTGTGCACAAAAACATGCAATACAGACAATTTTGAATTCTAAACAGCTCTTTCTTAAAAGAAACAAGAAAACTGGTGACCTCATTTTTCCTTATGCTGTCTTGCCTGGGATAGGTATTCACTTTGCTTGGGTTAGCCACTTATTCTTCACACTGGTTGAGGTATGGACCTCCTACAACAGTGACTGCCTTTTGGATCTAGAGTTATACTCGAAGAAACCTAGTGTTTTACTGGTTTGTTTTGAGGCTGTTGTATTCCTGCTGTGCTTCCATTGTTAAGGATGTGCTATTAGACTATTAAGCCACTTAGGTCCTCCTTCTATGTTTCTTCCTGTTTCCAGAACCATTACTGTCCACGTAAATAAACTGTTTCAAAGGCTGTCTAAGACATACCTCCTCTTATCCTTTAAACAATAAACTTCTGAAGAAGCTCCTGATAATTGTGTATTCTTCTGGTTTTTTTCCTACAGTTATTTAAGAACGTATGTGAACGAGGGCGCTGGTCTGAGAGACTCATGACTGCCTACAATAGCTATAAAGATGGTGATTCAAATGCTGCTGTGGTTCAATATCTCCTGTTGGCAGAACAAGGCTACGAAGTGGCACAGAGCAATGCTGCCTTCATACTTGATCAGAGTAAGGGGCTGTGCTAGCTTGTGTCAAACAATAGCTCGTTGTGGGTTAGTGGTAACTGTCCATTTAACATGCAATGCATCATCAAGCAAGGCATACCTAGGATTAAGTAGCTGGTCTGAACTAATAAGGTTTCTTGGAAAGCAAGAATTCTCCCCCATCTTGACTGCCTCCTATATTCAGAAGTTATTGATTCTGTTTCTCTTGCCCTGTAAAGATATTTGTCTGGTCTGAGTGTTAATGAACATTTGAAGTCTGACATACCTGTGTTACGGAAAGAGAGGGTGAGACAGTGAGGCCTAGTGCTTGACTTCTTAGTGAAGAGTTGTTACCCTCTTATTCTTGACTAGAAACAATGACGAATACTTAGCTGGGCAGCTGAGCTCTTTCGTTAGACTTGAAAGAACTGCTTAGTAATTAAATCAAGCTTCACTAAAAATGGGTGACCAGAGTAAAGTCTGTTGCAATACCGCAGGGTTATCAGAACATATTAGAAGTATAGTGATACATGTTTTTAAAAAAAAATCTAGACATTTATCAGAAAAATGCTGGGTTCCTGCACTAAGTTTTGTGCGGCTCTCAAAAACACGACTGCTATGGGCTTTGTGTAATTACCTTACTAAGTAAGTCAACCTGTTGACTGCTAGTAGACGTCATAGTTTTGTTTTGTTTTTAATGATGCTAAAAGGTGCCACACTAAGCACCTTGATGGCTTCAATATCCAGAAAGGATACAACAGTGGCAGGGCATTTTGGAAGCTTGTTCTGTCAGTATGTCTCAGTCTTGATCTGGAAGACATCACCTCTAAGTGTAAGAGGGCAAGTTTCCATGGACTCTGAGACTGCCATTTGTGGTGTCACTCTTAAGAAGTGATCACATGTCCATTGGGGACTAGACTGACACTAATTCAATTTACATAGGGTATCAATTGCTGCCACATAATATTTCAAATTTGAAACCAATACTTTAGAGTTGAACGAATTTGAAATGGAATATTAATCTCTTGACCTATGCAGCACTTCCACAGCCATCCATTTGTGTGACACTGTGTCAATAAAAGCCTAAAACTTCCACACGTTTCTGAAATGGATTCTAGCACTGCACAATGTGTGTAATTTTTCTTAACTACTTAGATCCTATCCCTTCAACCATGCTTGGAGGTTACACGCTTTTGAAACTTGTACCCCAAGTTAAAATAACTAGAATTGTTCAACTCCTGTGTTCAAAAACTGTGCTTTTTAAGGCCAGATTTTCAAATCTGCCCAGCTTTCATTGAAAACAGTGGGAGTTGCTGAGGGCTGAGCTCTTGAAAAAAAAATCTGACCACTGTATTACATGCCTACATGGGAGCTAAAATTGTGATAATCTGGCCTCATTAAAGGTGCTAAGTCCTCTGTTATCTGCAGCACAAGTTGTCTACAAGAGAAATAAACTTTATATTGTAACATGTCATATGTTTTCTAACTTGGCTGCTCTACATTACTCCAGCTAGAGAAATCTAGGGAATGTTGCGCCATATGTGGATTGCCCCTTTGTACTTCTGGTCCACATGGGAACCTAGAAAAGGGTATAGAATGGGAGGCATAGAGGTAACTACACCAGCTTTACACCACTCAAAATTCTGTCCCCTTTGCACCACAAGTGCAGCATAGAGAAGAAAGAACCAAAGGTCAGAATCTGACCCATGACCTCTGAGCCACAGCCGTTTAATCCAGCTCAGCAAAGGTTTTTGTAAATGGTGAACATGGACACTGACATGCACGTAATCAGGAAGACAGTATGGAGGTTCTGTGCCCTGTTCCTGCTTGACTTAATTACTTCCTTTTTTTCCTGCAGAAGAGGCCAGCATAGTAGGAGAGAATGAGACTTATCCCCAAGCCTTGCTGCATTGGAATAGAGCAGCCTCCCAAGGTGAGTCACAGTTCAGTGATGACAATTTCACTTTGGGCACCTGGTCTAGTTTATTATCTACAGGATATTTATTAAGTAAGTTACTCTGTCCTTTGGAATAAAACAAGTGTAGTATCAACAGACAGTTACTTTCTGGGTAGTTCCTTGACTGAAGTATTCTGCTGTCTGTCCAGGACTTACTCTTTATCCAGTTTTCAATATGAGAATTGGCTCACATACTACTTGAGTCTTCTGGGGTTAGAAGAGATTCAGTGACTTTCAGCTCTGCAGTCTTACACTTGCTGCCTATCTTATAGGCTTTCCTACTAACATGGCTACTGCTCCCAGTGATTTCCCTTCTAAATCACTACTTTGAAGGATTTATAATTACTTTGACAATAATCAGACAGTGTTTTTTGTCTGTCTCAAATCTGTTTGATAGTCCTTGATTTGAGTGCAAACAATAGCTTGCTGGTTTGGAGCACATCTCTTGGGGGTCATGATTCAAAGAACAGATTTATTTTTCAAAAAGCTGTTTTGCTGGCCACTGGCCAAGATTAAAGTAAGTCCTGGTGCTGTTACAGAGAGACTGGGTGAGAAGGAAAAAGTCAGATATTTAAGATTCTTGCAGATGGCACATCCTCCCAAGCATATGTTGGTTTAACTGTTTCTGAACTGATCCTTGAAGGATATAATTTAATGATCTAAGTACTGACACTGAACTATGTAGACTCGCTGGAATTCCAGATTTAAATCCCTACAGGCTTGATTCAGCCTTTCATCCTTCCAAGCTAGAGTGCCATGCAGTTAACTGTGATGACGATCTCTGGAATGGGTCCTTATAAACTGAGGCTCTGCACAGTGTAGCCACTGACTGTCCCATGGCTCCTTTCATAAGAGTAGAGGTTTACCCGTGTGTGGTTGGGAAACTTGCTTCTCCACATCAGGTATGCTCTGTAGTGCTTACCTGGTGCCCTTCAACCCAGAGATATTTCAGTGGTATCATAGAGACAAGGTGGGTGAGGTAAATATCTTTTATTGGACCAACTTCTGTTGGTGAGAGAGACAAGCTTTCAATCTCCAGTAAAAGATATTACCTCACCCACCTTGTCTCTCCAATATCTTGGGACTGACACAGCTACAACTACACTGCATATGATGATACCTTCGCTTTCAGTGCACGAGGCATCTGGGAATCCTTCAAGTGAAAGGCCTTGTATAAATGTATAAACCTACATTATTTTTCTGGATAATAACTTCAGTTACCATTCAAACTGGCAATGCAAAGTGTGAAATTATACATAGGATCTTAAACAGCTTAACGTCGAAGGGACAGTGTCAAATGATCTGTCTCAACTTTGACTTGTTTTTTAGACTAGCTGCAAGTATCAGTTGTTGTAAACAATACACTACTATTTGACCACCGAGACCTTGCCTCCTTGGCAGTGTGCCCCAAATCAGTGGCCAACCACTAGTGTAGTTGCAAATGCCTGGTGTAGACAAGTTAGGATATGATTGTGTTGATAGGGCATATCCTGATTAAAGCAGGGGTAAGCTCCACCACTGCAAATTGCAACTTGCCTTTTCTAAATTAGGGGTTTGCACTGGTGCAGCTATATCAGCAACTGGATACCAATGGGTTAAACAGGGGCAAGTTTGCAATGTAGACAGGGCCTAAGGAATTGCCAAAAAAAAGCAACCCTGCTTTATATCTAAAACTTAAGTTGACCTAGTTACATAGGGGCTGTGAAAAAATTTCACACCCTGTGCAATGTAGTTAGGTCAACCTAATGTTCATGATAGATGCAGCTAGGTTGACGAAAGAATTCCATTGGCTTGGGTAGCAGCTCTAGGAGAGGTGCATTTACTATAGCAGTGGAAAAACCCCTTGTGTTGCTGTAGGAAGTGTCTACGCTACAGTGGTACAGCAATGTAGCTGCACCTGTGCTGCTGTAGCATTTATAGTGTAGACATACCAAAAGTCTTTGGGCATGTGGCACAGATCTACAGTGTTGGCTCCAACAAAACATTGGAAATGTGAGAAAATTGATGTATGAAAAGGACTAACACACTAACCCATTTGGCAATTATTTTTTGAAAAAGCTAAAACTGTAAAAGTGTCTCTTTTCTGAGCAGGCGGGGGTGGGAGTATATTTTTAAATTAGCCAATATAAGGACATTGTAAGGTAAAATATATAAGGTAAAAAATTAGCAAATAAAATAGTAGCTGAACCATTATGCAAGACACCCGAACATGTTTTATAGCTTTCCCAGAGGCTTCAGTCAGTCTTACACTGCAGTTATTTTGCTAATACTGCTGTGAATATGGAACACTTCATCATTTTATTACTTTGAACACTTACATGAAAGCAGGACAGTTCAGCTGCTGATGCTCTTATTAACACCTTGGGAATAAAAGATTTTGTGTTTTCATTGTGCAAGAAGAAAATAAAGCAAATGATATGATTTACAAGACATTGAAACAAAATGCTTTTCTAGAAATCATCAGTGCATCTTAAAATGAAACTAGAGGCACACTTTGCATATCTCACTCGTCTCTTATACTTGTACTGTCTTTCCTCTAATTAGGTTACACTGTTGCTAGAATTAAGCTTGGAGATTACCATTTCTATGGCTTTGGTACCGATGTTGATTATGAAACTGCATTTATTCACTATCGACTGGCATCAGAGCAACAGCATAGTGCCCAAGCCATGTTTAACCTGGGGTACATGCATGAGAAAGGACTGGGCATCAAACAGGTGAGCACAGCTTGATATGAGTAATTAGTTTTATTCAAAGTATTATTTATTTATTAATAAATATATTTGTATTGCAGTAATCCCTAGAAGCCCTAACTGACATCGGTCCCTACCATGGTAGGCACTATATACAAGCCTAAATAGACCAGACTGACAAAGGGTGGAAGGCAGAAAATATCATTATTATCTCTATTTTGCAGATGGGGAACTCAAGCAAAGAGAAGAGTGACTTTCCCCAAAGTTGCAAGATGTCTGTGGCAGACAGGAATTGAACCCAAATCTCCTGGGCTAACACTTCCAAAGTGTCCTAAGGGATTTAGGAAGAGGGAATTGGGTGTGCAAATCCTTTAGACATCTTTAAAATCTCAGCCCAGAGTCCCCATCCAGTGCTTTAGCCCCAAGATTGTCCTTCCACTCAGAGGTCATGTTCAGGTGCTCTGGAGATTGCCCATCAGGCTTTATGCATCCTTATTCTTAAGCAACAAAATAGTAGCCTTTACTGTCTTGCGATATTAGCTGTGATTTCACATTGAACTAAGCTATGATTCTATCCCCAAACCACACTCCTTTAAAGAGAAGCCAACACATTTGGTTCCTGAGGAAACATTGTTCCTCATCACTTGGGAATCACTTTTAGGATCTAAAGGAACCTGGAAAGCATGAATAAATAGATCTTTTGGTCTAGTAAACCTCAACCCTATTCTCTCACTCTTTTGTGTAGTGCGTGGTGAAGAATATATGTACATGTAAGAACTGCTCAGAACTCTCATACATTATTATAGGGGCATTTAGTAGCAACCTGTCTCTGTGTTGCCTATTACTTTCCATCTAGAAAGGATTCTTGAGACCTTTTATTTATCTCTCACCTCCTTTGCAGCAGGTCTTTGAAATCCAGCATACACTCAAGCAAATGTGCTTTGGTTTTTTGGTTTTCTTTTGTTTTGTACCCCCCATCCCCAATGAAATTCATTCAAATTTCTCAGGGAGAAAACTTTTTTTAAAAAATCTCTATTTCTCTTCTCTTTCTTGAGCCTCAGAAAACTTTTGGCAGCATGCCAAGATAATTCATCATGAAAATGCTGGACCCATGCTGTTGCCAAAGCAGCAGCAGACAATATACAGAACACCTGGGTGACAAGGAGCCAGACTATGGACCCAGCACATGTACTTAACAGTCCTGTCTCCCACTGTGGTAACATTACATGGGGCAGGGGAGCCCCCACCTCTGCAGGGGAGAAAGAAAGGAGCCAAGCCAGACTCCCCCTCACCCACTTCTAGCACCTGGCTCCGTAGACCCATAACCCCTCCCCAAAAAATCCCCCCTTTGATGGCAGCCTTCTCCTGTTGTGAGCTAGTGTGATTAGTCCTATAACAAACAATAGAAGTCTGTGATGCAATGCTGAAGATTCAGGGTTCAAACTGTGATGACTGGAGAGGGGGCGGAGTGCAGATTGTTCCAGATGTACAATTTTTGTTTACCTTTCCTTAACGTACACACACAAAGCCAGGAAATTTTATGCAAAAAAATGTATTTAGGTTGACAAGTCAAGCCATTGAAAGTTAAGAAATGCCAGATTTGCGATTGCCTATGCCGTCTTCATTCTGCCACCTTATGTGTATGCATTATGTATCTTTAATTGCACTGTAATATACTGCTTTTCCACAGAACCTCAACCATATTCAGTGCATAGGTTGGTTACACAAGGAGGCAGAATTATGGTTGCAATAGGCAACCGTAAATCTGTCACTTCATAATTTTAGAGTATTTGCGTTTGAAATTTTAATATTCTCTTAATGTGTTGGGTGATATGTTATAATAATAATAATAATAATAGGCAGAGCTGGTAGCAACACCTGTTATGAAAGTGGCCCAACATTTCCCATTATAAGACTCTGTTTTCAGTTGCTTATAACTTTTTGCTAAACTTTAACTGTTTGGGAAGAAATTTTGCATGCTGGGTGTCTGCCTCAGGCTGAATACCTTGTGGAAAATTTCAGCCAAATGGGTCAGCAAGAATGAGGCTTGGGAAATGTTTTTGCTCATTTTTAAAAAATCACACAACCTTTTCTTTGAAAAGCTTTCGTGTCCCCATGCTTTGGAACAGGGACTTGAAATCAGAAATGTGCCTTTTGCCATCTCTGTGAAAATCTATTCAAATTTGGCAATGTTATAAGCCTTTCAAAAATCGTTACTATATGCTCTGTAGAGTTATTAAATTCTAGCATCTAAATTTCCAAAAATTGCATAGGCAGCCTTAATTCTGGCATTTCCTAAAATTTGATTGCTTGGCTTTGCAACCCTAATGTTCTTTTAACAATCTTTATTTGCCTCCAGGGAGGGGGGGAGAGAGCGTGTGTGTGGTGGTGGTGGGGGGGATTTCAGGCAGCTTCTTAAGTATGAAAATATGGATCATTACTCACATTAAAGTAGCATTAAAGAATTATAATAAGAAATTAGAAATAAGACTCTTGCCATTAAGAAAACACAGCAATTTACAAAGTTTAAACGAAAGCCCAAGTTTGTGTTTACAGTAATTAAGGATATGAACATACCCTGTTTTCACTTTCACTAGAGTTAGTCAACTCATGGTTTTTTATTTAAACACTTACAAGTGCTTCCACAGTTCAATAGTGCTCAAATTTTGAAGAGTTTGTAATAAATAAATAAATGGTGTTAACATCAATATTTCTAGAATTTGTCCCAAATGAGAGATGCTTAATTATGGATCTAAAAACACAAGTTTTTCAAGGGATGGAGAATGGATGCAGAAGAACTGTTTTTATTGTGTTGGTTTAATATTTGAGAAAAATGAGTTTGCCATGTTGTATTAGTTTCTTTTTTTTTTTTTTTTTTTACAAAAGTTTCTCAAAAAGAGACTTGATGGGGGGGCTGCTTTTAACAGGTACTGGGTATCATTAATGTTCAAAATTGAGTTTGCACCTTACGAATTTATAGCAAATATTTTGTGTAGGGAACAAACTCACTAAACATTCTCCTTCATAAAGCAGCAGAAGGAAATGGAAATACAAAATGTATAAAGCAGTGTATAAACTGAACACAACAGCTGTGATTCTAACGAAATGCACTAACAAACTTTATGGCTAACTTCATTTCCCTTATTACTGCTAGTATAGCACAAGTGTGAAAAGGGAAGTGTTCCCTATCACCTTGAACAAAAAGCTTGCTAGGGGAGATTTCTAAGGAATTCTCTCAACCTTTCTTTCTTTTATTGAAATAAAAAAAATAATAGTAAAATATCTAACATAACCCATTAGCACAAGGTATATATAAGATGGTTTTCTGTATTTCTTAAAATTCCAATATAAATTACGGCTTTGTCATATAGCAGCAAGCAGAAAGATTATGGAGTCACTTGGCAGCCATCTGCATAGTTAGGGTTGCATTCTAAAATGGATTCAATGAGGCCTAAAATACTGGGGCTTGATTGGTTGGTTGATATTCTCTAATGTATGTGGCCAGTCTGCTATAGGAGTGTCTGCGAAAGGAGGTTTTAGAATTAAGGCTCCCCTACTGCTTTGCAAAGTTGTGTGTGTATAAAATACATTGATTGAACAGCCACTCTTGCATCAATTTCAACAGTTTTACTCTCGCACAGATATAAACCTAGCATGGATGTGGTTGCAAATACATGGCCTGAAACAGAAGGAGGTGGGGTAGAACAGATCTTAATGAAAGAAAGTTGACCACAAAACGATTCTTCCTTTGAAAAGTTTTTTTTTAATGAATGGGCATTATTGGCTCTTATCTGGCAAACAGGCAAAGTCTAAAAACTCCTTTTGGTATCAGAAATTCTTGGCCCTGAGGTAACTGCCAGCTTCTTCTTCGAGTGCTTGCTCATATCCATTCCAGTCAGGTGTGCGCGCGCCGCGTGCACACCTGACTGGAATGGATATGAGCAACACATCTCGAAGAACAACAGTTACAACGGTGAGTAACCTTTTAACTACCTTAATTTTGTTTGGGTTTCTTTGGAAATAGATTTCACTGTATTATGTATTAATTATAGGATATTCATCTTGCAAAACGCTTCTATGACATGGCAGCTGAAGCCAGCCCAGATGCTCAAGTTCCTGTCTTCCTAGCACTCTGTAAACTCGGGATTGTCTACTCCTTGCAGTATGTACGAGAAACCAATGTAAGTAATGCGAATACTTAAGAGTGATGGCAAGGAATCCTTATTCCTAACTCTGGAACCTCTTTAGAAGTGGAATCAAAGAATCACATCCTCACCCTAAACTCCGCACCTTTTAGGATAAGCTTTTCTGCTCTGTCTTGTTTTCTTCTATTTCACAAGAGAAATGGAAAGGACTAAGGTCTCAATGCCTTTCCTACCTCTGCGGTTGCGGGAAACTGTGTGGGATATACTCATTTTATCCTAATAATTAATCCCCCAATCAGTATTCTAGACGCTGTGCTAATACTCCCTTCAGGAGAACTTTCCTGGCCCAAAACTTGATAACTTACGTATGTGAGCAGGTTTCCCCAGAATTAAGCTTACCATCCCAGGACAGCATGCCAGTGTTTGTTTGCGTTCCTTCTTTCTGGCTTGATCATACTGTATTTGCACTGCCTTATATGCAACCATAACAATTCCACCCCACCCCAGTTAGAAACTATTATCAATACGATTATTGTGCTGTTCTCTCAACAGGATCTCCACATAGTGCTTGGTGATGGGTATTAAAGAAATGTTTGTCTAGGTACTTATATGGCCCCCATCATCATATTATCGGACTGCCTCCGATGTTCATTAATTTAATGTATTCCCTCAACACCCTTAAGGACAGGACAGGCAAAGGCTGAGAGCAATGATCATACCCATTTTGCAGAAAGGGAGCTGAGGCACAGAGATTAATTGACTTGCTGATGGTCAAACAGGAAGTCTGGGCAGAGTAGGAGGCATGGATTCAGTTCCCTGAGACCTGGTTCAGTGCCATAAGCATAAGTCCATCATCCCCTTCTCTCTGTTTCTCCACTTCTGGTTTCTACTTCTGCACTTTTGTTCAGGACATTTGGCAGGCTCCAGCAAATGAAAAGAAAAAAAGAAATAAACTTCAGCTTTCATCAGAAAATAAGCAAATGATACCTGAACTACTGCAAAATTCTTTTCCTGTAGTTTTCGTGCAGATGTTAAGTCTTGAGCTTCAATGAAGAAAATATGATAGAAAAAAAATTCAGTTTGAAGGAGGAGCAGAACAGTTTCTACTAGTTAATATGGCAGCGTAGGTTATTCTTGCCTCAGGCTTAAGACTGGTGGGTTAAAGGCTTTGCTCACATGAAAGATATGTAAATTCATAAGAAGAAGTTGCAGGTGTTCATTGTATAGTGCATAGCATTTTCTGTTGTAGCTGTTGAAACTGGAGCTTGATTTTGGTTAATCTATAATGGCAAATATTGGTACTGGTGTATTAAAAGAAAACTGCTAAAAATAAAAAATGCAGGTGGCTTTCCCCAGAATTAAAGATGTCTGAAACTGCTACAACATTTCTGACTCATGCAGCCAGAAGAACATAATGGTGAGTTGTTGGTTTTGTTTTTTAGATCAGAGAAATATTGTCACATCTTGACATGGACCAGCTGTTGGGACCTGAGTGGGACCTTTACCTTATGACTATCATCGCTTTGCTCCTAGGAACAGTTATAGCTTACAGACAGAGGCAACACCAAGCTATCCCCAGACCGGCAGGGCTGCGGCCAGCTGTGCCCCAACAAGAACCTCCACCAGAACATCAGCCACCACAATAGCAGCAACAGGAATCTCAATGAAAAGAACTGTATTCTCCAGCAGAAACTATTTTCATTGTGATTTAGAACAGATCAATGGTCCTTTTCCCCCCAAAAGAGGCTCAAAGAAGCATAAAATTCTGAAAGCTGCTTAGAATGATGCCTTTTTTCAGGGATAAGTAACTTTTTCTAGACTGATTTGAATGTTATTTCAGTGCCAATGGAATAACATAATGGCTTTTTTTGTGAAACACAAGTGTGCTACTACAAAAGTGATGCCTGCTATATCCAATTTCTCTTTATTCGAAGTCCCTTTTTCATCATCGCTTAAAGTGTGTGGAAAACATTGGCTAATAGGAGCTGGCCCATGTAGAAAGAAAAAATGTTGAAAGGCTGAAAACCTGAACTCTGCTTTTCTGAGCAAAAAGAGATCCTCTAGAACTGTGAGAGAATTTGTTTTTCTTATCTGCATCCCAAGTATTCCTACAGACCTTATTTTAATTATTCTTTAATAGTTTCACAGTTCATGTAGTCTCATTATTTACCTTTGATGGCTTAACCTGGATGTTCCATTCAGAGGAAGCAAAAACAAAAGCAAAATCTGTAACTAGTGAGAAAACTTCTTGTTCTCTGTGATTTGCACTTTTGGGGTCTTGTTTTTTCCTTGCAGCATACATTTTTGCTAATTGCCAATCTCTATTCCAGAAGGTGAATAGGGATAGATTGCATTTGTAAAATAAAAGAATGATTTAACAAATCCTCCACAGAATGTCCTCCACAAACATTTGGAAAAGTGGTGAATATTTTCTTGTAGCCTCTGTGCACCTTGTGGGATTTCTTAGCACAAGAGCAAAAGGGCAATTTGTTAGTCTTCCTGCTTTATTTTTTTAATCTTGTCTCAATAGTAAGCTGAGAGAGTGGCTAACTGTAGAATGTAGCAAGAATTATTGTTAAGAAAAGACTCTGATGGGGGGACGTAGCCAGAAGCCTTCTCAGCTCAGTTATGGGTAGACTATTTTTCTAGTGTTTCTTTTATTAAAAGGTGGGACTCTCATGTTTCTCCAACTAGTCTTACAACTTCAGCAATCCAGTCAGTAAGTACAATGGAAATGACCTGTATCACAAGGTCTTTATGCAGTTACATTCTACATATCTTGCTACATACACAGTGGGTGCAGCAGAGAATCTGCCTCTATCTGCTGAGCACATCTAAATGAAGGGAGGTTCAAAAGGATGAATTCCAGCTCCCTACTCTTGGAGCTGAATTTTCATCAGCATTGCTGCATTTCAGAGTAGCCTAAGAACTGCTCAGAAATGTGCTGGCTGGTAACAGCCCCTCACTGGAACACAGGAACATCTAGAATGACATAACAGATGGCTATAGCATTTGAGGACTCCCCTTGATGGGGGAATCCAGAGTGGAGGTGGTCCTAATGGATTATGGCTCCTTCGTGTCACCAGAGCAGTGCAAAGGTGCCACACTGGGGTAGCGAATCTGACCCATAAACTCAAGGTTCTTGTTTTGTAAAATTCTTGATTGTTGTTTTAACTGATCATAACCATTTGGAAGCTAAATGCACAAAGTAAATATGGGAGAATAGCTTTCTGGGGGAAGAAGGCAGAAATCTGTACTCCTTTTTCTCAGTAGCAGATATGGATATTTGTTTCCATATTAACACTATACCCTGTGGATACACTATTTTAAAGCAAAATGAAATTTGAATATTCAAGACTCTGACGCTGCCTCTAGATCATACATTGTGCATTTAAAGAGTTAACTGCTTCCTTTTTAAAGGCTTTTGTTCAGTAGATCGGAATTTAAGTAAGAACCAGCCTGTATGAAAAGGCTTCGAAACTGTGAGATCTTGTACGTTTTGTACATAATGTATTATAAAGAGTTGAATGAGCAAGGTCTCTTTGCAGTTAACTTGTTGAATTTTGGGAGAAGGGCTAAATATTCTTTCCTGGAAGCTAATATTTTGTGGCTGACTGCAGTATTATGAATACAGAAAAAACTTTTAGATACTCCAAGAGTGTAGAGTCAGAATCTCACTAGGTCTTCATGGAAGTTCCATTCTGGGGCAAGGGGATGTTTCAATTCTGTTTGAGAGGGAACAGTATTGAATTTCTACATGGTCTGATTAAAATGTAGAGCAGTCCATTAACTGCATTATTTTAAAAAAAAATTCAGTGAACTTCTAAACCTTTTCCCTCTGCAGTATTTTACCTCTTCCCTTGATTTTGTAGATCTCTCTAGCTCAGCATGAGGTAGTTAAAGGTGGATGGAAAACATTTTCCAATTCACCACCACTGAATGCATTGTGTATCTATTTTGTTTTTTTAGCAGTTCTACCATTTGCTAATCTTAATTTTTATTTAAAAGGTTTTGAATGTTATAATCTAATAGAGCTAAATTCTAATGGCTTACTCCTAGCTATGTGGGAATTCATTCCCACCAAATGGTTTATAACAGCAGTCTTTTGTAGCTGGCTTTGCACAGAGCTGAAACATTTTACATTAAAGAAATCAACAGAAGGCAATATATCCTCAAAACATTTTTTCATTTTATAGAATTGCCTTTTGAGAAGTACAACATAAGCAATAAGGAAGTTTTCCCCTACTGTTGACCATCGCTTAATCTTGTCAAATGGCATCCATTTGAATAAAGTGATAACAGCAGAAACTAGTTAATATGAATAACATCAAACTAACTCAGGGATTAAAGAAATATGAGTAGATTTTCTAGGTCAGCTGCCTACAACGTGGTTTAGTTTTTCTGATAATCCCTTACTGTTCTGCTCCAAACTTTGCAGCATATTTTTGCTTCTTACAAAAATAAGACTTAGTAATATTGAATTATTTCAGGTTGTGCATACAGTTTATCAACCAGTTCTTTCAATTTCCTAAGTAAGTAGGAGTGGGTTTTTAATTATCTTGCTGGTATTTGTTTTTAAAGAGCGTCTTTTCATTTTTAGTGGCACACCTTGTCTTTCTAGTTGTGTGCAAGAGCAGTTTGAAGGGAAATTGGGTTTAAAATACAATTTCCATTCAGTTGAACACTTGGTGTGGCAGTTCATTCAAATTCTTTTTCCAATTCAATGAAGTTATGTTGCTAAAGTTGAGTATGCACCTGCCTAACTTTGAAGACTAGTATGCGAGTTCTGAATACTTCACCACTGGGAAGTTAGGTAACTTCAGTCAGAAATACGTGATAATTTGAGGTTGTACTTGGTTAAAAATCTACTGACACTAAATTCTGCTCAGTTTATTTTCCCCTATATTTCTTTTCTCTCATTCTTTATTCTGGAACCTTGAATGAGAACAGGGTTTCTGAATGTGAACTGCAGTGTGTTTTGAGTGAAATAATTTTATACATACCCTCCCCCCCCAGCAGTGTTTTAAGTGCAGACTTTACCTATCTGATCTTCCCAGTGCTTACTGTACTGCCATCAGTGGGAGTTCTACATGTGGAAAGAAATTAGGAAGATGAAGATCTGAGGAAAGAATTTTATTCCAGTGACCCCAAATCACTAACCTTATGTACCTGTCAACTTAAAAATGTTGCTTGTAATTTGAAAACAAAACTCTTAAATAGTTGATTTAACTTTCAAGTTGAGAATTTAGGATTCTGTCATCTGCCTTTTCCTTGGTGATGTTTGTCCAAGGGTCTGCTTACATCAGTTGTCATTATTCATTTGTTTAGAAATATTTCACCCTATGACTAATCATTTCAAATGGGGAATAAGTAGCAGAAGAAAGGAGCTTGCGTCAATACAAATGTCCTTAGATAGTTTTTTCAAAACAAAGGTGAAACTTTTTAAAGTTTTCCATGAGACTTTGGCTGTTGCGATAAACTTGCTGAAGTAAAACTCATCAACCTGTCTTTCCATGTGACTTTTCAAGAAGGTTAAATGTATTGTCAAAGCATTCATAGTGTTCAAAAATATTATGTACCAATCCTGTTGCTGTCAATATACAAATTAAGTTTGGCACATTGTTATTACAGGGGGAAAGCTCAACTTCACCAATCTTTTCCTTTATAAATAGGCAACCATAAGTTGATATTTATGTTTGGGTTCCAGAGAATATTCACAAGTATACAACAATGAAAAGGCTTAGTATGACTTGAGAACTACTACAAGTGCATAAGGGCAGGCAAGGGCTACTGGCAAAAGTCCTTTTTGTCTTTATCAGCTGCAGCTGTTAAGAGGGTATTTTAGGGATTTTTAAAATTTATTTTGTATTTAAGGAAATGCAGCATAAAGGCTGGTAAAGTGTAATATAATTGTGTAAACAAATTATGTTAATAGAAAGATGTACAGATTCATTTTGTACTGTATCTTTAATCCTGTGAAATAAAGTTACCACCTCTATGGTTAGCCTGTATGCTGTGAGATACTGTAGTTCTGATAACAAAGGGTTCTAACTATAGGCTAAAACTATATATAAAGTCCTGCTTCTTTGTATTTTCATTCCAAATGCTGCCCTGAACACACAAAGGCGTTGCATCTGCTAATTCAGGGTTGGTAAGGCACTGGGAGTTGTGAAACCTGGGTTGTAATGCCAGATCTGCACAAGTCCACGTACCAAGTCTATGGCATATTGCTTAATTTCTGTGCCTCCGTTTTCCAATATTTAAAATAGCAATAATGCTTGTTGCAGACATGGAGCTGCTGTGTAACACTGATCTGTAATTTAATGTAACTGTGTGTGACCTGCTCAGTGAATTAGATTCTTCTTTGAGTTAGATGCAGCCATGTATTCCACTTAGGTGTGCATGCCCAGCACGCTGCCAGAGAATGTGCCTAGCAGTACCTGTAGGGGGGTGACGCTCATATCTCATGGCGGTAGCTCCACCCCTGACTATATTCAGCCCCAACTTCTCTCAGTTCCTTCTTACTGCCCATAGCTGGAGTCGGAACTCTATAGTTTTCAGCCTCACAATCCTCTACTCAGTGACTTTTTTTTCTAATTGTATATAGTTCATTAGTAGCCCAGTATAGTGTTAGCAGGGCCGGCTCCAGGCACCAGCCAATGTTTGGGTGGCACTGGCGGTGTTTTTGTGGGGGGGGTTTCGGCGGGGCGGCGCTCGAGGGTTTTTTTGTTTTGTTTTGTTTGTTTTCTGGCTGGGCAGCGCAGGGGGTGTTTCAGCGGCGCTGGGGGGGGCGGGGGGTTTGGGCAGCCCGGCGCGGCGCTCGGGAGGTTTGGGCAGCCCGGCGAGGCGCTCGGGGGGGTTCGGCGCGGCGCTCGGGGGGGGGGGGGTTTGAGCGGCCTGGCCCGGCGCTCAGGTGGGCGGGGGTTTGGCCGGTGCGGCGCTCCGGGGGTTTGGCCGGCCCGGCCCAGCGCGGCACTCCAGGGGGGGCAGGGCTTTGGGCGGCGTAGCGCTTGGGGGGTTTGGGCGGTGCTTGGGGGCGGGGGTTTGGGTGGCCCGGCGAGGCACTCGGGGGGGGTTCGGTGTGGCGCTGGGGGGGGGGGGGTTGAGCAGCCCGGCGCTCTGGGGGTTTGGGCGGCCCGGCGCTCCAGGGGGGGCGGGGGTTTGGGCGGCGCAGCGCTCGGGGGGGGTTTGGGCGGCGCGGCGCTCGGGCGTGGGGGTTTGGGTGGCCCGGCGAGGCGCTTTGGGGGTTTGGGCGGCCCGGCGAGGCACTCCGGGGGGGGGGGGTGTTACGGCGGGGCGGCGCTCTTCTTTTTTGCCTGGGGCGGCAAAAAAGTTAGAGCCGGCCCTGAGTGTTAGTTAGACTTTTTGTGTTAGTTGTAGTTTAAACATTGTTGTCGGGTGGGGTGGGGGGAAATTCCCAGTAACTATTCCCACATGTGGTGTGTGGTGTACCTAGGCGAAGCCCATGTCAAACAGCAGTGTTCAATTTGTAGATCGTTCACTAAACAGACTCAAGTGGCAAGAGATCTTTGTCTGAAGTAGCACCTGTTCAAACAGGCCATGCAGCCTACTTCAGCATCGAGGCCTTTGTCAGATTGCAGATCACCCTTGAGTTTGAAGAGTGCTCCCGCTTTGCGTCCTGGAGTTGGCACCTCTCCGAAGAGATGGAGGAGTCATTCCCCATCAAGTGCTCTGAGGAAAAGTTCACATAAGGCCGACTGAGGCCGCTCCAGGTCCTGTGGGGACTCGTCTCTCTCCTCCAGAAGGAGAGTAGATCAGCACCGGGTGAATGCCAGTGTGCATGGTGGAGAAGGTACAGTCAACCTCTCCCCACCACCATGCAGGGAGCTGTACTGTTGACATCAGTTCCAGCCCTGGGGTATCCATTGAGTCTGATACCGACAAGACCAATGCCAGCACCGACTGCTACCACCCCAGTGGTGTATCAGGCAGAAGCAGATCTCTGCCTTTCTGTCCCAACCTCTCCCCTGGTCCAATACTTTGCCAGGGCTGTATCTTTTATAGCCTCGTTGGCTGGGCAGACCACTGAATCTATGGGTCTGTCAGCACTGCACCCCACACTCAGTGGAAATGGGGCCAGTACCAGACTCAGCACAAAGGATCTCCTTGGCACTGGGAACTTCTCCGGTACCCCCATAGCTGGCGCCACCAGTGTTGCCGTGGCGGCAGTCACCAGCCTCCATTTCAGCACCATTACTTACTTGTGGTACTAATCTTTACTTTGGGACCAATACCACTGGAAATGATGAAGCATACTTGGTGTCAGCAGTTCCGTTTCTACTGTGAGCGCCAGCCCCGTCATCATTCTGGGCTATGGATAAGTCAGACTGGCTGCACCCTTACCCCACCATTATATCCCGAGACTCCTTGGCGTCTGAGTCAGGATCTTACTCCTCCTGCTCTCCATTGCCTGAGCGAAGGCCATTCATGGAGGGCTATGGGTACCAGGATTGGCACTCATTTTGTGCTTAGGACTGGGGCCCTAGCCCAGTGCCTACTGGCCACCAATGCCCTATCCATACCAGTGGCCTCTGTGGATTTTGTGGGCCACTCCTGGGTCATGGAGGTCCCACTTCTTGTCCCACTCGAAGCTGAGATCACCGACCAGCTCTGTGGTAGGAACAGTCGATCCACCACAGGTCCAGGTACCAGTGAAACTTCCCCTTGAAGCCTCCAAAGTCATCCTGCCCAGGCCTGTCAGCCCTGGAGCAGGATCCAGCACTGACACAGTTAACTGCCTCATCCTCATCCCTGGACAATTCTGGGATGCAGGGTTCTACCTCCCCTTCAGTACCAGAGGATTTCAAGGCATACCAGGACCTGTTGCGGGGCAAGGCGGCTTTCCTGGGAATTCAAGCGGAGTCCCAGCAGGAGAACACTCACAAGTTAGTGGATATCCTGCAGCCATCAGCCCCTTGGAGAGTTGCCCTCCCTATTAACAATGTGCTCATTGAGCCTGCTAAGGTCCTCTGGAGCACGCCAGGTTTGGTTCTGCCTGCAGCTAAGTGCAAGAGCAAGACTAAGTCCACTCCCAAGGAGGACTAAGTGAATGGACCTGATGGGCAGAAAGATTTACACCTCCCCTTCCTTGCAGATGCAAATTGCTAATCAGCAGGCACTACTGTCCAAATGTGACTTTGTCAACTGGACAGCTATATCTAAATTTGTAAACCAGCAAATTCCCTGCGGAAGAAATTTCGGACATTTGTCACCAAGAGCAGCTTGGTGGCTAAGACTTCTTGGCAGTCCATGCTGGATGTCACGGATACTTCAGCCAAAGTGATGGCCTCTGCGGTGACCATGATGAGGTCTTTCTGTCTGCAGAACTCGAGCATTGCTCCCAGTGCCAGCAGGCCATTGAGGATTTGCCAGGCACTTTTCTCCGATAAAACAGAGAAGACTGCACTCCTTAAAGGACGCTAGGGCTACCGTTGGGTCCTTTGGGGGTGTAAACACTGGCACTGCAGATATACCAGTATGGCATTCAACAGCAACAACTGCAGTAGCATCTGTAGTGCACGTTTGGGCAGCCTTTCTCTTCCCCAAGACAGCGGTACTACCCCAGAAAGGGGCTTAGATCCCACAGAAAGAAGCAGATGGGTTCAGGCAGTCGATGCGCCCTCTCCTGGCAATTCTCAAACACCCATTTTGACTCTTTCATCTAGAGCGGTGTTCCAGTCATCGCTCAAGGAAGATAAGGCCATTGTGGAGAAACTAAATGAATTCGTTGTATCAGTCTTCACTGCAGAGGATGTGAGGCAGATTCCCACACACAAGCCATTCTTGTAAATGACAAATCTGAGGAATTGTCCCAGATTGAGGTGTCATTAGAGGTGGTTTTGGAACAAAGTGATAAATTAAACACTAGTTAAAGTCACCAGGACCAGATGGTATTCACCCAAGAGTTCTGAAGGAGCTCAGATATGAAATTGCAGAACTATTAAGTGTGGTATGTAACCCATCATTTAAATCGGATTCTTTACCAGATGACTGGAATATAGCTAATGTGGTGCCAATTTTTTAAAAAGGCTCCAGAGGCAATCCTGGCAATTACAGGCTGGTAAACCTAACTTCAGTACTAGGCAAACAGGTTGAAACTATACTAAAAAACAGAATTATCAGACACCTACATGAACACTATTTGTTGGGGAAAAGTCAACATGGCTTTTGTAAAGGGAAATCATGCCTCACCAATCTATTAGAATTCTTTGAGGGGGGGCATCAAACATGTGGATAAGGGTGATCCACTTGATATAGTGTACTTAGACTTTCAAAAGCCTTTGACAAGATCCTTCACCAAAGGCTCTTAAGCAAAGCAAGCAGTCATGGAATAAGAGGGAAGGTCCTCTCATGGATCAGTAATTAGTTAAAAGATAGGAAACAAAGGATAGGAATAAATGGTTAGTTTTCACAATGGAGAGAGGTAAATAGTGGTGTCCCGCAGGGGTCTGTACTGGGACCAGTGCTGTTAAACATATTCATAAATAGTCTGGGAAAAGGGATAAACAGTGAGGTGGCAAAATTTGCAGACAATAAAAAATTACTCAAGACAGTTAAGTCCAAAGCAGACTACAAAAAGTTACAAAAGGATCTCACAAAACTGCGTGACTGGGCAACAAAATGGCAGATGAAATTCAATGTTGATATATGCAAAGTAATGCACATTGCAAAACATAATTCCTACTATACATACAAAATTATTTAGCTAATTTAGCTGTTACCCCTCAAGAAAGAGACCTTGGACTCATTGTTGATAGTTCTCTGAAAACAACTGCTCAATGTGCAGCAGCAATAAAAACTAACAATGTTAGGAAGCATTAGGAAAGGGATAGATAATAAGACAGAAAATATCATAATACTCAATAGAAATCCATAGTATGCCCACATCTTGAATACTACATGCAGATCTGATCGCCCCATTACATAAAAGATACATTGGAATTGGAAAAGGTACAGAGAAGGGCAACACAAATCATCATTAGGGGTCTTGAACAGCTTCCATATGAGAGGATATGTTAAAAGTCTATAAAATCTTGACTGGTATGGAGAATGTGAATAAGGAAATGTTATTTACTCCTTCACATAACACAAGAACTAGGGGTCACCCCAATGAAATTAATAAGCAGCAGGTTTCAAACAAAAGGAAATATTTCTTCACACAATGCACAGTCAATCTGTAAAACTCTGCCAGGAATGTTACGACGGTCAAAACTATAACAGATTAAAAAAAAAAAAAGTAGGTAATTTCGTGGAGGATAGGTCCATCAATGACTATTAGCCAGGGTGGGCAGGGTTGCAACACCATGATTTGAGTATCCCTAGCCTCTGCCAGAAGCTGGGAGTGGACAACGGGATGAATGCCTGTTCTGTTCATTCCCTCTGAAGCACATGGCATTGGCCACTGTTTGAAGACAGGATACTGGGCTAGATGGACCATTGATCTGATCCAGTATGGCCATTCTTACATTTGCATTCACCCCATCCCCTCTGGGGACAGGCTGGCACATTCACAATGCTTGGGGCTCAATCACCACTTACAGCTGGGTCCTAAGCCCCATCAGGTCAGGCTATGCCATCCAGTTCCTCTCCATCCCTCCTACTCTCCCTACCTCCCCGTCCGTCGTCAGCGACCCCTCTCACGAGTTGCTGCTCCTTGAGTAGGTTCATTCTGTGTAGAGAGCGGTGGAGGAGGTTCCACCAAATCACCAGGGTCAGGGTTTCTATTCCCAGTACGTTCTGGTGCCCAAATCCAAGGGAGGGGTAAGACCCATTCTCGACTTTTGCGGCCTCAACAAATATATCAGGTACATGAGGTTCTAAATGGTCACTCTGTCAACTATCCTCCCTGCATTGTCTCAGAATGACTGGTTTGCTGCCCTGGACCTTCAGGATGCCTACTTTCATGTGGTGATTTTGCCGAGCCACAGAAAATTCCTTTGATTCGTCATAGTAGAGCACCATTTCCAGTATGCAGTGCTTCACTTTGGCCTCTCTTCTTCCTCTTGAGTTTTTAAAAAATGCATGGCTGTTGTCAGAGCATATCTCAGATAGAAAGGGATCCCCATCTTCCCGTATCTGGACAACTGGTTACTGAGAAGCAGATCCAGAGAGGAAGTCCTTTCTCACATCAACACCACACTGTGCTTGCTTGACCATCTGGTTCTCATCCTACACACTAGGAAGTCAACTTTGGTTCCCATTCAGAATATAGAGTTCACTGGGGCCCTAATAGACTCTACGAGTTCGAGAGCATTTCTGCCGACTGACCATTTTAAAGCAATTTGCAACCTCTGCCTCAGTCTGCAATCCCAGCCTTCCGCAAGAGTTTGGATGTGCCTGAGGCTCTTGGACCATCTGTCTGCTTGCACTCAGGTGGTCCAGTTCACAAGGCTGCATCTTTGCCCTTTGCCTCAGGACAAATTACTGTCCACCTCTTCACTGCCTGGACAAATTGGTCTGTCTTCCTCCATTAGTCCTGGACTCCTTACAGTGGTGGATGCTTTTCGAGCATGTTTGTCAATGTGTTCCTTTCGTCTGGCCCTTACCAACCAGGATTGTTGTCACCAACACCTTGATGGGCTGGGGAGCACATCTGGGGTTGCTGAAAGTCCAGGGTCTGTAGTCAAAGTCCTCTCTGCATATCAAAGTGCTGGAACTTCAGGCCATTTACAATGTGTCACACTTTTCAGATCTATATCAGGGACTCAGTGATTCACATATCTACCAACAGTACCACTGACGTGTATTATGTGAACAAGCAAGGAGAAGCACATTCCAGAATCTTCTGCCAAGAGGCAATCAGATTGTGGCAGTTTCACATCAAGGAAAGTATCACTCTGATAGCCGAGCACTTGCCCAGGATTCAGGATCACCTTGTGGACCACCTCAGCAGGAATTTTTCACTGAGTCACAAATGGTCTACGTGAAGACAATCATCCTTCAAACTATCTTCACAACTTGAGGCATTCTGACAATTGACCTCTGTGCCACAGGGACAACAGAAAATGTCACCCGTTCTGCTCTCGAGAGGGCTCAGTCCAAACTCCCTGGCCAACACTTTCCATCTCAGGTGGCAAATGGCTCTCTTCTATGCCTTTCCCCCAATCCCGATCATCCCACAGTTGGCGTGGCCAAGGCGGTGCTGGTTCTCCAACCTCGTACTGTTAGTTCAGTCTCCCATATTGCTTCCTCTCCATCTTGACGTACTCACTCAGAATCATGGCTGCACCGTGTACCCTGTGCTCAGCTCCCTGTATCTCATGGCCTGGCTGCTGCATGGCTGAATGAAGAGGAAGAGCAGTGTTTGGCAGCTATTCAGCAGGTTCCACTCAACAGTAGAAAACCCTCTACCAGGATGGCCTATTCGGCAAAATTGTTTTCCATGTGGTCATTGACCTGCAGAAGTCAGTCACTGCTGCCGTCCATCCAAGACATCTTGGAGTACCTGCTGCACCTTCAGTCATTGGGACTTGAATTTAGTTTATTGCAAGTGCATCTTCAGCGATATTGACATTTCCTCCCCCTATTCAGGGTAGAGCAATCTTCTCCAATCCTAGGGTATCAAGAATCTTAAAGGGCGGCTTCTCCAGTCCGAGAGCTGGTTCCTCTGTGGGACCTTAACATGGGCCTACCTGCACTGATGGGACCTCTGTTTGAGCCCCTAGCATCTTGTCCCTTTCCTCTCTTGTCAGAAAACTGCATTCCTGGTAGCAATAACATCCACAAGGAGAGTGTGTGAGTTGCAGGTTTTGATGGCAGAGCCTCCTTATACACAATTCTCCAAGACAAGGTGACTTTAGACCAAACATCTTAATGTGGTCATTAGGAAGTTTCTCAGTTTCATTTGAACCAGCTGGTATCCTTACCCGTATTCTTTCCTAAGCCACATTAGTCTCCAGAGGAACAGCATCTCCATACATTAGACATCAGGCGATGTCCAGCCTTCTATTAGGACAGGACTAAACCATTTTGTGCTTCACCTCACCTGTTTGCGTCATATGCAGATCATATGAAGGGTTAAGCACAGACTCTTCACAGATTATCTCTAGATGGATAACATCCTGTATCAGGACTATGGATGAAATAGCGTTAGCTACACCCCCTCAGCAGGTGTGAACTCATTCAATGAGAGTGCAAGAAATGTCAATAGCGTTCCTCGGTGACGTTTCCATCTGGGATGTTTTCAGGGATGCTACATGGTCTTCCGTACATGCTTTTATGAACCATTATGCCATTACTGCATCTTCCAGGGTGGATACAACCTTGGAAAGGGTGATGCTGCAGTCCTTGTTTAGACAGGCTCTGAGCCCCGCCTCCTTGGAGGGGTATTGCTTGTGAGTCATCTAAGTGGACTACATGGCTGCATCTGCTCGAAGAAGAGGAAGAAATGGTTACTTACTGTAACTGTGGTTCTTTGAGATGTGATGAAAATGTGTATTCCATGACCCCCCCCCCCCGTCTCTTTGCATCAGAGTCTCATCTCCCGGCTTTTGGTGCAAAGGAACCAAGAGGGGTTGGGGTGGCATCACCTCATATACATGGGGAGGGGCTATGGCCACGAAGTGCAAGCATCACCCCTCTACAGGTACTGCTAGGTAAATGCTTCCACTCCAGCGCACTAAGTGCACACAGACCTAAGTGGAATACGCATCTGTATCACATCTAGGGTTGCCAGGCATCTGGTTTTGACCGGAACACCTGGCTGAAAAGAGATCCTGGTGGCTCCGGCACAGCGGGGCCAAGGCATGGCTCCCGGAAGCCCCCAGCATTTCCCTCCAGCTCCTAGGTGGAGGTGCGGCCTCGAGTGCTGTGGTTAATTGGAACTGCGGGGGCAGACGGGCAGTGCACAGAACCGCCTGGCTGTGCCTCCACCTAGGAGCCAGAGGGAAATACTGGCCACTTCCGGGAGCCACCTGACGTAAGCACCGCCCGGAGCCCGCACCCTGAGCCCCCTCCTGTGCCCCACACCAGAGCCTGTACCCTCAGCCGGAGCCCTCATCCCCTCCTGCACCCCTCCTTCTCCCAGCCCAGTGAAAATGAGCGAGGGTGGGGGAGAGCGAGCCACGGAGGGGGGGGGATGGAGTGAGCGACGGGTGGGGCCTCAGAAGGGGCGGAGCAGGGGCAGGGCCTCAGGGAAGGGGCAGGGCAACGGTGTTCGGTTTTCTTCAAGCAGAAAGTTGGCAACCTTAATCACATCTCGAAGAACCACAGATACAGTAACTGTTTCTTCTCATTAACCTCTGTGGATAGGACAAGAAGTAATGGGCTTAAATTGCATCAAAGGAAGTTCAGGTTTGACATTAGGAACAACTTCCTAACTACCAGGGTGGTTAAGCATTGGACCAAATTGCCTGTGGAGGTTATGAAATCTCCATCATTGGAGGTTTTTAAGAACAGGTTAGACAGATCCTGTCAAGAATGGTCTAGTTACTATGTAGTCCTGCCTGCGGTGTAGGGGACTGGACTAGATAACCTATTGAGGTCCCTTTCAGTCCTACACTTTTATGATTCTATTAAATTCCAATAGCCTGTTGTTTTGACTAACAAGTAAGGGAACATCCTGCTGTAGAACAAATGCATGATCAAACTGCTTCCTTGCTTTTTCCATTGTTTGTGCACACTGGCTATTGAATCACTCACATTGTGGTCAAGGGGGAAGTTGTCATATTCTGCCATGGGAGAAGAGAGCCTCAAGTATGCAGATTACAATGCTATAAAATTACCACTAAACCTTGCTGGTGAAAGGCATGTGTAATTGATGCTGTCCCTTGGCTCTTAGCCCTACCGTCCTCCCATGTTGTCAGTTGCTTTAACTACTTCAGTATGAGACCAGGTCAGGGGCATGAAATGTCCATAAACATTCAGAGGGTGATACTTAATCTAGGGTTACCATTCGTCCGGATTCCCCTGGACATGTCTGGCTTTTTGAGCTAAAAAATAGTGTCCGGGGGGAATTTGTAAATGTCCGGACTTCCGCCCCCCCCTGCAGAGCGCGCGCTGCTAACAGGGCAGCCGGCCGGATGGTGCCACTTACATGGGGCTCCGACAGCCAGAGAGAGCCCCTCCTCCGCTTCCCCTGCAGCAGAGATCACTCCCTCCCTGCATTCGCAGATCACCTCGGGCAGTCTGGAGCTCCTCCCCCACTCCTCCTCCCCTGCTGCCCAGCGTGCCGGGACGAGCGGCTCAGGCCGTTCCTGAGCAAGTTCACAGAGACGTTAGGCGAAGGCCAACAACAAGGGGGCCAGGGGGTCGGAGAAGGGGCAGGGAGGTTTTGGAGGGGGCAGTCAAGAGACGGGGGGGTCGGGAGTTCGGGGGGGGCTTTCTGGGGGGGTGGATAAGGTTTTGGGCAATCAGGGTACAGGTAGGGGGTAGGCTCCTGGGGGGCAGTTAGGGTGGGGGGTTCTTAGGAGGGGGCAGTTAGGGGACAAGGAACAGGGAGGCTTAGGTAGGGGGTGGGGTTCTGGAGGGCAGTTAGGAGCAGGGGTCCCAGGAGGGGGCAGTCAGGGGACAAGGAGCGGGGGGGGGTTGGGTTGGGAGTTCTGGGGGCGGGGCTGTCAGGGAGCAGGAGTGGGGAGAGGGATTGGAGCAGTCAGGGGACAGGGAGCAGAGGGGTTTAGATGGGTCGGGAGTTCTGTGGGGGGCTGTCAGGGGGTGGGGAGTGGTTGGATGGGGCGTGGGAGTCCCAGGGGTCTGTCTGGGGGTGGGGGGGGTGGATAAGGGTTGGGGCAGTCAGGGTACAGGTAGGGGGTAGGGTCCTAGGGGGCCAGTTAGGATGGGGGGAGGGTCTCAGGAGGGGGCAGTCAGGGGACAAGAGGCAGGGAGGCTTAGGTAGGGGGTGGAGTCCTGGGAGGCAGTTAGGGGCAGGGGTCCCTGGAGGGGGCAATCAGGGGACAAGGAGCGGGTTGGGGGTTCTGAGGGGGGCGGGAAGTGGGAGGGGCAGGATTAGGGCGGGGCTCCTCCTGTCCTCTTTTTTGCTTGCTGAAATATGGTAACCCTACTTAATCATGAATTTGAATAAAGAATACTTTATATTTATAACATAGGGAACAGATGTAACCCCAGGGAACAAAAATCTTGGAAATAAAATGTACTAAGGATCAGGGCTGGCTTTAGGGGGGTAGCAAGCACTGCAAAGCCAAGTTGCAACATATATACAGAGTCACTGTGGGTAAATGTAATGTGACCATTACAATAATTTAATCTCTAAAAGTGGCAATAAATCACCCTAAAGCAGCAGATTTCAAACTGTGAGATATGCCTATGGGGTCTTGGAGGAACATTTGGGGGGGCAAGCGGTGATGCCAGGCAGCTCAGGTTTCAGCCCCCAGGGCTCAGGGTTCAGTCCTGGGAGGCGAGGTGGGGGCCCACTCCTTAGTTTCTGTCCTGGTCCCCTGCGAGTCTAACACCGGCCCTGCTAAGGATTTAATCCAGGGTATTGGAGCATTAGAAATGAGATTGTTAATGATAGAGAAGGAAAAAAACTGAAAATCAAATCTATCATTGTTAATCTTCTGAAGGTTTTTGCTTGGAATTTTTTTTTATTTTTTATTTTTTTGAGGGGGCAGGTCAGGGAAGGGGTTTCTGTCCTATTATGTGAGTGAAACAAAAGCCAAAGAGTGACCCAACTGAAATAATCAGTATTGGTTTTTTTCCCCCTGTGGATAGAAAAGAAGAATGACATTACTTCCATGGCTGTATTTTGGGCTCGATAGTGAAATGTACCTTGAATTAAACCTCTCCCAGATGGACTTTAGCAGAGAGCAGAATGTTCTCCCCCCTGCCCCAATATATAAAAAATGAAGCACCCTGGACTTAAGCATGAGTTCATGAGACCTCCTTACTAAGATAATCAAGATCAGATCTTATCCTCACCTCCTGGAAGCAGGAGCAGATAGAGATTAGGGAAAGGCAAGAGTGGATTCTTCTGGAGCTACCCACTCCTGAGCAATGGAAACAGCTGTTGGGAGGCTGGGACAGATCTCTGGTGTGATCTTGTTCCTTCAACATTTCACTCTGATAGTCACTTAATAGGACTGCATGGACCTGACTTTCAGAAGTGCAAGCACTTGCAACTTCAGCTGAATGTAGTTGGAGCTGTGACTTCATAATCTTCCTGAAAACTGGATGCTAGAGCAATCTTGTCTTCTACCATTGATGTTTTGGCCCCTAGGGATATGTCTACATGGCAAGAAACATAAAAATAAAAAAATACAGCAGAGAGTCTCAGAGCCCAGGTCTACAGATTCAGGCTTGCACTATGGTGCTAAAAATAGTCGTGTAGATGTTCAGACTCAGGCTCTGAAGCCTAGGGAAGAGGGTGGGTTTCAGAGCCTGAGCCTGAACATCTACACACTTAGTTTTAGCACCATAGTACAAGCCTGAGTCTGTAGACCCAGGCTCTGAGACTCACTGCTGTGGGCTATTTTTGGCATGTAGACAGGTGTCCTCTTCTATGGCTTCATCTTCACAGGCCACCATGGTTTATAGATCTGTGCTAAACAAACCAAGTGGAAAGTTAGCTATAGAGCTACTGCTGGATATCTCAGGGCAAATCTGATCAATTGTTCCACAAGGATTTCTTGACATGCTATGCCATGGTTATACAGGAGGCCAAGCAGAGGGTCTTTGCCTCCATCATACTATCTGGAAAATCTTAGTCAACTGGTTTGTCTCCGGTTGTGGGCATAGTTGCCAATTAAAGTCCTTCCTATTACTGGTCAGATGCGGGCTGAATTCTCCAGTTCCATGGAAGCACAACAACATGAGAGGTTTCAGAGTAGCAGCCGTGTTAGTCTGTATCCGCAAAAATAACAGGAGTACTTGTGGCACCTTAGAGACTAACAAATTTATTAGAGCATAAGCTTTCGTGGGCTACAACCCACTTCATATATGCATCCGAAGAAGTGGGTTGTAGCCCACGAAAGCTTATGCTCTAATAAATTTGTTAGTCTCTAAGGTGCCACAAGTACTCCTGTTATTTTAACAACATGAGAGGAGGGAAGACAGATACAAACAGGTCTTTCCTGCTTGAGTTTCATCCTGTGTTGCTCACCAAGGTGTTAGTATTTTGAGCTATCAGCTGTACATTTAGCCCATCCCTCCTAGTTAGTTAAGGCCCATAAGGAAGTGCAGCATTTATTACTGGTGGAGACTGTTAATGCCTTCAGCATAGCAGCAGGTTTGAAGGAGACTTGAATGTATCATTTGCTCAAGAGATTTATTGATCTTGACAAACTGGCTAGTTATCAACCAGTTTCCAATCTTCCCCTTTTTATTTCCTTCCTAAGAAAGTGCTGTGATTTTATTTTCTCTTAGGAACACCCCAGCCCCCCACAAACCCAAAAAACAAAACCACCAGGGCCTTTAGAATCCAGGGGATTTTTCTTGGAGGAATTACAAGACTCTGGAAGGGAAATTTAACTTAGGAGAGCCTCTTGGTAGAAGTTACAGAAGCTTTTCCCTGACTACCATTTCCTGGAGTTGCTCCTTACCCTCAAGCTGAGCAAAGGGAAGCCAAGACTGCCCAGACTCGAAGGTGCACAGGGGTCAGAGGGCGGAGAGGAGCCCTCGGCCAGCCGGCGGGCAGGCGAAGAGGAACAAGTGGTCGGTGGGAGGAGCCAGCAGGGTTTCGGGGCACAGTGCAAGCACAGCAGGCCGGGGCCCCTTCTGAGCCATTCTAAACCTGGCACTGAGGAACCAGTAGTTCTCCAAGGGGCTCAGCTCACATTTTAGGCCAGCCTAAGTGGGAGAGAATGGCATTAGCAGCTGAGGAAGACATAACCACTTGTTTTAAAAGCAGCCACATGCACCTTTGTGGGAGAGGAAGGCTGCTTTGGGGAGGTCATTGCAGCTTTGAACTGGCTATTTGTGGAGTAGCACTCAGAGAAGGCTGTGGCAGCCAGCTGCCTGCCTTCTTATTTGGCTAAGGCTGGCTTCTTAATATTAAACCACTTTTCCAGCACCTGGGCCATTGCCAGGGAAGAGCATGGCAGTACTTCTGGAATTCAAACCCTTACCGGAATTTTGAATGTCAAACTTGATTAGGACCCTCAAATGGGCTTTGGAAGGGATCTTCAGAGAAAACAATTTTAGCCTAAAAGGCACCCAAGCTCTGAGGAAGATGGTTCTACCATCTAGGGAGGCAGAATAAAACTGATGAGCTTTACAGTGAGTGCTACAGTAACTCCGGAGTGATGTACACTTAGGGAAGGGCTGTGAAATCTGGAGGACAGGGACTCTTAGGATATTCTTGGCACACAGCTTACTAGACACTGATGTCTTTCATAACATTCACTATCATGTACATAAGTCCGATGTTGAAAATACAAGTTTATGCCTATCAATACTTGGTGATCAAAAGACAAAGATTTATGCATAGAAATATACTTAAGAAAAAGATTTTGAGTTGAATAGCTGCAGTCCTTCCCCTTGCTAATTTGTGTCTATTTAACAAATTCTGCCCTTTGAAATATCCTCCTCTGGCCTAGGTTTGTTTAGTTTTCCAAACTCCATCCCTGTGGGAGCTTCCAGCTTCTTCAGAGACCCCAAACTTAGTTTTATTTAGTTTTATCAGGGGAAAGGAGGACCAGGAGCCTCCTGCACGACATTTCATGTGCTGAAATGCATGTAAATTAACTTTAAGTTCTTCAGGAGCCCATAAGGAATTTTTAAGCTTTCATGGGCATTTTATGCTGACCTTGCAAGCCTATCAGGAATCCATGGAAATCATTTCAGTGCCCCGTGTTTAAGCATATTAAACTTGTATATGCCTATACTAAATTGTTTCCATTGCATACAGAACCAGACATAGCATTTCTATGCATGAAGTCTATTTTCTGCACATAAACAGTATTCTTTGGGCAGTGAGTGGTAGCTCTGTAATAGGCCTCTAGCAACTTAGGGCTTTATAGGTTAATTAAAACCAGCATCTTGAACTCCAGCCAGAGACTTACGGGCACTCACTGACAGATCCCAAACTATATGATGTCATGTGTTGACTGTGTGACACATCACTTAATAAGTAGCTGGGTGCATTCTGCACTAGCTTCATTTTCTGGAAATTCTCAGAACACATTGTGTATTTATAGTAGTCTTAAATTGGAGGCAGAGGCTGGGGCAGGAGTAAGGTGTGCATCCATTTTCCCCCCAGCTCTTGTCACTTTTAATGCCTCTGGCTATGAAAGTGGGATGTGTCCAAGATGTGGTTGTGTATTCAACCAGCAGAGGGCCCCAGATACCTAGCTTTCAGACACTTTTTAAGAATGATATTTTAGGTCTGTTAGTGAGGCTCAAAAGACTTGAGCCCACATAGCTTTTAAGAAAATCTGCATGGTAGATTTTCCCTCTTTTTCAATTGGTTTAATTTGTGCATTTCATATCACTAAGAGAAAGAGTAAAAGTATCTATACACAAGCTATAAATAAACAAACTGTCCCTTGTTTGTCTGTGTGGGGATCTTTCACACACAACTGGGGGAGAGTTTCTTGATTATAAATTTACAAAAGGGGGCAGGGGACTCCAGGACAGACATGGTACCTGATGCTATTGTTAACTTGTATTTGAAAATAAGTAGCTTTCAAGTTGAGGATGTCCCTTTAACCAAAGTTAATTCAAACAACACTCATTTAAAAACCCTTCCCTTTTTATGCCCTGAAATAAGCTTTGTTTATTCCTGCAGCCCCGTTGCTTCCTCTCCCATCCTTTCTAATAAACCCTCCCTCTGCCTAAACTGATCTTCACTCTTTGTCTCTTTTCTCTCCCTCTCTCAATATTGGTACAGTGAAATGCTCCTTCACTGTGTTCTTGCAACCTCTCTCTGTTCTCACAGCTGTTTCAACATCCACACATAATGCCCCTGCCACGCTCCCAAACATTTCAGGTAAAACATCTCTACGTCCTGCTAAATACTCCAGTCAGAAGGCTGTTGCAACACTGCTTTCTCATGGAGTTCAGTGGAATGTCAGACCTATGGGAAACACAGCAGGTGAAGTAGAGGACCTGCAGCTAAGAGGATAATAATGGTTACTGAAAATCTTATATTGGACTCTAATTGATTAGTGCTAGGAAGCAGCTTTTCCTACAGATTTTTCCATAACTGTCCACTACTAGATTTCTTGCACCTGCCTCTGGAGTATTTGATACTAGCCAGTGTCAGAGACAGGATCATGGGCTAGATAGACCACTAGCCTGATTCTGTGTGGCAATTCCTAACTCAGCACAAATTTGCTGAGTGTGGATACTACTTCTCATTAAAATAGGTCAAAATGCCACATGCCTCTTGTCAGACTCATTAAACTAGAATGGAGATTCAGAAAAAAATAACTCAGTTATACAGACAATGAGAACATAGTTACATTTGATTTGTGGGATAAACCCTCATGCTACAGGTGTTCTCACTTCACATAATTGCCCAATCCTGGTTTGAAGCCCGCTTTGCTCTTAGCCTTGCTATCTACTGGTAATGAATTCCATAGGTTAATTATGCATTCTAATTTTTTTAAGTATGTCTTTATCACTCTGGTTTTGAAAGGACCCTTTTAAGATTAAAATCACATATAGACTGTAAGACCAGAAGTGACCATTGTGATCATCTAGTCCAGTGGTTCTCAACCTGCGGCCCAATCAGCACACAGCTGTGGCCCATGTGACATCCTCAGGGCCATATAGGTAGTATATATAGTGTGTGGATGCAGCCCACATAACACAGAGAGAGCTGCACATGTGTCCCACAGTGGTAAATAGGTTGAGAATGACTGATCTAGTCTGACCTCCTGTACATTGCAGACCGCAGAACCTCACCCACCTAGTCCTGTAGTAGGCCTGTAACTGGTGACTGAGTTACTGAAGTCGTCAAAGCTTGAGTCAAAGACTTAAAGTTACAGAGAATCCACCATTTACTTTAGTTCAAACCAGCATGTGACCCATGCTCCACACTGCAGAGGAAGGTGGAAAACCCCCAGGGTCTCTGCCAATCTATTTTAAATAAAAATCTTACCCATATTGCTAATAGCACATTTAGATTATTGAAAATTAACATTTAAAAAAATCTAATTAACATTTCATAGTCATAGATTTTAAGTTTATAAGGGATTATTTCAATCATCTGATCTCCTGTATAACTCAGGCCAGAGGATTTCACCAAGTGATTCCTGCTTCAAGATCATAGTTTCTGGTTCAGTGAAAGCATATCTCTGGGAAAGACATCCAATCTTTATTTAAAGACTTCAAGCCATGGAAAACCTGCAATAAACCTGGGTAAGTTGTTCCAATGGTTAATTACCCTCACTATTGATGCTGTTTGTTTACTTTTTTCCTTTGACCTCAGAGCATGCCATTAAGATGAGTTTGGTTAGGTTCATTTTCAATTTGTACTTTAGTTTCATTCTCTGGTTCTCACTTTGGCTCTCATCAGCCAAGTCAGTTAGACTGAAGCTCCCCACACTGCATGGGAAAGATTACATAGTGAATATAGATATGGGAACTAGGGGCGCCGGGGGTGCTGCAGCGCCCCCAGGTTTTGTGCGGGGTCCTGGCCACCAACCCCATACCCAAGGTCCCGGTGCTGCCGGCCCCATGCCCGGGGCTCTGCTCCCAGCCCCGTGCCCAGCGTCCCGGCAGCCACTGGCACCCAGCCCCACGCCCAGGGTCCTGGCTGCAGGAGCCGTGGATGGGACTCTGCTCCTGGCCCCAGCTGTGATTCCAGCCTCAGCCCCCATACCTCTGTCCGCATCCCCCCCCACCCTCCCGGAGCCATGGCCTGGTCCTAGCCAGAGCTCTGAGGAGAGGGGGCACGGACACAGGTAAGGAGGGGTACGAAGTAAAAAGTTTGGGGACCACTGGTTTTCAGCACCGCCACTGTAAAAAGTATTCCACTGGTAGTGAATTCTGAAAAGTCATTTGTCCATGGTCGGGTGGGTTTTTGGTTTTTTGGTCCCTTTTCTTCTAAAGTTTCTTAAAATAGAAAGGTTGCACAGGAGGGAGGTGGCTAAAATGAGAGAATCCAAATAGTGACATAAATGTGATCTCACTATTTGCAGCTGTGTTGCATTTTTCTGCCACTCTGCTAACCAGACAGGCGTGGTGGGGTTCCTATGAGCCGCCTAATTGTCTGCCAAATTCAGGGTGGTGGAGGAGTGCATCCAGGTGGAAGTTTAAAGAACTCATGGAACTTTAAGGGAAAAAATGAGATAAATTCCAGTGTCTTGGTCAATCTTCCTTCTCTCAATTAAAAACAGATTCTGTTGGCTAAGTCTGTGTGTAAGCTACTACTGCCTGCTGCTTTTGCTACACATTCAGTGCAAGAGCGGGTGCAGTGATACAAAAAGCAGTTAAATTGTTTTGCAGATAAACATGGTGAATTCTCTCTGTTTTATTATTTGTTGTTGTGCTAGAGTTGGGACCCTAAAAATTCAGTGATTCACTTAGACGCTTGTAGCAGAAGCTTCCTATTTGTTGTTCACTAATTGTCATTTCACAATTTTTCTGCTCCAAAAGTTACTATAATCCAATCACAGATCACGTGTGTAATTTAGGTGACCCACCACACACCATGAGTAGCAAGTATTCAAAGATAAATTTGGTCTGTCTGTGTATTTATGCTCATCCCCATGGACTGTGACTGCCTTGTAGTTTTATAGTCTAAACAAACATTTTGTAAATTATCCATTTGGTGAAAATTGTACAAACAAACCATTCAGCAAATACTTCTGAATAATGAATACAGTTGGCAAAAACATGATTATTTCACGAACAGAAAACAGAGTTCCCTTCACAACAGTTCTACTCATTACACTTCCAGTATCTTACTAGTAGCTCTTCTATAGAGCCCCTTGGAACACAGGAACTGTGAAAGGTGCTAGCTAAATACTTGGGTTCTGCATCAGTCTTTCTTGCTCCTTTGAAATGTTATTGTTCCATGTTTCAATACAGAAAACAGTACAATTGAATATTGTATTTCTGGCAGCTGGAGAAGAGATGCATTTCAAATGATATAGTCAAGCATATTTGCCAAGCCTTTAAGTCTCCCTGCCTTTTTCTATGAAATTAACCCTTGCAACACTGGCATTGTACAAACTGGCAGATAACTAATGGCTCAAACCTAGGACTTGTTGATGTCCTCAATTCCCACTGAAGTAATGGGTGCTGGGCATTGCACGCTACAGGTGAAATTTACCTCTGCTGCATAAAGCCTGAGTAACTGGATTCTAGGTGGATAGGATGCAGGGTGGCTGGGAATGTGAATTCTAACACATACACACCCCTCCCTCCCTCTGCTATTCCAGCCTATGGGCTGAAATAGTGGCCGTGACCCCTTAAAGAGTATGTCTACACTGCAGTCTCAGGGTGTGACTGTAGCTCATATGTACATACCCAAGCAGTGAAGCCGCAGCAGCGCAGGCTTAACTGTGGGCTGTACAAGCCAGCCTGGCACTCAGGGTATTTATTATGCTGAAGCCTGTTCTGCCACAGATTCACTTTTCTAGTATCCAAGCTAGTTAGATCAAAGCTAGATGGGGTATGTCTACGCAAGCTGCCGTGTCAACAAACCCGGAGATGGCTGAGCGCTGTACCAAGACCACTGGATGCACGTAAACGCAACTCAGTGGCTCCTTTCCCTAGACCGTATCTGGCCTGTCCCCAATTAAAGAGTGTTAGGCACTTGGATACTTTAGTGATGGGGGACATGTAAGTACCAAGTGGTCTCCAGCATGCGCTGGAGCAGAGACCATTCCCCCACACTTACAGGATGAGCAGGCACCCCAATGTAACCTCTAAGCAACCAGACTCCTCTTCCGTGGTCCCTCTGTAGGTCTTACATGGTGCTGAGAGCTTTGGGACAGCCCTCTCTATGGGGTGGGGGGGAGGTGAAAATGCCGAGGAGTATGTAGGTCTGTGAGCTCCGTATGTAAGCATGTGACTTACATGGTTCTGTATAAATAATTGTGGCCCCAATTCAGCAAGGTACTTAAGCACATGTGTAACATTAAGCACATTGACTTCCATGGGACTGCTCTCACACTAAAAGTTATGCATGTACTTTGCTGAATCATGACCTTAATGTGTAGTCTCCAAAGGGTTAAATTATCATTGTCCTGGGAGGCAGACACCCCACTGCCACCACAACACCTCACTTTGTTCAATATGATGAAACAGTCCACTGTGCTAACTAATCTAATTCAATTAAGCATACAGTGGGATTTGTTTGAGAACCACCTACATTTTGGATTGAAATGAAAGAGAAAATCCCAGGGCCTCCCAAAATAGCCTGAATTTTTAGTATAATCTTTGTAATGACGTTTTCATATAAAAAAAACTAATAAATTTAAACAGACAAATTAGATGAACAAAAGCAGTGTTTACATATATTCAGACTAGATTACAGAAGGGGATATTTAGATCTTTTGGTCTTGTTGAATAGTGCAGCCAATGCCCACTCACAGAATCAGCTGAGATACTCTAACCATGTATTAAATAAAATTTAGAATGCAGATCAACTGGAAATATCACAGGAACAGAACAATGTGCCATGGTCAATATGCAATGTTAGTTCGCACGCTTCTTTGTTGTCCTAGTTCAGAAAATAGCGGGGTGAAAATGGTCTTTATTCTTCAATCACAAATATTCAGAGTGGGCAAACCATATTTCATACACCATATTTAGTTTATTTTCTTAGTCCTTAGTTCAGGGAAGCTCGTCCCCACATACCGGGGTGGGCAAACTTTTTGGCCTGAGAGCCACATCTGGGGGGGGGGAGGGGGAATTGCATGCAGGGCCATGAATGTAGGGCTGGGGCAGGGGATTGGGGCGTGGGAGGGAGTGTGGGGTGTGGGAGGGAGTGCGGTCTGCAGGAAGGGGCTCGGGGGAAGGGGTTGGGGCAGAGGAGGGGTGCGGGGTGTATGAGGGGGCTCAGGGCAGGGGGTTGGGGTTCAGGAGGGGTGCGAGGTGCAGCAGGGGGCTCAGGGCAGGGAGTTGGGGTGCAGGAGAGGTACGGGATGCAGCAGGGGGCTCAGGGCAGGGAGTTGGGGTGTGGGGTGCAGGAGGGGTTCAGGTGCAGGCTCTGGCCTGGCGCCACTTAACTGGAGCGGCTCCGGGGTGGCAGCGGCGCGCACCGGGACCAGGACAGGCTGCCTGCCTGCCCTGGCCCGACGTCGCTCCCAGAAGCGGCCGGCACTACGTCCCTGGGGGAGAGGTGGCAGAGGGATCTGCGCGCTGTGGGTTCCTCTCCCAAAGCTCCCCATTCTCGGCCAATGGGAGCTGTGGGGGGCGGTGCCTGCAGGTGAGGGCAGTGCGGGCCACAGGGGCCACAGGGACGTGGTGCTGCCAGTGGGGCCACAGGGACGTGGTGCTGGCCGCTTCCAAGAGTGGTGCGGGGCCCGCGGGGCCACGGGGGTGGTAATCCCGTGGGCCAGATCCAAAGCCCTGACGGGCCGGATCTCACCCGCGGGCCATAGTTTGCCCACCCCTGCCAAATACTGAAGTCAGTTCCTAATCAGGCAAGCAATTTAAACACGTGGTTAACTTTAAGCTTCACTTTTACACTTTCCTCAGTCAGAATTTTAATGAATGGTTCAGTAATTTAAGGTAATTTTGAATACAAGTTCTCTGTGAAAAGATGGGTTTAAAAATCCTAAGAGTGACTGCTAATTTTTATCCTTTTTAAAAAGTTAGTTATATGCCAATCCAGCCATTGTCACAACCCAGCAGGACAAGTGCAGGAATAAATAGTCTGAGTATCTCTTAAGTCTGAATAGAAGAGTAGTAGTTGGGAACAGAACTTTCTAATAGTGAAGTAGTCTGATAGGAAATGAAAAAGGATCTTTTTTTGGTGTGTGCTAGTAGGGGCACCACAAAGATTAGTTCTAACCAAATTATGTTCCCAGTAAGCCACCAATAGGAAAGTCTAAGTGTCATTAAAGTATCCCATTTGTACATATTTATTGCTGATGGCAGATTTATGTATCTTGACATTGTTGGTGTAATGTCCTTCAGATTTTAGTTTCCTAAACCCCTTTTCAGTGCTTTTGACAACATGACATATCTCTTCATCTAGTGTTGCACACAAGAAGAAACAATTTTGAAACTGAATTCTCTGGATTTTCTAGTCAGCATGACTTCCCCTCCACCCCCACCCCCACCCCAGTACCTGCGACATGGAAGGGAATCCTACTTGAGCATGTCTCCACTGCAGAGTAAACTGGAGTTAGCGACACTCAGGTGTCACCTCTCATGAGTTAGCCTAGCTTGAGTAAGAGTGGCCACACAGCGAAATTACACCATGCTGGTGCTGCGTTCCCTCGTGTTAGAACCAAGACTTCTGGGGGGATTATTTGTGAGGCAGTCAGCTGAGCCACTCTGAATTCTTTCCCAGTGCATGGGGGGAGAACTTGTCTGTCTCATCTGTGCACACAGGGGAAACTGTGGGAAGGCATTCGAGGATTGACAAGCACTCAAGTGGAGCTTGCCTGCTTCCACACTGCAAAGTAGTTGTATGAGCAGCTGGTGAGTTGTGCTAACTTAAGCTATTTAGAAAAGCTGGACATGGACAAGTCCATGAGTCCAGATCTAATGCATCCAAGGGTGCTGAGGGAGTTGGCTGATGTGATTGCAGAGCCATTGGCCATTATCTTTGAAAATTCATGGTGATCAAGGGAGGTCCCGGATGATTGAAAAGGGGCAAATATAGTGCCATATTTTAAAAAGGGAAGAAAGAGAACCTGGGGAACTACAGACCAGTCAGCCTCACTTCAGTCCCCAGCAAAATCATGGAGCAGGTCCTCAAGGAAACCATTTTGAAGCACTAGGAGGAGAGGAAGGTTATCAGGAACAGTCAACATGGATTCACCAAGGGCAAGTCATGCCTGACCACCCTGATTGCCTTCTATGATGAGATAACTGGCTCTGTGGATATGGGGAAAGTGGTGGATGTGATATATCTTGACTTTAGCAAAGCTTTTGATATGGTCTCCCACAGTATTCTTGCCAGCAAGTTAAAGTAGTATGGATTGGATGAATGGACTATAAAGTGGATAGAAAGCTGGCTAGATTGTCAGGCTCAATGGGTAGTGATCAACGGCTCGATGTCTAGTTGGCAGCCGGTATTAAGCGGAGTGCCCCAGGGGTCGGTTTTGTTCAACATCTTTATTCATTATCTGGATGATGGGATGAATTGCACCCTCAGCAAGTTCGCGAATGACACTAAACTGCAGGGAGAGGTAGATACACTGGAGGATAGGGATAGGGTCCAGAGTGACCTAGACAAATTGGAGGATTGGGCCAAAAGAAATCTGATGAGGTTCAACAAGGACAAGTGCAGAGTCCTGCACTTAGGAAGAAAGACTCCCATGACCGCTATAGGCTGGGGACCGACTGGCTAAGCAGCAGTTCTGCATAAAAGAACCTGGGGTTACAGTGGATGAAAAGATGGATATGAGTCAGCAGTGTGCCCTCGTTGCAAAGAAGGCCAATGGCATATTGGGCTGTATTAGTAGGAGCATTGCCAGCAGATTGAGGGAAGTGATTATTCCCCTCTATTCGGCACTGGTGAGGCCACACTTGGAGTATTGTGTCCATTTTTGGTCCCTGCACTACAGAAGGGATGTGGACAAATCGGAGAGAGTCCAGCAGAGGGCAATGAAAATGATTAGGAGGCTGGAGCACATGACTTACGAGGAGAGGCTGAGGGAACTGGGCTTATTTAGTCTGCAGAAGAGAAGAGTGAGGGGGGATTTGATAGCAGCCTTCAACTACCTGAAGAGGGGGTTCCAAAGAGGATGGAGCTAGGCTGTTCTCAGTGGTGGCAGCAGCGGCGGCTCTAGGCACCAGCGCTCCAAGTGCGTGCCTGGGGCGGCAAGCCGCGGGGGGCGGCCTGCCGGTCGCCGTGAGGGCGGCAGTCAGGCTGCCTTCGGCAGCATGCCTGCGGAAGGTCCGCTGGTCCCGCGGATTCAGCGGCAATTCAGTGGCGGGTACGCCGAAGCCGCGGGACCGGGGATCTCCCACAGGCAAGCCGCTGAAGGGAGCCTGCCTGCCATGCGTGGGGCGGCAAAAAAGCTAGAGCCGCCCCTGTGTGGCAGATGACAGAACAAGAAGCAATGGTCTCAAGTTGCAGTGGGAGAGGTCTCTGTTGGATATTAGGAAACACTATTTCACTAAGAGGGTGGTGAAGCACTGGAATGGGTTACCTAGGGAAGTGGTGGAATCTCCATCCTTAGAGATTTTTAAGGCCTGGCTTGACAAAGCCTTGGCTGGGATGATTTAGTTGGTGTTGGTCCTGCTTTGAGCAGGGGATTGGACTAGATGACCTCCTGAGGTCTCTTCCAACCCTAATATTCTATTATTCTATTCTAAGCTTATCCAATACCCTCTGATGGGCCAGCCAATTCAGGTTAAAAGCACCACAGGCTTAAATTAAAGGGTTTTGTGTGTGGATGGTACACCAGTGAGGGGCAGCACTGAAGTTACAACTTTGCAGTGAAGGCAAGCCCTTAATCTTACAGAGAAAGAGTGAAATCCAGCCCCCATTGAAATCAATGACAATGCTATCATTGATGTCAGTGGGGCCACACTTTACCCAAAGTGTTAGAGCTGAAGGAACATAAAATGGGTTATTCTTTTCCCAAGAGTTTTTGTTTAGAAGGTGAAAAGGAGATAAATTAATCACCTTGCAGGCAATGCTCAATTATTCTAAGCCATTAAGAAATCCAGAGCTGGATGCTCACCTGGTGTAAATCATTGTCGCGTATTGATTTCAATGGAGTTAGGAGCATATCCACCACCTAAGGATCTGGCACCCAGCAGTTAAGATATCTGTATATTTGTAGCTAGCAATGAATGTACTAGTTAAAGTATTGGAATATGGGGTGCCATGTGGGGTAGTTACTAAGAAATTTGAATTTTATTCCAATGTGGAAGTGGTGTGGTAATTGGGTTTGCTTAACTATGGGATGATGTACACATGCGGAGATCAAAAAAATTCTTCATGTATTGCTCAATGGAGTGCCACGTAAGGAGCAGGCAAGACTGAGGAATCAAGGAAACAAGCTGTAGTCTGAATAAAAACAAAAAGGTTTGGGTCCAAATCCACAAAAGGATTTAGGCACCTAGACCCCAGATTTAGGTGCCTTCGTCCCAGATTTAGGCATTATCATGAACCACAAAACCTCATTCAGCTGCTGCCTAACCCTGTAGACACCTAAACGTTCTATGTAAAAGTTTCCTAGGCACCTAAATTTCTGCCTCTGCACATGCACCATGCCTCACTCGAAGAGTCCAGACATGTATCTGATGTCTAAGCCCCCGCACAATCCTCAAACCAGCTGAAGATGGGTGTTGCCCTGGCCAGCTCACAGATGGGGCCTGATCCAGCAGCTGTGCCCAAAACATGCCTAACTGCACACAAAACAGCCAGAGGGAGAGACTGGCTCCCTTATAACCTTTAGCCTGGCAGTTAGGATACTCGCCTGGAATGCCAGAGACCCTGGTTTAATTCCCCCACTGCCTGATGGGAAGGGATTTGAACAGGGGTTTTCCATCTCTTAAGTGAGTGCTCTATAACAACTGGACTATGGGATAGTCTGATGTGGGACTCCCTCAATCTCTCTTGTTGAAGACATTCCACTTTCTATAAAATAATTAAATGTTAATTGAGCCAGAGAGAGAGTGTGATACTATAGTGCAGTGGTTAGGGAACTGACAGCAGGGAGACTCCTGTTCAAATCCTTTCTCCACATTGGGTAGAGGTGGGAATTGAACTGGGGTCCCCACATCCTGGATGAGTACCCTAACCATTGGGCTAAAGGTTGTAAAGGAGTCATTGTCCTCCTCCCTACCCCATCGTGTGGAGTTAGGCAGGTGCCTAAACCATTTTTGCAAGAGACAGCTTACACCCCATGGGCACCTGACTCCAGGAGAGGGGTTCCCCGCTGTGGCTTGCAAGCAGAGGTTTCCTTCAACTCAGACTGAGGTGCCTAATTCTCTGAGGGAGCGGGGATAAGGACCTCCCCTCATCAGTATCTCCTGTTGGCTAATTTAGGAGGCTACCTGCTGGCTTTTGTCGATCCCATTCTTGAGTGTGTTTCTCTCCCCATGGATTGTACAGGGAACCTACATGCCTAACCCAGACTTGTGGATTTCAGTGATTTTTCAAGGGGCCTAAAAGTTAAGTATTGCAATGCTCAGTGTTGCAATACCTAAGTCCCTTTATTGATTCAGGCTTTGTCCTTTCAATTTTTTTAATGTTACTCTACAATTGGAGTCCCTTGTTTTATTCTGTGCTTGCACATCTTGTGCTGGCTGGAACCACACATGGGAATCGCTGTTCATGTGTGGATAAACATTTAAGATTCATCAGTTATTTGCTGTTCTGTGACCTGAGCTGGATTGCCCAACAAGAGCAAGAGGGCTATGTCTTATGGCAAGGATGCTGAAAGGGACACTTGCAGGAAAAATTAAGCTTACATGGAAAATCTGACTCTTGCATATCATGTATAAATGAAAGGAATCTTCTCAGTGGGTCTCCTAAGTGCCTGATCATGCACTGTGCTAAGCACACATCTCCTAGGGAAGCCAATGGGTACTAAGGGAATTCAGCACCTTGTAGGAGGCTCACTGCACCTTGTGGGTCTGGGCCCTGATTCTGCATTTGAAAATAAGCATTTACACATGCAGAATAAGTAACTGTACATAAGTGCTTGCACAGATTTTGCAGGCACAACTTTAGGAGGCTCCTCTGGAAATGCAATCCCTGTTGTCAAATTGAATGATCAGTAAATGCTGTAGGAATGTCTTCAAAGAAGATCTTATATCCATCTATAGTGTTAAACTAGTACCCTAAATCTTTCGTGACCTTTGGGCAATGTATAAACCCGGCATTAGTTTTGTCAACTAGTATTCCTCTTCCTCTCCTAAGAAAGCACAGATGTACATTGCTGGAGCCCTCACATACCCTTAAACTGAGTTATGCAACTGAACAGTGTAACAACACCTCATTGCCACTAGTTGGCACCCGTGTGTCAATTTTTTCATGCAAAGGAAATTTTTCTTGATTTTATTTTTTATATATATGTAATTAGTGGGGGATGGGAGTATCTGTCAATAGTGTAGAAACAGGAAGCCCCAAGCAGCTTTGACAATCTCTGTGAAGGACACAGAGACCAGGCAGGAGAAGCCAGAAGTACTGAAGTTGTCTCGCCTGGCTTTAGTAATAATAATGGTGCAGTTATGTTGTGCTTTTCAGTTGTGTGATAGTGATGGAAATGTTAGAAGAGTTGAGATTAGGTGAGAAAATCTGATAAGAGTGAAAGGTCGGTATTAGGAAGAAACAGCCTGGTGGGTGTGAGGGGACAGGCCAACAGGATATATAGCTGATGTTGGTTTGGGACCACATTTGGAAAGGGACAAAGAATCAGTGAGATTCAGGAAAGAGATCAGAGATCAGATGTGGCATTCGCAAATAATCCAAACATACACAATCACACTGTTCCATCACTGTCTCCTTTTGCTCTCATGTTTTATATCTCTTCTGAGAGAGAGATGGATTCATGGATACAGCACAGCACTTCTGGGTTTTCTTCCTGGCTCTGCCACTGCTTGGCTTGGTCTTGGGTAAGTCATGTACCTCAGTTTCCCAGCTATAAAATATGAGAATACTCCCTCCATCTCAGGCATTTGGTTGTTCTGATTATTTGTTTATCATAGTACAAGGCACTGTACAAATTCAAAAAGAGGCACAGCCCTTGCCCCAAAAAGCGTACATCGAGAAGGCTGTCTAGTTATAAAGTCCTCTGGGATCATCTGTTGGAAGATGGCTTTATGGGTCTGATCCTGCTCTCGTTGAAGTTAACGTTAAAAGTCCCATTGATTTCCATGGTGTAGAATTGGACTTTTGAGTGCAATAGGCCAGATCAGTGGTGGGCAACCTGCAGCCCACCGCTTCCCGCAGCTCCCATTAGCCAGGAATGGCGAACCGTGACCACTGGGAGCTGCGGGGGCCATGTCTGCAGACAGTCAATGTCAGCAAAATGTCTCGCAGTCCACAATCAGATTACCCTGATGGGCCGCAGGTTACCCACCATTGGGCCAGACAGTCAAACATTCAGGAGCAATCTTGCAGTAAACAGTGTGTATGTGACTGAATCTGAGCCCATATGGTGAGGGTTGTAGGAAAACAGCTTTTGGATCCAAAGTGTAGGGTTTAAAAAAAACAACGGGTAAATAATATTATGAGCGAGGGAATAAAAATCTGATTCCAGATCCCTTGACAGTGTCATTTAAACACTGACTCACTCACTTTTAACCACCTGTTTGTGTCCCAACCATAATGTTAAGTGATATTTTTAGCTACAATATTTTACTAACACATGTAACTTCTTTTTATATTGAAAACTCAAATAGTGACGGGGGAGGGATGTGAACAGGAATCTGGAGTTGGTTTAAATGCTACGATGTTATTTTATGATCTATAGAAAGGCTTTGCCATTTACCTGTGAATTTACTACCTGCCCCCTTTCTTCCCCCCACCCCCCAAAACGACTTCTCCAGGGAAGGGGCTGTACAATCCATGCCTGCATTAGAAGAAACTTGATAAACAGGGTTAGCTCTGAGACCTGTCAGAGCAAATCTAGGAGCTCACCGACTGTAAGGGGAGGAGCAGCGAACCCCAGAGGTGAGAACCTGGGCACCAGAGCCTGCCCAGCAGCACCACAGTGTTGGGGGAGAGAGGGGAGGGGACACCCCCCTCTCCACTCCCCCCTCCAGCCAATCCCCATTTTCCCTGCCTCTCCTCCTCAGGCTCAGGATGCTGCCCAATCAGGCTGTGCTCTTGCAAAGCTCCCTTCCTCTAAAGGGGAGGGGAGGAGGAGAGAGCTGGAGTCCTCACTAGGGGACCGCTCAGGGGTAGCGGCTCTGTGCCTCCCTCTCTGGGTTGCTGCTGCTGACCTGAGAGCCTGCCGCTCAACTTTCCTCCCGCTGCTGCTGGCGCTTTGATTCGCCCATTCCCCTGCTCTGCTTGCGGTGGCTGAGGACTCTCTAGGCGGTTTCCAAGGTAATGTGACCTCTCCTCCCTCCCGTGTGTCTCTGGCTTTATTCACAGAAAGTGCCCTAGAGCAGGCAGGGCAGGTGGAGACTGGGAAGGCGTCTCCCTGGACAATCGTTACTCCTCGGAGCCCTCCTCCGAAACCACTGTTCACTACTGACCTCCTAGCATTCTCGGAAGTGTATTATTTACCACACACAGAGAGAGCAGCCTTTACAATACACAGAGAGAGCGAGAGAGCAGCTCTTTACAATACACAGAGAGAGCGAGAGAGCAGCTCTTTACAATACACACACACAGCAGCTCTTTACAATACACACACACGCAGCAGCAGCAGCAGCTCTTTACAATACACACGCAGCAGCAGCAGCAACTCTTTACAATACACACACACACCGAGGATCATTGTTATAGCCTAGCAAGGTGCGTTTGTTAATATAGTTTAGTATAGAATGCACTGCATGTTGTCCTAGCCTAGCAAATTGTCCAGGGAATACGCTCGGCTCTATGGGGAAAAAATGTAAAAAGGGTGGAGAATTCTCCCCCCTAAACCAAGAGCAGATATTACACCTCATTCTTTTAAAGTCACTTGATGGGCAAGAGGCGGGGGAGAGAGCAGGGATCTGATTTACAGTCCTGTTGGAGTGGAGACATGTAAAGGAATCCTAGAAATTAGAGATGAGAGAGATCTTTTAAAATCATCCAGTCATCCTCCAGAGGCCAGGGCAAGACTGCTCCCTCCAGCGTTTTATACATTGTGTGTGACTCAAATGACAGGGCTTCCACAGCTTCCCTTGGAGACTCCCCACAGACCTAAGTTTTTCCATACCCTGCCTAAATTTCCCTGCCTCAATTTCATGCCATTACTCCCAGCTATATTCTCTTTGACCATTCCTCAACCTCTTATACCCTTTTGATACCTGTATAGAATGATTGTTATTTACATGCAAACTAGCAACCCTTGAGCTACCAAATGAGCTCTTATCTTACAATAATATAGAGTATGTGATCTTTTTTGTATAAACACCAGGGGTTTATTGTACAGTGTGGAGGGAAGGGTTAATGAGTCACTTATAAAGGATATGTGGAAGTTGCTCCCATCCACCTCCTTCTCAGCTGCTCTATGCAATTACTCATGTTTTTGGGGGGGAGGGAAGGTTTCCTTCATGATTCCAGAGAAATGTATTTTAATGATTTCCTGTCAGTAGGATTGCTACTGATGTTACTACAGGATATTTTAAATACTTCAGGCATCAGGCAACTTAAAATTGAAAAAATTAGAAAAGCAGAATTTCCATGTGTGTCTATGTGTGTGTATACACAGAGAGAGACACATTGAAATTCTGCATTCCTAATTTTTTCAATTTTAAGTTGCTTGATGTCTGAAGCATTTGAAATTTCTCATATATATATATATGTGTGTGTGTATATGTCTGTCTGTCTGTCCACAGGGAAAAATCTTTACCTTGTCCATTCCACTGCCCCCCATGTCCTCATGTTAATGTCAGTTTCACACTAAAGTTGCATTTTCACATGTTGACTCTTTCTGATTATTTTGCTTTTAATTTGTCCAAGGATCCTCCCTTTCTGGTTGCTTCCCCTTGTTTAATCTTGTTAGCAGAGTCTTATTTGTACTAAGCCTGCTGTGGTTGTTTTTTTTTTTTCATTTTGTTTTTTTCCCAAAAGCTAGAATGTGACCATATGACTGGATCAGGTAATACTTTGCACTTCCCCTTTTCCTAGCACCAGTCAGACTTTTGAATGGAAATTATCCCATGAAATAACTTTCATGAAACTAGTTTGAGGGCATTTTTATCAATGATGGTAAATGGTATTTGTTGAGGCAAAAAAATAGCAAATGCAGGCATTTTTTTGTCTCGTGATTCATCTATGAATCATTCCTAACTTCTGCTAATTATAGAATTATACAAATGTAGGGCTGGAAGGAGCCTTGAGGAGTCATCAAGTCTAGCCCCCTGCGCTGAGGCAGGACCAAGTAAATTTAGTGTAAATGTAGGCTTTGAATACATAATGGAGTGGACAAATAATTTTCAAATTATAGGTTGTTTGCAAAATAATTCACTGATCATGGCATTTGGTTGGTTGTATGGTATTTCTTTCTTCTGCTCCCTAAAATGCACATCTTCCAATACATATACACAGAACTTTTGAGCTTCACAAACACTTTTGTGAGTTCTAGAGCTTGTTCCAATATTCTCAAGTAATCAGTATTATGTCCCCAAGAATAGTAGCAAATCAAATTTGTGTAATTTGCAAATATGTTTGAGAATGTGCTTTTTCCTCCCATTATTCCACCAGTGCTAATATTTACTCTAAATTGAGATAAATGATGCTGGGTTATGCCATATACAGGGCATATAAAATGCCCCAAATTAGATTAGTTTCCAAGTGGCTGGGTTATTTCTACACTAGCAAATTTGCACAAGTGTGACCTTTATAGGTGGTAGTTTCCCTGGGCTATATTTAATAACCTGTCATAGCAACACTTCTGGCCTGTGCTGGTTACAGTGATTTCATTTATATCCATTTCTAAATAATATTAAAAGGTTTTCATGATATTCCCAGGGAGATCACAAATAAAAAACAAACAGCAATAGTAAGTAGGTGGAACAGCACTGCAATCCCCACTAACAGGTCAGTCTCATTCAAGGTAGGGTGACCAGACAGAAGTATGGAAAATCGGGACGGGATGGGGGGTAATAGGCACCTATATAAGACACAGCTCCAAATATCGGGACTGTCCCTATAAAATTGGGACATCTGGTCACCCTAATTAAAGGTAGTGTTGTGGCAGCCCTCAACATGGGGAACTACCTAGATACAGGAATGCAGCTGGCAAATGCACAGCTACAGTGATCACAGCTAGCTTTTAACTTTATTTTTCAGTTGATGAATGTTAGGGTACACAAAAGAAAACCTTGGTAATTAAGCTTAATGACAACAAAAGTTGGTCAAGTTTTCTCTTGAAATCAAATGTGCCTGTACACCGCAACCTGATCTGCAGCACCATCAGTTGTTTGAGTCCTTGGTCTGTCCAGAGCTTTTGCCAATGTACCTCGGTCCTTATCCCCAGAACGTCCTGTTATTCCAGTGCTATGCTTGTCTAAAATACAGGGTGTTGTCAATACACAATTGAGTGGTGATTTGGATAAATGCCCCATGGGCACTTAATAAAGGAGAATAAACTCATCTCATATGTGACCAAAACCCATGTCTGTGCTACTTGGTTGACTAACTTGTTAAGAGCTAATGGCTGATAATGTTCCCATGCGTGGGAAATACAGATTGTGGGTGAGTTAAATACAGACAGTGGGTGTGTTAAATACATTCTGTTTATATTCCTTGCTTTTCAGCTCTGAGGCTGTGTGAAATCTGGCTTCTACAAAGCATGAGAAATAATATGCATGCAATATTAATGCTGGGTATTTCAAAATGCTTTCACTTTCTAGGTTTGGATAGGAAATAGTATGCAGAAACTGGGTCATTAGGTTTAACTAGGGTGACCAGATGTCCCAATTTTATAGAGACAGTCCCAATTTTGGGGTCTTTTTCTTATATATGCTCCTATTACCACCCCCACCCCCCCGTTCCAATTTTTCACATTTGCTGTCTGGTCACCCTAAGTTTTACAGAGATCAGCCTCTAGCAGTTTTTATCAATTTGATTTGTCAAAATTGATGTGTCAGTTTTGACAAACTGGCATTTTCAGACCACCCATTTTTTAGAAAAAATTCCCAACCAGCTCTAGTGGTGGGACTTGTTGCCTCAATCTTTAAAGTGCTTTGAGATAGAAGGTGCTATATAAATGCCAAGTTACTATTAATTATTCATGTATTGATTAAGAGTCTCTGAAAGTTGCTTTTATGATTTATTTGTTGTGTCATAAAAAGGGTCATAAAGTATTTGTGGCAAAAACAGATTTTGGTCCTTTAATTTCTTTACACTACACGTCATATGACAGTCTGTCTCATGACGGTGCTTTGCTAACTACCCCATCTTCTCATGGACAAGCTGACAAAAGGTTCAGTAGAGGACTGCAAGTTCCACAGGATGGGGACAACCTTTTGACGGGCCCATTTAAGTGGATCTATTAACTATACAGAGGCAGTGTACCCAGTGGGTATGTGTTCTGTCTTCAGGACTGCATATGTTGACCTATATGTGTGACCAAATAGATCAGCATCCTGGGAAACAGAGATGGAAGCTTTTGTGTTTGCATTTTGGGGTGTAGCAAAAGAGATGGAATCTTCCTGGAAAAGTGTGAACATAGGGTTACCATATTTTAATTTTTAAAAAGGAGGACACTCCATGGGGCCCCGCCCCCGCCCCAACTCCGCCCCTTTCCCGCCCCCAGCCCCGCCCCAACTCTGCCCCCTCCCCTGAACGCTCCGCCCCCTGCTCCTCCCCCTCCCCTGCTTCCCGCGAATCAAATGTTCGCGGGAAGCCTGAAACAGGGAGGCAGCAGGTAAGCTGGGGCGGGGCGCAGTCCGGCCCAGCACCGCGCCGGCCCCGCGCCCCCGACCCCAGCCCCTGCCGAGCACCGCACCGGCCCCCGGCCCCGCACCACCGGGCCCTACCTCCCTATTTTCCCGGACATGTCCGGCTTTTTGGGATTTCCCCCCGGACAGGGATTTGAGGCCCAAAAAGCCGGACATGTCCGGGAAAATCCGGACGTATGGTAACCCTAGTGAACATTAGGGGTGAAGTCATAGCCCCACTGAAGACAATGGGAGTTTTGCTATTGAACTCAGTAGGGCCAGGATTTCACTCCTAGTGTCCACTCTGAAGACTTATGCCTCTAGCTAGGGGCTGTAAAGTTCCCATTGATTTCAGTAGTTGAGGATCATGCCCTAGTAGTCTTTTTAAAATATATAAACAAAGTGAATTGAGTGACAGGCTCAGTTTAACAGCCCTGGGAGGGAACTCTCATATTATGTCAAATTGAAAGAGTTCAGTCTAGTAGTTAGATCTGGGGACTGGGCATCAGGATTCCTGAGTTCCTCACTCTGAGACTGTGTGACCTCTTGAGCAAGGCATTTATTTGTATTTTTTAATGATAAATTTATTGTTGCTCTCCATATATTTTTACAGAAAAAAGCAGGAAGAGTAGAGGAAGAATAGGATGGAAGGTTAAAAAGAGATTGTGATAAGAGATGACATTATCACATGGATCCCTTATTGATTAGTTATGAACCATAATGGTGCTTTGTTAATATACCAAAAATTATTAGTAGGAAAGCAAGGGTGTTGAGCTATGTAGGCCTCTTAAGCATTGGTTTCTTAGGGGTGTAATTAATGAAAGATAGTTACATGTTTAGATCACCACTACAAGATTCTCATCTCTGAGTTAGCCATTTTTTTCCACAGTGAAGAGTCCCTGAAAATTTGCGATCTGTTTTCCTAATGGTGGTGTATTGGGGCTTCACCATTCTGCTGCAGTGGCATTTCTAACAGTCAGCATAAGATGTTATAAACAATAGGTTTGATTTTTTTTTTTTTTCAAGCTTACATTTGTATTGATCCCTAAGGGAGCAAGTAGGGTGGATAGTTTGATTTGTTGTCCTATTACTTCAGTGCAGCACTTAGTGACTTAGTCCCAAATGTCTTAGCTTTGAGGCAAAACCAATGCTGAATAGCAATGTTGTTCAATTCGTGCAGAGTAAGAGGTGTTCTATCATCTGGTATTGACTTTGAAGATGTAAAGTACAAACTGAAGACCTACTGATCGGCTTCAAAGTGGCATGCCACTCTGTCCAACTCAAGTTTGGTTGTGGGTGTTCTCATGTGCCGCTTCCATGAGCAACTGGCAGACCAGGAGTAGATAAGACTGGCAGTAGGATCTGGAGACGGGGCCTGAAAGGGACTGTAGAAAGCAGTCTGAAGAGACCAGGGAAGAGGCCAAGAAGCAGATTGGAGAAGAGAACCCTGGGGACGAGTGGGGTTTCTTTGGTAAAAGATTGCTTGGAAGCCTTGGATCAAGAGGTGAGGGCCCTGCTCCAAAGGGGTGAAAGGGTAGTGGTGTTTTGTTTTGTTTTTTACTTTTTGCTTTTGTTGAACTTTGTTTCACTCCCCTTTGTTTACACCAGAAAGGGAGAGTTTTTGTTGGTTTGGGCCAGGGGCTAAACTAAACCAACATCCCAGTGAGGAGGGAAACTCAGTGGCTTCACCTGATCAAAGTGTGGCAAGACAGTGGCTTGGTAAAGTCATTAGGCCAAATGTAACTCCGTGTACACCCCAGTGTAACTCCTTTGCCTGTCACCTAGGATAAAATTGGCCCCTGTGCTTTAAGATCCTGGAAAGGGGCTGTAGGAGTATGCAGCCATCCTCATTTTCTCCCCAGAGCAAGCAGTGGACTCTGCAGCTGAATTTCAAAATGGGTCTCTTGTGGTCTGTGACCAGCAGGCCTGCCTGGTGAGCTGGAGAGAAACCTCCCTTTTACTGAATGGGTAGGAGCTGTGCTCAGAGTGTCTCAGCTGGAAGTCACTCTGCTCATTTCATGCAAAGTTCTAAATGGTATTTGTAGCAACGGAGTCCATCCGCCTGTGGGCTCCAGACTGGGTTTTACCAACTGTCCGTTCTTTCAGCTCAGAGCTAATGCTATCTTCAATTTATTTTTGAGGTAGTAGGATTATGTAATAATTTTGTTCTCCATCTATCTAAACCATGGCCCTCTCCTGAGCAGAAGGTACTGCTTTTGCAGAACTGCATGGTGGTTTTGTGGTATGTGGATGACTGAGGCATGTGGAAGCTGCACTGCTAAGCATTATGGAGGAAAAGAAGTGTTACCAACTACAAAATCGGAACTTGAGCTGGTCAAACTCTAAAGCACAGTTCACCACCAGCATATTGGCTTCAGTGGAGTTATACTACAAAATAACTGGGCCATGGTGTTTAATTCTTAGCAGTTTGACTATCTGCTCTCAAGGATTGCTGACCCTGAAAGATACCATCAAGAGATTTTACTTACACTTTTCCTCTGCCCTGTCATTTGCAATATATTGCAACTGAAATACCTCCCTGAAAATGTTTCCTCCTCACGTCTTGGGTGCATTCGAACCATTTCAGACAAACGCTCCCAGACCTCCTTTTCAAAGCACTGTACAATAAGCTGCATGAATGGGGGCTGGGAAGAGACCCTGTTGGTTGGAGTTGTTGTCTATTCACTGTCAAAGCATCTGGCGTATCACTGCAGAGAGTGGAACTATTGCAAGATACACTCAGCAGGTTTGTATTTTTTTTCTTCTTAACCACAGACCCATCATTGTGACCTCTCCAATTTGACTTAATTGGCCAAGTCTCTGAGTGAGGCAGCTGCCTTGGTCTACCACACTGTATATATGTGTGTTCAGAGTTTGGCACCAGCCTATTTATATTCACTTTTTTTTCCAAAGCAGATTGCAAAGACACCCTTCATTCAATCCAGTCTATTGGTTTGAAAGTGCCTGGAGCTAAAACTGATTGAGAGAGGCACAGGCTTTTTGGATTGCTGCTCCAAGCAGCTGGAATAAGCTCTTCCACCACATTGAAACAGGCGCCAACCCTGAACTTCTAATTCTTTGTCTTCAGAAACCTTGTCAGAGTTAAAGGAATTGAAACTGAGACTGCTCAGTGTTGTAATCTGCTGATTTTGGATGGTGTCTTAAATATTTTTGTTTGTGTCTGCATGAAATATGCTGGAGTCAGATGTATGTATGATTGCTGGTGAAACAGTGAGTCAGTGGCAGGGATGGGAATAAAACCCCAGATTCTTGAATCCCAGCCCACTGTTCTAACTACTGTTACACATTGTTTCTCCCTATCTTTATTGCTACCTTGAGGGTAGCATGTCCAGGAATAAACATCCAGATCAACAAGGTTGATCAAGTAGTAGGAAAAGAAATTTGTAACTTAAATATTTCTGCTCTTTGCTTCTCTGCCTCTCTGTCAGGCTCTGAGAAGTTGAGGAGTCCATGGTAAAATTTTCAAAACTGCCTTGGCAACTTAGCCAAAGTCCCATTTTCAAATGGGACTTAGGCACTTCAGAGCCTAAATCTCATTGAAAGTCAGTTGGATTTAGGTGCTTTCAAAAACTTTTCCCCATAACTGATCTTATAGAAGCTCTTCAAATACTAAGCTTTTCAGGGAAGGCACTTTGCCTTCACACATGTCTAATTGCCTGCCACACAATTAGCTCTGTATACATGACATTGATTACTAAAATGAAATAGGCGTTAAGGGAGAATGGGTCTGCTCCTTTCCTGCAATAAGGGTTCAAGGAATCTTCAAGGCCAATCGAGCCTTTCCTTAATTTTAACTTTGATTTTATGATGTTATGTCTCCTCTACAGGGAAGAGAGAATACAGCACTCATGCCATAAGTCAGCTCCGAGGTCTTAGATTTGAATGAAGGGAAATTAACTTTCCCGTTAAATATGGCCTATCAGCTCCTAAAACTGTAGTCTAGAATGGCGTTGATGTCCAGCCATTTGGAAGGCGGTATGTTCTGTTATCTAAGGGACTGGGAATCGGGAGAGCTGGGTTCTATCCAGGACTCTGCCACTGACTTGCCATGTGACCTTCCCCACTTAATACCTCAGTTTCCTGATCTGTAAATGGGTATGACGACACCCCCCTTTGTAAAGTGCTTTGACAGCATCAGATAAAAAGTGCAGTATAAATACAAAGTATTTTATTACTAGGCATTCAGAATGCCCAAATTACTGCTAAATGCATTTTTACCAGTTTATCCTATTGAATAAACAACTAATTGTGTGTCTGCCATTGGAAATCGATGACTGTGCAGCTTTAATAATAATAAAAGGCAGCAGATTTTCTTTCTCAAGGCAAGTGAAGGTTGAATAAATTCTCTGTGAAGCAGGGAGCTGCAAAGTGCTTCCACCACAACCATTTTCCTTTTCCTCTGGTAACTTCAAATCCTCCAAGTACAGAGACTGATATGGAGGGGTTGGTCAGTTGCCTTTTTCTAAATGTGGAATTTTAAAAGATGAAGTCGCATTCTTGGATCTTGTTTGAAAACTGGAATTTTCCCTTACCCCTGCAAGAAGTCGGGGCGGGGAGGGGTTGTTTGAGTTTTAGAAGATTTTGTGGGTGCTGTGTGAGTATGCACATACACGGAGAACTTTCATAGCACTTCGCTTGAGCCAAGCATAAGTCAGGTGGTCGTCAGAGGCTTCTCCTATCCGTGGCTTTCTGTGACTTGCAACAGCCCTCTTAACCAAGGGCCTACTCCCTTCTGTGAGGGCACCTTACCAGCAGAGCACCCGCTCCTGTTCCACTTCTGGTCCTCTCCTGAACAGCAACTGTCTACTTCAGCAATAATGCCCTGTGATGGGAGCAATTGACCAACATCCCCTACTCTGTTATTTTTATTCATTTCATCTTATGACACATGCTGCTCTTTCAGACCATGGACAAAACTTAATAGTATGATTTTAAAAGAACAGATTGGCACAATGCTTACCAGCATGCTCTCCCGGCCCCACCCACTGAACAACCAAAGATCAGGACTGACAGCTGAATGTACAGATGAACCTGAATGTATAAGGGTACTGACCACTGAGCTCTAGCACCAAGTGGCATTTGCCAGCATCCTAGATGCTTCACAATTCGGCTCCAGCACGGAGATATCTCTCACGGGACTAAAAGACACGTTTCTCCTGGCAGTGGGTGGAAGCTACATCTCAATGCTTATGCTACTTAACCTCCCTGAAGCGTTTGACACATCTGAGCACTGACCTTCTCACGCGATGTAGGTGGCGCAGCACTACCTTGGCTCCGATCATTCCTCTCCCAACAGGAGCCAGAGCGTGGTAATAGGCAACTGATCCACTTTCCCCCAAAACCCTCAGTTGTATAATCTCATAGCGATCTGTGCTGCCACCATTCCCCTCCTCTCTCCAATATCTACATGAGAGCATGTTGGTAGGTGGTAAGACACCAAGGGTTCCTCTGCCAATGGTGCACCAATAACACACAGTACATATACCCCCTTACCACAGCCACAACCAACACCATTACAAAGATCTCACAGTGCCTTAAAGGAGATCAGCACATGGTAAAGAGCAGCTGGCTCAGACTGAACAAGGGCAAGACCAAAATGGTCAGAAAGGGGAAATGTTTAGAAGTAGCTAGGACATTGTTCTCCCCTTCTTTCAAAGGTGTCTGTCTCCATTCATCAAAGTAATGAAAGTCTTTGGGTCCTGTTCTACTCATCACTTAGCCTAGGAGACCAGATAGAATCAATGGCAAAAATTCTGCCTTCTGCCTCCAGTTTACTAGGAAATTTTTTGCTTTCTTCCAAACTGAGGATCTGGCAACCATGTGTCCACAATAGGCTCTTTTGGAAACATTTCCCTTTGTTACTAACACCCAGGCAGCCTAATGTCCACCATATTCACTTTGTCAGGTTACAGCAACAATCATGCAAAGGATCATACAACAGTGATAAAATGTGTGTGTGTGTTTTGTTTTCTACTGTGTGTGAATTTGATTTTGATTTTTTTAACTGCAAATAAAATATTTCCCATGAGGCTGTCCCTTTAAAAGCAAACTTTGCCCCATCCTTTTCATACAGTTGCCTTTATTCCCTTGAAATGGTGGCAGTCAGGCTAAACCCACACCACCATCCAGCCTGCAGAGGGACGGAACTTCATCTTCCCCTGCACAGGCCACTCCTGGGGCTGGATCAGACCCACCTCCAGTGGCAGTGCAGAAGTAAGGGTGGCAATACCATAACATGCCACCCTCACTTCTGCACTGCTGCTGATGGTGGCTCTGCCTTCAGAGCTGGACACCCAGCCAGCAGCCGCCACTCTCCAGCCACCCATCTCTGAAGGCAGCGCCACTGCCAGCAGCAGTGCAGAAGTAAGAATGGCAATACGGTGACCCCACTACAATAGCCTTGCGACCCCCACCCAGCTCCTGTTTGGGTCACAGTTATAACCCCCACAGTTAACCCCCTGAGTTATAACACTGTGAAATTTCAGATTTAAATATCTGAAACTGTGAAATTTAAGATTTTTGAAATCCTATGACAGTGAAATTTACCAAAATGGACCGTGAATTTGGGAGGGCCCTACACATAGATTTCTGATGTGCTGTAACTCCCAACCACACCTTGTCTTCTGATCTCCAGGTTCTGGCATCACCTTGACTCTGGCCTTCTGATTCCAGCCTGGTACAACATCTGATCTCGGGTCTGTTGAGTTTGGCTCTGGCGATTCCTCCAACCCCTGCTCACGGACTGCCATCTTGCAGCTGTCCTTGACATGTAGACTCCAGCTCAGCTGTGACTGCTAGGCAAGACTACCTAGGTCCCAGCCCCTTACAGTCTGCTTCTGTGGTGTTTCTTGTCCCCTTGCCCCATGCACAGCTCCACCAAATCAATACCCAGACCTCTACATTTTCATTCATCTCCTAGTACAGGGATCGGCAACCTTTGGCACGCGGCCCGTCAGGGAAGTGGCGTGGGCCGAGGGATGTGCTGGTCACTGCTTCCCACTGCCCCCATTGGCCTGGAACCGCGAACTGTGGCCAGTGGGAGCTGCGATCAGCTAAACCTGTGGACGCTGCAGGTAAACAAACCGTCCCGGCCCACCAGCGGATTTCCCTGATGGGCCGCATGCCAAAGGTTGCCGATCCCTGTCTAGTGAAATCCCTCTACCCACATAGCTCTGCTCCCTTGACAGATATTGACATAGGGCTGTGTTTTAGATGGTGGATCCTATTGTTTTAGCTATGTTACTCCAACAGGAGCTTAACTGCTTCTTACATTTAGCCTGAATGAAGGACGTTTGTTACACCCACTAGCTTCAACGAAGTTTAACCCAACCCCCAGCAAAGGAACTGCTCCAGACAATCTGTGCCACAGGCAAAACTTCAGTGTGCCTTCCCCTCCTCATAGGCCTAGGGTGGGAGACTTGGCTTGCCTGTCCCTTCATCATGGCACAGGGCCAACCCGGCCAAATATGAGTGGTGGTGTAACCTATGGGCAAGTCACAATGCCATTTACTCAAATTTGGCCTGGCTGTGCCTCTGTAAGGATGGAGAGCCAGTTGGGTCAAATCTGCCACCCTAGGCAACTGCCCAGAAATCTGCCACCCTAGACAACTGCCTTGTTTGCCTATAGCTAAAGTGGCGCCTGACCTCCACCATAACGATAGCATGAACTTTACTAGTATTCAAAAGATACAGCTCCTGATTCGGCTTGTGTAATTGAATCCAGTCTTGAAGCGTGGGAGGAATTGTGCTGTCTTCCCTGTTTGCTGATGGAGTTGAAATTTCAGTTGCAAATGCAATGCTTAATCCTAGCTTTAAAAAACCAAAAGGCAGTAGTTTCTTTCGAGATATAAATGCAGTGCCAGAACGTTAGTGGCTGACAGAAAAGCACTGCATTCTAGTTATAAAAGCAGGGAAATTTTAGACTAGAAAGATGCATCTCTTTAACAACCACAGCCACATTCTGGCAAACATTTATGAGCACATCATGTTCGTTTTCCCATTTCCTGTCTTATTACTGCTGGTTACTAAGAAATTTGGAAGCATAAAGATGCTTCTTGCTTTCTGATCTCCATTCTCCTCCTGCCAGCTTTATTTAATGATGCCACCATCTAGTGTCTGACATGCAGACAATTCTGTGGTGAGTAACTACGGTACATCATGCATTGTCTTCTTACCTCACTGAATAGATCAGGGGAGAGAAGTTAGCATGTTAAACAGGAGAGAGACCTTGGTAATCACCATGAGGGCGAGCAAAATACAGGAGTAGTTTTGTAGGGTTTAGCAAATGGAACACATCTGGTTAAGTTTGTCTGAGGATAACTTTGGGGTTCTAAAGCTCACCTTCATTTCACACAGACTTTCTATACTTAGGGTACATCTACACTGGAAAATGCTCCCCCCTCCCCCACGCGACAGTGAGTCTTAAAGCCCAGGTCAGTTGACTCAGGCTCATGCTACGGGACTAAAAATAGCAGTGTAGACATTTCCATCCGGGCTGGAGCTTCGGCTCGCTCTCAGGGTATGTCTACACTGCAATTAAAAACCCTGACTTTGGTTTGTGGGGCTCAGGCTAAGAGGCTGTTTAATTGTGGTGTGGACATCCAGGCTTGGGCTGGAGCACAGGCCCTGTGACATGGGGGTGTCCCAGAGTTCGGGCTGCAGCCTGAGCCCGAATGTCTACACCACAATTAAAGAGCCCCTCAGCCCATGCCCCGTGTCAGATGGCACAGACCAGCCGTGGGTGTCTAATTGCAGCGTAGACATACCCTACGACTGAGTGACCAGATAGCAAGTGTGAAAAATTGGAACAGAGGGCAGGGGGTAATAGGAACCTGCTTAAGACAAAGCCCCAAATATCGGGAATGATAAAATCAGAACATCTGGTCACCCTACTTAAGACCCTCCCCCTTCTAGGTTTCAGAGCCAGAGCTCCAGCCTGAGAGGGAACAATCACCTACACTGCTATTTTTAGCCCTGTAGCATGAACCCAAGTCAGTTGAACTCTGAGACTTGCTGCCATGGGATGGCGGGGGGGTGGGGGTGGGGAGGGTTGCTGTGCTGACGTACCCTAAGAAACAGGATATAAATTTTTCAGAGTTTGCAGAGACATAATAAACTATTTTGGAGATTTCCAAAAAACAGATGCCCAAACTCAAGTATTCAATTAGAGGCTGCTTTTGAACAATTTGACCCTAGATGTCTTATAACTTTGTTTTCCTAGCGTTTTATAGAAAAGGCTCCAAGCAATCCCTTTGTAAAGCCAGCTGCCTTCCCAGATAATAGAGCTGTTTACAGTTTACCAGTGCAGTTGTGTCCAGACATGCAGCAACTGACTCCCAGCTCTGCAATTAATTCACCATCCTAGCAGGACAAGTTAGACTCTCTCAGTTCAAAGTGGATGCAGGGCAGGGAACATATGTGCAGCTTGTAACAATGATATCTGGAAGCCTTGGGTCTCAAAACGGATGTAGAATTGTGGCTCATGGTGGCCCTGAGAGAACAAGGAAGTGGCAGAGATGAATATGCCTCCTGTCCTTTCTGATAAGTGGAGGTTCCTAACCACACTTCATAGTCTGTGTATTCAGACTGCTGGTTGCCTACTATTAACTTCTTGTGAAACACAGAATTTTCAGGTAAAACAGCAATTTCCCTAGTTTCTCTATACAAGGGATTCAAAATTAATCTAGGCCTGTAGAATTCAGGACCTTACGTAGGTGTGGTCTGCAGCCTAACCTTAATATATACCACAAACTGTTATTTTATTTATTTGTTCCTATCTCTGGCATGGTGAAGTGATTGTTCACAGAAATGGGCTGTTAAATAACTTAGTCCATTCTCCCCTCATCCCATCAATACAAAATTGTTCCCTACTGTATTTCTTCTAGTGCTCCAGTCTAGTTCTAAAGCATGGTTTTACTCTGAAAAGTGAGGGCAGCATTTGGCCTACAGAGTGTGATTATTATGAGAAAGATAGAACCTAGCTCAATTATCCCATTCCAGGCTGAGTCTACAGGGCTGGCAGTTTGGAAAATTATCTTTTCACTTGTAATGCAGTTATGTAACAGGAGACTACATTACACTTGGAATGAGCACTGAGACGCAATAAACAGGGACATCTCCCCCATGAGTCATTCTTACAGAAACGGTTTCAGAGCAGAATCACACTTTAAATGTTTCAAGCATGTTTCTGCCACTTCCCTGGGGAGCCTGGGAGCAGAACACATCTCACTGTCAGGAATTATTTGTCCTGATATTCATCCTATATTTTCCCTTAGTTTTATCCCATTACACCTAGTTATACCCCTTTGAATCACCCAGAATAATTTGTCTCCATCCTTGGAGCTTCAAATGTTTGTGGACTGTTTATTCTCCCCTACTCCTTCCATGTAGTGTTGCTTTTTTAAGGCCCAGGCTGAAGTCCTTGCTCATTGAGTTTTGGGAGCATAAAATATACAGGATGGGGGCTACAATCTTTCTTCCTCTGTTAATCTCTCCAGCCCTCTAAACACTATCTAATGTGGTTCTCTTTAGTAATTAGGCACCCACAACTGAACACAGTTTTTTTTTTTTTTTCAGATGCAGTCGCAGCTAGAGGCATACAGAGACAGGCTCTTGCCTCCTGAATTTTCTAAATATTATTGATACCGTTTTCAGGAGAGACCCTTTGGCTGCATCCCTTGTCAGAAATAGAGGTGTTCCAGTGGCAGATAGATGTGATGTTATGGGTTGGGGGAACAGCAGCTGCTGACCTTTTTTATCTTAGCTTTGACACAGGTATCCCTGAGGGAAACCCTTATTTATCGCTCTCTTATCCACATGGCACCAGTGATGAGCTCCCAAATCCTAAGAACCGGTTCCCTACCGGGTCTTCGGCGGCAGGGAGAGGTCTTCACTCGCTCCGGGTTTTCGGCGGCATTTCGGCGGCAGGTCCTTCACCCGGAGCGAGTGAAGACACCCCCCCCCCGCCGCCAAAGTGCCACCGAAGACCCGGTAGGGAACCGCGCAGTGAGTACAAGCCGCATGTGCCATGCGTCTGACGAAGTGGGAATTCACCCACGAAAGCTTATGCTCCAATACATCTGTTAGTCTTAAAGGTGCCACAGTACTCTCTGTTGCTATTTAAAGATCCAGACTAATACAGCTAACCCTCTGATGCATTCACTTAAATGTCCCTGCTTGATATTGCAACTGCTTTGTGTGTCCCATAAATGATAACAGAGAGACACTTAAAGAATAAACTAAAGAACTCCTAGAGCAGTGTTGACTCCTGGTCAAAGCAGTGCACTGGGAGCCAATACTGAGGACTGTCTGTGTCACTGTGTAACCTCTAATAGAACAGGAGCGCTTGTGGCACCTTAGAGACTAACACATTTATTTGAGCATAAGCTTTCGTGGGCTACAGCCCACTTCATCGGATGCATAGAATGGAACATATAGTAAGGAGATATATATACACATACAGAGAACATGAAAAGGTGGGAGTTGCCCTACCAACTCTAATAGCCTCTACCACTCCTAGACACACAGAATCCCTTTCCAGAGAAATATCAGTAGAAGAGCTCTGGAGTGGGGGAGGAAAGTGCAAAGATTCCCTTGAACAATGTCTCCATCATTTCAGGGGTAGGAGTGTTTGCCCTCCTGAGAAATGGGTGATGATTCTGCCCCCAAACCAAATGGATTCCAAACATACATGCACAGGCTCTGTCCTGAGACCCACAGCACCTCCCTGCTAGCTCAATGCATGGCTCCATTGGAACCATACTACTTAGGGGCTCCTCTACACATGGCTGTTCTTTTTACAGGCGGCTTCTCCATGTGGAAGAATAGTGGTAAAGGTAATGCTGTGTTGTCTTTTCCAAGTAATCAGCACAAATATAATCACCCTCCCATACCCCATAATTCAAAGCTATGGGCGTTGATCAAAGGGAGCAAGTGTTTCGTTCAGCAGGCTGTATTGTCTGGAGCAGCCTTTAAATTTCTGGAAGAGTCCAAAATTCTGTCTTTGCATCTTTTTCTCCCCACCACAGACAGACACATCCCCAGATCACCTCCAAACCAGAAAGCCCCCAGATGTTACAGTCAATTCAATCTGATTTTCAAATAGTTAAATCTTATTTTTCCCAGAGAAATCAATGGCATTAGTTAGAATAACAAAGCAGCAGTCTCTGCATCATTTACCAAACAAACTAGGAACTGTGCAGAAAGTCCCAATAGCAGCAGAGCCCTATAACTCAAACATGTGCTAGTGGTGCATTTCAAGGCCTCTCAGTACACTGTAAAGATTCTCTCCCAGAAATTTCTAGTTTCTTGTCATCTGTTTTAAGATGCAATAGCTGCTCTGTAGCTTTCCAAATGCAGAGCCCCTGACTCAACAATTCAGGGGACCACTTTGCTTTGTCTCTCTTTCTTAGGAATTTCTCATGTGACCACCACCACCGCAGACCTTGAGTACAGAGTCATCTCCCGGTTCCAGATTTGAGAATCATTTGAGGGGTTCTGTGGCAGTGCAGCAATGGGGAACTTCAGAAAAACTCAGGAGCAAAAAGTCAAGCCTCCAGCATAGCATTTTAAAACTGCAATCTTCTTCAGTTCTCCTTTGGGTGGGGGCGGGGGGGGGGGAGAGGAGTGTGGACAGCAGGGAGGGACTGCTGAGAAAATCCATGGTAAACTGATCTTCCTGACTCCTTCCAGAGGTCTTCCGTGGATGCTTGAAAAATGTGTTCTTGTGGGCTCCAAGTGTGTTAAGAGCCAGATAAATTGTTTTGTTTGTTCATTTCCTGTCATTTCAGGGTTCCTTGAGGACTTTCTCAGTGAGAATAGGGAGAGGTCAGTGTTCTGTTATTTAGAAAGACTCCAATTACAGATATTTAAACAAGCCAAAAGTGAACAGCTTAACAGGTCAGATGAGGAAAGCAAAATATCAAAGTCATCCTCTCCCTCCCTCTCTCCGAGGGAAACCAGAGCCCCTGTGACCCTAAACATCTGATTTCCCCACACACTCACCACCAGTTTACCCTCTTTGTTTAGCGCTGTCCACGGTTTTCTCATAAGAGAGCCCATTGTGGGGTTGGTGGGAAGAGGGGGCAAGAGGTGTCTGCCCTCACTACGGGAATGCAGAGACCCTGCCACTGGTGGGGTGGGAAGGGGAGAATAGATCTGGGCTCAGCTGCAGCTGTTTCCATGTCAGGAGAGAGGGAGCTGCATAAGGAAAGAGAGGGTGTGGGTGTTCAGCTGAAAGGGGAGCAGCCTTGCTTACATAAGAGAGCACTGAAAGGCTCTGAATGTAGAAGCTATAATTACAAATGAAGACTCTGGCTGTAGGGAGCCTTACTCCTTTTGTGGGAAGCCTTGTATTTTGTGTTGGACTTTTGTTATAGGGGCCTGTTTTCAGTCTACAGCAGGTAGGCAATAAGCTTGGGCCCGTCAATTCCCACCATCACCAGGGACTGGGCTGACATTCTGTGACTGAGAGGTTGATCTTCTGAGTTTTCAGCTCTTCCATGCAGGCCTTATTTGCTGCCCTTGTAGAACTGAACTGGATAAAAATGGAATTAGCATATTATTATTGTTATTTATTTGTATTATTGTAGCATGTAGAAACCTACTGTGCTAGACACTATACAAACCCAGAACAAAAGTTAGATCTAGCGCACTGGTTCTCAACTTTGTGGGGCTCAGGACCCATTTGTAAACCTTGATAACCTGTCGTGACCCAGTGAGTAGCTTTAGGGCAAAAAAACATCTGTCTTACTAGATATTTCTTACATTAATGTGTCTATATTGTGAGTAATAAGCACTAAATAAGTGCACCCTGCAGACCATCTTGGCAGCTCCTGTCCTCCAGGGCTTGCTGGGCTCAGCTCCCTCCTCCAGGCATGGGGGCTCAGCACCGGTCAGATTTGGCCCAGCCACTCCTCTGTCATGATGATGGGTGGGCCAGCTAGGCCAAATTTGAGTGAGTGGCCTTACAAGCCTGGTGCATGTGGACCCTCCTCTTCCACAGACTTTGTGTGTGACCTTGGGCAAGTCACCTCGCCTCTCTGTGCCTAAGTTCCCCATCTGTAAAATGGGCATAGTACCCTACCTAACGGGAATTGTGAGGACAATTGCATTAAAGATTGTGAGGTGCTCAGATACTTTGGTGATGGAGGCCATATAAGTACCTAAGATAGACAGAATTAAAAAAATCCATTTAAAATTCATTATTACTGAGTTCTGTCTCTTCTCAAACATGAGGAATGTTATATGACCTCTTTCTGTGGTACTAGAGCTGTAGGATATTTAAGATATGGATACATTGCAAATATTATAGCAGAACTGAAAAACATATACAGGAGGTACAATGACTTTGTTTCAGTGCAATATGTTGGAGATGGGGCCAGAACTTTTGGGAAATGTTTAGATCTGTGGCTTGGGCCCATGGTATTTTGAAGAATTTCTAGGACCTATTATTCCTTCCATTTTTCCCCCACCCCCATCAGCTGCACTATTTTGCATGGCACAGTGAGGGTAAATTATATTATCTTGAGCAGGCAAAAAATATAGTCTATTTTATTTGACTTTCAGCAAGAGTTATCCAAATTTCGCAGAGGTCTGATGGAGTTGTTCTTGTTGGATAAGCATGAGTATATGTGTAGGTGACAAAAAGACTTTGAACACACACAAGATGAGAGGTGAGACATTGGGTGACGTGCCCCTAAAGCATCATGACTTTTGTGGAAAATGGAAAAAGCAGTGTTTCAAATGTATTGGATGCAACTAGAGCCGGTCAGGTTATTTGTTGTGAATCATTTATCTGAGAACCTTGACCATTTTCCCCTCCCCTTTTAAAATTATCTACAAATGGGTGACTTTTACATATTTTCTTCTTGTTATCAGTGTGGTCAAATGAATCGTTTTGTGCAAACAAATTTTAACCAATGTTTGGGCACAAACTTGTTGCTGTGAGTATTCACTATTTGTGTCATTACTAATCATCTAGGTCACATGGTGTTGACTCTGTTTCCTGATAGGTTGGCCTACGTTTTATAAACAAGGGGACTTCCTTCCAGCATCAGGGTGATTTACAAGGCTTATGTAGACACATTCCAGATCCCAAGCCTCATGCTCCACTGCAGCTTTACCAGTCAGCTAGGAAACCATATTCAATCAGTTGAGAAGCCAAGCTAAATTCATGCTTATTCATATTTCCACAGGGCTTGGATGCCACAGAAACAAGGGCTTCATAAAAACCTAAGACAGGTAGGGAATGAATTCACACACCTCTGGAAAACAGAGATAATACACAGGTGTGATGTGACACTTTTAGCCCTATGGAAGAAAATGCTATCCAAGTTGAAGGCTCCATTCCACTTGCTGCATGGGGCTGTTTTAAGATGGAAAACCTTTTAAAAAAATAAAATCACACACAGCGCTCTTTAGAGACCCCATGATGCTTTTTTTAAGAGTAGGGGTTTGTCACAATGCCTTTGGCCAAACTTATTCCTCCTCCGCATACAGAAAAGGTAGTGTTCTGACCCCCAGAGGTGACTGCATTTTGGTGGAACTGTGTATGTAGTTTGTGAAATGTGTTAGTAGCCTTTATTATTAAAATGCTGGGGCTTATTTTTTCAGTTAATTTCTTTACGTTGTTTTTTGTTTGTTTGTTTGTTTGTTTTTTTAACTTTGAGAGACCTAATTACACCCTTTCTTGACTCTTAACAGAATTTCTAATGTGAAAGGGAAAAGCCAGGAAGTGCCAAGGAGGTGCTGCTCCCCATTGATTGGCATTGACCGTTCTGGGCCTTTCCCACAAGCACTGGGTGAAGATGAGCAGCCTGTCCCGAGCATGACGTCATTGGCAAATGTCATTGCTTCCCACCAGTCAGAGTGGGTCTCCTTCAACGATGAGCTGCTCGTGCCGGTTACTTCGCAGGGTAAGTTCCCTCAGATTCCTTTAGAGCCCTTTAAGACTTTTTAAAATTAAACTGGCCCATCTACTGACACAGATTTGGTCTCATGAGAACCTGCCTTCCAAGTGGGAACAGAGGAGGCTGAGTTACTTCCTACTTCCCCTGCATGATGGAGAGTTCTGGGTAAAAATATCAAATGTTATGTATCAAGAGAAATGTTTTATAAATGCCCTTTCATTGGGCCTAGTTCTGCCTCAGTTACACAGTTCCCACTGACCACATGGGATGTTTCACCTATTATAACTAAGGGCAAAACTAGGCCTGGTGTGAGATTAAAAGGGGATGAAGGCTGTTGACCTATAGTTAGTGACAAGCTCAGCAGAGACTGCTACAGGGCTTTGTAAGAAATAATAAACTAATGGCAGCTGCACTAAATCTCTCTATCCCACTCCTGGTGATTCTCCTCCTAGCATGAACCCTCAGGTCCAAGAGCAGAAACTAAAGTTGCCTCTCATCATTAGCAACCAGTCAGTACAAGTTACATATAATTCCTTTCCTGCAAAAATGGGTCCCCAAGTGCTTGAGTTCCTATAGCTAATACAGCGAACATTTTTGATTTCTCTATGCTTATGCTGTTATTTATAAAGAGTTATTTCAGAGGAGACAATCAGCTTTTCAGATGAATCTGGACGTCAGCTGGAATGAGATAGAAAAGCTGCTCTGATGGCAGGAGCTTTGTTTCTTTCAAGGCCTCCATTAGTGGGTGACCAACAAATGGTCACTATGCTGTGAAACCTGTATATGCTGTGTCCCCTCATTCATGCACGCACCAGCCCTGTCTAGCGCAGGAAAATAAGTAGTTGTAGTGGTGGCTCCTCCCACTCTGGCTCAGTGGGAGGCCACTCCGCCTCACTACGTCATGAGGATCTGCCCACCGTCAGGGAATTAGCAGCAGAGTAAATAGTCTAAGGCTCTAGCCCAGGGGTCGGCAACGTTCGGCACGCGGCTCGCCAGGGTAAGCTCCCTGGCGGGCCGGGCCAGTTTTATTTACCTGCTGACGTGGCAGGTTCGGCCGATCGCGGCCCCCACTGGCCGCGGTTCGCCGTCCCGGGCCAATGGGGGCGGTGAGAAGCCGCGGCCAGCACATCACTCGCCCGCGCCGCTTCTCGCCGCCCCCATTGGCCCGGGACGGCGAACCGCGGCCAGTGGGGGCCGCGATCGGCCGAAACTGCCGCGTCAGCAGGTAAATAAAACTGGCCCGGCCCGCTAGGGTGCTTACCCATCCCATCCCCTGTAAGATTTCATACTCCAATGCAGAATTTGGCACTGACATTTCTGTATGTTTTGTCTCAACTTTAGGTGACACAGAAGAGCCTCTGGAAAAGTGTTTTTCCTCCTCCGACACCTCCTCAGAAGACAACCATAATGTGGATGGAGAGTTTCAGGACCTCTCACACACTGAGCTGAATAATGACGTGGACAAGCCTGGGGTGGACTCTGCATCAGTATCTCTGCTTGGGAACCATGTGTGTCCCAAACCTGATCTATCTTCATCTATCAGTAACTGGGTTCAATTTGAAGATGTGCCATGGACCAGCACTTTACCAGCTCACATACAAACAGGTAGGGGAGCTTCATGCAAAGGTCTGTTACAATAATACAGCAGGCGGCCGCAAGGGTCTGCACAAATAGCAGATTTTCTTTTTACCCTTCTCTCAGTTCTCTTTAGCTGAAACTGTGCAAGTCATAGTTGAGATTAAACCAGAGGTGGGCAAATTACGGCCTGCGGGCCACATCCATCCTGCCCGGCCTTTGAGCTCCCGGCTGGGGAGGCTAGCCCACGGGCCCTCTCCTGCTGCCCCTCCTCCGGGTGGCACGGCGGCCAGACATGCTGCTCTGATCGGCATGGTAAGGGGACCAGGGGGTTGGATAAGTGGCAGGGAGTCCTGTGGGACGGGGAGCAGGGGTGGTTGGATGGGGCAGAGGTTCTGGGGGGGGCGGTCAGGGGACGGGGAATGAGGGGGGGAGGTTGGTTGGATAGGCGTGGGAGTCCCGGGGGGCCTGTCGGGGGCAGGGGTATGGATAGGAGTCAGGGGACAGGGAGCAGGGAGGGTTGGATAGGGGGTGGGGTCCCGGGGGACAGTTAGGGGCGGGGGGTCCCAGGAGGGGGCAGTTAGGGGACAAGGAGCAGGGGGATTGGATGGGTTGGGGTTCTGAGGGGGGCAGTCAGGGGGTGAGAAGTGGGAAGGGTTGGATGGGGGCGGGGACCAGGCTGTTTGGGGAGGCACATCCTTCCCTACCTGGCCCTCCATACAGTTTGCCCACCCCTGGATTAAACACAATGGATACTAGCACAGTTTCAAACAGGGCCTATAACTTATCTGTGCCCCTCCCCTCTGTATCAACTACATTCTCTGTTTGATAACACCTTTGGGAGAGAAACAGGTCATTTAAGACATGATAGGTCAAGTCTGAGCTAAGGTTAGCCTGTGGGTTTATCAACAGCAGCATAGAAGATGAAGGGGGAAATGAGTGAAGGGTGAAAGGGTAAATTAAGTTTCCATGAGCCATCTAATCCTTGGCTTCTCCGTTGAGACTTCCAACAAGGTGGTTGGGGTGGGGAGGCCAGGGAAGGGAAGGCAGAGGACAATGACAGTGGTGGTTTTAGTGATAAGGATGCCTGTCCACTGGAAAATGAATCAGACTGTACCAACTCATGTACAGTAGGCCACCAATCAGCTTTTAAATTTTGGGCTACATTCATACTGGTGACCTAGATGTCCACCCTTTTCTTCATGATGGGGCTGCTGCTTTTGTTGTCTTCCCTGATGCATCATCCCAATCGCTGAATTGCTTCTGCCAATTGTTCCTTTCCTAGGCAGTGTCGGGGGAGTGGGCAGCTCATGTAGGTCACTACACTCTGTTATGGACTAGTTAGCTGTCTGGAATCTGATGAGAAGGGGCCATAAATGGCCACTTGTTCTATGCTGGTTCAGAAAAATCAAGGGCTTGTCCATCCCGACACTGCTCCAAGATCCAAGACTTGGGGTGTGACATTTCCTCCCATCACCTGCCTCAAACTGCTCTGCTGAGCCAATTAGGCTGGAGAGTTCAGTCCCATGGAGTGGGGGGAGGCAGCAGAGAACATATAAATGGAGCATATGTGGTACAGAGAGCTCGGTGAATAGTGGATGGAGCTTTCCTATCTTTCAAGAAGGGGTGGATAACCCTGTGGCATGCCCCAAGTCAGGGCTGTGAGAGTGGGGGAGATAAGCCCTCTGGAGAATTAGGACAAGTTTCCACCATAGAGCTCTGTCAGCATAATTCAACTTGTACTTCACACCACATGACACTGGGGCATGAGCAGCAAACATGCTGTCATTTCAAACTGTCCCATCACTCAGTGACCCATGTGGTTCAAGCTTGCAGCACCGTGTCACCCATGTGCCCTCCACCCCACCATATCCCCACCTGACTCTACTGCTTCCCCTCTGTAAGGTGCCTTATCCCCACCTCTTCTACAAGGGGAAATCTCCAAAGTTACTCTGGAAGCCAGCTTTGTCCGGCACTGAGATGCCATTCCCGCAAACACCATATTCTGTCTTCCCCCTCCCCAAGGTGGGGAGAGACACATCTTCTGCTTTCTGCCATTCCCTGGATGTGAGCACACTCCGCTCCTTTCCCCCTCCCCCTCTCACCAATTTGCAGGCAGGACTGATCGGCAAAGGTGCCTGCTTTTGGGCAACTGAGCTTTAATGTGATTTTAGTCCCTTGTTTTAGAGGTGACTTCCCTGTTGCACCTGCTTCTAGATCCCTGCCCAGATCTGGCCGAGTGGAGCTGGGGTCCGTATGGGAATCTGGCTGCTCCTGTTGCCGTGTGCATAAAGAGAGATCTGCGAAGGATATCTCTGCCACACAGCATGGGCCTGTGTCCATGGTTCTGTAGTACGTACCACGGCACGCGGTGTTTCTGCACAACTCCACCATTCTCTCCACATCAAGTGCTCGTGTGCCAAGCGTTGAATCGGTGTAGTATGAAAGGCAGAGAAAGGCTTGGCTGTGTTGGCATAGGCTTTCCTGGGGGAGAGGGAACTGCTGGGCATGACGGTTATGGCACGCTTTTAGAACTGGTTTTAAAGGGGGCTTGGCCTCCTCAGCAATGGAGATATGATCTTATGTCAATTCTAATCTAGAAGCTCAGGGTATGGAGAAGGTTTCAGTCATGTTTGCAGTCCAGCAGCGTGGAAAGTAGAAGTAAATGATATGCCAGTTCTTGGCAGAACGTTAAGACAAGTTAGTTTCCATCAGTGCTCACTATCTTCCTAGTGCTGCACTTAATGTCTGAGGAAGCACCAAAGTAGCAGAAGCAAAGCACGACTCTGAGATAATAGGTGTTTCGTTTTTGTCATAAGTTCTCATTGATTTATTTTAAAGTCTGCATCTAAAGACTCTAAGCTAGATCCTTAGCCGGTGTAATTCATCATAGTTCCACTGACTTCTAGCCTTCTGAATGTATAAAATCTTCACATCAAATGACACAGTCCTCTGAAGGGGGGAGGAACTATACAAGGTATAAAGTTGTGTGGCTGTTCTAGCCCATGCGGCCTATTTCTCCCTGCCCCACTTTCCAAGTATGAACCTCCTGTCTGCTTCTCTTTAAATAATCAGAAGAGGAAGGAAGAGACTTACTCAGTAATGTAGGGCTTGGCTACACGGCATAGTACAGTCCATTTGAGGGGTGTGAAATGTAGAGCACTCTAATGTGCTACACTCTAACTGCCTATGTAGACCCTGCTGGTGCAAACTAGAAGGTATCTAGTTCATGTTAACATAGTACTGTTCAAACTAGATTGTTGGGCTCAACGGGTAGTGATCAACGGCTCGATGCCTAGTTGGCAACGCCGTATCAAGCGGCGTTCCCCAGGGGTCGGTCCTGGGGCCAGTTTTGTTCAACATCTTTATCAATGATCTGGATGATGGAATAGATTGCACCCTCAGCAAGTTCGCAGAAGACACTAAGCTGGGGGAAGAGGTAAATATGCTGGAGGATAGGGATAGGGTCCAGAGTGACCTAGACAAATTGGAGGATTGGGCCAAAAGAAATCTGATGAGGTTCAACAAGGACAAGTGCAGAGTCCTGCACTTAGGACGGAAGAATCCCATGCACTGCTACAGGCTGGGAACCAACTGGCTAAGCATCAGTTCTGCAGAAAAGGATGTGGTGATTACAGTGGATGAGAAGCTGGATATGAGTCAGCAGTGTGCCCTCATTGCCAAGAAGGCCAACGGCATATTAGGCTGTATTAGTAGGAGCATTGCCAGCAGTTCGAGGGAAGTGATTATTCCCTTCTATTCCACACTGGTGAGGCCACACCTGGAGTATTGCATCCAGTTTTGGTTCCCTTCCCCCCCCCCCCACTACAGAAGGGATGTGGACAAATTGGAGAGAGTCCAGCGGAGGGCAACGAACATGATTAGGGGGCTGGAGCACATGACTTGCGAGGAGAGACTGAGGGAACTGGGCTTATTTAGTCTGTAGAAGAGAAGAGTGAGGGGGGATTTGATAGCAGCCTTCAACTACCTGAAGAGGGGTTCCAAAGAGGATGGAGCTAGGCTGTTCTCAGTGGTGGCAGTTGACAGAACAAGAAACAATGGTCTCAAGTTGCAGTGGGGGAGGTCTAGGTTGGATATTAGGAAACACTATTTCATTAGGAGGGTGGTGAAGTACTGGAATGGGTTACCTAGGGAGGTGGTGAAATCTCCATCCTTAGAGGTTTTTAAGGCCGGCTTGACAAAGCTTTGGCTCGGATGATTCAGTTGGTGTTGGTCCTGCTATCCCTGTCTCTAACAAGAGCTCCAGCCCTGAGGCTTTCTACTCCAACCTGACACTGTCCCTGCTTTGCTTTCCCCAGGGCTGCTTTTTACGTTCCCCAGCTCTGTCCATCTTTGTGCTCACCCCTAGACTTCCTTTCTGGACTCTCAGCCCATTAGCTTTTCCCTTTGCCCCAGCCCTCTGCCAGGCCTGTTTTAAACCCCTCAGGCAGGAGCGGGATAGCCACCCCGCTACAGGCTGGTTATAACTTGGGAGAGTATCAGAAACTTCCCTGACTTAAATGTAGAATATAAGTAGCAGACTGGCATGAGAAGACTGTTTGAAATCTCTTTCCTGTGTAACCAGCTGTGGGGAGCAGTGTTATGCAGGCTCAGCACCCTGACCATTTTTTTCGGTGCTGTGGCACTGTTACAAAATATTCAATCTTTTTTTTTTTTTACGCAATGACACAGAAATCTTTAACAAGTGGCACATTCTGTTTTTTTCCTTTTCCTATTTCCTCCTTTTGGTGGAAACAGAGAGAATTTGATTTTTTCCCTCATCGTTAGTATGAGGCTAGCATAGCCCATTATATTGGTACTGAGGAAGTGGCAAGGCACAATAATAGAACCATCCAAACCCTCTTGTCACAGAAATGTGATGTGTAAATAATCAGAACAATTACATTTGTCATTTAACAGGCCTTAGCTAGCAGGTTCCCAGTTAGCTATATCATTGCCATGAGCTTCACTCTTGAATTCAGTGTAGCATAGAAATTAGAGCTGAATGAATCCTTAAGCCTCTTCAACTGCTTGTAAAAAAAAAAAAAACTCAATTTACTAAGAAAGGTGCCTTGGGAAACCAAGATAGAATATACATACCAGGAAAAAAACTCTAAGTCTCTGAGTGCAGAAATAATGGACTGTCAGTACCCTAGGCGTGATACAGGATGAAGTGCATTATTGGGGCAATTCTGTCAATTGCCTTGCAACACAAGCAAATTGCTGAGAATTCGCACAGCTGACAGATCTCAGCATTACACCTCATGACATTAAAAGTCTGATTTCAAGGAAAGACTGGCTCATTTTGGAGCCCTATATCAGTGATTATGAGAAGCGTGAGAGCAGCAGGACTGTCCATAGAGAAGTTGAAACAAGTTGAAGCCTCTGAAGTGAAAAGCTAAACATGTTTTGTATTTTCAGATCAATACATAATAGTTGATTGAACTGATGTTTAACCCATGTAGTCTAGTGTGAATCATTAGCTAAAATAACGTATGCCCCGTTGGGTTCTAAGTTGTAATGGTGAGGGACCAGACGAAGGGCTCATCTGCATGGGGAAATTGACAAGAATAACTATAGAGGAATAAGCTATTTTGCAATGGCTATTTTGGAATAACTCCCCATGTGGCCACTATTCTGGAATAAAAATTGCTTTATTCTGGAACAATTAGTGTGCTTCCTAAGAGAAGTAATTATTTTGCAATAAAATCACTTTGTTCACATAGGAAGGATTCTGAAATAGCTGTTGTGGAATAGCTTATTCCTCAATAACTATTCTGGTCAATTTCCCTGTTTAGACAAGTCCTGAATGTAACAAGTGGGCCACACTTGAATTATTTAATGATGCATCTTTCTGCATTAATCAAAATTAATGCATTTAATATCTGAGTCCTTTTTTTTACTGTTGATTTATCTCTAAGGTATTTTAATAAAATAAGTCATCTTCTAAGATCAATGTACAAACTACACTTAGCAAAGCTCCTTTCATGTCAGTTGTCCAGGCAACCTATGGAGACCACTCCTAAAAGCCTGTCTGCTATGACTGACTGATATTGTTGTGTGTGTCAAAATAATTTTAGATAAAGTTTCAAGTGTGGCTTCCTAGACATTTCATGCCATGTCTAACTCAATTGCTAAGGGAACTCAGAGCTTATAACCATACGCTTCTCACCTTTCTTTTCTGAGCAGCTTCCCATTTTAAAAGGCTTCATCTCTACCCATTAGCCAAGCAGATTTAGCAATCGCACATCTGCAATGATTTTGTTGCGATGTAATTTACACTATGCTTGTCAGCCAGTCATGTGCAATGGGGAATAGACCTCCTGACACTCTGCTCCACGACCACTGATCTTGATCCAGTCGGGTCTAGTAGCCCAGACTTGCATACACACAAGTAGATTGGAGTCTGTCCACTAGAGGGCAATGGTGTAGATATAGATATAGATGCACCCTTAAAATGATGAGGTTGTGGCACAGTTTGGATAGTTTATCTATATATGCCTCAGGATGTATTCTCTTCATGAGATTCAGTTCCAGCGTACCCATTATGACTAATCTTCTGGAAACTAGAAATATACAGATAGATCCTCCTTTGCCATATCTTCCAACATGCCAGCAAATGAATGGAATCTAATGAGAGCTGAATGTACACTATGGGATGAGGGCATAACCTATGGTTCAGAGATTACACAACAAATTCCTAAATGTAGGAATTAGGGTATCCTAAATTTCATATTGATAGCAGTTGGGGTTATAGCCAACACGCTACTGTCAGCCTTTTATCTTCTCTATGTAATAAATATAGATGTAATAACTTGAAAAGCAGCAGCTGGGCCAAGATTAAGATTAAAATCAGAAGCAATAGGTGATCCTAATTGAGAAATGAGACTATAATGCAGTAAAGAAAACTTTCTGAGCTGATGAAAGATGGACTGTCCTAGGCCAAAGTATTCAGTTCTGTTGTAAGTAAAGATGCATCTTCTGTGTCAATCTCTCTCCCTGGAGAAGTATGCAATATTCTGAGGGCATCCCCTCCATATTCTTGATGATGTCTTTGGAACAACCAAATAAAAGAATCCTACCCCAGGGAATTTAGAGCACGTTTTATGCCAAGCCCAAAGTATGCAGGTCAGGATTTAGAGAAGTTAGTTCTGTGTGGATACCCATGCGATACAAAAATAAGCATTAGCATTCATAGTTATGTACATTGCTAATGAATCTCTATACCTTGAGTCAAGTTTCTCTCAGCATTCTCGTTATCTCTTTCAGGTGCAGCTCTAGGCTTGTATGAATTTGGAGGTTCTCCATACCCCACAAATCAGATTTAGATTAAAACTGTCTGTGTCCTATTGCTCTAACTGCTCTAACAGTACTGTGGACAAAACAAAACATGTACAATGCATTTTCACTAAAGATGAGTTAATGAGGATGCAGTCATCTCTAGATCAGGTTTAGGTTGGGGCTAGTATTTGGCACTGAAATCTGGCAAGCTGATACAAGTTGACCCCAAATGAGCAAAAATCTAGTGCAATCAGCTGAGATTGTGATACCTCTACTATCTGGGGCTGCATCTGAACCAGATCAGGAATATGGGCTATTTCTGGGTTGTATCATCAGGTCAGTTTAAATTTATTTTTATAATCTGTGTAATTTTCATGGTGCACTAGCCTAATCTGGCTGGTGCTTTTGAGTGGGCAACACTGAAGGAGACTGGTTAATTATATAAAATTGGCCGTGTAGGAACTGCACTGTTATATGACATGGACACTCAGAACTTACCAGCAACAGCAGGAATAGAACTTGGTTTGGATCCTCCTGCACCAAAATCACAGCGACCAATTGCTTGATCTACAGGAGAATCTCCTCTAGCCCTCAGCAGTATAAGATCTGTGACACACAGTTGAGCAATTCTAATTCCATCCAGCAGAAGGCACTAATGACACACATTAGCTAATTGAATCGCAATAGGTATTATAAAAATAACTATGTAACTCTGACAGCTGAGGAAATGGGAGCTATGTTTATGAAGGATCAGTACTCTGATTTAGCATACCTTTGCAATAGTTGCAGTCTTCCTTGCTAGAGAAAGGGGGCAGATAGTCACTATTTTCCTGCTTCTCATGTAACGTTATCTACATGTTAATAAAGTGCCAGTCATGGTGTTAACCAGGTGCTGTTCTTATTGTAGCAGATGTCATGGTTCATTGTCAAACTGAGAGGGTGTATCTAGTGGGGTTTGCAGGGGTCAGTCCTGGTTCTGATACTATTCAATATTTTCATTAATGACTTGGATAATGGAGTGGAGAGTATGCTTATAAAATTTGCAGATGACACTGAGCTGGAAGGGGTTGCAAGCACTCTGGAGGACAGATTAGAATTCAAAATGACCATGACAAATTGGAGAATTGGTCTGAATTCAACAAAATGAAATTCAATGAAGTGCGAAGTACTTCACTTAGGAAGGAGAAGTCAAATGCACAACTACAAAATTGGGAATAACTGGCTAGGTAGTAGTACTGCTGAAAAGGATCTTGGGGTTATAGTAGATCACAAATTGAATATGAATCAACAGTGTGATGCAGTTAAGAATAAGGCTAATGTCGTTCTGGGGTATACTAACAAAAGTGTTGTATGTAAGACACGGGAGGTAATTGTCACGCTCTATTCTGCACTGGTGAGGCCTCAGCTGGAGTGCTGTGTCCGGTTCAGAGCACAACACTTCAGGAAAGATGTGGACAAATTGGCAAGAGACCCTTCCAGCCCTACATTTCCATGATTCTAAGATTCCATGTAGGGATATTTGCTGTGATGCAGGCCTCCAGTAAGAAATTACGAAGCAGCATTTCAGCAAAAGGCAAGGAACTACACTGAAGCTAAAGAATTGTTCAGCTCATGTATCTTAGTGTCTGATGGAGCGAGACCAGGATTTGGCCCTCTAGGTCTCATTTCTGGGCACATGAAACAATAGACCCTGAGGAAAGAAAGCTAGGCTGTGGCCAAAGCATAATCATAGTTTAAAACTATATCAGTGCAGACCCATTTTTTTCTGTTAGTTAAATAGTCATGATAGTGGCCAATAATAATGCCAGAATTCTTGAGCCTGAGGTTTATGGTTAATCACAGGTTCAACTCCCCATGTTAGTGTCACACTTTGGGAAGTTTTACCTTTTTAAAACTGACAAGTCTCTTTTAATTTTAAAAACAATGAGGGAAAGGAAAGCCAGGGACTTATAGAGCCAGGCCTACTACAAGCTTCCCCACAAGAGCTATGCCAGGGTAACACAATCCTGATCTGCAGCATTCCCTGCTATTCCAGTCCTGGGCACCTTCTTCTGCCAGTGCACCTCACTCTTGACTTCTGTTATTCTACTCCTGCTTGTCTCCCAGGCAGAGCCAGTCAGTCAGGCTGAATTATACCAAGCCATGTCATATGAACAAATGGAGTCCAGGCTGACAATTGTGACCTAAACCAGGAATTGAACATGGCTCTCCAGAGGTTAAAAGGGTTAATGAGTTATAACGTGCTGTTACAAAGCCTTCCCCTCCCATGCTAATGAATCACTGGGCTGTCATGCTCCTCTATCCCAAAGATCTTTAGTGCCACTCATGTTCCCCTCCCCCCTCAAATCTGCCCTCCTGCAACTCTGTGTCATCCAGCTCACTAAATTTCTGTTTGTTTCACACATCCAGCCCTTCCATCAAGAGCACCCTGCTGGACTTCTCCCTCCTCAGATTATTCTGAGAGACAACCCCTTGCCTCAGAGAGCAGCTGGACGACCAACTCAGAGGACACCAGCAGCCAAAGCATTGCCCCTTCCTACACAGATTTGCAGTCGATAAATACTGAGGATCTGACCAGTGGTGGGGCTTCTGCAGCAGACTCAGCTGGTAAGACAGAAACACGTAAGAAGTGCAGTTTGTCTCTTCACAGTCTCAACCAAACTCACCTGGTTTGGATCTGTTCAGAACTGAAGGATAGAGTTTGGCTCCAGCACCAGAACAAACTTCACCACCATTTGGATCTACAATTTTGGTTTGGCCCACTATAGAGATGGGAGTGAGCCATTACATTCAGATGCATATCCAAATGTCCTCAAAGTTCAGGTGTGCTTGGCTCAGACCTATCTCTAGTTAACTGGATGGGATTCAAGAGCTTTTTCACAAGCTACCAAGCTTGCACAAGCTGATTCTTTCTTTCTTTCTTTCTTTCTTTCTTTCTTTCTTTCTTTCTTTTCTGTAAATGGGGCTGGGGATGGTATTACAGGAGTTGAATGGAAAGGAAGCAGCCTGGCTCTGGATAAGAGAGCACTGAAAGGTTCTGAGTGCAGAAGGTGTGCTTAATCTTGAAGACTCTAGCTGCTGGAAGCCTTATTCCATTTGTTTGTTTGAACTCTGGCAGAGGGAAGCCATTTATTTTGTGTTGGTCTTTGTCAATAAGGGCCTGGTTTCAGCCTACAGCAGCTGGACAAACCTTTGGCAAATTGTCCTGCAAAGGAATAGTGGGTTGGCAATGTATAATGAGACACAACATGGTTTTAAATTTTAAGTAATATTTGTGAAGATGTAACTGTTGCTGGTAAAATGACTGGCTGCCCCATATCTTGCCACTGTTTTATTTCATTGTCTCAATGAGCAAAGGGGAGAACTTGGGAGTTCTTGTTATTAGTTCTGTACTTCTCAGAAGAAGTAACACAAGACATCTGTGTTACAATACAATGAAGATATTTACTCTTTCTGAAGTAGCTGCTTGTCTTCATTATCAAAATATTCCATATCTGCATGTGAGAAGAGAGAGGGAAGAGAGTGAGAGGTTGAGGTTAAACTGTTGCTAGCTCTGTCACAGATTTCCTGTGTGACCTTGGATAAGTCTATTTTTTTATGAGATTACTAGTTTGGCTGCTAAAGGTAATGGTGTTGATGTAATAGACTTTGATAAGGCATTTGACTTGCTATTGCTTGACATTTTGTTAAAAAACCTAGAACAAAATAAAATTAACATGGCACACATTCAATGGATTAAAAGCTGGCTAACTGAAAGGTGTCAAAACGTAATTGTAAATGGGGAATCGTCATCGAATGAGCGTGTTCTAGTGGGACTCTGCAGGGTTCAGTTCTTGGCCCTATGCTATTTAACATTTTTATTAATGACCTGGAAGAAACATAAAATTATCAATGATAAAGGCTGCAGATGAAACAAAAATTGGGGAAGTTGTAAATAATGAAGAGGACAAGTCATTGATACGGAGAGATCTGAATCACTTCTAAGCTAGGTTCAAGCAACCAATATGCAGTTTAATATGGTTAAATGTAAGCGTATACATCAAGGAATAAAGGCCATACTTACTGGATGAGGGGACTCTATCCTGGGAAGTAGTGACTCTGAAAAAGATTTAAGGCGGGGGTTCTCAAATTGGGGGTCAGGACCCCACAGGGGGTCGCAAGGTTATTACATGGGGAGTCATGAGCTCAACCTCCATCCCAAATCCCGCTTTGTATCCAGCATTTGTAATGGTGTTAAATATATAAAAAAGTGTTTTTAATGTACAAGGGGGGTCGCATTCAGAGGCTTGCTGTGTGAAAGGAGTCACCGGTACAAAAGTCTGAGAACCCCTGATTTAAGGGTTGTGGTAGAAAATCAGCTGAGCATGAGCTCCCAGTGCAATACTGTGACCAAAAGGGCTAATGCAGTCCTGGAAGGCATAAACAGGGGAATCTCAAATAAGAGTAGAAGGGTTATTTTACCTCTGTATCTGGCACTGGTGCAACTGCTGCTGAAATATTGTATCAAGTTCTGGGATCAACAATTCAAGAAAAATGTTGATAATTTGGAGAGGGTTCAGAGAGAGGCTACAAGAATGCTTAAAGGATTAGAAAACATGCCTTATAGTGATAGACTCAAAGAACTCAATCTATCTAGCTTAACAATGAGAAAGTTAAAGGGTGACTTGATCACAGTCTCTAAGTTTCTACATGGGGAACAAATGTTTAATAATGGACTCTTCAATCTAGTAGAAAAAGGTATAACAAGATCCAACGGCTAGAACAGGGATGGGCAACCTTTGGCACGCAGCCCGCCAGGGTAAGCACCCTGGCAGGACAGGCTGGTTTGTTTACCTGCCGCGTCCACAGGTTCGGCCGATCACGGTGGCTCCCACTGGCCGCGGTTCGCCGCCCCAGACCAATGGGGGCTGCGGGAAGCGGCGCGGGATGAGAGATGTGCTGGCCGCGGCTTCTTGCAGCCCCTATTGGCCTGGAACTGCGAACTGTGGCCAGTGGGAGCCGCGATTGGCCAAACCTGCGGATTCAGCAGCTAAACAAACCGGCCTGGCCTGCCAGGGGCTTACCCTGGCGGGCCACTTGCCAAAAGTTGCCAATCCCTGTTTTAGACATTTGCAGTGGAGAGGGCTTCAGGGATACAGTCCTCTTTCCTTTCCCACGGAAGGGTAAGAAGGAAAGGGAAATCTTTGGGGGTTGGGTATACGAGGAACTATTCAGGGGGAGGAAGGGTTTGGAAAGTCTCCAAGGTAGAATATGAAAGAGATAATAAAACAAAAAAAAAGGTGAAACAAAAGTCAATTTTATTTAAAACTATTCGGTAGATTATAAGGCCAGAAGCGGCGACTATGATCTTATTATTATGATAATTTAATCTGACCCCCTGCATAACACAGGCCAAAGAACAGGACCCAGTAATTTCAGCATCAAGCCCATAACTTCTGTTTAAGATGTAGGATATCATAAGCTAACTTTGCCACCATTTGTTTTTTAAAATTGCATTCAGTTGGATTCAAAACATCCTGAGACCTTGGCAAATGACGACTCGCCCCTTTCCAGTTGCCTGAACTGTTCGAGGCTTAGAGGCCACTAACATGCAGCTCCTTTGTTATAAAGCTCTTCCCTGAGTTATTGAATGATTAAAACAGAGATTTTTACTGACAGTGTTGCCAACTCTCACCATTTCTTTGTGACTAATGTGATTTCATCCAGGGCTGGTGACAGTCTCCCATGAATTTCAGCCCTGCCTGAGGTGGGTGGGAGGAACCCCTGGTTGTCTTCCCCATGCCCACCTCCTGAGGAAGAACACACAATTAGGGCTGCTTCAGGAGGCAGGCAGGAGTCTCTCCCTCTCCCTTCAGGAGAAGAGAGGAGTTTTGGGGTAGGGGAGAGGGAGCAGTAGACATCATTCTTATGGGAAGGGAGGAGGGATCAGAGAGAGCCCCCAGCAATTCAGAATAGCTGTGCTTCCTCCTTCCCTACTGTGCACAATGGGTCAGTCTGCTTCCTGCTCCTCCCCACTCTCCTCTCCATCCCTGCAACACCAGGCCTGGGAAGGGGGAGGGGATGAAGCCCCTAAATGCCCCTCCCCCTTAGGCCTGGGAAGGGAAAGAGGACCCTGCTGCAGCTGGCTTCCCAGTCACAGGACAGAAGGTGGAAGTGAAGAACCTCAGAAGCTGCCAGAGGAGTAGAGGGAGGTGGGGGTGGAGGCAGAACTGATGTGGGAGCTCTGGGGGATGCTTAATTAATTGCTGGGAGGTGAGACAAGCAGACGTGGGGAGGACAATTAGCATTGCCAACACTCCCAGATGTACTGACTGAGGTGACTCTGGTCCCCGGTGCAGGGGCTCTCACTGGCTGCTCGATGGTACAGAGCGTCCAGCTTCTTCACAATATATAATGATTTGGGGGGTCTGACTCATGATTTTTGCCCTGTTGGGGTTGGCAATACTATAATTTATTTATGCTTATGTCTGGTTTGCTTTCCGGTTCCCAGATGATAGCACAAGCCTACTGGGTCAGATTTCCAGTACTGCATGGGAATGTTTAAATAAAAAGTGTTTTTGTTTAAACAGAGGGAGGGAAATAATATTTCTGGTTACACTGTAATGTATTGCTGTGTGTGTTTGTGTGCCTGCCTGTGCCAGTGCCCCCTTCAGAGTGAAATCAGAACTGTTCAACTTTGAGTCATTAGCCCTATATTGCCCAGAGCTATGGGAGAGTCTATTTCTGCTCATGTGGCAGAGGTTGAGTTCTATACCCATTGCCACCATCAAGTTCCTAATGCCCAAGCTCTGCAGCATAGTGACAACCATGACATCCTAAGTGGCTGTGGATTTGTCACAGGATTATGTTTTGTAAAGTCCTTTGGGTTATAAAAATTTACATTTTGGACATAAAGCTAGTTGTTTTTCAGACTCAGGCAGATCAAGGACTTGAACATGGATCTCTGATAACTCAAGTAAGGGCCTGAACCACGGGGCTATTGGGAATTTTGGGCTCACTTATTTGCTCTTTTTTTCTTTTCCTAGTAAACCTAGTTGTTGATGGATTCAAAAGATAAAGGACCTCTTCTTCCCACCCCATTCTAGCTTCTCTCTCTCTCCGTGCCTGTCCACTGACTTTTCAATAAAGTCACAGCAACTGAGGGGAAAGTGAACAGCATTCCATCCCCAGTCATGGGACTGAGCTGCTGACCTCTCCTTTATGTGGGCAATACCTCAAGAGAACAGCTGTGGGGAGATGCTCTGTAATTCATCTCATGCCACTGAGGTGAGCTAGGCTAGGCAAAGCCCTCTATTTATTTATGTTTGTAATTATTACAGCTCTCAGGCTCTGGCATGTTTACCTTGGCTCCATTTGCTCTTTAATGCACTGCAGAAAGCCACAAGCTTCTGTGAGAAGTAGGAGTTAGGTTGGTGATTTTCAGCCCAACAGAAGGGTTTTAGTCTCCAGCCTAACTGAGGATAGAAATTTTTGGTATTCTACCTGCAGTGGCTGGATCTAACTGCTGTATTGAAAGGAGAACATCTGTCTTTGGGTCCCATCCTGTAAGGTGCTGAGTTCCCTCCTAGCTCCCGTGAAGTCTCTGGGAGTAAAGAACACCAAGCACCTCCCAGGATCACGCCCTTTGGTTAAATACCAGGGTGTGAAAAACTTAAGGAGCAACATCAGCAGGGTGGTCTGGTCTCTGAGGTTTAGCTCTTGGCAGCACATAGCTGCACGATGAACAGGAGGCAAGGACAATGCAAAAGTAAATTCTCCTCAAGTGCTACTTCAGGAAGGTTCGTCTTACTATATAACACAGTGAGTTCCCTTTGGAGATAGATATCTGTGCCACATAGAACCTGACCCTGCAATTCTGGCAAATAGCTGGTCTCCCAGGGTGGATAAATGACATGGGAGAGGTGGATCCGGAGTGGCGGGGAAATCAGTGAGGTTTCAGCAGTAGCACAAGCTGCTGTTAGCTGTAACTCATTTCATATGCTCTGGCAGTTAGGGGTATATTATCCTAAATGTGTGTGGGCGTGCTGTGCGGGGTTTCCTGCAGGAATGGGCAGGGGTGATTACAATTCACCCCAAAGATAGGCAGGGTCACACAGCAGTCTCAGGGAAAGTTCTCACTCCAAAATGTGAGAATTGCCTTGTTTCTACCTTAATGTGGTATCACCTAAAGCCTGGGAAAAGCTGAAGGGATTATCTGGGTAAATTGAGGTATGCTGTGCACCAATGATGAGGGGTTTAGAGGATCAGTTTTAGCCCCAACTTTTCATTGAGCTACAGGGGGAAAACAGGAATCAGATTTAATATAAAAGAAGGAAAAATGAGGGGATTATCTAGGCAAAATCTTTGGCTTCTCCATTCTCCCACACTGACAATTCATTCCTTTATGTCACTTGGAGTTTAGAGGCTTCTCCTGATTTTCTGACTTTGTCATTTTTTTCTGGATTCCTGCCTCCTTTGTTCCTTAATTGGGCCCAAATGTTGTGGGTTGTGGGGCTGGGTTGTTACGTACTTTCCATCCATTATAGCTACTTCCCACCTCCCATGATGTGACTTTAGTGGTGGCTGGGTTGACAGCCCTGAGTACAAAGTCCTCTACTTAGCCCCAGAGCAGATATAGGATGGCCAGCAACAGAGTGAGCTTCTCCAATGCTGTCCTCCCTAAATATGACTTAACCCTGCAGGAACTGCCGCTAAGGCGGAGGGGAAGTTCAGTTTGCTTTGTTCATTCAGCCCTTGGCCTCTCAGACTGACAATTGAGATACTGGATTATTTTGTGACATGGACACCTGTCTGCTGAACTGAGATTCCCAACTCACATAAACCAGACCTAATGGTGCTGTGTAAACCAACCCGGATTTGAAATAGTCACCTAGATTAAAATTTTCCAGTGAAAACCAAAGTCAGGGGACAGAGCCAGAGTCAGGAAGCCAGTAGAGAAACAGGATTGGTAGGCTGGGACAAGACTGGAGCAGGACTGGGAACAGGGCAGGCACAGGAACAGTTGCAGCTGTGGGCATAAGCAGATTTTCAAGTGCTCAGTACGCACAATCCAGGGCCAGATTTTCAAGTGTTCAGTACGCACAATCAAGGCCAGAGATCAGCTCCAATTTGGCCACTTACAATTTTTTCAGCAGTTCTCAGTGTCCAGCAGCTCCCATTGTGACACTTATGGCCAGATTGTCAAAAGAGCTCCATGCTGAGCTCTTCAGAACATCTGGCTACTGATTTTGGTGCCTAAATGGCAGCTGAACTCTTTTAGACATCTGACCCCTAGTGAAGAGAGGCTCTGAACCCCTTTACCCATTGCAGATGTGAATAAACACAGAAGTGTGTGCAATTTTAACTAAAGTTGTGATGTTAAAGCAGGCTTGTTCTGAAAGTGGTCAATTTTGTGTGTAGACACTCATGCTTGGGTTTAAACTTGGCTTACATTGGTTTAGCTTGCCATTGTCCTCCAGCAGGGGCTATTTCTGAGATGCAAGGGCCCAGCTTTCCCCTCCCATGTTTGTCTTTCCCATCTCAGGAGCGCTCATTATTAGGTCTGGTGAGTCTTTTGACTTCAGATGAATGTGATTGTTCTGTTCCCAGGGTAGAGCTCAGTGGTGGAGGCAGAGAAGAAAAAGAAAACCCTTCTCACATGAATATATGGATTTAAAATGTGTTCCTAGCTTCAGGTCTTCAGTAACTTCAGTGCTATGAAACCAAAGATGAACTTGGCCCAGAAATGTATGTGTATGTGTGAGAAATGCTATGGTTAAATCTGCTTTGAAAATAAAATATCAATAGCACAGGAAAAATGAGCAAGAGAGTCCTGTATCCATGTATTCCCCAGAGTTGAGTAAATTTTACCAGTTCTGTGATTGGTGGAGAGAACAGCCTATTCAGCTTCATCCTGCCTCTTGATGCACGCTGAGAGAGAGAACCTGCCCATAAGGGCTAGGTGAACCTGCATCTGACTTTTGTTCCTGAACAAAGCCATGACCACACTACAAACTTTGGTCGATGCAAGTTACATGGGCATAAACCCACCACAGTTAGTACATTGCTTGTGTGCGTGCATATTTTGCTCCTTGTGTCAGCGGTGTGCATACTCACCAGGAGTGCTTGTATCATTGCACAGGACAGTGCACCATGGGTAGGTTTCCCATAAGGTTGCCAAACCTCCAGGATTGTCCTGGAGTCTCCAGGAATTAAGGGTTAATCTTTAATTAAAGATTATGTCATGTGATGAAACCTCCAGGCTTATAGAATCATAAAATATCAGGGTTGTAAGGGACCTCAGGAGGTCATCTAGTCCAACCCCCTGCTCAAAGCAGGACCAATCCCCAGACAGATTTTTACCCCAGATCCCTAAATGGCCCCCTCAAGGATTGAACTCACAACCCTGGGTTTAGCAGGCCCATGCTCAAACCACTGAGCTATCCCTCCCTAAAATTGGCAACCCTACTATTCCAGTGTGCAATCTGCCACCATTCAGTACACTGTCTTTTGTGAAGTTTTGGCAATGCATGGTGGGGTTGAAATGAGTTGTGCAGGGATGACTGGGAGCATGAGGTCAGCTTCCCAGTGTGCAACAGTCTCCATCCCATAATGTCATCTATATCCCATAATTTTCATGCCTCTTTTTTAAATCCCACAAACCTACATGGCCCTCCTCACTGTCCACCATCTCTGACAGAAGAATGGAGCCTGCACAGCTCTGCACTATCGTCATAAGCACTTGGAGCACAACATGCACGATCCTCTGTTGTTTGCAGAGCTGCAAGAAGAAAAGACTCAGTGGGGAACATGATGATTTCTTGGAGTACAGATTGCGGTGGGACATAGTGAGAACCAATTCAAGGTTGTTGGAGGTGTTCCAGAGGTGAAAGTAACTTACAGGACTTACCGGTACTGCCCGAGTCCTGAGGGGGGCGGGGCCTCAACCGGAAGAGGCAGGGCCTCTCAAGATTTAAAGGCCCTGGGGCACCGGCTGTGGCTGGGAGCCCCAGGGCCTTTAAATCAACCGGGGCTCCCAGCTGCAGAGGTGGCTGGCAGCCCCCGGGGCTCAGGGGCAAATTAAAGGGCCCGGGGCTCCAGCCGCCGCGGAGCTCCGGGCCTTTTAAATCTCCACCCGCAGCTCCGGCTGCTGGAGCTGCGGGGGGGGGGGGGGGGATTTAAAGGGCTCTGGGTTCCCCGCAGCGGCAGGGAGCCCAGAGCCCTTTAAATCCCCACCGCGGAAGCCGGTGCAGTCCGGCACGGTGTACTGGCTCTTGCCGGTATGCTGGACCGGACCGGACCTGCTTATTTTCACTTCTGAGGTGTTCACAGAGCAGCTGTGGATGGTGGAGCACCACTTCTGGGCCTGAGAAAAGAGCACTGACTGGTGAGATTGCATCCCAATGCCAGTTTGAGATGATGAGCAGTGGCTGTAGAATTTTCGGATGCACAAGGCCACATTCCCGAATCTGTGTGCTAAGCTCACTCCAACCTTCCAGTGCAGGAACACCAAATTTAGAGCTGCACTGACAGCAGAGAAGCGAGAGGCAATCGCACTGTGGAAATGTGCAATGCCAGATTGCTGCTGGTCCATGGAAAATCATTTTGAAGTTTGAAAATCCACTGTGGGGGCTGTTCTGATGCAAGTGTGCAGGTCCGTTAATCGCTTCCCGCTACACAGGGCTGTGATTCTCAGCAATGTGCAGGACACAGTGGATGGATTTGCTACAGTGTGGTTCCCGAACTGTGGTGGAGTAATAGACGGCACACATATCCCTATTTTGGCACCAGACCACCTTGCCACGGAGTACATCAACAGAAAGGGCTAATTTTCCATGGTTATGCAAGCTTTGGTGGATCACGCGGGTATTTCACCGACATCAATGTGGGCCAGTCAGGGAAGGTGCTTGATGTTCGCATCTTTAAGAACACAGGACTATTCAGAAAGCTACAAGCCGGGACTTTCTTTCCTGACTGGTGGATTACCAGTGGGAAGGTTGAAATGCCACCAGTGATACTAGGTAACCTAGCTTACCCCTGACTCCCCTGGCTCATGAAGCCGTTCGACAGCCCCATGGAAAGATTCAGCTACTGGCTCAGCAGGTGCAGAATTACAGTTGAATGTGCTTTTGGTGGATTGAAGGGACACTGGCATTGTTTACTCACAAGATTGAATCTCAAAATATTCCAGTGGTTATAGCTTCCAGCTGTGTCCTGCATACTATCTGTGAAGCAAAGGGGGAAAAGTTGCTGCCAGGGTGGAGGGCAGAGGTGGAGCGGCTGCCTGCTGAGTTTGAACAGCCAGACATGAGATTTATTAGAAGAGCTCAATGTGGAGCTATATAGCTCAGAGTGGCTTTCAAAGAGCGCTTTAACAGTGAGCCACAGTATAATGTGATGTACTATACTCTACCGGCCCTGCTGTTTTGGGGCATATTAGGAATAGAATGGTGCTTGGTGTACATGTTGAATATAACACTGTCAATGCACCTATTGCTGTACATTTATGATTATTACACTGTGTCACTGATCCCATTGGCCTGGAGCGGCGAACCGCGGCCAGTGGGAGCCATGATCAGCCGAACCTGCAGACGCGGCAGGTAAACAAACCGGCCTGGCCCGCCAGGGGCTTTTCCTGAACAAGCGGCAGCCCTAGTTTGAGAACCACTGGTTTACAGCATCTGGGTTTGCTGCCTGAGAGTCCTCATTATGTCCCGGTGCATCTCCGTTTCCTTTTCCTGCTGGGACTCCTGGGCCTTTCTCCTCTCTGCGCTTTCCTTCTCCAGGCTTTTCCACAATGTTTATCCTCCAGGCACTGTGCTCATGGTCCAGTGCAGCACTGGCTTGCAGGATCTCATTGAACATGTCATCCCGAGTCCTCTTCTTTCTCTTCCTTCTCTGGCTCAGGGATTCTGTGGGTGTGGAGGGGCCGCAATGGCAGCAGCTGCAGCTAAAACACACATCGATACCATTGTCAGTATAGTCACAACAGAAAGTGAAAGTTAAGATTCAGGCCTTGGCTACACTTGCGAGTTACAGTGCTGTAAAGCCGCCCACAGTGCTGTAACTCACTGACCGGCTACACTGGCAAGGCACGTACAGCGCTGTATCTCCCTGGGTACACCGCTGCAGTTACTCCACCTCCCCGAGAAGCATAAGAGATACAGTGGTGTGGCTACGACTCTCCCCTGTGAGTGTGTACCAGGAATCAACCTGCAGCGCTGTACTGATCACCTTGTCAAGTGGCCAATCCTCTCCATTGTTGTGACCGGCTGCAGGAATGCGGAAGTGCCGGTTTCAAAGCTCGTACCACAGAGAAAAAGCAAACAGTTTGCTGTTTGCTTTGAGTGAGTGAATGAATGAGCAGGGGGCCGGGAGTTCGGAACTTGCAAAATAGAGTGCTGACACACTCCAAAAAGCACTCTCTCTCCCCCCACACTCCCTGTCACACTCCACCCCACCCCCACCCCCTCATTTTGAAAAGCACGTTGCAGCCATATGAATGCTGGGATAGCTGCCCATAATGCACCGCTCCCAACACAGTTGCAAGTGTGGCCACGCCACTGTGCTGGCAGCTGTCAGTGTGGACAGACTGCAGCGCTTTCCCTACTCAGCTGTACGAAGACAGGTTTACCTCACAGCGCTGTACAGCTGCAAGTGTAGCCAAGGCCTCAGAACTCCCTTCCCTTACACCCCTAAAGTTTTAAACAAGACATGCCTATTGACACTTCTGCTTGGGAGTGCTTGTGCACAGCATCACTCACAGTGTCAGCCATGGATAGTATGGCCCACCAGGGGTGAGGGAAATGAGAAGGGAATTGCTCAGTTGCATCAAACTATGAGTATAGGGCAATGTCACTGAATACTGGCACCATTTTCCATGGATGATGGGATTTTATCTCACTCCTGAGGGTAACAAAGGCGCAGAGAGCAGAGTTATCATGGACAGGCATGGGAAAGTGTCCTACCATTGAGGAAAAAATAAGACTGCCATCCCTAGAAATCTTTGGGAGAGGATAGCAGAGTACTTCCATGAATGTTTTATCGAGCGCTCTCAGGAGGATTCAAGAGAATAAGAGGAACCTAATTAATGTGATGAGGTTTGGAGTTCAATCCCTGACTGGGGAAAGGAATTTATTGGAGTCACTCACATTTTTTATTACCTTCATTGCTGTTTATTTCTATAGCCCCCCTAATGTGCATGGTGGTCAGGAATGATTTTAGACTTGGTTTCCCTTTTAATTCTAGTCATGTGTGTGCTCGCGCATGTGCACAGGCTCAGTGGCACTCAAAATAAGAATAAATCACTGTATTCAGACAGTAAGATTCTAACCTCCCTGGCTGTAATCTCGTGTTGGAATCTCCTTGTTGATTGAAATCTGATCTTTGGATAATGTTTGAGTAGGTTTGTGCATGTACAGACACCTATTGGCTCCAGCCCTGAGGTTTGCTGATAGTTATCACAAGTGGAGGCTCAGTAATGGAATGGAAATTACAAGGTTCACTGCTATAATTTCCTGAAATGTCCTGAAGCTGATTTTGGAGCAGTGATATAGTTTAATACAACTGTGAGTGGCCTAAATACAGATAATTAATATTTGGGTATCTTCTATGTTCCATACCAAGTGCAAGAAGCTGGAAACTAGAATGCTAGAAGGATAGTGGCACTATCAAAGCAGACCTGGTAATATAGGACAGAACGTACAAAGTTGGTGGCCTAAGGTTAGGCGTCGTGATTATTATCTAAGGTACTGTTCATGTGTGACCCTTAGTTAGTTCTCCCTTAGCTGTTTTGGCTCTGTGGGGCTGGCAGTAGTAAAAACTGAATGTTGTCTGTAAATGCAACTCAGTCACACAGGGAGTAGATATGCAGAATAGCCAGAGCCATTTTTATATAGTCCATTTTCCACAATCACTTTTTAAAGGGGCAGTGTCCCAATATAAATCCTATTTTATGGGAATTTGTTATGAGATCAGCACAGAGTTATCTGCAGTGGTGAGTGCACTGCTCTCACAAGGAAGATGTAGCATGAAGAGAGAGTGGTGATTCTGAAGAAAACTGAAATAAAATTAGTGTTATTATTTACGTACCAGCAGTGTGCTTGGCTTTGTTCACTAAAACCTATAGGGACAGGGCCGGCTCCAGGCACCAGCTTAACAAGCAGGTGCTTGGGGCGGCCAAGGGAGAGGGGCGGCACCTGCGGCAATTTGGGGGCGGCAGGTCCCTCGCTCCCTCTGGGAGCGAAAGACCTGCCGCTGAACTGCCGCCGCCGATCGTGGCTTTTTTTTTTTTTTTTTTTCCCCAATTGCCCCGCCGCCGATCGCGATCGCGGCTTTTTTTTTTTTTTTTTTTGCTTGGGGCAGCAGAAATGCTGGAGCCGGCCCTGTATAGGGAACCACAGTTCTGTGCGCTGAAAAGCCTACTGGCTGAATGCTCATTCAGTGCAAAAGTCACAAGGATACCTATGGGGCAGTGAATTGTCACGCATTTGTGTGCTTCATGTTAGGAGTGACTCTTCAGGAAAAATGTGAATGAAGAGAGATGAATGCCGGTGCACAGTGGTACAAAGGGTGTTCCAGGTTTATGGGCCTGCAAAACAGAGCAGACAACTGAAGAGTGTTTGATTATTTGACATGCCTGCCTGCATATCAGCTTCACTGCACGGCAAGGCAGAGTTCTCCCTGTATTGTACAGAGTGTTGGCTCAGAAAGTGGGACATTAGGTTCCCCCAGGATGCTTTGCAGCACTTTCTCTGTATCAGGGCATTCTCTAGCCATGCAGAATTAGGATCTGGTTGGGAAAGTTTACACAAAAGAGGTAGGGGGCTCTGTTGGAGGCTTTGCTCTCATTAACCCATCTTTCCTCCTCCCCTTGGATTGATTTGTTTATACAGGCTTGGTTGCCTCCAGCAACACATTATTAGTGTGAACTTTCATGTATCCTTGGAGACCTGAAGATTTCCCTGCAAACCTTTTGAATTCTTAATCTCCATGGAGGGTGAAATGAGCAGGCATTTCAGTCTACAGATGCAGTTGCTTTGGATTTTCTTACCCCTTTCTGTGAATATCTTAAAGCCAAGTTGGTACATCTCCCCAGCAGCCAATATAACTGAACCCCCAACCTCCATTTCCTCTCTCAGCCTCTGTCAGCGGGACACCCTTCCCAGGAAAGGCAGCCATTGACCCCAGCCATTGACGCTACCTAGTTAAACAACATTAAATGCCCTAGCTGAGACCAGGGAGCATGCCACGCTTAGCTAAGAGGATGCCGGCAGTGCAATGAGCTTGCCTTCTCTGTACATGGCTCGCTCAGGTTTACTCCCTGCTGATTGGACTCTCCTTCAGACTGCCTCAGCTCAGTTTGAAATTGCAGGTCTCAGAGTCCTTTTTTTAGCTCCTCTTTACATTTTGTGTCCTTGTCTTGTCTATACCCAGCATGGATTAAACATCCTGGAAATACCCTGATTTCCTGTCTAGCAATAGTTGCTTGAGTGTCCAGGAACAGAATGGACCATGAGGACTGAACTCCCCTGCAGGTGGTTTTTGGCAGGTCAAAGGTGAGACACATTGGCAGAGAGCAGTGTTGCAGCAATGGCGGAAGTGCAAACGAGTATTTTAATAACCACTGAGCAGGGTCAGATGGTATGGTGGTTAAAACACACCCACAGCCCCTGTACATTAGCATTGCTGTTCCAGGAGCTGTAATTTTAGGGGGGGAAATATAGACAAAGCCTCTTTGTTTAGTGTGAATCCCTTACAGCAGGCACTCCATGCACTAAGAGAGCTAGAAGCTGAAATGCCATCCTCTGTGGACTCCACAATGCACTCTTTCCTTGCGTGTACTAACTTAGGGCTCTGTGTAGATTACTATTACAACTGCTCAGCGAAGCAGAGGTGATGCTGAACTCAGCTAGCTTTTTGAGACTGTCCCTAATGCAGACTTGCTGACACGTTGATCATTGCACCTCCTGCAAGATGTACTTATAACAAGCCACTGTATCCTGTATCAAACAGGTTGCCATTATCAACGCCTATTGTCCCCAGCCCTGTCCTTCTTCCTTCCCCCGGGCTATTTTCTGCTGATGGGGGGAAGAGAGAGGGAGGGGTGAGGGAGGTTTTGTTCTGTGCAGTGCCATGATTGACAGTCCAGCTGCATCCACAGAACAAAACCAGTTTGTCTTGCATATCTAAACAACCAAAGGCTGAACGAATGGAACAAACAGGTGTGAGGAGGGGAAGGAAGGGGGTGCCACACTCAGCCAATAGCTCCCTGTCTATGCTGGTAGAAAGAAAATCAGGTCAGTTTGAACTGACACATTCCTCACAAAGTGGGAGGGAGAGAAGCTGCTGGAGGCCTTCTTCAGTGAGGGAAGGTGTTTAAGATTAACCCCTAGCTTAAAAGTGGATTCCAAGTCAGATGCCATGTGACCAGATTGCCTGCAATCTTTCTGGCATGCACCTGGAAACCTCGGCACAGATGCCTTTTGATTTCTGCTTCAGCACAGGGAGAAAATGAGAGGCAAGGCAATAAGAGTGTGGACAGGTAGGATACATTCTTTTTTCACAGTGTGCTGAAGTGGATGCAGCAAATGGCGTTGTGACAGCTGAGATCATGCTTGTTCATCTGTCCTACAGAGGAGTCATAAAATCGAGATTGTGAGCATGGTGGTTTTTAAAGATCACATGGTGCTTTTTGCAGAATAAGGGTTCTAAGCAATGGCTTCCCAGTGAAATTCCATTTCAGATAGTTGCATAGGATACTCTCTTCCTAAAAGCCCTGGTAGTTTCATTTAGATTGAGGGGAAATGTGTTTTTCACTCGCTGTCCCGTGCTATTGCATGTGCTGTTAAACAGCTCCTGCATTCTGTCCCAGACGTGGCTGCATTTCAGTAGTGGGTGTAGTGATCTGTTTGTGATTCAATTAGTAACATCTGTAAAGTACTTTGGGATCCTTTAGGGTGCAAGAAGCCATAATATATGTTGATAAGATCATTTGTGTTCCTCCCAAACCATTGGCTGCAAACATTTAATACATACTCTAATGTTATGCTGTTAAATTATCAGGACAGTCCCAAAGCCTGTCTATTGCACAAGCTGCCCTGAAGCACCATCTTGCTAGGTACTGTATAAAAGCATGTGTGTGTTTCACTTGGATTTCTAGAGTCCTAGAGGATGGCTTATTGTGCTGTAGTGCTTGATTGAAGCTCCACTGTTTACGTATAATGCAAAGATGTCCTGGTTAAAGAAATCTTTATTCACCTGTTAAAACACTTAATATCCACTAACTAGCTGCATTTTAAGAATTCCTAATTTTGCCTGAGAAGTTCCTTCCTCCCCCACCTCAAGTTTGTCTCTATCCTCTCATTTTTATTTCCTTTCTGAGGTGTCACATTCCTGCTCCCCATCCCACAAAACAAAGGGCCAATCTCTCCAGTTCAGATTGGCTTGAGAGACTGCAGCAGGGTGATGCAAGGAACCACCATCCGCTCCCTAAAGGATGACCATGTTGCCTCCTTAGCCCTTCTGACCTCTAGCAGCGCAGGGTGATGGAACTGACCATTCCCTAGATGGTGACGCTAAACACTGCCACCAAAGTAGTGCAAAATATATATATATTTTTTTTCTTTGCTTAGGAACTTGAGAGCTATTCTATTTATGGTGTTTAAATATTAGTCAGTAATTAAAGGGATACTATCAAAATAAAAAACCTATATGCTGTTTATAGTCATAAAACAACTTTTGCTACAGAAACGGAAAGTGTACAAAAATGAAATTTAATTTTCACCACTCGTGATATATTTTTGCACTTCACTGAAGGATGCAATTAGGCTGGCAATTTTTTAGTCAGTCTCACTCTTTAGTTTTCGTGCTCTAGCCTAAAACAATTTGATTGTTGTGTTTGGGTTTCCAGCACTGCAGGAGGACATATAAGTAATAAGAATAATCATTGTCTTTTCTTATTTTGTCTTTTCTTATTTTTTAAACCATGAAATCATTTCTGTTACCAAACCTTCTGTTCTACAAACCCTAATGGCATGATTCTAATCCCACTGAAACTGGTGTGAATTCGGAGTAACTCTATTGAAATCGATGGAATTATATTGGATGTAATTGAGCTCAGAATCAGGCCCTAAATATTGTGATTAAAGTGCTTCACAGAGCTCCTTCAGCAGGGCCCAGAGAATATTACTAAGATTGCTGAAATTGCATCAAAAATTTAGCAACGCTGAAGTTAAAGCCTAGAGTGGGCTATTGTACGTACCATTTCTAATCTTAATCCATTGAAGTCTTGGGAAAGTAGATAATCCTCACTCTTTCACTACCACCTCCTCAAAGAGCTGAGAATGCCAAACATCACTACGTGCCTGTGGACTTTGTTTTGAGATGGACACTATCAACTTGAAAATCACATATCTGTCTGGAAAACTTTACGTACTGTAATTGAGTACGTTTACGTGGTGCGTTTGAGAATACTTTGTGTGTAGTCAGTCAGTTTCGCCTGTTTGTGTCAGTCTGTAGCACGACAACAGAGAAGACAAGCACATTAAAAGACAGGAAAATGTGATTATGAATGCACAAAAATTGCTGGGGGGGGAGGGAGGGATTCTAATGCATAGGTGTCGTATATGACTGCTCTTTTAAATTTTGAATTGACTTTCAAGTTGACATCCCTATAATGTGATGGGAATGGAGGTCAATGTTTGCTTAATATGCTGATTCTGATGAAGGGGGAGAATTAACTTTCAAGAGGGTTTAGGCATTGGACTGAGATTCTGGAGATTCAGATTCTGTTTCCTGCTGTGCCACAGACTTCCTTTGTGATGATGGGCAGATCACTTAATCTCTCTGTTTCTCAGTTCCCCATCTGTAAAATGGGGATGATAATAATTCCCTAGCCTTCGAGACTATGGTGAGGATACAGTCATTCATCTTTGTGAGCTGCTCTGATGCCATGCTGATGCACACCATAGAAAAGCCTGTAAAATAAATAACACGTCACCCCGTAGCTTCTGCTGCAGAAGTTTCTGTATTGAAGTAGTAGCACAGGAGGGGCTGCAGCTTTGTGAAAGCTTTGGAACACGAGAGATTCCTTTATCAATCAATTTTATGATGACTCTCTCATCTCTAAACAAACTTGTTAACATGCTCATGAATTTTAAAGCACATCAAACGTAGTCTGGGTTTGAAATTATCATCCACTATGTCCTTCCTGAAAAAGCAGAACTGCCCCTCCTTCTCAAGAGCTGGGGAGCCCTTTGTTAATAAGCTTGACTAAAGAAGTCTTTATTAAACTGTTCATGTTGCCGGGTTGGGGGATTTATTTGTTCCCATCCTCCATTCAGACCGTGACCTGGATGAATCAACTGTAATGCCCGAGATCTGAAAAGCTTTTGTTTGGTCTCTCTAGTCCTAACTGCAATTAGCTCGGCACCTTGTTTCCTGGGGCAGGAGAAGGCCTTGGGGTCTCCTGGTGTGTAACCACAGCTCTAAATGTCACTCACTTTGAGTGTCAGTCAGGTAATTCAGCAGCATGTGATTTCTCCAGTAAATCCCCAGCCCCATGAAAATCAATGGAAGTTTAGGATGGTACTTGGGCCATCGTGTTCACTATGCCCTCTTAGTAACCTGTGGTCTTCTTTGCGAACTGATACCACGGCCTCTATGTCTATGGCTGTCACTCACATTGCTTTTACCTACGTACAACAAGAGAGCAGGGACAAGTAGTGGGCCAAAATCTCATTTCTCATTGGTGTAAAGAGGTCAGCTGTGGTCCAGGGAAGAAACTTAGTTTCTCTCAGCCGCTAGCATTAGCATTCTTGCAGAAATTTTTGTCCAGATGTAGTTCATTTCTCTTTCGATTGGGGTGACACAATTACAAGGGGCATGTGTTCCCACTATACCATGTTAGACTATATATTGGCCTTTGATAAAAAGTCATCTCCAAATTGAAATTAAAGAAACACACCAATTATTTTACCTACTATCAAAACAAAACATGAAATTTCAGTCTAGGACCTAGGTGATGCATCTTCCTTTCCCATTATTCTCTTCAAACTGGCTAACAAGATTCCAAGCTTATTTCTTGTAGATTTACACCTGGCTTCCTGTGCAGTGCACTAACTCACCATGTAGACAAACCCTTAGTTCAGCAGTGACCATGGGGAGTGCCTGATATTGCTTAAGAGCAAACTTCTAGGTAAGCTGATCACAAAGCAGTGTTCATAGCCTCTGAATGGAGTTTGGTCCAGGTCTCCTTTTCTGCAAGGATGGTGGTTGTAACATGAAGAATTGTGAGCAGGGCCTAAATCAGGTGTGAATGAGAATGAGGGCGTTCTGATGGATCATGGAGGATACTAGGTTGGGTATGAGTTTATGAAAATTTGGAGAGCCAAAGGAAACCCTCAGCAAACCTTTCCTGCTAGTGAGAATCCACTAGGCTGTGGCGTAGTCTCCCAAGAGAAGTGGAGAAAGCTCCATCACCAAGGATATTTAAAACTAGATCTGACAAAGCATTGGGGAGCATATAGACCAATCCTGTTCTGGCCCGTAGGGGGTGGACTAGATATCCAATAGCTCTCCTTCATCTCCAATTGTGTACTTCTAGAATTTGTAACAAACTTCTCCTCTTCAAGGGATGAAAGGGTTAATAGTATCTGGGTGAAAATCTCTGCTTCCTGTGAAGTGAGTTTGCCAGGGCCTGTCAGTGACATCCCTGCACCTAACGGGGGTGGGGGCTTAGTCTCAATGGCCAAATTAATTATGAGCTCTAATTGGGGACAAGAAACAAAGGAAAGAGGCTTGGGGAAGCTGATCTCATCTCTCTGGCCTCCTTGCTTTGCTGTCTCAGCCATAAAGATGGGAACCAGGGACAACAGGCAGAAAATTCTGTCAAAAGGCTTTCTGTGGGTGGGTGGAGGGTTGGGCAGGGGATGGAGGCGGTGAAGGGGCCGGGTGGAGAGAGTGAGAAATGGATCAGTCACGTTTGTTTAGGAAGTCAGGGCTCCAGGCTGGAATTTTCATCCTTCCCAGCGGCAGGGTTGGTTTAAGCCACGCACTTGGTTGTAAAAGTTTTGTTTAAGCAATTTGCCCTCTGGTTGATCCTCCACCTTGTTCTGCCCTGACCTCAACCTGCCACAAGCAGGTTACAGTCTCTGTTATATAGGAGGCTGTTTTTCTTCTAGAACTTACGGGTAGAGAAAATCCAGTCTGCTGCATGAAAGTGATTGCTGAGGGAAATGTGGGGGAGAAGGGACTGAGAAGAGGTGTGCATAAGGGGTCTTGTGGTTAAGAGGCAGACCTGAGAGTTAGGAAATGTAAATCCCAGCTCTGCTACTGACTCGCTGTGTAATCGTGGCCAAGTCACTTAGGCTCAAATTTTCAAAAGACTAATTCTAGGTGCCTCAGTATTTGATTGCCCAACTTGAGAAACCCAGAGCTTGATTTTCAGAGGTGCAGAACTGAAATTGGTGGGAACTGAAGGTGCTCAGCACCTCTGAAAATTGGGCTGTTAGGTGTCTCAAATTGGACTCCAAAAATTCTTAAACACTTTTGAAAATGTTGGTTTTAACCTCTCTCTGCTTTAATTTCCCAATATGTAAAAGGTGATAGTTATACTTCCCTACCTCAGAGGGTTAATTAATATTTGTAAAGAATGTTGAGCTCTCTGAATGGAAGGTGTGAAGAACTGCAAAGTGTCAGTGTTCTTATTAAGCAACAGAGGGTCCTGTGGCACCTTTAAGACTAACAGAAGTATTGGGAGCATAAGCTTTCGTGGGTAAGAACCTCACTTCTTCAGATGCAAGTGTTCTTATTGCTATTGTTGCTAAAAATATTAAATTGAAATTTGAACTTGATTCCACACATCTTATAATAATATACGTTAAAATTACTGGACTGGGGAAAGAAATCTAGATTAATAAATTAATGAGTTCCAAGGCCAGATCATCTAGTTGTGATCATCTAGTCTGACCTCCTATGTAACACAGGCCATAGAACTTCCCAAAAATAAAACAAACTAATTTAGTTTAATGGCACAGGTCATGCTAGAACCTGCAAGGCCAAATTTTCTAACAAAACCCCTGTTTTCCCAGAAGGCTTAGTGATTTATGTTGTGCTCTGCCATGCAAGAGGCTTGGGTTTGGATTTTGGTCCCAGTCTCCCTTCCTGGAGCAGGGAATGCAGTGGAGACTGTGTCCTTTGCTCCTGAGAGGATAAGAACAATAACCATCATCCCTCTGGCAGACTTTAGTAATGTTCATAGGGACATGAAGACATCATGACCTATCCTGGCTGGGAGGAGAGTGGTTATGATGGACAAAGGTAAGAGAAACTGTAGGGATCCTCTGGGATCCCTCAGGAAGGGGAACCACCTATTTTTAATATTTATATTGCAGTAACACTTACAGGCCAACCAGGTCAGGGCCACATTGACTATACAGACATATACAAGGAAATGACATTCCTTGCCTCACATAGATTACACAGTATAAAAGACAAAACATAATTTTCCAGTTCTCGCCTTGTAATAAGGGGCTCCACCTCTTCAACACTCACGCACTCACTGGCAATTTTCCAGAAGTCAGAGGGTTTTGGAGAGTAATTCAGAAGTCTCCTGTTTGTGTTGTTTGAATTAAACTTCTTTATAAAGTTGCTTCTTGTTTTTCTAACTCTCCCCTCAGAGTCTTCATAACTTACTCCAAACACCACAGGTTGCTTCCTGCAAAATGCGTCTTCCCTGGGGAGTTCCCTCTGTGCTGGGAACTATAGCTCATGATGCCAGTTCCTGGCATGATATCACAAGACCCCTCTCTGCAGAGAGGAGGCAGCATATACCATGAAATGCCCCAAAGTCTAATTTTCATCTTTCTGTGGACATCATCTTTATTTTTTGTGGCCTTCTATTAATTACCTTATAGATCTCTTTATCCAACTTTTTGTTATCAATCAGTGGGTGGAATAGCCAGTCTTATGTGGGAGGATCATGGGTCTGGGGTGTGTGTGTGTGTGTGTGTGTGCGTGCGCGTGCGCATTCGCTACATCTCTCAGGTCTTGGGGTGGTCCTGGGCAAGGAAGTCTCATTGATTGATTCTTCCATCCAGCCCATCCACTCCCAAAATGGATTACTGCTGACCTCTTCTATGTAGAGTTGAGCAAATTTTTTTCAATTCATAGATTTTTCATCAAAAATGCATTTTTGGTGCTCTAAAACTGTTCATAAATTCAGGACAAATTCAATGACTAATTTGGCTGAGAAAAATCTAAAATAATTTTTAACTATAACGGTTCAAAAAAGAACTAGATAAGTTCATGGAGGATAGATCCAATGGCTATTAGCCAGAATGGGCATGGATGGTGTCCCTAGCCTCTGTTTGCCAGAAGCTGGGAATGGGCAACAGGGGATGGCTCACTTGATGATTACCTGTTCTGTTCATTCCCTCTGTGGCACCTGACACTGGCTACTGTCAGAAGACAGGATACTGGGTTAGATGGACCTTTGGTCTGACCCAGTATGGCTGTTCTTATGAAAAAGTTCATGTGTTTCATTTTGACTTTTTTGTTTGAAAATAGTGTTTCAAATTCAAATTTGGCCAATTTTTTTTTAAGATGAAAAACACCCACATATGGACAAACTGAAAAATTTGTTTTGAATCAACCCAAAACATTTTGGTTTATTTTAAATCCTTTTTTAAAGTTTTTGATTTGACAAAAAAAAAAGGTTTCAGTTATAATCCACCTGGATTTTTTTTTTTTTCGGTTTGGTCCCCAAACCCAAAATCCGTTATTTGCTCACTCTACCTGAGTCATTAATGTATTCCTCTAGTGGGGCAGCCTGCTTTACTCCAGTAGGTGATTGCAGTCAGGTCTACTGCCTGCTGTTCTCATTTGAAATTTTTTATACCCTCCTCATCACCCATGTCCTACTCATTGTTGCTTCATCTGGTCCATCTCATTGTTGGACCCAAATCCCAAACCATGGGACCATGGCTCAGTCTTTCCTTGTGGTTTCCACATTTGGTCAGTCTGAACCATCCAGACTCTAATTCCACTTACCATGTGTACAACAAATTCATTTAAAATTCTTCCGCTTTTTTGACAACTTGACTGTGTCAGCGGAAAGTGGAAAATCAGTGAGATCTTTGCAAGCCGGGCACTTTCCTACATGGCTTTAAAATCTTCCAAATAGCTCGTCTTGAAATCTCTGTTATCTTTCCTGATGCTTCAAACTCCGTACATTCTGTCTCTCCATAATAAGGAGTGGGGAAGTGAGGAAACCCTCAGTAACCTTTGAAATGTTATGTGAGTGGAATGATGCTGGTTTTTCTCCGGGGACACTGACAGAGTTTTGTCCCTGTGGTCTTGAGATTTTATACCAAATTGGATTTTATATCCAAACTGATTCAGGGGGGCACATCACATGATAGGAGATTTGGAATGATATGGGGCATGTTTTGCATCAAAGGTATTATGTTGTGTTTCATTCTAGGTACAATTAAATGGTATCAGACTATCTTTCCCCAGTGCACATGGCCTTTAGCTTGAAAGGGACTAGGGAATGTTTATGCATTTCCATCAGGGAGCGAAACAATAGAGATGAATGGATTTTTGAAAGTGTGATGAATACTGTCAATTTAAAACGTTGATTCCTGTTTTGCCTGGTCTGGAAATAAATTCAAACTAGTTCACTTGGGAGCGGAAGGGGAAGAAGAATGTAGCAGGCAGCAGCGTTGGTATATGAAGAGTTAACTTCAGAAAGAGATTCAGCTGCTGGCATTGGGAGGAGGCTGCTGGGCTCTAGCGCAAGGTGATCAGTTGAAATGCTTCTTGCCAGAACTAGGGGGTGTATTTATTTTCCCCATTCAAATAAATAAAAGCTTAACTTTTCAAGTTAGTCGGATATTTGTTGTCTCCAATCGTCCGACCCCGCGCCCGTCTGCTCCTGCCAAACTCTCTGCCTGTTCCCTGCCCCCTGTCTGCCTATCTCCCGCCCCTTGTCTTTCTGGGTGTGCCTGATCGCAAAGTAACCTGCACATTTTTTCCTATCTGCCCTTCCCACGCGAACAAGACGGGCCGATTGGTAGGCATGAAAACAGCCACGGGTCCTGCTCAAGCATGCAAAGTGCATACCTCCCTACACGACTCCCACACGGACGCAGCCTCTGTCTCTTTCTCTCTCACACACACGCCCGGCGAGCCTGAAAGCCATGGGTTGGCATAGAGAAACTTGCTGAAGTGCTCTGCCCTCCCTCCCCCCGGGTAAGTGCAACAAGTGAGAGGAATAAATTCACCTGAGTGATCTGTTTCTGTTTTGTTTTAATTCCGAGGGATCCAGAAGCTGCCGTGGGAGAAAGGACTACAGTGATGGGGTCACTAACGTGGAGAGACGAATGGATAGATTTTAAAAAGCCAGTTGGTTTGCAGAGGCAGGGAGCAGTTCGAAGAAATGTCTTAGCTGCTGAAGTCTGTGTGAACTTGTAACCGGATAGCATTGACTTGGGAAAGGAGGGGGGAGGGGGGCTGATGATGCTGTAAAACTGGTGGGATGAGGCAGGATTGCCCTTTGGCCCTACAGAAGCCAGTTGGAAAGCTTTTGATACCGTGTTTGTGGAAGGTGCAGCCTGTATAATGACACCAGCTTGCAGTGTTTTCCCAGGCTGAAATGTTATTTTGCCTGTTGCTATTTTTATAATGTCTCTCTTGCACTATTACCGATGTCTCAATTTAAAAATTAAGAGGATGATGATGGGGTTTGATGCTTAACTGTTTGTTGTGGGAAGTGATTTCTTTTCTGATGGGGGACCCCATCATAAGACAAAGTAGATGGGATTGTACCTTGCCCGATAAAAGCTTTTAGCTGCTTCTCTGCATGGTGAGATGAGGAAACTGAAACAAACAAAAATGAATGTATTAATTTGCTCCATGTATTGTTGAGGGGAGAATGGAAATCTGTGTGTAATACTATCTAGAAAGGTTACAGGGTGTCTCCAGGAAAGAGGCAGAGGTTTTTAAACAAGTTTTGCCACGAGATTAACAGCTCAGAGGAGTTCTTTGTAGAAATTCAGTGGGTGAGTGAGCAATTCAGATTAATCAAGTGCTGCATTGTTTGGCGATTCCCGTGTTTCAACATTTGTTCTAAAAACAAAAAATTCATTGCACTGGTGTGTGCAGGAGTAAATAACTGAATTTACAAACAACCAGAACTTTTGGGATGGGGTCCTGAAATGCAGAAAGCAAAGGTCTGTTAAAGGCAAGTCCTATGGGGAGGTTAATTTGATACCGGCTATTTTTTTTACATGCATGTTATTTTTAAACAGTGGGTTGGATTGCAACCTGATTATATTTAAGAGCATAAAATATCCATGCAGTGCATTTCTAGACATGAGGATGGGTGAAGAAATTCGCACACATATTGATGATTCTGTGCCTAATGAACACCATCCAGGCTTTCACTTCCTTATAACTCCCAAAAATTCTTAATTCAGCAGCAACTTTCCATGCGTGGTCTTGTCACAGTGGTGATTTTTTGCAGGGAAGTTGCAGCAAAATCCATCCAGCTATTTTTGAGTTAACCAAGCTTGGGGGTGGAAAATTGTTTCTGTTTTTATACAATAATTAAAGCTGTTTTTTTCTGTGCATAGGAATTGCAAATGGCTGGACTTGAAACATTTTAAAATTTACCATAGATTCATTGATTTTAAGACCAGAAGGGACTATTGGCTGAGGGAACTGGGCTTATTTAGTCTGCAGAAGAGAAGAGTGAGGGTGGGATTTGATAGCAGCCTTCAACTACCTGAAGGGGGGATTCCAAAGAGGATGGAGTTAGGCTGTTCTCAGTGATGGCAGATGACAGAACAAGGAGCAATGGTCTCAAGTTGCAGTGGGGGAGGTCTAGGTTGGATATTAGGAAAAACTATTGTGACGGGTTGGATCACAGAAACCCCCTTGGGAGCTGCCACCCGATGTGCAAAGACTACCTCTGCTCCTGTTTTCCCTGCCAGCTCAGGACTCCAGCACCCTGTCTTGCTGGGCCAGACACTCCCGTCTGCTCCAACAAAGACCCAGGGTCTGAATCACTTGCCCCAAAGCTGCAGGTTTACCTGAAAACAGCTCACAGAAGTGTGCTTGTCTTTAGCACTCAGATGCCCAACTCCCAATGGGGTCTAAACCCAAATAAATCCGTTTTACTTAAAGCTTATGCAGGGCAAACTCATAAATTGTTCGCCCTCTATAACACTGATAGAGAGATATGCACAGTTGTTTGCTCCCCCAGGGATTAATACGTACTCTGAGTAAATTACTAAATAAAAAGTGATTTTATTAAATACAGACAGTAGGATTTAAGTGGTTTCAAGTAGTAACAGACAGAACAAAGTAAGTCACCAAGCAAAATAAAATAAAATGCGCAAATCTATGCCTAATCAAACTGAATACAGATAATCTCACCCTCAGAGATGCTTCGGTAAGTTTTTTCTCAGACTGGACACCTTCCAGGCCTGGGCACAATTCTTTCCCCTGGTACAGCGCTTGTTGCAGCTCAGGTGATAGCTAGGGGATTCTTCATGATGGCTCCTCTCCTCCTTTGTTCTGTTCCACCCCTTTATATATCTTTTGCATAAGGCGGGAACCCTTTGTCCCTCTGGGTTTCCACCCTCCCTCACTGGAAAAGCACCAGGTTAAAGATGGATTCCAGTTCAGGTGACATGATCACATGTCACTGCAAGACTTCATTGCCCACTTGCCAGCACACACATATACAGGAAGACTCACAGGTAAACACAGCCATCTGCGGATAATGGTCCTTGTTAATGGGAGTCATCAAGATTCCAAACCATCATTAATGGCCCACACTTTACATAATTACAATAGGCCCTCAGAGTTACATTTTATATTTCTAGTTTTAGATACAAGAGTGGTGCATTTATACAAATCAGATGATCATACTCAGTAGATTATAAGCTTTGTAATGATACCTTACAAGAGACCTTTTGCATGAAGCATATCCCAGTTACGTTATATTCACTTATTACCATATTTTTCTAAAACTATCCCAGTTACATTATATTCACTTATTATCATGTTTTTATAAAACCATATAGACTGCACAACGTCACAACTATTTCACTAGGAGAGATGGTGGAATCTCCATCCTTAGAGGTTTTTAAGGCCCGGCTTGACAATGATTTAGTTGGGATTGGTCCTGCTTTGAGCAAGGGTTTGGACTAGATGACCTCCTGAGGTCTCTTCCAACCCTAATCTATGATTCTATGATTGTGATCATTCAGTCTGACCTGGAACCATAGGAATTCCCTGAATTAATTCCTGTTTTGAATGAGAGCGTATCTTTTAGAAAAATATGCAATGTTGATTTTAAAATTGCCAGTAATGGAAAATCCACCATAATCCTTGGTGAATTGTTCCAATGATTACTTACCCTCACTATTAAAAATGTGTGCCTTATTTCCACTCCGAATTTGACTAGCTTAACTTCCAGACATTGGATTTTGTTATATCTTTGTCTGTTACAGGGAAGAGCCCTCTGTTATCAAATTCCTGTTCCCAATGTAGATACATATAGACTGTGATTGAGTCACCTCTTAACCTTCTCTTTGATAAGCTAAATAGATTGAGCTCCTTGTGACTTTCACTTTAAGGGATATTTTCCAATCCTTTAATCATTCTGGTGGCTCTTCTCTGAACCCTATCCGCTTTTGAATCATGTACACTTGAACTGGACACAGTGTTTCAGTAAGGATCACACCAGTGCCAAATACAGAGATAATATAACCTTCCTACCTGATATTCCCTGTTTATATATCCTAGATCACTTTAGCCCTTTTGACCAGTGTTGCACTGGGCATCGTGTTTCACTGATTGTCCACCAATACCTGCGCCCCAAAGTATTTTTCACAGTCACTGTTTTCCACTTAGAATCTCTCATCCTGTCTTTCTGGCCTACAATTATTTTGTTCCTAGATGTAACACTTTATATAAGGTTGTATTGAAATGCATACTGTTTGCTTGTGCCCAGCTTACCATGCAATCCCGATTGCTCTGTATCAGTGACCTGTCCTCATTATTTACCATTCCCCCCATCTTTGTGTCATCTGTAAACTTTATTGGTAACGATTTTATGTTTTCTTCCAGGTCATTGCTAAAAATGTTAAGTGGCATAGGGCCAAGAACTGATCCCGGTGGGACTGCACTAGTAATGCACCCACTTGATGATTCCCTGTTTACAATTATGTTTTGAGACCTATCATGTGAATGTGGTCCTCAATGTGAACGAGTTTCCAGGCTAAACCCAAAATTTTCAAACATACGTGGTTAAATGTAGCCACTTATATCCATATGTAGGTGGACACATAAGTGTCTGAATATAAATATTGGTGCCTAAATTTAGGTGGTATTGAAATTTTTGAAAATTCTGGATTAATTTTTTAAATAGAATGTGCATATCTATTAATGTATAAATATATAATACACATACACAATTATAAACTGAAGAGAGTCGTGGTTCTAACTCTGGAGGTCCTGAATTCATTTTCCTAAGTAGATCATGCAAAGGAAAAGCAGTTTGAGCATCTATTTGAACCCTTCTTGGTATTCACAGCATGAGGTGCTATCTGTTTTGCATCCTCTTGCTTTGCCCACTGCCCAGAATCTGTGGACACAGATCTCCTGACAACATTGCTGTATTCAAGACCATATTCTTGACTTCTAGGTGGCCTAATATTTTAATAGTACAAATCTTAACTTCCCCACAAGCTGTATGGTCCATTTATCCCTGCTTGAACCATGTTCAGGTATTATACACATATTGACATTGTAGTAGCTTTGGCAGTTCTGATGCCCTTATATTAGTGGTCACTGTTGGTTATTCACATTCTGAAATAATTGTTTTACAAACCTGTTGTGAACTATAAATATGCCAATGAGAAATGAAACCTTTGTGTTCATATTCAAGTGTAGGTTTAATGTGATTCTCCTTAGTATGGAAAGAAGCATGTACCCATATCACTGTATTCAGACTACTATATATATATACACCTCTACCCCGATATAACGCTGTCCTCTGGAGCCAAAAAATCTTACCGCTTTATAGGTGAAACCGCGTTATATCAAACTTGCTTTGATCCGCCGGAATGCGCAGCCCTGCCCGCCTGGAGCACTGCTTTACTGCGTTATATCCGAATTCGTGTTATATCGGGTCGCGTTATATCGGGGTAGAGGTGTATTGTTCACAGTAAAGTACATTTAACGACCATGAGATCTGCAAAGTTACTTCCCGCTGAACACAGCTCCTACTGATTTGATCCAAGGGGAGAGGCTCCCTTTTGTCTCACCCAGAAAAGTTGCTGCCTACAGAATGTGAGGGCCTTGCTTTATATCCCATCTGCAGTAGCATGCAGGATGCACAGAACCAAACCACCTAAGGAATGTCTCTACCATAGGCTCCAATTCCGTGTGTGCTCCGCAGCTCAAATACCCACTAAAAAAATAGGGGGTACTCAGCACCTGCAGGGCTGGGTTAATCTTTTGTGGGCCCCAGCACCTGGACAGTGGCCCCACCTGCTGCTCTGCCTGTGCTCCACCCCGAGGTCCCACCCCCACCCAGCCTCTTCCCCCCAAGGCCCTGCCCGCCGCTCACACAGGGGGGAGAGGGGGGAGAGGAGCACCTGCCAGCAAAAACAAAAGTCAGCGCCTGTGATCTCTACTAAGTGATTAACTCTGCACTGGCATCTGGCCACCTGTTGGGAAATACAGCAATCCTTTTTCCAGGTGGTCCCTTGATAGGAAATGGGGAAACCAATGTAGCGAAAAGAACCAACTGAACTTTCTCCTCCCCAAATTTAAACTGAACCCCAGAGCTTTTAAGAAGCTGGAAACTGTTCAGTTATCTTTGCTTTATTGCCTAGTTTGCAGCTGCTGCAGCATGTACAGGTTCCAGCTGGGACCAGAGAGAAACACTGAAATGTCGGGAATGCTGATCCAGCTGTATTTCTGCCCTGACCTGAAGTGCTGGAACTCTCATGAACGAGTCTATTCTCGTGAGGTTTCCACAGTGATTTCTAGACCTAAAAGGTTTAGAGAAACTTCCAAACTTTGTTGTGTTTTTTCTGAACCGGGTTTGCAAACCATTTGTGTAGAGCAGGAATTCTCAAACTGGGGGTCGGGACCCCTCAGGGGGTCACGAGGTTATTACATGGGGGCTTGTGAGCTGTCAGCCTCCACCCCAAACCCCGCATTGCCTCCAGCATTTATAATGGTGTTAAATATATAAAAAAGTGTTTTTAATTTATAAGGGGGGGTCTCACTCAGAGACTTGCTATGTGAAAGGGGTCACCAGTACAAAAATTTGAGAACCACTGGTGTAGAGAGAGAGAGGCTTGAACCAGAACTCTAGTTCTTCCAGTTGAACCAAAAAGATCCCTTCCCCTGTCCGAGATGGGAGCTGTGTTTGCTTCTGCTGGAAGTTGCTCCTTCCACCTTTTATGAACCATAGATTTAGAGTAAACGAGGATCAGACTGACCAATGGTAGGAAGTAAAACAAGTACTGTTGATCTAAGTCAGTGGTCACCAACCCGTAGATCACGATCGATTGGTTGATCCTGGAGCCTCTGCCTGTCGATCGCGATCTCAGGTCGCTAAAAGTCCGGTGGGGTAGCGGGACTAAGGCAGGCTCCCTGACTGCCCCACGCCACTCCTGGAAGCGGACAGCACGCCCCTGCGGCCCCTGGGGGGGCAGGGGTCTCCGTGCACGATGCTCCTGCAAGCACTGTCCCCACAGCTCCCATTGGCTGGGAACAGGGAACTGCGGCCAATGGAGGCTGCGGGGGCAGTGCTTGCCGGCAGAAGCAGCATGCGGAGCAATGTCGTCCCATCCCCTCCCCGAGGCCGCAGGGGCATGCTGGCTGCTTCCCGGAGTGGCGTGGAGCTGGGGCAGGCAGGGATTCTGCCTTAGCCCCACTGAGCTGCCAACCGGGAGCCACCTGAGGTAAGTGATGCCCGGCGGGAGCCCACACCCCTTCCGCACCCCAACCCTGATCCCCCTCCCAGAGCCAGCACCCCATGCCCCCTGTATCCCAAACCTCCTCCACCCCAAACTCCTGCCCCAGCCCTGAGCCCCCTCCCAGAGCTAGCACCTCATAACCCCTCCTGCACCCAAACCCCCTCCTGCACTCCAACCCCTGGCCCTGAGCCCCCTCCTGGAGCCAGCACCCCATACCCCCTCCTGTACCCCACAACCTGCCCCAGGCTCAGCCCGGGGCCCCCTCCCACACGCCGAACCCTTCGGCCCCAGCCTAGAGCCTGCACCCCCTTCCTGAGCCCCATCCGGCTGAAAGTGAGTGAGGGTGGGGGAGAGCAAGCGACAAAGGGAGTGGGGGATGGAGTGAGCGGAGCAGGGTCTCAGGGAAGGGGTGAGGTAGCTCCTGGGTTGCACTTAAATTAAAAAAGTGATCTTGTGCATAAAAAGGTTGGAGACCACTGATCTAAGTTCTTTTCTTCCTCTTAGAGCATCTGTATTAAGGTTGGAAATCTTTTTAAAAGATTATGCTGTAGCTCAACCAAAAGTTATGGGCTTGATGCAGGAACTACTTGCTGACAGGGCCGGCTCCAGGCACCAGGCAACCAAGCTGGTGCTTGGGGCGGCACCTGGAGGGGGGCGGCGCGGCGCTCGGGCCGCCGGGGAGAGCGGGGCCACAGCCGGGCTCGCCGCCCTCCCCCCGGCGCTCTGGCCGCCCTCCCCCCCCGCGCCCTCCCCCCGGCTGCCGGGGGGAGAGCGGCGAGCCCCTGCCGGGGCTCGCCACCCTCTCGCCGCCCTGCCCCCGGCGCTCTGGCCACCGGGGGGGAGTCCTCCCCCCGGCCGCCGGGGGGCGCCGCCCTCCCCCCCCCCGGCACCCTGCCCCCGGCCGCCGGGGGGAGAGCGGAGCCCCCGCCGGGGCTCGCCGCCCCCCCTGCGGCTCCGCCCCCCTCCCCCCCCCCCCCCCCGCGGCAAAAAAGCCAGGGCCGGCCCTGCTTGCTGAAAGTCTAGGGTGTATATTTACGCACATCAGACTGGATGACCGCAATGGTCCCTTCTGGCCTTCAAAATTTATCACTCTATTTGCGCCATGCCTGCATGCACTGCTTGAGACACTACACCCAGGGCCAGGTTCGTTAAATTCCAGTGGAGCTCTGAATGGTCTGAATTTGCCTGGAATGTGGGCTATATTTATGTTTGGGAAATGTTAACTTGGGTAATAGAATTGACTTGTCATTAACACTGAAGAATACTGCACGGAGGAAAGAGACAGAGCATGCTATTTTAATTGTGACTTTACATTAAAAGTGTACAGCAACTACTGGGCATTTTTAATCCACCTGGAAACCTGGCAATTCTGAGAACACTTTGAATTTTCTCCCCTTTGTTTATTTTATTGCTTCTGATGGACCCAAAAGGAAGGCAGTTCCAAACCAGTGCCGTAACAACCCCACCAGCTTCTGCTGCCCTTTGCTGGTAATGTGCAGTAAAGGGTTAACACTTCTGCCTGCTCCTTAAGAGCTGTGCACAGCCTGTGGGCTAGGCAGTGTAGCAGGGATTTGGAATGGACATGTTCACTCACCACCACCCCATAGCAGTGGCTGCAATAATGTTGCCAGTGAATCGCATTCACCCTGCTGCTATAGCAACAGGTAGAAAATTCTTCTGTCTGAGCTGTTGTTGCCTCTGTTCAGAAATGCCTGGTTTGCAGACAGCTTTATTGTCTGCAGGACAATTGTCTTCCCATGAACTTTCCATGAAGCAGCTTCCCCAAGATAAAGAGCCCAACACAAAGCAGGGGCTAAATGTAATGGGGAGGTTTAAAGGGGGATCTCCCTTAATTTATGTTTTAATTGTAGGGGAGAGATGGGCAAAAGAGTTCAGACTCCTCACAAGGAGGGGAGGGAGGGTGGTTGGTTTTGCAAGGGCTTGCTAATTATCTACTGATGCCTCATGGGAATGAGATTGTACATGAGAGGACTGGTTGATTCAGAGGATTTGTTAATGGGTGGCATAGTCTTTCATCTTTAGGTAACCATTCAAGTCAAGTCGTTACCATATGATGGCTGTTCAGAGGCTTATGTTAAATGAGTTTGGTGGGTCTCAGTCCAATTCATGTTGGACCAGTGTGTACATCACAAAAAACATCACCCAAGATGGTTCTAATGGGCAGCTTTATTCAATCCCAACAGAGAGGCCAAGCACAGAATGAGGCATGTGGTAAGAAGGTAGCTCGTATTCCTCAAAGTTGTTCTTTCAGGTCAGGGATAAAGCACAGTGATGGGGCAGTTGGGGGGAAACATCCTGTGTCTGTCAGTGGGTAAATAAGAACTTAATCTCCAGGGCTGTCAGCCTTTCAGGAGCACTAAAATTCTTACACACTTGTCTCCAGTGAAGTCTACTTCCTTGACACAAACAGATATACTCTTAATTACACCTACCATTGGCCGAGTGATCTAGGTGGAGTTGAACCCGAGTAAGTGAGGGCAGAATCTGGCTTGATGAATTCAGGTGGGGAATAAGCACGTCCATCAGCAAATGATATGTGAAATGTTTAATTCAAAGCTTTACATGAAGAATATGTGCCTTGTCCACTTGGCTGGTCTTTCCATGTTCCTTCTTTTGACCTTATTGTCTCAGAGGTATCCAGTGTGAACCTATGAACTCCTGGAGTCACAGCTCTAGAGGTCAAAGATTACACTGCATGCTCATATCCTGTAAGAAGTCCCTTATGGGAACAGCATTCTAGGAATACCCGGTTCAGTTTAATGTGGTCTCTGTTTCTCGCTACTTGTCTGTACCTGAATGTCTCAGAGTCGAGAGGGGAGAAAAATCACCTCCATAATGTACTGAGAAAACTATGCACTATTACTTCATGGGAGAAATTTCTTCTTGTCCCCAACTAGTGATCAACTTATACACTGAAACATGAGACTATATGGTTGCCCTAGTCAATGTAACTGCAGATGCTATTCTTGTTCATAGAAGCCTTATCCTCTTCAGAACCTTTCGATTTCCGTCCATAATATCCTGCAACAGTGAGTTCCACAGCTTCATTACACATTGTTTTAACAAGCATTTCCTTTTACCTGTTCAATGGTTGTTGCCTATTTCATTCCTGAATGTCCTTTTGATATTTTTGTATGAAAAAAGAGAAATGCACAACTGACTTTTTCATTAATATTGTTCTGCCTTTACTCTTCTTTCCAAACTGAATAGTCCCAGTCCTTTTAATATCTTTTCATCTGGAATCCCCTCACTTCTCTAATCATTGATCATAGAATCATAGAGGATTAGGGTTGGAAGAGACCTCAGGAGGTCATCTAGTCCAACCCCCTGCTCAAAGCAGGACCAACCCCAACTAAATCATCCCAGCCAGGATTTTGTCAAGCTTGGCCTTAAAAACCTCTAAGGATGGAGATTCCACCACCTCCCTAGGTAACCCATTCCAGTGCTTCACCACCCTCCTAGTGAAATGGTGTGTCCTAATATACAACCTAGACCTCCCCTACTGCAACTTGAGACCATTGCTTTTTGTTCTGTCGTCTGCCACCACTGAGAACAGCCTAGCTCCATCCTCTTTGGAACCCCCCTTCAGGTAGTTGAAGGCTGCTATCAAATCCCCCCTCACTCTTCTCTTCTGCAGACTAAATCAAATCCCCCCCCTCACTCTTCAGTTCTGCAGACTAATGTTTCCTGAAACTGATGTTTCCTTTTGAAGACTTCAGTTCTTTCAAGGCTCTGCTGCTAAATCCCACATGGCCCTTTAGAAAAGTTGTGCTTTGTTTACACGACAGAGGCAGCTGCTGGCCCCTGTTTGTTGTCTTTCATGCCATTCACATTCTGTCCTCTACTATCTCTTCTTTCAGCCAGCCAGCTACCAAGCTGCTCTTAGATGTCCATCAGAGTGGGGGAGGGCTACAGAACATTAAAGAAACCACTTTCCATATTAGGTAAGAGGGAACGGTTTATTAGCACAACCTCTTCCTTGATGTAATTACCTCCCTCTCTTGTCATTCTGTCATCCTGCACCCTGAAGATGTGATAGGTCTTTTCCATCTCTGTGCCCTATTATCCTATATATGTGCTAAATATTCCATCTGTTTGATCTTTCTCTTCCCTCAATAACACAAACATTCATTTCCATTTCGGTGTCTGTCACACTCAATGTAGGCATTGCTATAATGCAACAGAGCATTGTTCCATCCTCTCCCAGTATTCTACCTCCCTGGTAGTGACCTATAAAAGATATTCAATGACAGAAGTTCTCATCCTTCTTTTATCAACTGCCTTCAGGTTGCAGATTTCACTCCTCACCTTTTATACATGGCAACAAGCTCACTTAATGCTCATATCAGCCTGACCTTGCTGATGTTCAGGCCCCCTGATTAATTCCCCCACAAGGCTATTTTAGTGTTCTCTGCTCCTGTTACCATTTCGCAAAGGGACATAGGACTGTTGAATGAAGTTGCTAGGTGAATTCCTGTCTCTTTGCCCAGAGTGCAGAGCACCCTTTGCGGGTGAAGGGGAAGACCCAGAAGATTGTAGGGAACCAAGGTGGGAGGAAGGTGAGGATAAAAAAGAGCAGAAATCAGAACTGATATACACAACAAAGGTCTAGCAAAAGGGAACCTAGGTATTTTGGCATCATACATCGTGTGTTTAGACCACAGGCAGAAACCAAAACTGTAAGGTGTGTCAAGGTCTCCATGCCTGATGGAAATGTGACAATGTTTGTGCTGAGAGGAGAGGAAGGAAGCCTGGATTTCCTCTCCACTTCTTGCCACACAATCCCAGGGTAATTAAAAATATTTGTATTGTATCACGGGTCACCTATTTCCGTCCTTCATCCTTGGCCACGTGGAGCCCTCATGGCTCAGCCTCCCATTTCATACTGAGGTTTGTGCCTATCTGTCCTTTGTACATGCTCTCCCACTCAGCCCATCTGAAAGATGAGTGAGAGAGAGGAAGCAGTGGTTTGCTGGATCGTTCCTGAATGGCTGCTTCTGTGGAGTGACCCCTAATAACCTTGTGTGCTGTGGTGACTCCACACACACTTATATAGGAAAAAACAAAACTCCAAATGATAGAAAAAGATAACAGCACAGTATTTGGTTCTGTTGATTTCCTGCAATTGTGAGCAGTTGCATAGCAGCTGGGCTTTTATGACGGGGCCTGCTCTGTTCATGTGTTTGAAGGAAATGGCTGTGCTAGAGGAGTTCCAAGCCAGGAGCAAAAGGATGACTGGCCTAATCAGTCGTCTGTCATCCTGACCTTCTGTGTCTTTTTTGCAAACACCCCAAGGACTAGGGATGAGAAGTGAGATAGTGTTATCAGATGATAAGTTGTCTAAACTGCAATTAAACATCCACAGTTGGCCCATGCCAGCTGACTTGGGCTTGTGGGGCTCACGCTAAGGGGCTGTTTAATTACAATGCAGACCAGGGGTAGGCAACCTATGGCACGTGTGCCAAAGGCAGCATGCGAGCTGATTTTCAGTGGCACTCACACTACCGGGTCCTTGCCACTGCTCCGGGGGGGGTCTGCATTTTAATTTAATTTTAAATGAAGCTTCTTAAACATTTTAAAAACTTTACGTACAACAATAGTTTAATTATATATTATAGACTTATAGAAAGAGACCTTCTTAAAAACGTTAAAATGTATTACTGGCACGCAAAACCTTAAATCAGAGTGAATAAATGAAAACTCGGCACACCACTTCTGAAAGGTTGCTGACCCCTGGTGTAGACGCTTGGGCTGCAGCCTGAGCTCTGGGGACCCTCTCACCTCACAGGGTTTCTAATTGCAGTGTAGAAATACCCAAAACTGATCTTTAAAGCCAGGCAGTCAACTCATGCTCATTTTGAGTGTGACACCCACAAATTCACTTGGACCCCAGTTACCCTCAGAAACATTTTCATCATCTGCCATTGGAAAGCAAGCAGGTACAGCTCCATCTGTCTGGGAAACGGGCTGTGTTCTGAAACCATCTTCAGCACTGCTTTGCTGGCCAGGATGGGCAGGGTAAACCTTTATAAAATAGCGATTGGGGGAAACAACATTTTCAGGACGTTTAAAAAAAAATAAATTGTGTCCTATCCATGGTCGCTGGCACATGCTGTCAGGAACACTTTCTGTGTAGCTGAAAATGCTTTTGGACTAGGGCTATACTTTCCCGGTGTGGAAGGAGATGCAGAACACTGACTGCAGCAAAGAACTTGTAAACTTCTAGCATTTTTACCACTGTGTCAGTTAACACTGCTGTTTTAATAGGCACAGTGGAAAAAATACCAGACTCCATCAGAGTTGTGTCTACCCTACAACTCCTACTAGGGCGGCTTATTTACACTGTAAGCTCTTCAGGTCAGTGACTCTCTCTTACTCTAGTTGTACTCTACTTAGGACAGTACAGCCCAACTTTTGGTAGGAGGCTCTTAGCAGTAGCATAATACAAATAATGATTAAGGCTGAACTGGTGCTACTGGTGGGAATTTTATTCTTCTTAGTCCATGGTCCCCTAGTAAATCTTGCTCAAAACAGTGCTGAAATGTAACTGGAGCTTTAATATCTGCATCCTGGGAAAAGACAACAATACAAAAACTGGGAACAACTCTTAAATGGGCTTAGAAAGAGAGTCAGGAAAAACAGATATAAGCAGATAAAATAGTCTTGTATTTATACCGATATAATGAGAATATATTCCAGGATCTATTAGATCTAGGCACTTCTTTCTGAAAATCTTGGTGTACTACTGAGAAGTCTAACAGTTTCTCAGTTGGGGTTTCTCTAGTAACTCTCACTCTGCAGAGCTTTCCTTAATTGGGTTCTATGAGCAACCTCCTATGACTTATTTTTATAGTCCCATTTCTATCTGGGTGAATACCTGCATCTCCCAGGTGCGGGTTCTGTAAGAAAGGGTGCAAACAGCCACCCCCATCCTTATGTAATCCATACTAGACATAGAGGGCAAGCCTGCTCTCTGAGGTAAAAATCTTGGAAAAACTCCCAAATCCCTTCCTAGACTACCAAACCAATTCTCTTCCCTCCCCTATTACTCCACTCTGCTTTTTCCTCTAGGCCACACACAAACCCTTTCTTTGTTCCAGTCCTGTGCCCTCTCCTTCCAGCAAGATCAGGGGTAAACAAGCTGGTAACCACCACTGTTCCCACCTAAATAATGCAGAATAATTAATGATAACCCTTTGTTCAGCTCTCGTTTGTTACAATATTGCCAACTTTTCATTTTGGTCCATCAGTAAATTATGGACAAGGCAAATAGATTCAGATAAGACCAGGTCTGTAATCAATACTTCAGCTCACAATTTCCATGATAATAAACCTGTTGGTAATGTTGCTTGATTAGGTCATGCTGTGGAATAAACAATACTGGTTGCACTGTGTGTCTTGCAGGCTGCCACTCATAATCATGTTGTCTGTATTTAGCTTGGCCAGACTGCTACCTGGTGGTTCCGTCCATGGTGAGAAATGGTGAAAGACATGCCCTCCAATTACCTTGCATCCAGCAGGTTATTGTTTTAGTCAGCACAAGGAATCCTGGGACACTGAAATACTGTGTAAATACAGAGAGAATATTGCCAGTCTGGGCAGTCTTTGTTATTGCTGTGATGTCAGTTCAGAGGAAGTTCTGCTATTGCTAAGTGATACTTAGAACTTTTCATCCACAGGTCTCAAAGTGATTTATTAAAGAGAGTATTTTGCGCCTTTTGGCTCAAGCACATTAGCCAATATTCTGGGCTGTGATGGAATTTTTCCATTAGGTGGAGAAATGGATGATACAAGTCAGGGATTTCTTTGATGCAATTCTGTTTGTTTACAAAGAATGTACAAAGTCCCATTTCCGTGAACACAGCAGGGACAAACAGCAGCAGGACAAATTTCTTGCTTGCAATTTTCAAGCCTGCTTTCCAGCCAGTCCTGGGCCCCAAGGAGCTCTGTCTCTTCTCCCTCTCAAGGCCATGCTCAAGACTGTATTTCTGACTTTCTGGTTACAAACACACAGCTTTAACCAATCAGTGCCCCATCCCCTGCGTTTACAACCAGTCCTCAGAGAAACCACCCAGCTTGCATAGCTTAGCTTCTTCTCAGTCTGGTAGTCTTTAGTGGTGGTTTTTGTTGTCTCAGCTATGTTACTCCATAAAGGATTTTAATTGCTTCTTAAAGATAATAAAATACCTAATATATCAGTAGAGCTCAAAGCACTTAAGGAAAGTCCGTATCATTATCTCCATTTTACAGATGGGAAAACTGAGGCACAGAGTAGTGACATAACTGGCACCAGGTCGCCCAGGAACAGAACCGAGGTCTCCAAAGTCCCAGTCCAGTGCTGTATCCACTAGGCCATGCTACCTCCTCCAGTTTTGCCTGAATGAAGGATGGCTAATACGCCCTGTGATGGCTTACTCCCCACCTCCGGGATGCTACCTGATGTACTGAGGTACCACTGAGTCTGCCCATTCCATCAGCCTGGGCTCTCTTACACTGCCTCTCTGAGCCAGGCCCTCAAGCCTCCTCTAGCATGCACACACGTAGGGACACACCCAGCTGCAGAAAAACACAGACACTGAAATCAGCACTGCATGGGAAGGCTTTCAGCTAAGGAATTGCCCAGCACTCAAGTGCGCACGCCCTCTGGAGTGTAAACCCAAAATTATATTGTCTTTCACTGCACAGAAAACTACAGTGTAAGCTCATAAAATTCATTCCCTCCCTCAATGTGGAGGAAGATAGGCACAGCTTTTTGCCCCCGCCCCCAGTTATGGATTCTACAAACTGGGTTTAGAGAAAACAAAAACAAGTTTATTAACTACACAAGATAGATTTTAAGTCATTATAAGGGATAGCAAACAGATCAAAGCAGATTACTGAGCCAATAAAACAAACACGCAAACTAAGCTTAATAAAGAAACTAGTTACAAGTAGTAATTTCTCACCGTAAATCTTGTTTTAGGCAGATTGCAGAGGTTTGTGAAAGCAAACTGCTCTTGCTTGCAGCTTAAAACTCCAGGTATTTCTCTTACAGACCAGACACCTTTTCCAGCCTGAGTTCAGTCCTTTCCTCCCCTTTGTCTTTGTTTCTTAGATGTTTTGCTTGGGGATTCAGTGAAGAAAGAACCAAGATTAACTCACTTCCCTGCCTTAAATAGGATTTACATATGGCAGGAATCCTTTGTTTCCCAGTTTGATTCCCACCCCCTATTAGTGGAAAAATCCTAGTAGTCCAAGATGGAATCCAGTACCAGGTAATATGGTCACATGACCCTGCATTGTCAAAGCAGCCATGAGACAAGGTTGTTTGCAGCATCCCAGGAAACTTCTCAAGAAGGTTGGAGATTAGCATCTTCAAAGTCCTATTGTTCTTCTTAATGGCCCATCCAGGCTGATTGCATTCTGTCTGGTGGGCATTCCCCAGTTGTAAACCCACTTGTAATTGTTACGTAGTCAATATTCCTAATATTCCTAACTTCAGATACAGAAATGATACAGGCATACAAGTAGGATAATCAGTAAATTATAACCTTTCCAATGATACCTCACATGACCAGTCTTGCATAAAACACATCTTAGTTATGCCATATTCATATCATAACAGTATCTCAATGAAGAATATGGGGCGTAGTGTCACACACCCATCAATTTTAATGAGGTCTGCGATTGCCTATAGATCAAAGACTTGCTTGACGGCAGCCATTAGCACTTTGCAGTGTAACCGTATTGTCTCTGTATTACAGAGAGGGAAACTGCAGAATGGAGGTCAGTGATTTGGTCAAGGTTCCACTGACAGTGGTGGAGCTGGGATTAGAACTCATGTTTTAAATCCTAATCCACTAGATCATTCTGCTTCTCTGATACTGATGTCACAGTATCCTTATTGTTATTGCATTTGTTGGGAGGCTATATTTGGTGCTTGTGCAAGTGAGGGACTACTAGCAGTCTGCAATGTGGGATAGTGTGGGCAGGTGCTAATTAAGCTACACACACACAACTGAAACAAAATCTGTGTAGATCCACTGTTTGCATATAGATCATTCCCTCCATGCTTTCCTCTTTCCCTTCTCACCCCCGTCTCCAACCAATCACTTAACCCTTGTGCCGTGTACTACAAAGCTCCTGAAATAATTTGAGGCAAATGTCAGCTCCCTCTAGGTCAGGGGTAGGCAACCTATGGCACGCGTGCCGAAGGCGGCACATGAAGGCGGCACATGAGCTGATTTTCAGTGGCACTCACACTGCCCTGGTCCTGGCCACCGGTCCGGGGGGGGGAGGGTCTGCATTTTAATTTAATTTTAAATGAAGCTTATTAAACATTTTAAAAACCTTATTTACTTTACATACAACAATAGTTTAGTTATATATTAGACTTCTAGAAAGAGACCTTCTAAAAACATTAAAATGTATTACTGGCACATGAAACCTTAAATTAGAGTGAATAAATGAAGACTCGGCACACACCAATTCTGAAAGGTTGCCAACCCCTGTTCTAGTGTACACACAGACTTAAGCTTGACATTAGGAAACAGGTTCTGTAGGTGTTTTGAAAGTAAGAGCCACTGAGCAGTGATCTAGCTTGTAAATTACTTTGGGATCCTTGGGTTGAAAGATACTTTATAAATATGAGATGATTATTTCACAGCTGTGAAAGGAGAGACCATCCTTTGTGTTTTCGTTGTCCAAAGAAAAGGATTTCTAACACACATCCCCGTCCCTCAGACCTCTCTTGTGCGCACACACACAGTCAGATTTAGCAGATAGAATTTGAGCCAATGACTACGTATGAGATAAAACTTAATCCTTAGAAATGCCCTGGGTTCAGGAAGCAGGAAGTCAGTGTTACTATTTTGAAGTGCTGTAGGGAGCCAGTAAGTGTCAGGCATGTGCTGCATGCAGGTTTGAAAATAGAAATGTTTGTTCTTTTCCCCCCTTTTCCCTTCATCTGAAGCTCTGGACTCCAGGATTTAAATGTTTACCAAGGACTGTGTTCATATATACATATAAATCTCAGTTGTCAGTGTGTCATCAAACATGAAATACTCCCTTTTCTACTGCTCTGCCTCCTGCCTCCAAACTGAAGTGCAGCTGTATAATTCTTTCGAATGCTAAATGACTGACTGAGCCTCAGCAGTCAGAGAGAATTTTTTATTATTATTATTATTATTTTATTTTATTAGTGAATTCAGCTCTTGTGCCAACCTATTTGACAACCCTGGGGATGGAATTTCTCTTTATCCACAGAACAGATACAGCATGCATGGACAGTTGACCGCAGCAACACAACTTCCCCTGCCCCCCTCCCACTGCTAGGGTGCTTTGTTCTCTAGGGAGTAAGAGGCAGATGGCCCACTCAATCTCTGGCCTCTCTGATGGCATTGCCAGCTAGGGGAAGGGGACAGTTGTGGTGATGGTGGCTTTTTGTGGTGCACAAACCTCCCCAGTAGGAAAAGAATTGAGACCATCCTCTCCACCAAACAGCCATTGGATGGGGACAATTTTTGATCATTGCCACATAGTTTGGATTTTAATGGAAAGCCTGGCAGTGGAAATCTCTGTAACTTATCATCAGTCCCCTGTGCGTTCCTTCGAAGATTCTGACAGAGATGAGTTACATTCATGTCTGTGGAAGAGGAACCTTATAGAGCTACAGTCTGCAAAAGGGAGCTGCCCCAAGTGTGTTGGTAACAGATCCTTTAACGGGGGCTGCATATCCATGTGTAGGTTGTTTTTACTATTTTTTTAAGAATTAGCAACTGTTGTTTTAGTCTCATTAGCTGGAAGCATGAGCTCCCGGAAACTTCTTGAACTAGCATTAATGATTGCTGTAACATTCTCCCAAACTCCAGAATATTCCTGCCTGGCCTAAACTTTCTCCTGATGTCTGCTATTAAAAGTATCTGCTAATGCAGCAGCCAGAAGGGAGCGGTGAACCTCATATCTATTGCTGATTAGAATCGGAGAGGAAGTAGATATTAAGCTCTTTGTGGATATGAGCTAAGTCCAAAGTCCCTGCAAAAAGGCATCCTGCATTCTTCATTTGCCTTGATAAAATATAACCTGTTTGGATCAGCTGTTTTAATGCAAGAATTGTAACATCTATCATCCATGTTTATCTCCTTTTCTCCTTCTTGGAGTGGCTGCAGTCACAGAGACCTCCTTCCCCCCTGAATTACTTGACATTTTCTTTTCCTTCCTCCTCTGTTAGGAACAGGAGCAGCTTTCGCACTCATAAGCACTTCCTTGTCCCCGTGCCCTACAAGGGTCTTGTCTACTGTAGCAATATTAAGACCCGTACTTCAGCACCTGTGCTCTACTGATAATAGTAACAGCTCAAGCTGTAGTGCAGACTTGGTGCAGTTTTTAAAACCTCTGTTTGTGTAGACTTGCTTAGAGCAGATTTGGATGACATAGTGGTAAAAACACCTGAGCCGGGGTGGGGGCACAGCAGGATGAGGGGCGGGGGGAGTTGGTCCCCAGAGCGCGGGGCCAGGGCACAGTAGGGGATGGGGGTCGGTCACCCTGGAGCAAGGGGCCGAGGCACAGCGGGATGGGAGATGGGGGTCAGTCACCCTGGAGTGAGGGGCCAGAGCACAGCCGGGGGGGGGGGGGGGAGGGATTTGTCCCTAGAGCGAAGGGCTGGGGCAGGGGCACAGTGGGGTGGGGGGCACAAAGGATTCCCCCCTCCCAGGTGGTGGCAGCTCTGGTACCTATCTCTCTGCAGGAGAGGCTGGAGCCGGGTCTGGGAGCCAGTCAGTCACTTCTCTCCCTCAGCAGATGAGCAGAGAGCAGCTCTTCCAGGCTCCAGCAGCAGCTGCTGTTCTTCCTGCCCTCAGCTGGGAGCCTGATTGCAGTTACTCCAGTACTGGTGACTGGACACTGTCTGGTCCCTTTTCTACTGGACTTTCCGGGCGAAAAATGGACACCTGGCAACCCTAGGCCTGCCTAGGTTACCATCAGGGCCTTTAGGTCAGCTAGACGTGTGCCTCTAAATGCTTTGTTCCCAAGCACAGTGGATTCATGGGGTGCCATAAACCAGGGCTAGTCTGAGTGGGAGAATTGTGGAATTCTGTCCCAGGAGAGGTAAAGGCATGAGGCTTGACACCTGAGGGGGTGTCCTCAGAGAAACCAGGAAGGAGACAGAGGTGCAGCTAGCCCTGTAACCTGGACAGCTTCCACCTGTGTTGAATTACAGGTCCCACTCTTTCCAGTGTAGATGCAGCAGAGTGAAAGATATCTATCACTAATTAATGTCCATGCTGAGGTACAGCTGATGCCATGCTAAATCAGCACCATCGCGATGAGAGATTAGGAGGGCTTGGCTTTGCTTTTTCTCTTCTTCTGTGAGTCCCTATCAGTCATGTTCCCTCAGAGCAACTTTCTGCCCACACAGTGTGAAAGCCCCAGGAAGGCTTTTGCTCAGTGACAGGCTGCAAATCCTGCACTCTTAAGGAGGCCCTGGTTGGGAGAGACACTCACAGGTCAATGGAGAGTATCCTCCTCTTCCTTCAAACTGCCTGCAGGATCACTGCAAAGCAAGGACAGATGGGAATGCCATTCAGACCTGAGCTCAGCCGTCCAGATATCCAGACTGATCAGGTCTTTTAAGCTGTAACTTGTGTGTCTGCAGAAAGCAGCAGTGGACAGTTGACTCTTCTTCCATCAAGGCCCATTTATGTATTTTTCTTTCTTCTTGGCTCAGAGGAAAGAGAGGATTGTGCCAGCATAGAGTGCTGCCTGCTGCCTAGACCTCTGCTGCTGTCTGAATCCCCAGGGAGAATAGGATGAGAACCCCAGACTAAGGCTCCTGGCTAGAGGGAGGTAGGGCAGATGATCTCTACTATTCTGCCATCCCTCGACCTGTGCAAAGAGAGAGAGATAATTCCCAGTTATGGCTGGGGGAGGGGCATATGCAGGGCTTCTCTCTTCCCAAAGGGCATGGCCCCTGCCCACCCTACTTCTGCTCCCACCCTTCTTCCCTCTGGGCACTTTCTCTGCCCTTCTACCCTCCTTGCCAGGAATGCTCCCCTGCCTCTAGTCAGAGTTTCTTCTGATCCTGCATCCATCCCTTGCCCTTACAAAACCTGCTGCCACCACAACACAAAGATAAAAACACCCAGTACTCGCGCTGTCACTTTCCCTGGTGGGGCTGCACTGGGGCTAGGTCAGCAATGAGAAAAGTGCTAGTGTAGACAAGGTCTTAGCATAATAGCCCATTGGGAGCTTGAGTTCTCTTGCCATCACTCACCTGGGACCAGTCTAAGTTATATCTGAGACGGGTCAGTTGTCAGCAGCTGTCTTTGTGATTGCAAACTGTTGTGGGTGTCTCATTTAATGGATTGGACTGCTGGAAATATTTTGGACTGCTGGAAATATTCTAGACCAAATTAGTCACCACAAGGCAGCATACATTTGATTTGAAGGATGAAGTCAGTTGTTTGAGAATTGAGTGCAAGAAACTTGACAGTGTTTGTAAATGGGCTAAGTGAGCCCCAGTTGTATGGCATAACCTGAGTGGAAAGTGTGTTAGGTAACTTAGATTGTAAATTCTTTGGCCAGGGATTGGGCCTTACCTATGTTCTGTAAATTGCAGTGTACATTTACAGTACAATATAAATGTTTTTGCAATAATCTTGAAAATTTCACTGTTACATTGGTCTTAATGTACCACCTTCTGGCCAGTTTATAGAAACGCACTGAGTTGATCTACAAAACAAACTGGATACTGTGCACTCTAGGTAAATATGGCAGCCTGTGAACTGATCACTCAAATTGCAAAATTAATAAAGAGACACTAATAACTAGCCAGATTAACGGACAGACAGTTCTGCAAAGCTGTACACCTGAGATGGAGTTCTAGTGCATGCAGGAGTCTAGATGGAGAAAAGAGGGAAAACTGCTTTGGAATAGTTGGTGTCGCTTACAGGTCCAAAAGAAATCACACTATTATTATTACACAGTCTTGTCCCTGTTGTGACACTTGACTTGAATACTTATGCTTGAGAGAGAAATTCCACCAGTATTTCAACCACAAGTTAATGTGCTAGCTACAGAAATCACTGGGTGAAAATCTATGATGTGTGTTATGCAGGAGGTCACACTAGATGTTCATATGGCCTTAAAATCTAGGAATCTTATAAAAGCATTAACCACCTTGTCCCTGAACTGGGTGAACTATGGGCTTGTGTACACAGTGCATTAGTGTGCACCAGAGGGATATAAATTCTACCGTACACTAACTGCCCCATGTGGACCCTGCTGGTGCACACTACAAGCTCTCCAGTGTGTGTTTTAATGTAGTACTGTTTGAAATGGGACTACATTAACACACACTAGGAAGCTTTCAGTGCATTCCACCAGCGTCCATATGGGCCAGTTAGTGGGTGACAGGCTAGTGCACGCTAGAATTTACACCTCTGTGGTGCGGACTAATGCACTAGTAGACAAGCCCCCAGTCTCATTTGGAATATGTAACTAAAATAGTAAATTTGATTAAAGGGTTTATTTGAAACTCTCCTTGCCATGTATCTTGATCTTTTGCTACAGTCTCGGACAGACTTCTTCTTCAGAATTATATTTCAAAGTAGTTTGTGTGTCTTTGCTGCATCATTTGCATTGGTTGATTAGTCATTGACCAAGAAATAAATTATTTTAATTTGGTGGGTTTGGGTTTTTTTGGCTTGGTTGGATGTTTCTGTTTCACTATAATCCATGTTGAAAACATTAGTGCAACTTCCATACATTTGTACAAAATGCATTATGAAATGTATTTGGAAAGTAAATTTGCTAAATATAAAAATCTCTTTTAGGGTTCTAGTTTGCTGGATTTTGTATCTTATAAATGTCATTTTTTTTAAGGCCAGTAAGGACCTCATCTGACCTCTTGCATAGCACAGGTCATAGAGCTTTGTCTATTAATTCCTGCATCCAGCCCATTACCCTTATGCCCAGAGAATGCTCCCAGAAGCAACTTGAGATGAGGATCAACATGGAGGTAAGGTGAATATCATGGTTTATGGGTTATTGAGATGCTACTTTGTGCACTCCATGGTTATTGCTGAATTTAGAGTTCTTTATCATGGCTGACAGCTTACCTTCTCAATAAGCACAACATAATGAAAATATTCATCATTATTAAACTTAGATGTGCAGGAAAACTGTAAATTACAAAACCAGCCTTGCGTTCTGAAACCTTTTCTTTAACCATGGAAATATTCACCGGGTTGTAATCAAACTGTGTTCTGCTCATTGACAAACCTTTGATTTTGTTAAATCAGTATCCCCAGCAGAACACAGACAAAACACAAGCACCAGAAAGGAAGAGGAGGAGGAAAAGGAAAGAATCTCTGTTACTATCAGATGTGGGTGGTTGGTTGGTTGTAATGTTGTTTCAGGCCTGCAGCTGTGACAACTCCCTAGGGCAGTCTGATGTTGGTCTATTGAAGATAAGGTCAAGCTGTAATTCTGAATCAGAGATAAGGTCTAGTTGTTGGGAAGCACTTCCCTTCTCTTTTCTGGTAGCAGAAACTAGCAGACACTATGTCAGGTAAGAAGATCAAGACCAAATTTGGGACTGGCTAGAGCAGGGGTCCCCAATGCGGTGCCCGTGGGCACCGCGGCGCCCGCCGGGGCATCTAAGTGCGCCCGCGTACTGGCCAGTGGACGAGCATCCGCCAAAATGCCGCCACCGAGCAGCGTCATCCAGAGGCGTCGCTGCAGAAATGCCGCCGATTTTCGGCGGCATTTCTGCGGCGACGCCTCTGGATGACGCTGCTCGGCGGCGGCATTTTGGCGGCGACGCCTATTGACGTTGCCGCTTGTCGGTGGCATTTTGGCAGATGCTTGTCCGCCGCCACGGTCCTCCTTGGCTCATCGTCTGGCGCCCGCCAGACGAAAAAGGTTGGGGACCACTGGGCTAGAGTATGTTGGGAAAATCAAACAAACACCATGGCCTGCATTCTATAGGCTTTGACACCCGTTAGACCTGAACATCTGAGCAGACAGAGAAAAAGAACAAAGAAGTAGCTCTATGCCTTGCATGACTGAGTCAAAGTGACTTCCATCTGAACCTGAGTCCCTCTGCAATATGAAGAACACTCCGCATCAGGAAGATTATTTTAGACATATACTATACATTATTATTTCTATAAATATTCTGGCCGCCTATCCCATAGGTAAGAGAGAGAAGGTAGGTGAGGTAATATCTTTCATTGGACCAACTTCTGTTGGTGAGAGAGACAAGATTTTGAGCCACATGGAGCTCTTCTTCAGGTCTGTAGCTGTGACACTCGGAATACCTTTCCTAGACCTGAAACTAAATTGTTCTAACTTGGGTGCCCAAATTTAGGCACCTACATTAGTGGCCTGGTTAAGCACAGTGGAATTTCATACCAAACCTGCAGCAATTTTAATCTGAAATACTGAAGAGTCCATTCCCTACAGTGGGCTAATGACTACTTAAGTATGGTTCCAATATGTGGATTAATGTGAATTAATCATGACAATTCTCGATAGAAGTAAAATTGCCTAAATGGCTTTTCCAGATTAACATCAGCCCTGTTTCAAATACAGGTGAATTTCATAACAGATGAATTTCATTTGCATTCAGTAAATTGAGCACTAACTTCCTCGAGGTTTGCTTCATTTAATTTTAAATGTAAGACATCACCCAGCACAGTAGACTCTAAACTGGAGACCAAATACAGTTAAGCTTTGGGTCAACATCCCATTGCTAGATTGCAGCAGCCCTAAACCCCCAAGAATAGCAAATCCTGTATCCTATTTTGGATATTTGGATAAAAACATGACTATTTTATAAGGGGCAATTCTGCCCCAACCCTTACATGGCTTAGAAGTTCCCTGACACACCAGAACTGGTGTGGTTCCACTATACAGGACAGGGCATGGGGGGGAGGGACAGCATTTCAGATGCTGCTGAGATGCCCCGCCAATCATTTACCCAGAGTAGAAGTACTAGGCCTGCTCCAACTCCAAAGCTACAATAGCCATCACAGAACAGACCTGCTGCTGCTCCGTGGCTCTCCTGTTGTGAAAATGCTGACCTCACCTACTTCTAGGAGAGAAACTAAGAGATTTAAGGCCTATTGATTATCACCCAGGAGTTTTGGGGAATGGCTTAAAACCACTTAACCAATCCACGCAGGAAACGTGGTTCGAATTTTGTTTTGGGAACTAGATTTGTGTTGATGTGTTCCTAGACTGTTTAAGAAATGATATGTTTCAAAACTGTAAAGGCATAACATATACTGAGATTTTTCAAGGTTGCCTTGTTTTTAAATAACATTGAGTTAAAAGACTACTGAAACAGGACTGTCAACCGCACAGTAGCTTTCCATGAACTTATAAAAAACCCACAGGACTCTGAAGGGTGGGTTGTAGCTTTTGCTGACTTTGTTGGCACCTTGACCAGTGATGTCAATGAACATAGAGGGAGCTCTGCTCCTCAGGGGGTTGGGTCCTCTGTACAAAATTGCTTGCAGCACACAGGTTGGGCACTTCTGGCACTAATCTGTGCTGCCTCCATTTGGAAGTTTACAGAACTTCCAGATCACCTACTGGAGTGAATAGCCGGGCATGCTCACTGATCATCTTAGTACATGGGACTTTGATCTCAAAAAGGATACCCAGGGAAATAATCACCTATACACTCTACATGCAGCACATGAAAAGATAATCCCTGCCAGAAAATATCATAATGCCACTATATAAATCCATGGTGCATCCACGCCTTTAATACTGTGTCCACTTCTGGTTGCCCCATCTCAAAAATGATATAGTGCCAACTGGAAAAGGTTCAGAGAAGGGCAACAAAGATGATCATGGATATGGAACAAATTCCATACAAGGAGAGACTAAAGAAGATTAGGTCTCTGCTGCTTAGAAAAGAGACGATTAAGGAGGGATATGAATGATAGATGTCTATAAAATCATGAATAGTGTGGAAAAAAATGAATTGAGAATTGTTGTGTACCCTTTTCCACAATACAAAAACCAGGGGTCACCCAATGAAATGAATAGGCAGCAGGTTTAATACAAACAAGAGGAAGCACTTTTTCCACACAATACCCAATTAACCTTTGGAACTCATTACCATGAGATGTGATTGCCAAAAGTATAACAGGATTCAAAAAAGAACTAGATAAGTTCATGGAGCTTTTGGAGCTAGATAAGTTCATGGAGTCCATCAATAGCTATTAGCCAAGATGGTCAGGGATGTCATCCCCATGCTCAGAGCGACCCTAAACCTCTTCACTGCCAGAAGCTGGAAGGGGAAGACAGGCGTGGCTCATTCCAACTGCCCTGTTCTGTACGCTCTCACTGAAGCTCTGATACTGGCCACTGTCAGTCTGACCCAAATATGGAAATTCATATCTTCTTAGGCCAAACTCAAACAAATGCCCAACAATCTAATGCTAGATTTCACCCAGCTCCTCTTTATCTGTGCTTTTTTCCTTTCCTGAAATTGCTTATAGATAAATAAAAGCTATCACCTTTGTAAATGGCTTCCTCAGTACTGGGTTGATTCACTAAGGCCAGATTTACACTGGATTTTTTTCTCAATGTAATAACGTCAGTTAAGCGTGTGATTTTTTTTGTTTGTTTTACAACATTTCTATACTGACAAAAGCCCTAAAGTAGGCATAGTTATAGCACCAAAAAACCCACAAAAAAGTGCTTTTCCCAGTGTAGCTTATTTTGCTTGAGGAACTGGCATAATACCGGGAAACCTTTTCTACCGTAGACTAAGCCTAAGTGATCTCCAAACCCAGCATCAGTGTTCAAGGCATCCATGAGAAGCATATATTGCCATCCAGGTTTTCCAAAGCAGTGTATAGTTCCCTTGTGTATGGTACTGGCACTTAAGTTGTTTGTTATATGCAATGAAAATCCACGCTTTTACATTGAGTCCATTTTCCAGAGCAATAATTGTATTCAGAGCTCTTTTCATTTCAAAGGATTTAATGCCTTCAAGAGCTTCTTCCTACCTATGTGACACTAGTACTACCAAATCTGTGAAGAGTTTACAAGGCATCAATTCCTCAAGCAGCTGCCTGGCAGTTATTTTTCCCAGGTAGAGGTAACATGATACTCTAAAAGAGAGTTCAGGCCAAAAAAAAATTAAATAGAGAAAAATTAAATGAAGCAATAAAGCAAATCAATGACTCCATTCCCATATAGTGAATTATAAGAGGCTTGGGGGACACAACAAGATGTTCCATTTGCCACCTGTTTTATTGTTTATTACCATTCTTATTTTATGCTGAAATGTGAAGCCTTTTGCTGTTGCTATTTGCTGACCTTGTAGAGTCAGTGCAACAGTAAGAAACTCATGGAAGGTGCAGCAATACAGCAAGGGCCCTCTACCTGGATATTTAATAGCACAGTAAAGACTTTCCCCTAGACTGCCCAGATTTTTAGTGGCATGGCAAGGATGTTCTACCTGGATGTATCTGGCAATATTTGGCAACTGGGCTGGAGCTATGGCATGATGCCTTCTGGCAAGGGAATTCAAGCAGTTAAAAGACATTTTAATTTTGGCTAACGATATACCTATAAAAGTCATTTGCTTTCCAGAAACAAAGCACATTAAGCAAGAGAGACAAAGGGGCTTGATTGCTTTATTTTGACTGCTTTTTATTTTCTTTAGTGCAGAACTAACACTTCTCATTTTGGATTCATTCTCTGTCAGGTCTTCTGCTCTCTGTCAGCAAGTCTTGATATATTTTGTGCAGTGGAAATATTAACGTGCTTAAATCAAATCCAGCTATTCCTGCAGGATGGTAAAGTGCTGCTCTTATCTGTTCAGCGAATAGGATACTCTTTTAGCCACACCTCTCAAAGTGTCACTGTATTGAAGGGTCTCTCTCACTTTCAATTTAGAAATGCTGATGTTTTGTAACTTGGAATGAAAAAAATTCCCTTCGTGTTTTAAAAAAATGGTCACACTGATTCATAAATTCCTCTAAATTAGAAATGGAGACAATCCCATTCACTCCCAACTACCCCATCCTTTGGCCTGTTCAAGGTTGTTCCCCACAATATATTGGTCTAGTGCAGGGGTAGGCAAGCTGATTTTCAGTGGCACTCACACTGCCCGGGTCCTGGCCACCGGTCCGGGGGTCTCTACATTTTAATTTAATTTTAAATGAAGCTTCTTAAACATTTTAAAAACCTTATTTACTTTACATACAACAATAGTTTAGTTATATATTATAGACTTATAGAAAGAGACCTTCTAAAAACATTAAAATGTATTACTGGCACGCAAAACCTTAAATTAGAATCAATAAATGAAGATTCTACTTCTGAAAGGTTGCCGACCCCTGATCAAGTGACTCTAGTCCAGGGGTGTTAAGGCTGTATCCCTACTTTGAACTTTAGGGTACAAATGTAGGGGCCTGCATGAAGACTTTTAAGCTTAACTACCAGCTTAGTTTTGGTCCACTGCCACGATCCCAAAGCTAATTTTCTTTCCTGGGTAGCCTTGAGAGACCTTCACCAATTCCCTGGTGAATACAGATCCAAACTCCTTGGATCTTAAATAAGGAGAAATTGACCCTTCCCCCCTCCTTCCTTTCACCAACTTCTGGTGAATACAGATCCAAACCCCTTTTGGATCTTAAAACAAGGAGAGATTAATCAGGTTTTTAAAAAGAAGGCTTTTAATTAAAGAAAAAGGTAAAAATTATTTCTGTAAAATCAGTATGGAAAATAACTTTACAGGGTAATCAAACTTAAAGAGCTTAGAGGACTCCCCTCTGTCTTAGGTTTAGAGTGTAGCAAACAAAGATAAGCACTTTAGTAAAAGGTACATTTACAAGTTGAGAAAACAAAGTAAATTTAAGACGCCTTGCCTGGCTTTTACTTACAATTTTGAAATAAGAGAGACTTGTTTAGAAAGATGGGGAGAACCTGGATTGATGTCTGGTCCCTTTCAGTCCCAAGAGCGAACAACCCCTTAAACAAAGGACACACACAAAAGCCTTTCCCCCCCGAAGATTTGAAAGTATCTTGTCCCCTTATTGGTCCTTGGGGTCAGATGTCAGCCAGGTTACCCGAGCTTCTTAACCCTTTACAGGTAAAAGGATTTGGAGTCTCTGGCTAGGAGGGATTCCATAGCACTGTACACAGGAGAGCTGTCACCCTTCCCTTTATAGTTATGACAAGGGGTCTCAAACTCAATTTACCTTAGGCCAGTGCCAGACCTCAAATCCTCCCAGCAGGCCAATAATATCACTGAAGATGGTGTTCAGAAAAGAAAACATTTATATTGTATTTTTTATTTTGAATTTCTTAGAAATAATAAAACTGTCATACAACTTTATACAATTCTTCGCTTGTCAGAGAGTTTTTAGTGTTTGCCAGACACCTGGCAAAGCTTCAGTTCTGTCAGTTTGTTGATGTTTGGCCTCAGTGACTGAGCAGTTGAAACCTTCAGGATTGCAGCAAGGTGTGCATCAGATAGTTGTGTTCGGTATTTTGACTTGTTTATATTCATTGTGGAAAAAAGTGACGCTACCTCCATGGCTGACTCTGCCTGGCAACTAATGATGCTGCCTCCATGGCTGACTCTGCCCTGTGACTAGTGATGGTATCTCTATCCGTCTCCCCCAGCCAACGGGAGCTGCGGGGGGCGGCGCCTGCAGCAGACATTGCTGGCAGCGTGGCTGCATGCATCTCTCCTCCACGGGCCGCAGATGGCCCGTGGGCCGGGACTTTGAGACCCCTGCTCTAGTCTAATTGTAAATGGTCCATGTATTGGAGCTTCCACACCACTTCCCTTGGGAGTCTATTCTACAGGCTAGCACATCCAGTTCTCAGGAAGCTTTTCCTGATATTTATCCTACCTTATCTTTTTCTTAATATTATCCCCCTCCACTTAGTTATAACCATAGAGCCCAAGCTAAATAATTTCTCTCCCTGGCCCATGTTTACATTCTTCAAATATTTGTAGACAGTGATAATATTCCCCCACCCTTTAGTCCTTATTAGCCAAGCTACGCCTGTTTAGCTCTCCTCATCAGTGTAATTCTTCCAGCCCTTAAACAATATTTATTCTTCTTCTCTGAACTCCCTCCAGTTTAGCAACTGAACACTGTATTTAATTTGATTTCAGAGTAGGATAAAGACGGCCTATTGCCTCCCAGCTCCATGATGTGATCTCTTTACAGAGGACCGGAATCAAATACTAATTTGCTCTGGTTTCCTCCTAAAATAAAATAATCAAGTCACTTAAAGTTATAAAACTACCATTTTTTAAAAATAATTTTGGCTGCATTTTTAGGCTCCTGTATCACAAAAGCAGCTTTGTTTTTAAAAAATCCTGCTTATACCCTGTGGGAAAACTCTGACAGATGTTCTTTTTAGTGGGAGTGCTGCCTGCATTGCTTTCATATGAAATCAGGATCTCTATTCGTCTGCCACTCGCCACCCACCTGAAGTCCTAATCCTCTGTGGTATCACAGTTGGTTTCTGCAAGGCTGTGATACCACAAAGGATGGATTATGACCTTAGATGGGAAATAAGTCTCAGGACCAGGTGAGCTCATAAGAAATAAAGACCCTGTTTGAGTGTAAATGTCACCAGTCATAAAAGAAGCAAGAAATTCTATGTCCAAGATTACTGGAAAATTGTAAGCCTCTTCACTACATCTTTATACTCCCCTTGCTCTTTCTCCAAGCAGCTATATGCTTGCTGGCTGGCCACTGAGGAGAGAAGCTACTTATAGAGAGGTTTAGCAGTGTGGGACTGGGGACTAGAGAGCAGAAGGCCAGTTCCCACAGAGGTCAGTTTTGTACTTGGTAATTTAAAAAAAAAATGCTTTGGAGCTGGTTTGGGGGAAGGGTGTGGAAGTGAAAGTCACTCTTTCCCCCAAAATCCATGTATAGACCTGGGGCGGAAGCTTATTGAGGGAGCATGCAGGATCTACCACCCCTCCCAGGAGCAGGAACTGTGGTTAGGATTTGTATAAGGCTTGGTCTACACTAACCCCCCAAGTCGAACTAAGGTACGCAAATTCAGCTACGTTAATAACGTAGCTGAATTCGACATACCTTAGTTCGAACTTACCGCGGTTCAGACGCGGTCCACACGCGGCAGGCAGGCTCCCCGTCGACTCCGCGGTACTCCTCTCGCTGAGCTGGAGTACCGCAGTCGACGGCGAGCACTTCCTGGTTCGACTTATCGTGTCCAGACCAGACGCGATAAGTCGAACCCAGAACTTCGATCCCCAGCCGCCGAACTAGAGGCTGGGTGTAGACCAGCCCTAAGAGTTCCATCTTATGTGCAAAGCTAAGACTAAGACCTGGTTGAATGTGCAGGGTGAGGAGGAAATCTCCTGATAAACTGAGATAGTGACTCTTTCTTTTATAAAGCACTTCAAGATATACGGAAGAAAAACATTGTATCGTTATTATTATTATTATAGTTTTATTATTAAACTGGGATCTGAAAAGCTAGTTGGATTCTTTCTTCTTCATACACAATCACCAGTGATCATGATGATAATGCTATAACGTGTTCCATATGTAGATCTCAAAGTATTTTATTTTACAAGGTTGGGTAAGTGTCATTATCCCTGTGTACCGATGGCGTAACGGAGGCCCAGAAATGTGAAGTGACCCAGGGTCACATAGTCGCACAGCCAGAACTGAAACCAAGGTCAACAGTTGGAATCTAAATTTAGCTCTCAGATTTTGCTGATATGGGTGAGGCAGATGGGAATCAAGCTCTCTCCTTCAAGGGGATGACAGCACTTTAAATGCTTGGTTTTGTCTGTGCAGTAAGCAGATGTGACACAGAAGTTGCCCAGAGTGCAAACATAGGGAGCACCTAAGTGTGGTTTTTACAGTCTCTTTTCTTGCACTTCAGAGCAATGAGTTTTGCAAAGTACATAATCTGCATTTTGATGCAAATTTAAGAGGTAAGGATGTTGACATTTCTGTATGTTAAGTATGGTGCAGCAGCAGATTATAATTCCAGACAGGATGCCCATCTTTGAGAGCAGCTTCTGTGATCCTGCTCTCCAACCCAATGGAGATTAAACGCTTCATCCTCAGAACATTCCCAGTTGTGTGTGTTCTTTATATAAACACCACCACACAATTCACCACCACTGGGAGCATCTATTTGGGAAACATCCAGGACTGGAATAGCAGGGGGTAGTGCAGGTCAGGACTGAAGTGCATTGACAGAGCTGTGTATGGGGAGCTCAGGTCTAGAAAAATAGAAGCTGTTACAGGCCAAGAATGGTGTGTCAGACTAAGAGAATGTGGGGAAAGATTGCACAATACAGGCCTGAAATATGCCTTTCTTTAACCATTCCTACATCATTAGTTCATAGCTTCCCTGAGAAGCACTTCACAGACATCTTAGGGCTGACTGATAATTCTCCACAGGGCAGGCCAAGTAAACAGCCTTGTTGAATGTCTCCTGTGCAATGAATGTCATTCAGGCACCTTTTCCAGTGCTTATGCTCTTTCCCCATGTGCTTTAATGCTAACAGCAATAGAGCAGCCGAAGCACATGGAGATGGAGTGGGAGTGGCAGAAAAAAGACCTTCCACCACTTTTACTCCCTCTTCCCATTGGATTCAACAACCCAAAAGCACATGGGGGAGAGGGAGCAGAAGGGAAAGAACAGAAAGAGAAGGAACAAGAGAGAAATGAGGAAGAGAAGGAACAAAAGAGGAAAAAGGAGAGAGAAGGAATAAAAGGAGAGAGGGAGTAAAGAAGAAAGCTACAAAGAAAAAAAATTACAGAAAAAATGACTGCAATATGGTAGGTGTTTGTTTTCTCTTTTTAGGTTTTGTTTTGTTTGGGAGAGAGGAGGAAGGTACAATCCCTGCTATCATTCCTATTTTCTTCATTTGTCTCCTGCTGCTTCTTTCTACCTTTGTCTCTCTGTCCCTTTGGAGGTGACTGGCACCGGGTCCCTCGGTAACTCTTATCAGACTCTTTGGTCTTTCAGCCAAGTTGTTTGACCAGTTCCCTTGCACAGCATGCGAATTAGCCCATTTTGTACATGCAAACTACGGTGCTCACAAACTTTCTCCTTTAGAGAAAAGAACTAGTTGGCTTCAGACTAATGGACTGAAATTTCCATTTTCTCTCTCTCTCTCTCTCTCTTTAAAGACAATTCCTCGTCTTTCCAAGAAGATGAAGAGGTAGATATGGAGGCTGTCAACTGGCAGCTGAACAGCACCCCCATGAATGGGCACTCTCCAACCCCAACCACAGCTCGTTTCCCCAGCTGGGTGACTTTCGATGACAATGAAGTCAGCTCTGCTTCCCTCCAGAACCTTTCTCCCTTGAAAACAAGCACCCCACCAATAGCAACGCAGACTGCAGATGTGAACTGTAATCTTGCTGCATCCTTTAAGAAGAGGGAGCGCCCCAAGAGCACATTGGTGGACCTCACTAAAGTTCAAAAGCTAGATCTTTCCTCCTTAAGTAGGCTGCCTTCTGTTGGAACACCCCCCTGGAGTGCTACTAATCCCTTCCTGGATGAGTCTCTGAGGGATGTCCAACCCTCACCCATCAACCCGTTCAGCTCATTCTTAGAGGAACGAGATAGGCGTTCCCACAGCTCCTCTCTCTCCAGCGCTCCAGGCCAAAGCCAAAGAGACTCCCTTATTATCCTCTACCAAGAACCTGATACCATCAGCTTTGATGAGTCAAGCAAAAACTTAACCCACACAGATGCTGTCGAGCAGCTCAAGCAGCTCCGGATTGGGGATCCAGATCACCTGAGCAGCCCAACTCTACCTGATGATGACCCCCTGATGCCATTTGAGGTGGATGGCACATTGTTGAACTTGGCCACATCTCAGCCCAAGGATGGCTGGCCAATGATGCTCAGGATACCAGAGAAAAAAAACATCATGTCATCTAGGCATTGGGGGCCAATCTACGTCAAGCTGACTGCGAGCGGGTATCTACAGCTTTTTTATGAGAAGGGACTGGAGAAGCCCTTCAAGGAATTCAAACTTGAGATCAGTCATGAGATTTCAGAGCCCAAGCTCCAAAACTATGATGAGAATGGAAGGATACACAGCGTGCGTATAGACCGCACCATCTACAAGGAGAAAAGGAAGTATCAGCCTAAACCAGCAATCAGCCACGCAGCAGAAAGGGAACAAGTGATAAAGCTAGGCACTACTGATTATGAAGACTTCCTTAGTTTTATCAGCGCAGTTCAGGATATACTAATGGACTTGCCAGCCTCATCAGCAGATCTGAGCACAGTAGGATTAAACTATCAAGAGGAAGAAATCACTGTTGATGTCAAGGATGAGTTTCATGGCATCTTGGCCAAAGGAGACAATAGGATTCTCCAGCATAGTGTGCTGACACATATACATGTTCTCAGCTTCCTTTCTGGCCTCGCAGAATGCAGGCTGGGCCTTAATGACATCCTTATAAAAGGGAATGAAATCGTTGCACGGCAGGATATTATGCCCACCACTACCACTAAGTGGATTAAGTTGTATAACTGCCAGTTTCATTCATGTGTGGACGAGGAAATGTTTAACAGCTCCCACGTTATCCACTTTAATCCCTTGGATGCCTGCCGATTCGAGCTGATGCGGTTCAGGACTGTGTTTGCTGAGAAGACTTTGCCTTTCACTCTGAGAACAGCAGCCACTGTCAAAGGTGCTGAAGTGGAGGTCCAGAGCTGGCTGATGATGTCCACTGGGTTCTCCTCCAACCGTGACCCTCTAACTCAGGTCCCCTGTGAAAACGTGATGGTCCGCTACCCAGTGCCAAATGAATGGGTGAAAAACTTCCGCAGAGAAAGTGTCCTGGGAGAAAAGTCTTTGAAAGCCAAGGTGAACAAGGGTGCCAGTTTTGGATCAACCAGCGTGTCTGGTTCTGAGCCAGTAATGAGAGTAACTTTGGGAACTGCCAAATATGAGCATGCCTTTAATTCCATTGTATGGAGGATAAACCGACTGCCTGACAAAAACTCAGGTGAGTAGAGAGTACTGTGTCTGAGTGGATAAACTTAAAGGAAAGGTATATTTTGGGGGCTGGGGGACATTGGCGTTACATGGTACAGTGGATAAACCATTGTCCTTTTGGAAGGTTCAAAGGGGCATCAGTTGCATGAAATGGCTGGTTGTCTTACTCATCCTAACAGTGGTTTAATGTGTCTCACAAAGAAACACTGTTTTTGACAAAACCATTTTGGTGTAGCCACATGCAAATATGCCTTCCAACCATGGTTTTATCGGTGCATTCTGGGACTCTTGCCTAAGCTTTCCCATAATGCACTACACTGTTTCTGAGAACAGGTACTTTTTGGGTAACTTCCAAATGTAAGGCACTGTATTGTGTAATATCAGGGGGACCAGCTGAATCACTGTAGCTCCAGCCCTTGTGACTTCCTATCCACAATGTTGTAAATTGCACTGGTTCATCAAGACCTGAGACAAAGATCTCATTGCATGTGTTGCAACCAGCGCTCATACACGTACCAGGTATGGCAGTTGTGTGTGGACATAGGGCACTGTGTATACATTACAAGCTAAAAGTATTCCATGCAACAACTTGTGGCTACATCTTTCAACTAGTGTGGACAGGGACTAAGACCTGATTTAACATTTAAAGGGACACTATCAAGGTAAATCTTATAACTTAAAAAACCTGTCCTGCCCTGTATTTTTATAGTTATACCTTTAATTATTAACATTCAAGTAATCTGCAAAATCTAATTTACTTTTTACCACTATTACCATTTGTTCACTTTCTGCCCTTCACCCAGTTTGGGCAGTGAAATTTGACCATCTAGTTTACTTTCTGTTTATAGTGAATTACCCTTTCTGGTTCCCATGCCCTTGGCTAATGCAATTCTTTGCATAAACACTGTTTAAAACACTGACTTGTTCCTGTAGCTGCCTCACTGGGCAGGTTCCTGCATGTACTTTTTCCCTACAAGAGAAGTTCCATGATGCTCCAGACTTGGTCCTTTCTGAGAACATCTGTTCTCATTTGGCAGGAAGGAAGGAAAGCATTGAACCAGGTGCTTCTCACCTTTTGGATCACTTTTTAGCTCAATAAGGAATCCACCACAGAGTACAAACCTGGAGAGACATCACTCTGACAACAAATGAGGCTTGGAGAGTTTACTTTGGAGGAGAGACTAGAAGCGAAGAGTAGGGGGAATAAAAAGAAACATCAGGATGAAAGGCTAATCTCATGTCAATAGCAGCATCCCTGGAAAAAGCCATACTATCAGCCTGACCCTAAACACAAATAATTATGTGCTTGCTAGGAAAATCCCACTGTGCTGCCTGCATGACCCTTCAGGTCGGGATGAAGTTCAGTGACAATTCTTCTTCTCTGGTACCGTCCATCTGAGGATCTCAGTGTGCTTTACAGATGTTACAGGGGGGAAAACTGAAGCCCACAGAGATTAAGCATACGTCTGCGCTTCAAGATGGAAGGTGCAATTTCCAGCTCAAGTTGACATACCCCTGCTAGCTCTGATCAAGCTAGCATGCTAAAAATAGAGTGTAGCCCTGGCAGCGGGAGGGGCTAGCTGCCCCAAGTACATAAACATCCAAGTTGTTAGGCAAGTACTCAGGGCTGCTATCCCTCACACCACCACAACTATGCTCTATTTTTAGTGCACTAGCTCAGTTATTAGCCCAGTCATGTGTCCCTGAGTTGGAATTTACACCTCCCGTTCAAAGTATAGACATAACCTTAAGTGACTTGTCTAAATTCACACAGCATGTCATTAGCAGAATGCGCACAGATTCCAGAATTCTTGACTCTTTTGCCTGCTCAAACCATTAGTGATGCTCCCTTACCCGCTTTCACCTTATGTGAAATGTTAACCCAAGTCTCCAGTTCTTTGTCTTTGTCTCTGTCTGTAACCTTACATCTGCCTCCCAGCAGGGGAGGATGAAGCTGAAATGCAGTCCCTGCTGTTGGGGAGTCTTCCCACACAGTATTGAGCAGTAGTGACACATGGGTGCTAACTGACTGTCTGATACACCTGGGAGGAGGAGGAGTGCCCTGGCTGCAAACAGCCCCTCCTGTCAGGTCACATTTTGATTTGAGGGAAAGGAAAGGGGAGCAAGCATTATGACATGGCCACTGTATCTATGGGAGGTGGTGTGGGCGGGAATCCTAAAGTATTGGTGGAGGTACACCTCTACCCTGATATAACGCGACCCGATGTAACACCAATTCGGATATAATGCGGTAAAGCAGCGCTCCGGGGGGGCGGGACTGCGCACTCCGGCAGATCAAAGCAAGTTCGATATAACGCAGTAAGATTTTTTGGCTCCCGAGGACAGCGTTATATCAGGGTAGGGGTGTATATTTCTTGACAGCACTTATCCCATGGCTCTAGATCAGGGGTAGGCAACCTATGGCATGCATGCCAAAGGCGGCGCGCAAGCTGATTTTCAGTGGCACTCACACTGCCCGGGTCCTGGCAGTTGGCAGAGGCCCTTAGATTGCAAGTTTTTCACAGCAGGGACCACGTTTGTTTTCTCTCAAGTGCATCAGTGGCATTCTATAAACAATCAAACACTAGTTCAAATAAATGAACATTATGTTTGTTGTGATAGTTAAAGACCTTCCTTATTTGTCCTGTTGCCAGACAAGTAGGTTCAATGTTTAGTTTCATTCTCATGATGTTACGCAGTGTCCGAGTTTTTTTGTATTATAGGTGGGGCTAGTTGCACCACCTATCATTTAGGTTGCTTGACATTTTTACATGCCAGGCGTCTTCCTTTGGCTTTTTTTTTTTTTTTTTTTTTTTTAAACTTCAGCCAGAGAGGCATCAGAGAAAGAGGCTAGGGACTCATCGATTGTTTAGCCTATGTTAAAAAATTATTGAGATCTTTCCTCTGAAATGCTCTAGTGACCCCCATGCTTTGAAGCAGGGATTTCAAAGTTGGCAGGGGGTGGTCTTTGTATCAGGGATGTGCCATTTACCATTCACGTGAAAATTCACCATCCCTCCAGATGATTCAGCATGCTCTGCTCTCTCTGGCCAGACAGTTCCACTGGCCTTTGGAGGTGTGGATGTAATGCTGCCTCCTATCCACGTTCGTCTCCCTTTCTGGGGTGTTTCTGCTGACAGAGCCACAACATATACAATGTTGGGAAAGATTCCTTGTCCCCCCTCCCCTTGTGCATCCATGCTGTAGTCAGACACAGCTTGGTCCTTAACCTCTCTGTGCTTCAGTTCCCCCCACCCCAAACAGGAATACTTCCTTACCTCACAGTGGTGGTCTGTGGATTAAATATAGATAATGGGTACAATTTTCAAAGCATCTAAGTCCTGTTTTCAAAAGTCAATGGGACTTAGCCTCATAAGTGACAAGAGGCCCAGATTTTTAAATGTATTTACATATTATTTTTGAAAATGGTACTTAGGGTATGTGTCTACACTGCAATAGGGAGGTGTGTTTGCAGCCAGTGTAGGCATACCTGAGCTAGTTTGTCAAAGCTAGCTCGAGTAACAATAGCCGTGAAGCCGCAGCAGCACCAGCACTTGAGTATGTACTCAGGGTCCAAGGCAGGCGGGGCTATCTCTTGCAGCCGGTCATGCTGCCACAGCTTCACTGCTACTGTTACTTGAGCTAGCTGTGATCTATCTGGATCAGAGCTAGTTTGGATATGTCTACACTAGCTACAATCACACCTGTGGATTGTAATGTAGACATGCCCATAGGCTACATCGACACTGCAGCTGGGAGGTGTAGTTCCCCTCTCAGCTAGATGTATATGCACTACTCTGTTCAAACTAGTGTACTAAAAGTAGCAGTGTGGCCACGGTGGCACAAGCAGCAGCTCGGGCTCACCGTCCAAGTACATACCTGGGATCTTGGACAGGGTGGTACTTAGGCAGTGAGCCCAAGCTGCCACAACTACACTGCTATTTTTAGCACACTAACACAAGCACAGCGCACCGATCTGGGAATCACACCTCTCAGCTGCAGTGTAGATGTAGCCAGAGTCTCCTAAGTCATTTAGATGCTTTTTAAAAATTGTCTGCAAAGTGTTTTGAAGATGAAAAGCCAGAATTAAAGTTCAGCGGTGTTTAAAATATTTATTTTAAGTCCATTTATTGGAAAAAATAAAGTCATATTCTCCTTTTCTTTGCAACACAAGGAACAAATGAGTACAATATTATTTTAACATTTTGGGGGGTTCTTTGTGCTCTTTTAAATTAAACCTTTTCCTCCTCCTCCTGAAGCATGTCCTTTGATAGGCTCTTGACTTAATATACATGGAGAAGGCACAGCCCTTAAACCTTGTGCTCAGGATGTAGTCAACTGGAGTTTTCTTGGAAACCTGCTTCCAGTTGCTTTTCCATTATGGAAGAGCAAAGCCATTCTGGGTCCTTGAACCTTGACCCAAAACTTCCGTCAAGGCATATTTGAAGTCTGTAAAAGTTCAGTTAACACCCTTGTTCTTCATTGTTTTTCATCTATGCACACCCCCGTCCAACTGAAGATGGGAACACCAGTGGATTCTGAAGAACCTGTTTGTGCAGTATTTACTGTACGTTTATACAGTCCTTAGCACAATGGGACCCCAACCTGGCTGAAGCAATATAAAATATTTATTATTGTTGTTTATTATTTATTATTATTAATAATAATAATGATGATGTTATTTCTGGCTTGACCAGAAGCAGCATTTACCTTAAACTTCATTAGGAAGCCTTTGTGCATGATTGAGTAGTGTTTGTGCAGTGCTTTGAAAATACCAAATGCTCTGTGGATGGAATTCACCCCTCTGAAGAGGGACTTGCACAAGGCCTATAAATCCCATTTAAGCTCTATTTTGAGGGCTGAAGTGAGACTCAGAGGTGCTTAGGCATTGTCTAGTGCTGGCTCTCTGCACAGGGGTGAATTTCACCCTGTCAGTGCTAAGAGTTAGTACTATCATTGAAGATACCCTGCCTTGCTTTGCAGGCTCAGTGGGCTAGATATTTTGGAATAAACTCTGGGTGTGCTCATTGTTTGGGTAGTTGTCTGAACTGCTGGTCTTCCAGGGCCCAATCCTGCAAGCCCATCACGTATGGTACTCCCATTCTGCTCCATGTGGAGGGCTTTCAGGCTTCTTTCCACTCTTACTTCACAAACCCAATCTCCTGCATTCCTTTTTAGCTTCTCAGTGTGCATCTTGATCACCTGTATAAAAGGCAAATGCTCCCATAGTGATTGCAAAATAGATGGTTAGAAATTAAACATCACCATGCACAACCAGGTGGCCAGAGTCTTGTTGTGTCATGCATGGATTTGTTTTACTTAGACAAATGTAAGAATAATAATCATGCTTAGGATCAATCTAACACCCTTCAGCCAAGGTTCTCAAAGTGCTTTTGAAAGATACTATCCTCATTTTGCAGATGGAAAAATTGAGGCATAAAGAGGTTAAGTGACTTGCCCAAGGTCACAGTGAGTTGATGACAGGCAGGAATAGAACCCATATGTCCTAATGGTCAGCCTGTGCTCTAATGACTAGACCACACTGCTTTCCAACATGGCAGAGGGGACAGAAAACAAAATGTAATGCTCACAGATCACTACAATTTTAAACTATCACTTACATTGCCCTTTTTAAGGAGTGAGTATTGTGTATGGGGATGGAATAATGAACTAGAAGTTGGAATTCCTGGGTTCTGTTCCTAGCTTTGCCATTGACTTGCTGTGTGACCTTAAAGAAATCATTTAATTTTTTTTATTTTGTTTTCCTATCTATAAAATGGTTATAATATCTAGCTGAAAGGCCAATGTGATCCTCAGATGAAAGACATCATTGGACTGTGTACTGCAAGATCCTGCCTTTGGCTGTGCCCAATACCTGATGCGTCAGAGGAAGTAAAAAACTGCCCAGAGTACACCGGTGCTGTACATGGAAATAGGTTGGAGAATTCCTTCCTGATTCCTGTGGTGACTGGTTTATACCCAGAATTCTCATTCACTGAAGCCACTCTAGAATGATCAACTATCATCCCTGCAGCTTGTTTACTTTAGTCATCTCTGGAAGCTCCAGCTGCACTGTAGCTATTATGACTTCATAACTTACTCAGGCAGATTCTCTGTTTACCCCTGTTTTAAGATGCTTCTTCCTAGGTGTTGCCCTTGTTAATCTTCACAACAGTTTTAAGTTTCATTTTCTCTCTCTTCCCAGCTTCCGGCCATCCCCACTGCTTTTTTTGCCACCTGGAGCTTGGCTCTGACCGGGAAGTGCCTTCCAGTTTCGTCCGCTATGTGGATGTGGAGTTTGACATGCCCACCACTTCGGCGTCCAAAGCCACTGTTCGGTCCATTTCTGTAGAGGACAAGAGTGATGTCAGGAAATGGGTCAACTATTCAGCACACTATAGTTACAAGGTAAAGTGAGCAGCCGGCAGACACTGCGGCTAGCATAGCTGTTGCATGACTCATTTTTCTTTAGATGTATTTAATGCTGGTGAAAGAGATGATTTATCAAGGTGAGACAGAGTCAGAGGTGGGAGCAGAACTCTTGACTCCCAGCCCTGTGCTTAGACAATCCTAACTCATCGCGCTTTGAATTCCTGTATCCATCGCTGCCAAACAAGTAACTGTTGAGTGACACAAGGTTTCCCCATGCTTTTCTGTAGGAGTAGTACACACCTTTCTTTCTAGCTTCAGCAATTTTGCAGGTATTCTAGTCAAAAGTAAATATTTCAGTACTGTTAAATTGTGATGGGCTAATTCCTGAACTGGCATAAATCAGCATAGCGCTATTTGTTTCAGTGGAACTACACCAATGTGCACCAGCTAAAGATGTAGGGTAAAATCTTCAAAAATGCCTACGTCCTGTTTTAGAAATGACTTTCAATGAGACGTAGGCTCCTAAAGGCCAGATTTTTAAAGGTATGTTGGCACCTAAGTATAGTTGGTCCGGAATTTCTCAACACTTTTTTCTTTCTTTTCTTTTGGGGGGTGGGGAGTGAGAAGGGGGCAGATTTGTCAAAACCAAAATTTTTTGTGGAAACGGACCAGTTTTGACAAATCTTTTGTCTGGGAGTTTTCATGGGTCTAGGATGGAATTTCTGGTCAAAACTAGGAGAGATTCCAAAATAACCAATAGCCTGATTCAGAGGGACTTAGAACCTGGGTTTTCCACACCCCAGGCAACTGCCATAACCACTGACCTATAGAGTCAGAATGTGTTTGTCTCTGTTTCAAAGTAGGGAGGGACTAGAGCTTCCCGATTAAATGTCTGTAAGACTTTTTGATATGGGCAAAACAACATATTTTTTCTATAACCTTGTTTTCAGAAACGATGGAACCATTTTTGCTGAAATTTTCTACAACAAATTCAGCCTGAGGCAGATACTTGGCATGTAAAATTTCAGACAAAATGGTTAAATTTAGGCAAAGTTGCTAGCAGCTGAAAACAGGGTTCTATAATGGAAAATGTTGGACAACCTTAACTAAGGTGGTGCTACCAGCTCTGCCTGTAATAAGCCAAGATGGAGTAGAAAGATCCTGGTGTCTATCATCACTCCTTCTGGGAACCTAAGGGAATGGACAGCTAGAGTCTTGGGCATCCAGGACTTTACTATTGTTTTACATCATTTTGCTGGTGCCAGTGTTTGGTAAATCAGAAATACTTAGAGAGCAGGCTGTGGTGTGCCACAGAATTAGGTTTTCAAACACGTTTTAAAAGGGCTTTCTTCTCCCAAGGGTGTTCAGCCCAGCATGTTGACTTTATTTATGACTATGCAGAGATTGAGTGTTTATACACACATGGATCTGAACTGTTTTTATTTTACTTTTGAATGTTTTTAGTGTGTTAAACTGTATATGTTTCATTGTAAAATTTCTGGGATACTGTTGTAGATTGGTGCTATTTAGAAATACAGTTACTATTATTAATTAACAATATCAGATATGATCAAAACAAGAATCTCTAATCTAAATCCCTTTGAATTTCAGGGAGGCTTGGATTCAGATTTTATGATCAAAGTCTTCTGCAATTTTAGATTGTGGGTTTGGATCTAAAACCAGAAGGGGGATGATACCAGTATCAGTTTGACTGTATCCAAAGTCACTCACGGACAGTTCTTTTCATGATGTTTTGATCCCAAGTTGTGAGAAATTGTACAAAATTGCTGTCAGTTTGGATGAAACCACTGAGATCTGCTCAAAAGATTGAAGCATTGTTCAGTCTCTAAACTCTAGCCCTCATGTGACCTCAAACCTGAAATTGAAAACCCTGTACTAAACTTAATCCAGATCCAGAGCCCCATCCTCAGCCCATATCTAATTATAACCTGTGGTTGAGAGCAAGTAATTTCCCAGCCTCTGTGATAATCCAGAAGTTTGTGGCCTGAGAAGAACATAAAATCAGAAGCTGGTTAGAACTTCTTGTTCTTTTCTTTCCTTTTTCAATACAGATGTTTCCCCTCTTTTCTTTCTTGTCAGGTGGAAATAGAACAGAAAAAGAACTTGAATCTTGATCTGAAGGGAGCAGAAATTGAAAATCCCAAGGAATGTGCCATGCAGTGAAGGAAGACTTGTCTGCAAGACCCATGGGAGGAGCAGTAATGTCAACGGACCCAGCTGAAGAGAACTGCAACACATAGCTTCTGCTGTAAGAAGTACAAAGCAGTATTTTTTTAAAAAAATGCTCTTCAGTGTGACTGTGTCTTGAGTTTCCTGGCTCACTATGATCTGTATTTTGGCAGGAGGTTCATTGACGGTTTATTTAGAAGAGCTTAGGGATTTGCTGGAACATTTTAAATTCATCCAATGTATTGACAGAAAGACTTACACTACATTCAAGCCTGCCTTCCTTTCTGCTTCTTCACCATTTACCTTTCTGTACTGAAGTATGTTATGTCGACAACTGCAGCCAAAACAAAAAGCAACCCTGACCTCGCTTACAGTCTTCTCCTATCATTTGAATGTTTTCTTGTAAACTGGTGGTTTGGTCATCAGCAGAGCCTTTCCTTGTGATCTGCAGAATAAAACCTTTTGAGAGCTAAGCAATGGGGGAACTGGGGAACAGCAAGGGGAAAAGTGGTGCATGAAAAGGTCTTTCTTTTATGAAATAGTCAACAGAATAAAAATTTCCCTACATCCAGAACATAGTGAACACCAAGGAAATAAACAACAAATAATATAGCTGATTATCTGACTCTTCCCAATCATCTTTTCTTATCTCATCCTCTAAACCCAAGCACTAAAGTAATGCACATTTTAATAGGATCTTGACTAGTCATGAGAAAAAATCATTTGTTCTTAAGGTTTTCACTTGCTGGTCAGGTTTATGCCATTAGCTTGATTGAACATGTGATAGCTGCTTTTAATAGAGAGTGTGCAGTGGATAGCAGGGATAGAGCAGGGGCATTACTGAGATTAGATCATTCCTGCCTAGAAAGATATCTGAGGGAAATAGATTTTATTTTAACATTTTCCTGAATGGTTAAGTAGACTGGTTACTGGTTCATGTTGTTTGGACAGGAGGAGCTTGTGTTCCCGATACTTTGGAAGTCATTATAAGAAGTAAATGTTGTGTGTTCCTGTCCTTGCAATACAATGTTGCTTTCAGGTTTCATCCTAACAGCAGGGCCGGCTCCAGGCACCAGCTGAGCAAGCTGGTGCTTGGGGCGGCAGATTGTTCGAGGCGGCATTCTGCCCAATCCTAGGGTGGCACGGCCGCTTTTTTTATTATTATTTATTTATTTTTTGTTCCGCTCCGTCCACCCTGTAGAGGGCGGTGGCACGGAGAACCAGAGCGCCCTGCAGGGCAGTCCTCTTCCTTCCCTCCCTGCCGACCGGAGCGGAGCCCTCGCGGCAGGCGGCAGGAGGCGGCGCAGCGGGAGGGGCCGCGTGGCAGCGCCCCCGCTGTAGCCCTGGCCGCCCCCTTCTCTCTCTCTCCCGCCCGCTCCCTGCACCCGCGCTCCGGCCACGCCGTAGGGTTTTTTTGGTTTTTTTTTGCTTTGCCGTTCTGGCCGCCCCGTTTTTTTTGTTTTTGTTTTGCTTGGGGCAGCCAAAAAGCCAGAGCCGGCCCTGCCTAACAGTACTTCCTAATCCAAGAAAGCCTACAGTGTAACAAATGTGTGTACTGTAGACACAATTATCTTTTCAATCACACACTAACTGGGACTAAAAGCCCCTAAAAACACCTCTATCACAGTGAACTAAGGAAACCTCCTCTTAGCTGAAAGTAGTAGCAAGTCCCTCCCTTATCTTTTTCCTAGACCAGACTGTAGAAGGCAAAATCACTCATTCAATACACATTGCAGTTGAGTTGTAAAATGTTTACAATACCTAATTTTTACAGTTGTGTATCTAACCTGTTTGCTCCCCTGCCCAAAAGTAATAGTTTTTGATAAAAGAATAGTAATTTGCTAAATCATTTATCTTTTTAAAGGGATACTGTTGACTTAAATATCATACATTTTAAAAAATCCTTATGGTATTATTAACAACATGCTAATTCATTAAAACAGAGCGACTTTTAAAATTCTACATTTATTTTTCATTATTTGTGCACTTTTTACATTTTGCATTTCACTCAGTGTGGGTCATTGAAAATAGACTTTCATTTTGGTCCCTGGTTACTTTCACTGTCATTTCCATGAACAGTGTTGCTGTGTTCAGGTTCCAAATGCCACACGGGATTATTTACATTTGGACTAAAATTGTTTTCATTAATTTTTTTTAAAAAATCATGAGACCCCTTCTAAGGCCCTCTTTCTATATGCACCTAAATTTTAAGCCTAGAGTAATCTGATGATGTCCTTTTAAAATCAAAATTAAAAAAGAAAGGCTCATCTTTTTCTTTAGGTAGCAATAAGGCTACAGCATCTATGGCAAAAGAACATTTCTAAAAAATAATTCAGGGCCCGATCCTTCAAAGACTTATTACTGGGCATGGAGCTTTCAACTGCAGGTAGTCCTAGTGAAGCCCAAGGGTCAGCTCCAAGCACTTCGTTTCATAGTAAGTATTTGCAGGATCTATCTGTAAATGGGAACACTCATACCCACCTTTGTAAAGCATTTAGGGAGCTGTGGATAAAAAGCACTTTTGAAGTGCTAAGTATTTATGACATAGGGTTGCATAAAGTTAGAGAGATATGCCTGAAACATCCAAACAGTCCCTGACACTGGGGTGAAGGAAGATTCAAAATCTGAACCCATATCCAAATTTCTTGATTGACCCTTACACTGGGCTGGCTAGGAACTTTGTGGCTCAGGTCCATCTCTGTATAAAATAAGACTTTCCTCCTAAAACTCAAAACAAACTGTTGTTCAAAAAAGTTTAGGTAACTTTTGTTCCCCTTATTTTCTATTTTCACGGTTGTCTCTAGAACTCCAGTTTCTGGTAGGGTGACCAGATGTCCCAATTTTATAGGGACAGTCCAGATATTCGGGGCTTTGTCTTATATAAGTGCCTATTACCCCACACCGCTGTCCCAATTTTTCACACTTGCTATCTAGTCATCCTAGTTTCTGGTAAGGCCCAGAAAGAGAAGTAACAAAATACAAGAAGTGAATGTGTTCTCAGGATGTTATTGAGGAACTATCGGAAAGCTCATGTGAAAGAGGCTGTTCTTATTAAATTTCTAGCCCAGATTTGCAGACCCAAGAGGTTTGGCTACCTTAGATCAGTATATGAACTTTTGCATGCTTTCCCCAACCTCTGAACATTTGGAAATGCATCCTAGTGACAGTTAAATATAAGAAATAATTAAGCAACAAGATTTGACAGGCCTTGAACAGAGAGGGAACTTGAACACAGTTCCCCTTCTCTGTTTTATTTTAAGAAGTTTAGCATATATGGAAGTCCAGCCACAGGACAGATACTTTCCAACAAATGGGATTCATAGATTCATAGATTCTAGGACTGGAAGGGACCTCGAGAGGTCATCGAGTCCAGTCCCCTGCCCGCATGGCAGGACCAAATACTGTCTAGACCATCCCTGATAGACATTTATCTAACCTACTCTTAAATATCTCGAGAGATGGAGATTCCACAACCTCCCTAGGCAATTTATTCCAGTGTTTAACCACCCTGACAGTTAGGAACTTTTTCCTAATGTCCAACCTAGACCTCCCTTGCTGCAGTTTAAGCCCATTGCTTCTTGTTCTATCCTCAGAGGCTAAGGTGAACAAGTTTTCTCCCTCCTCCTTATGACACCCTTTTAGATACCTGAAAACTGCTATCATGTCCCCTCTCAGTCTTCTCTTTTCCAAACTAAACAAACCCAATTCTTTCAGCCTTCCTTCATAGGTCATGTTCTCAAGACCTTTAATCATTCTTGTTGCTCTTCTCTGGACCCTTTCCAATTTCTCCACATCTTTTTTGAAATGCGGTGCCCAGAACTGGACACAATACTCCAGCTGAGGCCTAACCAGAGCAGAGTAGAGCGGATGATGGAGACTCAGAGGTTTCTGTTCTTGCTTCATCTCTCTCTCTTTTTAATTCAAAATAAGTTAATGAAACTAAGACCATAAGACTGATTCTGATCTCACTCATACCGGTGTAACTCAGTAGTAGCTCCTCAGAAGCCAATTGGAGTTCAGTGGATGAAATTGGGTCATCTATTCTTGAAAAACTATTTTAATCCCCATTTGATTTCTGCAGAGCATCCTTGATACTTTTATATTTATGCAGTCAGATTTTCCAGAGTTCAGCACCAACTATCAAAGCCAGATTTTCAAAGCAACTTGCCTCCCTATTAGGCACCAGAATAAATGGCCAGATTTTCAAAAGAGCATTGAGTGCTGGACTCTTTTGAAAATCTGGCTATAAGTGTTGCAAACTGGGGGGCTACTAGATGGTGGGAACTCTTTAAAATCTAGCCTGAGGGCTGAGCACTTGAACATCTGGCCTTTAGTGCCTTCAGAGGGCTACACTGTCCTTGTGTGATGTGGCCAGTGCCAGCTTTCCTCAATGGCAGTCTGTCTTTCTATCTCATTCTTTCTGCTAGTGCGCAGTTATGCATGAACCATGTTCTCCATTCACAGGGCACACAGCAGTAATTAGGATAAAGTACTGGTTGGGTAGGGGGAAAAAATCAAAAATTTCATCAGACCTTAGAACAGCAGAAACGATTTAGACGCAAGAGGTTTGTATGATAGGAATAATTATTCCACCTCTGGGAAGAGGTCCCTTTAAATGCCTTCTATTAGGTACACCCTTTGTGGGTGACACAATCTCTGCCTTTTGATCTCCCTTTGAAGTGCTTATAGTTCTGGAGTGCAACATGCAAAAAAAGTGCCTTCAGTGCACCTGTACATTTATTTCCTGAAGCTATTTCCACTCTGACCCTCCTGTTTTCTTTTTCAGTTTCATTTTTGGAGAGTAGTGGTACTTGGGGTGCACTGTGGTTGCTAACGTTTTTTTGGGGAAAATCCACACCAGGTTTTAGAGAAACAGACAACATTTGATCAGAGTGATTGGAGACTAAAGTCCTCCCCTCCTCCTACTCTTACTGATACATATTATATTTAATAACTCTAGATATTGTGCTGATAAGAACAAAGGAAAAAAGGCAAATTCATCTGAAAAATACTCCAACAGATTGACGATACCTGCTGCATTTGAAAGTTATTCAAAATTAAAATGATAATCCCCACTAAAGACTGGGGAAATTTTAGGGCTCTTCACTGCATGCATTGTCATCTGGGCAGTGCTGAGATATCATAGCATCGTGACATACATTATCTTCTGGCAGGGAGCTGGCTGGAATACCTACTTGACAAGACAATCCAAGACTTAAAGGAGCCACATGTCCTCTTGACTCACGAGCTGCCAAGAGTCCCTCCTGATTACCTCACTACTGATGAAAGGATCAATTTCATTGCAAAAGGTCCTGAAAGTGAAAGAAGGGGCACCAGAACCAGTAAAGTCCATCTCTGGAGCCCAATTACTCTGTCAGTTGCTTGCAGGAAACTCTCATTGATTTCAGTGGCACTTAGCATACAGTGGCACTTGGCCCTGATGTGTTACCTTTATTCTATGGGTTGGCAGATTTTAAAAGATGATACTGCCTAGGTCAGCCTTTACAGATTTAGCCTACATGGTTTTCATCAGTCTAGGAATTAACGGAAGCCACTGATCAGTTGAAGAAATACACACCATCTGCTGCCATTTAGCCTAAAGCAACCTGCTGTGAGCTTTGAAGCCTTCTGGGACAACAAAATTTAAGTTGTTCCTAACCTTCCTTATGCCTCATCCATCCACACAATTCAGAACCTCTTGCACTATTGTGATGGACTGATCTGATTATTTTGTAACATGTTCCTTTCTTTTTGTTTTGTAAAATAGGAAAGTCTACACACTGGCTAACTCTGTAGAGGTGGTTTAATTATGTTGTGATGTTGTTGGTTTTTTTAGCAGCTCTGGAGTGGGATATAATTTTTGTTTGAACTGTGGGAAAACTGTTAAATAAATGTAAACACAAAACAAAATCCTCACATTTTGATTGTGACATTGAACTTGTGTCCTGTATCCTCCATATCCTGCTGCTCTGAGCACACTGTGCTATCAACCAAGGGCTCCCTCTAGGAGAACTGTTTTGAGAGGTACAAGAGGAGATGACATAACCTGGAAATAATGGGGTGATACAAAGAAAGGGAATATTTCAGCTGAATAACCAGTGAGATTGGTTAGACTGCGGGATAGTATCCAAGGGAAATGCTAGGAGAGGTATCACTTAAGCCTTTTAATGGATGCACAAAGCTGTAATGATATAACATAGGGGAGAATCCTGCATTTGTGGGTATAGTCAGGAACAGGTGACCTGCTCTAAGTAGGTCTTTACCATCTCTAATTTAGAAGCTGCAAAAGGGCATGAATAAACATGAGGGCAGCATCTGCCTTCCCAGTCCCCAGCACATTTTTAAATGACATGAGGAAGACTGCAGGGAGGAGAGGAGTGCCTTAATGAGAGCATTTGAGGCTGTAATTGAGGTTAAAGTCCTGTTTACAAAGGCCTCTGCCATAATTCTTGGGATGTTTTGAAACTTGGAGAAGCCATATCAGTTGAGTGCGCTGCAGCTTCTGCCAAGGTCACTGGGGCTGCTGCCCCTGGCTGTTTCTCACTCCAGGCACTTCCTACATCAGACTGAAGACCTTGGCTGTTTTATAAGCCAAAGAAAACTAGTCTTCCCTCATAAGGGCTGTTCAGCCACAAGGCTGATTTGCTATCATCCTTCCCAGTTCCCCCAAGTATGTGGTAAAACTGAGGGGAATTAAATCAATGATTTTCTAGTGTAGTGCAATAGAATTACATGTGGAACGATTCCACACAGCTGCTGTTCAAGCAGCAAACAAGCCATTAGGTGAAGTCCCTTTAGCAGGCAACAAGATGGAATGTTGGAATCAGAAAGTTCCATGGCAGTTGGAATGGCAGTTTACTTATTTATTTAGAGCTACAAAGACAGTTGGAAGTGGTAGTTTTGGGTCAGATGGTTGGTGTTGGACGTGGACGGGTGAGCATGGCATCCTAGTAACATTCTGTGACGACTCTTTTACAGCTGTAGGTCAAACTGGAGGGAGAGGTTGAAAATTGCCAAAGACATAAGAGAGGGGAAAGTAATTTTTGAGAAGAAATCCCTTGCAAAAGATTCCTCTCTCACTTGCTTCTATGAAGTTAGAGAGACTTGTTGGGCATGGTCAGTTCCTCAACTATACCAACAGGGAGAGTGCTCAGGTTAAAAAAATAAATAAAATAACACAGAGGAATTCTCTCGCCAGACTTGACAGAACTACCCAGGAGTTCTGACTTCTGCCCAAAGCAGTAGATCCACTGCAAGAGAAACTGCAGACAAGAAAACTAATTTTGACTTTCAACCTTAACGTGAATTGGTCTTAACAGGACAAATATGGCTTCCTACCTGTCTGTCTCCCTACCTTTGAAAAAGTTTTGTTTGAATCAGACTGCTGAAAGCAGGAATAAAATCTTTTTTTTTTTTCAGGTGGCTATCTATTCTTTTTACAGGAGGAGAAAATAAATGTTGGAACCCCAAGTTTTCATGGTAGTTGGGAAAGCTGTTCTGAGCGAATGATGTAGAGGGTTTGTGGTGGCAGGGGAGTAAAGGAGAGGAAAACATGGCAGCATACTTTGAGGTTATAATCTCATCAGAGAAATTTGATATTGTTTCACAAAGTCCTATGACCAGGCCAGAGACTGAGTGCCCTGGAAAATGTGACTGAAGGAGCTGCAGAATCTGCCTGTCACTCAAAGATTGACACTGGGAATGAAGGACAAGGCAAGTGAAAATTCAGGGCAAAAACTACAACAAACTTGAGGATTTGTATACCAATATGATTGGAGTTGGACCTGCACCACATAGTCAAGACTGATTATTGGATGCTACAGTGATAGGTGCCCTAAAAGATATCTTAAATAGACCCAGATCCAACTTTGAGGGTGTCCAAATTCTGGGGTCTTATCTCTGTGTTGTATAGAATGGGTTTGGAGATTGAGTACTAATTAGCAAAGGGAAAAGCAAATTAGAGTAACAGAATTTAAATGTGTTTTTATTTTGTGTGTTTTACCCTGGGGGACCAAGGAATTGCTCCTGAGCAGGAGACTGGGAGTTGGGATTCTAATCTTCAACCTACCACTTACTCAGTGAGCCAAATTCTAAGATGACTTTGCACCCCTTCATGGGGTTTCAGGAAGTGTAAATTAATGCAGAATTTGGTCCTCTGTGAGACCTTAAATGTCAACTGGGCCCAAATTTTCAAAAGTGGGCATTAATTTGGGTTACACTAACAGCCATAATGAGAAGGTTATCCTTACTAGATAAAACGGTTGAGATCATTTGGTCACAGTGCGTGGTAGGGATGCTACAATATATATTAGAAACAAATTCATTCTTGCACTGGGAATGGTTTGTTTCTGAACTATCCATCTGAGATCTCCTCCCGCCACCTTGTGGCCAGATTCTAAAACTGACATTCCCTCAATGTGGAAAAGAAATGGTATTGTTATGAAGCCACCGTGAAGGTTGTAACTAGCTTCCTGTTATTAGCAGGGAAATCTTTTGTGTATGATTTTCTGCCTAGAGAAGAGTTTCGTTTTTATTTAAAGTTGGGGGTAATTGAACAAGACAATACCAAAATATGTCAGTTTGATACATCAGTGGTAAATCACATCTGCTTGCATTTTCCTAATTGTTCTTTGACAAGTGTGCGTCCTGACTTGAAGCCACATCTACTGATTCTCAGCTGTGTCCTTTAGCCACAAGATCATATTTTCCCTGCAAGGTCCCCAGCAGACTTTATAAAATTTGCAGTGGCCTTTGCATTCTTTACTCTGAATGTCTCTGCTCATTGGCCTTGGCGGTCTCTGCTCCTTAGCAGTCTCTGTTGACATCAAGATGAAATATTGCATGTTGGGACATGTTGTGTCTATAAGGACACGTGTATTGTTTCTTTAAATTGGTAGCAGAAAGCTAGGCAGGAGCGTGCTGGGGAAAGTTCTAGGCAGACGTTTTACAGTGAAGTGGAAAGAGTGAGTACAGTACCTCACAATAAGCATAACGCTGTTGTGCTTATTCTAATAAGGTTCTTATTCAGGATTGGAAGAAAGTGACTCATTCTGTGATTCTTCACAATTGTCACATGACTGTGTCTTCCAGCCTCACTTCCATAGTCAGGTGGCCTTAGCATTTGGCAAAGGGACCATGCTTTGGTCACCCCTGGTTTCATACAACTGGTTGAATGATGCAGGCAGAGGACTTTAAAACTGAAGTGATAATGTAACTTCTGCTGCTTCACATATAAGATGTTAACCTTCAGCTCCTTTGGCAGCCAGCCAGTTAAAACACTGAAGGCAGCCAAGCCAGGCCCAGTGTACACACACCCATTTAGATGCTGCCTAGGACATTAGTTTCAGTGATGAAAATGAATGCAGTTCAGGTAAAGTCACTACTAATGCGTCAAGTTATTTTCCACTGAACAGAACACCAAGGCAATAAAGGTGACAAGGTTTCCTGCAGCCAGACAAATGCCAAGGCATTTATTGAAAAGAAAGGAAACTATGGTAAGATTTTCTTCTCCTCCCCTCACAGAAGTTCAGGAGGCCCAGCATGCAGCCTGTGGGGGAGGAGATAAAAAAGTGACTTTAAACTGCCTTTGTGCTACCAGTATTTTGGAACAGCCTGTACCTGCCCAGACCTTAATGTAACTTAGGCTGCTCTGATTTATGATCTGTATCCCAGGGTCTCCTGTGTACCTTGGGAAGCACAGAACAGTGATACTGTGGTGTGCATGCAGCATGTTCTCACCACATGCTCTCTCTCTCTTTCCCCTTCCTTGGCCTGTCCCGACATACAGTCTATCCTGGGGCAAGGAGCAGGATTAATGAAGAGCCTTTATGCCAGAAAGCCCCCCATGCAAGGCTTATTCTTAGTTACTGCACCCTTTAAGGTCCCTTTGCACTGCCAGAGCAATATAAATGAGAATCAGACCCTATGATGATGATTTAGTTGGGGTTTGTCCTGTTTTGAGCAGGGAGTTGGACTAGATGACCTCCTGAGGTCTCTTCCAACCCTAATCTTCTACTATTCTATATATGGCATGCCTAGGGAAACTAATAATTCTAGCAGATCATAAGCCAATTAGTTAACACTTTGTAGTATGGCTAACTCATCTGCAAATGCGGGTCTAAGCATTCCAGAACACAAACAATTATGGAGTGTCTAGACTAGCATTTACAAAGATTTTAGTTAACTTGAGTTAACTGGAAATCAATTAAACTTGAGTGATGACAGGATCACAAACTTTAGTCTAGATTTAGCATATGAGGAATCCTGCCTCGTCTGGCAAGGTCCTCGTGGCAGACATACTAGACAGTGGCTGGGCCAAATGCAAAGGTGATGTGTAAGAGAAGGTGTAAGTTATATTTAAATAAGCAAGGGCCAGATACTTCACTCACTGATGCTAGTGTAAATCAGGAGAAACTCTATAGCAGTAAATAAATTATACAGATGGCAAAAGCCTAAAGGCCCTGAGTAAATATGTGTAAGGGAGCCTAAGGGCTTGTCTAGACTAGAGAAATTTGCACTGGTGTAACTACATTGTAACATCACTGCAAACCTGTAATGTAGAGACGCTGAACAGAAGCAAAACAAAGCTTGCACCAATGTGACTTACCCTGGTAACTTACACTGGTGCTGCACATCTACACAGGAGATTTGCCCTGATTTAGTTACACCTAGGCAAAAACCCCAGTATACAGTAGTTAAGTCGATTGGGCGGGTCTACACTACACTCATTGTGTTGGTGGAGTGCGTCCTCATAGCAGCACTTGCATTGTTGCAGAGAGCAGTGTGCCCTGGGTAGCTATTCCACAGTGCAACTTGCAGCAGGGGTTTTGGGGAAGGGCTTGCAGTGCCTCATGGAACCAAAACATTGTCGCAGGGGGAATGGGAACACAGCTTCAACCTCCCATGATGCAGTTTACTTCCTCCCTCTCTCCTTTGATATCAATGACAAACAACCCATACTTTTTCACCCTTTTTTTCAAAAGGCTGACTTAGCTGCGCGTACACCATAGCCCGAAAAGTGAGGACCCTGCTCAGCTGTGCACTCTTGTTGTGAGCATTACAAACACCTTGCACCTTTATCTGAAGTATTTCTAGAGCCAAGACAGTTTATTTTACCGGTTTATTTTTTGGAGGTGGTAAATCCTCCATGGGAGTTGTTGTGATCCAAGTGTGCAGGGCCATTAATCGATTCTGCTAAGAAGAGTAGTGACTCTGGGCAACGTGCAGGACATGGTGGATGGTTTTGCAACAATGGGGTTCCCTAACTGCGGTGGGGCGCAGACCACCTTGGCGCCAGACCACCTTGCCAAAGAGTACATAGAGTCCCAGAGGCGTTCATTATCTCATTGAACATGTCATCGTGCGTTCTCTTTTTCCGTTTTCTAATCTGCGAAAACCTCTCCACCAGTGTGGAGGATAAACTGAAGGCCAAGCTTTCCACTGTAAGGCATGCACAGCACAAGGCAACCATAGTACAAAATTGCTATGTAAAAATCACTCCCCTTATTTCACTGAAGTATCCGGAAAATCTGAGTATGCTGAGTATGGCCCAGGGATATGGGTGATGGGCCTTGTGCTTCAACTTGTGGGTAACCTGCACAAGAAGTACATGTGGGCAGGTGGACAATGCCCCCTCCCTTTAGCAACATGTATGGTGCACAGAGACCGGGGACCAGTGTTAAGCCTCCCAAAGTGCAATATGTGGCCGAGGCGGCTCTGGGGTGGGGGTGGGGGTGGGGGAGAGTTTGCGGCCACGAGAGAACACAGAAACCCCCCCTTCCCTTGACACTGCTGTTAGCAGTTGCCCTGGGCTTGCAGATTCTTAGGTCAATGCTGTCCCCTGCCACCCAAACCACAGGCATGTTACGGAAACCGTGGGTGGGAGAATCACATGCTCTATTGTGTGTGGTACAAGCACTTGTAATGAAAACTTCCACCATTTCCTCTAGGTGACCCTGTGTGATATCAGTCTCTTGAGGGTAACAGAGGTGGCAGGGGAGCAGATGCTGCGAGTGTCTGGGTACAGACCTGGTCCTTATGCTGCTATACCGTGTACCTCAATGATGCCACCAGAATTAATACTAGAGTGGTGTGGGAAATTGTCCTACCATGGTGGAAGAAATAAGAAATCTTCTGCAAAGGATTGCAGAGTACCTTCATAAAAGTTTCCTGAAGATCTCCATGGAGGATTCCTGGGCCATCCCAGTGCACATAAACAATCTTGTCTGAGGGGCACCCTCTGCATAGCTGGAGCGGCGACTGGGAATCAGATACCCACTGCATCTCACTTTTTCTTCATATTAAACATAAAATATATGAGCATGAAACCCCCACAGTTTGATTGGAATTGCATACTCATCAGAGGTTCCTTCCCCAGCATCACGCTCGACCACAATGCTATCCTGCGACTGGCTGGACTGCTCCAGGGTTAAAAATAGTCCTGGCTCTCAGGGAGAATGGATTCCCCTCTTGCCTGCCTCCCATTCTCCTCCTCTTCCTTGTCCAAAATCTCCTCATTGTTGCCTGAGGTGGCCCAGGATTCAGACTCCTGTGAGGTATCCACGCTGCATTTGGGGGTAATGGTGCGGTCACCGCCAAGAATCGCATGCAGCTCATTGTAGAAGCGACATGTCTATGGTGGAGAACCAGAATGACTGTTTGTCTCCCTTGTCTTCTTGAATGTCTGCCGAAATTCTTTGATTTTCACACGGCACTGCTGTATGTCCTGGGTGTAGCCCTTCTCCTCCATGCCCCATGCAATCTTTTCTTAGATGTCTATGTTTCTACAGCTGGATCGGAGCTGTGCCTGCACAGTCTTCTCCCCATAGACCAATAAGATTCACCACCTCCTGTGTACTCCAGGCTGGAGCACGATTGTGGCATCGAGTCCGCATGATCAGCTGGGCTGGCGAGCTCTCCACACTGATCAAACAGGAAATGGGAATTGAAAAGTTCCCAGGGCTTTTACAGGGGAGGGGCTATTTCTTGTGTACCTGACTGCTGTGCAACGGAGTTGAAAACGATCATCAGAGTGGCCACAGTGGAGTATTGTGTGACACCTCCTGGAGGCCAATTCAGTCAACTTATACAACGCTGCATCTACATTGCCAAGTACTGATTTTGCCCCAAATCCCTAAGTGGCCCCCTCAAGGATTGAACTCACAACCTTGGGTTTAGCAGGCCAATGCTCAACCCACTGAGCTATCCCTCCCCGTGATTACTTTATATTATTATTTTGATTAAAATATTTGCACTGTAAAAAAGATAAACAAAAGAAATTGTATTTTTCAGTCACCTCATACAAGTACTCTAGTGCGATCTCTTTATCGTGAAAGTCAACTTACAACTTTTTTTTGTTATATAACTGCATTCAAAAGCAAAACAATATAAAAAATTTAGAGCCTACAAGTCCACTCCACCCTACTTCTTGTTCAGCCAATCACTAAGACGAACAAGTTTGTTTCCATTATGATTTACGGGAGATAATGCTACCTGCTGCTTATTTACAATGTCACCTGAAAGACAGGCATTCACCAGGCACTTTTGTAGCTGGCGTTTCAAGGTATTTATGGGCCAGATATGCTAAACATGTTGGAGGTGATCACTCAAAATGAAGTGGGCAATTGAGGGTTACATGCATTACCCCTTCTGCTTAACAATCTGTCCCAATTTGTATTTAGCTCAGCTGCTCAGACACTGCTTCCTTCCCCAGACCTGAAGAAGAGCTCTGTGTAGCTCGAAAGCTTGTCCCATCCACCAATAGAAGTTGGTCCAATAAAAGATATTACCTTACCTACATTGTCTCTTTCATATCCTGGGACCAACACAACTACAACAACACTGCAAACTACTGTTAGTTAGTACATGTTGGCTAAAATGTGCTAACATCACACTTTAAACCCTCATCAAGCCAAGGCCTAAACTTGAGTTCCCTCCATGTTCATCTTTACTCAGATGAGTAGGCCTATTGATTTCAGTGGGGCTGAAAGAGTAAAGGTGTCAGAATGGGGCCCTGAAATCCTTACTCCATTTTTACTCAGGCAAAATAGGAGTCACTGGGAATTTTGCTGAAGTATAGACTGTGTCAAACTCTGAGTAAAACTTCAGGATTTTCGCCTATCTGAACAAGAATCAATTGATTCACCACTCAAATGCAGATACCACTTGCCATTATGCAAACTAAAATGCAAGAAGGACCTGCTTTTTGGGCCAGTGACCATCTTTTCATTGTGTACATGTACAGTGGCTAACACAATGGATCCTCTAGGGATTACCACAATACAAATAAACAATCATTCTAATTATTGTATGTGATTTCCGGATAGTAGTGGGGAGAAACTAAAATTCTGATGGTGAAGAGCCTGCCTGTGAATGTGTATCCTACTCTGTGGGGTGAAAGAACACCCTCAAGTAGCATCAGTAGCAACCCCGTGACAGCACATTCCTTCGATACTGCCCAGCCTTTGTGCTGTTTAAGTGACAGATTAGTCAAACACTCAGGCCTTGGCTACACTTGCGAGTTACAGTGCAATAAAGGAGCCCCGGGCGCACTAGCTCATTACCCGTCCATTCTGGCAAGAAACGTAGAGCGCTCTGACACCGTGGCTACAGTGCAGCTGGTATTCCACCTCAGCGAGTGGAATAATGTTTGCTGCACCCCTGCTAGAGCGCTGCGGCACCAGTGTGGACGCCCTGGTCCTATAGTGCGCTCTGATCGGCCTCCAGAAGTGTCCCACAATGCCTGTGCTAGCCACTCTGGTCATCACTTTGAACTCTACTGCCTGCCCTCAGGTGACCAACTGACAGACCCGCCCTTTAAATTTTCTGGGAATTTTGAAAAATCCCTTCCTGTTTGCTCAGCCAGGCGTGGAGTGCTATCAGCGAATCATTCCTGGTGACCATGCCTCCACGCGCCAGGCGAGCCCCAGTATGGAGCAATGGCGAGTTGCTGGACCTCATCAGTGTTTGGGGTGAGGAAACTGTCCAGTCCCAGCTGCGCTCCAGCCGTAGGAATTACAATACCTTCGGGCAGTTATCAAAGGACATGATGGAAAGGGGCCATGACCGGGACGCATTGCAGTGCAGAATTAAAGTGAAGGAGCTGCGGAATGCCTACCACAAAGCCCACGAGGCAAACCGCCACTCCGGTGCTGCCCCCGCGACCTGCCGTTTCTACAAAGAGCTGGACGCAATACTTGGGGGCGACCGCACCTCCACTCTGGGGACCACCGTGGACACTTCAGAGCCCAGTGCAACAAGGCAGGAGGAGGAGGAGCAAAGCGGGAGTGAGGGTGCTGAGGTGGAGGAAGACACCCAGAATCCCTAGATGCATGCAGCCAGGAGCTGTTCTCAAGCCAGGAGGAAGGTAGCCAGTCGCGGCGGCTGGTGCTTGGGGAAGGACAAACACCAGAGGAGGTTCCCGGTAAGCGGCTTTTATTTTGGGAAGGAAGTTATTCGGTGCGGGCTCTTGGGGCGAGGAGGGTTAGGGATGCATGCATGCCTAGATGTAGAATAGGGTGTTGATATGCTCTCTGACATCACAGTAATCGGCCTCAGTGATCTCTTCAAAGGTCTCATCCAGAACTTGGGCAATGCTCTTGTGCATGTTTCTTGGGAGAGCCACTGTGGTCCTTGTCCCAGTCAGGCTAACTTGTCCACGCCACTGTGCCATGAGGGGCGGGGGGACCATTGCTGCACACAAGCAAGCTGCATATGGGCCAGGGCGGAAGCCGCATTGCAGTAGAAGACCCTCCCTTGCTTCCCAGGTCACCCTCAGCAGCGAGATATCTTCCAGGACGAACTCTTGTGGAAAATGTGGGGACAGTGTTCAGTATAGGGGCCCCCTGCCACTGTTGGCTCTCCCCAAGGCACAGAAACCCAGAGGACAGTATGGCCATGAAACAATCAGTCACGCTTGACGCTGTGCTTACTCACCATTTTGGGGCTCCCGTGGGTTATGTGCGCTCGCTTTGGGACAGGAAAATTATGCTATTGTGTAGACTGTGCTTGCCCTTAAGTACAGGGGAATCATTGCTCTGTCTGGTGTGAACAATGCTGCCTCTGTTAAGTGTTGCATTTTGCCTTTACAGATGCAACCTTGAGATCTCAGCCGTCCGTGTTATCATCAGCCGAAAGACTCCAAAGAATCAGAAAGAGGCCACGTAGAAGCAAGGAACTTATGTTGCATGAAATACTGCAGCATTCAAGTAAGGAAAATCAAAAAGTGCAGGAGTGGCGGGAGAGTGAAAGGAGGGTCCGCCAGCAGAATGCGGATCGCTGGCACCAAAGCACGGAGCAGCTGCTAAGCATCATGGAGCGCCAAGCAGACTCGATACAGGCACTCGTAGCAATGGAGGCGGAGCATTACCGCGCCCTCCCCCCCCCCGCAGCCCTTGTCCCAAAACTCTCTCCCTTGTGCCCCCATATCACCTCCAACCCACTTTCCCCACCATCCGGGTTCTTTTCCCCACCAGCTGCCTCCAACACCTGTAGCTTCACTACCCAGCCCTGAAAACTACGACCCTTACCCACTGCACTCAACCCTTATCACCATGCAGTATAGCCATCCTGAAGTGCAGCACTCATTGCACAGCACTCCAAACAGGACATACACAAATCTGTGATTGTACCGTTCCCCACCCCATTGCCCTTTCTGTTTCCCAAGCAGTTGTGTCTCTTTTCAATAAATGGATTTTCTTTTCAATAAATGGATTTTTCGGCTTTGAAAACATTATTTATTATTGCATAAAGTAAAAGATACCTTAGCCCAGGAAAGAAACAGGCACTGCAAGTCAGTGTAGCAAACACAGATTCCTACTAACTTTGGAACCACTGCACTTCACTCCCGTGCAGAGCACCAGACATTACTGGTGGCTTTCAGCCTCAAATTGCTCCCTCAAGGCATCCCTAATCCTTGCAGCCCCACGCTGGGCCCCTCTAATAGCCCTGCTCTCTGGCTGTTCAAATTCAGCCTCCAGGTGTTGAACCTCCGAGTTCCATGCCTGAGTGAATCTTTCACCCTTCCCTTCACAAATGTTATATAGGGTACAGCACACGGATATAACCGCGGGGATGCTGTCATCGGCCAGGTCCAGCCTCCCATACAGAGAGCGCCAACGGCCCTTTAAACAGCCAAAAGCACACTCCACAGTCATTCTGCACTGGCTCAGCCTGTTGTTGAACCGCTCCTTGCTGCTGTCAAGGCTCCCTGTGTAGGGTTTCATGAGCTACGGCATTAAAGGGTAAGCGGAGTCTCCAAGGATCACAATGGGCATTTCGACTTCCCCTATGGTGATCTTCTGGTCTGGGAAAAAGGTCCCAGCTTGCAGCTTCCTGAACTGGCCAGTGTTCTGAAAGATGCATGTGTCATGCACCTTTTCGGGCCAGCCTGCATTAATGTCAATGAAACACCCACGGTGATCCACAAGTGCCTAGAGAACCATCGAGAAATACCCCTTCCGATTAACGTACTCGGAGGCTAGGTGGGCTGGTGCCAGAATTGGAATATGCGTGCCATCAATCACCCCTCCGCAGTTAGGGAAACCCATTTGTGCAAAGCCAGCCACAATGTCATGCGTGTTACACAGAGTCACGGTTCTTCTGAGCAGGAGTCAATTAATGGCCCTGCAAACTTGCATCAACACGATTCCAACGGTCGACTTTCCCACTCCAAACTGGTTAGTGACCGATCGGTAGCTGTCTGGAGTTGCCAGCTTCCAGATTGCAATAGCCTCCTGCTTCTCCACCATCAGGGCAGCTCTCAATCTCGTGTCCTTGCGCCACAGGGTGGGGGCGAGCGCCTCACACAGTCCCATGAAAGTGGCTTTTCTTATCCAAAAGTTCTGCAACCACTGCTCGTCATCCCAGACTTGCATGACGATGTGATCCCACCACTCAGTGCTTGTTTCCCGAGCCCAAAAGCGGCATTCCACGGTGGTGAGCATGTCCGTGAATGCCACAAGCAAACTCGAGTCATATGCGTTACTCGAGTCAATATTGTCGTCGGAGCTCTCACTGTCACTTTGGATCATAAGGAATAACTCGACTGCCAAACGTGATGTGCTGGCGAGACTCGTCAGCATAGTCCTCAGCAGTTCAGGCTCCATTCCTGCAGACTGAAAGGGAAGACAGAGCGTGCAGTACAAAAAACGTTAAAAGATGGCGCCAAATGTTGATGGAAACAAAGGGAATGCTGGGATTCGAACCAATGCATCATGGGGCGTTGGGACAGGACCCAGAGTGCCCCGCACTCCACGCCCCCTTCCCACAAGCCACAGCGCCAGAATGGGAAGAGGTGCTCCGTAGGATAGCTGCCCATAATGCACCGCTCCCAATGCCGCTGCAAGTGCCGCAAATGTGGCCACGCCAGCGCGCTTGCAGCTGTCAGGGTGGACAGACTGCAGCGCTTTCCTTACTGCACTCTCCGAAGGTGGGTTTAACTCACAGCGCTCTACATCTGCAAGTGTAGCCATGCCCTCAGACTTCAACTGTTCTGAATCATCACTGTTCAACTGATGATGGGGTTCTGGTAACAGACAAAACTTCATTGGCTGTGATCCATGAACCCCAGCAATAAGGAATCCAGGTAATAAAATAACTGCATTTAAAAAGCAGTTAAGACTCTCACCACACACAAGACCCTGCATCAGTGGATCTGAGAAAGGATTTTGAGCTGAACAGCATGCTGATAAATGGCCTTCACTGATTACTACAGGATGTTTCAGCCAGCAGCTGCTTTATTCAGCTGTCCAAATGAGCAATCAATATGTTAGCTATTCTTAATGCATCTAACAGTGGTTTCCAGCGTTAAGGGAATATATCATGTTCCTCAAAACATCACACAGCTTCATTGGGTAACTTCACTATATGATGGAAAGATGATGCTCTTTAAACATTGTAATCTGATCCTGTGGTTTGGTATTGGTTTCTCTGAGTTTATATAAACCCTCTGGATTTATTGTCAATTCTTCACTTTTGCAGGACGGCAAATGAGAGTAAAAGAGCTGAAAATAAAGCTTTTTTAAAAAAGGGAAATTAAAGTTGAAGATAATTTAAGAGGGAGACTTTGACTTATGTCATGTCTACACTACGTTATTTAGGTCAAAATTATGTTGACCTAAATAACGTCGACATACAGCCACCGTAGTTATTGTACTGCTTGTGCAAGTGCACACTACACTCCTTATGTCACCGGTGCGCATCATCACCAGGAGCGTTTGTATCGATGCAGAATGCAGTGCACCATGGGTAACTATCCCACTGTGCAACTCACCACCATCCAGCACAGGGTGTTGTGGGAAGTTTACACAATGCCTTCTGGGGCTGAAATGAGTCATGCAGGGGTGACTGGGAGCAGAGGTTCCACTTCCCACAATGCAGTGTTCTCCATCCCATAATTTCATCTGCATCCCATAATATTTGATGCCTCTTTTCAAAATCCCCGCAAACTTGCATGTCCTTCCTTGCTGTCCACCCTCTCTGACAGAAGCATGGAGCCTGCACAGCTCTGCACTATTGTCATGAGCATTTTAAGCACAGGGCGTCTGATCCACAGGGCGTCTGATCCTGCAGTATTGCAGAGCTGCAAAAGGGGGACATGACAATTTCTTGGAGGCTAGATTGCTGTGGGCCATAGAAAGAAACAATTCAAGGTTGTTGGCAGCATTCACGGAGCAGCTGCAGACAGTGATGTGCCAGTTCTGGGCCCAAGAGACAAGCACTGACTGGTTGGATCTCAATGTAATGCAGGTTTGGGATGACAAGCAGTGGCTGCAGAACTTTCGAATGCACAAGGCCATATTCCTGGAACTGTATGCCAAATTTGCCTCAACCCTCCAGCATAGGGTCACCAAAATGAGAGCCACACTGGCAGCTGAAAAGCAAGTGGCGATTGCACTGTGGAAACTTGCAATGCCAGATTGTTACCGGTCAGTCGAGAACCAATTTGGAGTCGGGAAATCCACCGCAGGGATGGTTGTCATGGAAGTGTGCAGGGCCATTAATCGACTGCTGCTATGTAGGACTGTGACTCTGAGCAATGTGCAGGGCATAGTGGATGGTTTTTCAGCAATTGGGGGTCCCAAACTAGGTGGGGTGCTAGACGGTACACATATCCCTATTTTAGCACCAGACCACCTTGCCAGAGTACATCGACAGAAAGGGCTACTTTTCCATGGTAATACAAGTGCTGGTGGATCACCACGGATGCATTACCGACATCAATGTGGGCTGGTCAGGGGAGGTGCATGACGTGCACATCTTTAAGAACCCAGGACTGTTCAGAAAGCTGCAAGCAGGGACTTTCTTTTCCCCCAGCATACCCCTGGCTCCCATGGCTCACGAAGCTGTACACTGGCCACCTCGACAGCACCAAGGAACAATTCAACTACCAGCTCAGCAGGTGCAGCATGACAGTTGAATATGCCTTTGGTCATTTGAAAGGTCTCTGGCATTGTTTACTCACAAGATTTGACTTCAGTCAGAAAAATATCCCAATGGTTATATCTGCCTGCTGTGTTCTGTATTATATCTGTGAAGCAAAGGGGGGGAAGTTTTGCTGGGATGGAGGGCGGAGGTGGAACGGCTGTCTGCTGAATTTCAACAGTCAGACACGAGGTTTCTTAGAAGAGCTCAATGTGGAGCTATACAGCTCAGGCTTTGAAAGAACATTTTAATAGTGAGCCAGAGTAGTGTGTGTTGTTGTAGTGTGCTCTACCAAGCCTTGCTCTTTTGCAGCCCAGTATGAATCTTTCAATGAGTGCTACGTGTAGGAAGATAACATTGACAATGCACCTGTCTGAAATTGATGTTATGGGTTCTGTGACAAAATAAACTAACAGGAAATTGGTGGATGTCAGTCCTGCTCAGCACCAGTCAGCATATGTTGTGAACTAATAAAGATGAATTATGTTCCAAAAAATAGAATTGTATTCTGTAACATGCACCAGGAAAATAAAACAACCATTTAGCACTTTATAAACCATAATAAATTAAGGGAACAGAAATTATGAAGAGGAAAGAACAGTCATTTCCATTTCAGGTACACATACACCAACCATGTCTTTCAGAGGTCAGCGTATGTGCAGTTGTGATTGTCTTTAATGTTCCCCACGGTGGAGTGGTAGGGGTAATGCAGCAGCCCTTGATGCCATGTGGAATGTTGAGGGGAGGTGTAGGGAGGTCCAGACATTGAGTTGTCTATAGGCTGCAGAGGGAGGTCAGCACAAGACTCTTGAGCGCAGGTCTAACAGAGTCCGCAACATCTCTGTTTGTTGCCTGAGAAGCCCCATTATGTCCTGGTGCATCTCCCTCTCCTTTTCCTGCTTGAACTCCCGGGCCTTTTTTCTAACCACTCTTGCCTTCTGCATGCTGTCTGCAAGGGTCATCCTCCAGGCCCTGGTGTCGTTCTCTGATGCAACACTGGCAGCATCTCCTGGAACATGTCAGCCTGAGTCCTCTTCTTTCTCCTCCTTATCTGGCTCAGATGTTCCATAGGTGTGGAGGGAGTGACCCTCAAGGCCACAATGGCAGCAGCTGCAGATACAACACAGAAAGGTACCATTGTCAGTGTATTCACGACAGAAATTGAAACTTAGGATACTGAACTAACTCCCCTTGAGTCCAGAAAGTTGTAAGCACTACATTCTCACTTCCCCTTGGAATTGATATAGCACGGTGCTAGGGTTGTCAGGCGTCCATTTTTCGACTGGAACACCCAGTCAAAAAGGGACCCTGGCGGCTCTGGTTAGCACCATTGACTGGGCCGCTAAAAGCGGCGCAGCAGGGCTAAGGTAGGCTCCCTGCCTACCCTGGCTCAGCACAGCTCCCAGAAGCAGCAGCATGTCCGGCTCCTAGGCTTAGGGGCGGCCAGTGGGCTCTGCACGCTGCCCCCACCCCAAGCACCGGCTCCGCAGCTCCCATTGGCCAGGAATTATGGCCAATGGAAGCTGCGGAGGTGACGCCTATGGATGGGGGCAGCGCGCAGAGCTGCCTGGCCACACCTCCGCCTAGGAGACACCCAGAGGGACATGCCGCTGCTTCCGGGATCCGCTTGAAGTAAGCACCCCCTGGAGACTGCACCCTGAACCCCCTCCCACACCCTAACCCCCTGTCCAGCCTTGAGCCCCCTCCTGCACCCAACTCCTTCCAGTACATAGCACCCAGGGGTCTGGCAATCAGGACAGGAGATGGGCTGTTTGTGCTGGTGCTGCAAGGGGCTGCTAGCCATGGAGGACTCTCGGATCTAGCTGCACACACGTATCCCCCTTCATGCCACTGCCAGTCCAGCAGAAGATGAGCTGTGTTGCACTGCAGCAGACAGGGGTGGCCAGGAGAGAATGGGGTCTGCTCGCCCCCCAAGGCAGAGGGGGCTGGGCTGAGGGGCCCCTGTAGCTGGGGCAATGCTGGGCCCCAGTTGTGAGTAGCCAGCAAGGGTGTGTGGAGAAAGCATGGGGATTTGACAGTGCTGAGGAATGCATGGGAGCATGGTAGAGACAGGAGACACAGTCCCCCTAGAGACAGAGCTTAAGGTAAAAGCTTTGGCTGCTTTGCGTGGAGTGGAGGAAACCAGGGGGAACTGGGAGGGATTGGGGGAGAGAGAGTTTGGGGGGGGGGGATGGAGCAGAAGTGGGTAGAACTGGGGGGGGCGGCATCAGAGTTGCTGAGGGTGGGAGAAGTAGGTTGGAGCACTCTTGGGGGATTTAGATCAGAAATGGGAGTATGGGGAGAGTGAGAACGAGTTGGAGCAGAGCTGGAGGGAACTGAGAGGAGGTCTGGGGAAGGGCTTGTGGGGGCCTAAAACAGGGCTAAAGGGGTGGATCAGGAAAGGGGGGGCAGGAGGGGTGACTAGATTGGGGCTGGGGGAGTTGACAACTGGACTTAAGGAGGCTGGAGGTGGGTAAGGGAGACCTGAAGGGGGCTGGATCAGAACTGGAGGAGAATGAGGGGGCTGTGGGGATCTGGGGAAGCCCTGTCCTGGGTGGGGAGCTCAGAACAGGCATACTGAGAGCCACATGTCAAGAACACATTGCTGGATGAAGAGTTGGGAATGGGCATGCTTGATGTATATCCCAGGCTCTCAAGCTTTCAGGAATGGGGATGGGACACCCATTGAGATGAAGGCAGAAGTTCACACATCTCAGAGCTATTGTTTCAAGATGTATTTATCTCCATGGAATGTTCTGATTCAGCAGAGACTATCACAGTCAGATGAATGGGTCACTTCACATCTCTGAGCTTCCTATGTTTTCAGGATCATCCTGTGCTGGGGATCTGATTAAAGCAGTGGATAATTAATTATTAATTTCATACACAGTTATAGCAGAGCACTAGAATGTTTCTTCTACATTCTCTAAAATCTGCATGCATGCTTGGATTGTCTTGAAATGTGCTGTGACTCGGGGCAGAGGGGGGCTAAAATAGGGTTAGTGGTCTACATTTGGGGTCATTTGAGCAAGAGATTACTGAGGCCTTGGCTACACTCGGGACTTCACAGGGCTGCCGCGGCAGCGCTGTGAAGCGCGAGTGTAGTCACGCCGGCAGCGCTGCGAGAGAGCTCTCGCAGCGCTGTATGTACTCCACCTCTCCGAGGGGAATAACTTGCAGCGCTGCGAGCGAGCGTGCAGCGCTGCAGGCTCCGATTACACTGGCGCTTTACAGCGCTGTACTCGCTGCGCTCGGGGGGGGGGGGGCGTTTTCACACCCCTGAGCGCAGCAAGTTGCAGCGCTGTACAGCGCCAGTGTAGCCAAGGCCTGAGATATAGTCCCTATCCCACCCCTCAAAGAAAAACAGATGGTAACAGGTTCTACCAACATTATTTGTGCATACCTGGCTTCTAAAGTTTTAATGGGTCAGAAAGGGGAGGGTGAGATTAAAATAGTGGCAGGAAGAGAGGGGCTATATGTGGCGGTGGATGGTGGGAAGAGAGACACCAGTCTTCTCTCACATGCTTAAAGTTACTGTAATCAATATGTAATAAAACTGTCAAGTTCTTGGGGTATAGACCACATCTAAGATTTCTTTCACTAGTCCTGTTAGCAACTACATGCTCCAACCATTTCAAAACATGATCATTATTCCCATTCCAGGATAATATTTTTTATTATGTGTATAACTGTAGCACTGAAGAGAACTAGTCCATGACCCCACTGTACAAACAAAGAGCAACCTAAATATAACACATGAGACAAGACATAAGTATATATCCCTTTATTAAGTGTTATCCTCTATACAGTAACAATGAATAGCCTTGTTAACCTCTTTTTAAATCTTATTTTGCTCATAGTTTCAATAACATGTTCCGGAAGTTACTTCTGTGGGTTAATTATGCCTTGTGTAAAAATGTATTTCCTCTTGCCAGTTTTTTTTTTAAATTTACCCCCACTCATTCTCATATGTTGTTCCTATGCACTATGGAGACAGATGTCTCAGACAAGCAGGGCTAGATCCATAGATCAGCTGCTACCTGCTAGCAGATTATGATATATACTGTGATGTGAGAGACGATGCTAACAATATTCAGTGTCACAGTCACGGCCCCTATTCTCCAGTGTGTTGGACTGTGTACACCTCCCGAGTTCTGACACCTCGGCCAGGGAGCTCGCTGCAGGCCCCCCCTCCCGGCCAATGGCAGGCCGAATCGCTGCGCGTGTCCGGAGGTCGTGGTGGTGGCCCCTAGGCTACAGCGCCGGGCAGAGGCACTAAGAAGGCAGAAGAACCTTCCCTTCCGCCTCGGTAGGTCTGAGCGCGGGAGCATATAACGTGACCTCTCCGCCACTTCCGCCTCAGTAGATGTCATGGCGGCGGAGCCAGCCTCACACGTGACCGCGGGCGGGCGGAGCTCTGTCCCACACGCTCTCGCGCGCAGCCTCGCTTTCCCCCCCGCCCGCGTCCCCCTCTCGCCCTGGCCGCTCGCGCAGCTGCTCGGCTCTTGCTATATAAAGGGGCGAAGCGGGCAGAGCGGGCGGCTGGTGGCGGCGGCTGCAGCCCGAGGGCCGGCGAACGAGGCCGGGCCAGGCCGCGGGGCTCCCCGTGTGCCGGGGCGGGACGCGCGGGGGACGCGCCGGGCAGGTTTATTGTTTTAGGGGCGACTCCGCCGCGGTGGGGGTGTCCCGGGGGGCTCGGGACATGGCGAGCTCGGCTAACACAAACCCCGTGGTAAGGACCGGGCCGGGGGGAAAGGGGGGCCCTGGGCGGCGACACAGGCGGGGCTCAGAGCCCCCCGCCATCCCTGGCTGGCTCCGCCGCGGGAACGGCCTGGCCGGGGCAGCGGGGCATCGCCCCTAGCCAGGAGCCAACTTCTGCTGAGGCTCTCGTGGAGGCGAGCGCAGCCCCGAGGCGCCGGGACCCGCCAGAGCCGGCGAGGTGGGACGGAGGCTGGGGGAGGCGGCGGCGTAGAGCCGATCGGCGGGCAGGCAGCGTCTCTCCCAGCGAGGAGCCCCGAGGCGGGCCGAGCCTGGGGCGGGGGGAGCCGGGTAGCTCCGCCATCAGGCTGGGGAGGGGGCGAGAGGCTCCTCGGGGGATGCGAGGGGAGATGCTCCTGTAGAAGCCAAGCGCTGCCTCCTGCGCCGGGGAGCGGGCGAGGCGGCCGGTTGGTGGCATGTGTGGAACCCAGCCTGGCACTGCTGGAGCCATTTTATGTAGCTTTATAAGAAGGAGGCGATGGTTGAAAAGCACTTGTCCCAGCCTTGCAGACTCGGCTGACGGAGGAGAAACCCCCCTCCAGCCTCGCCCAGAGGCAAAGAAGTAATTAAAAAAAAAAAAGTACCCCTTTCTTCCCCCCCCCCCCTTGTGCCTTCTGCACTCTCAGGTGGCTTGTTTTACTTGTATTCACATAGGTGTGCAATAAGCAGTCACATAAATCTGTGTAGCCACCAAGCCCCACCGATCACTTCTTTCCCTTCCCCTCTGACAAGAATAAACCATCCACAAGCCTACCCCCAAAAAGCTGCCGACAAACCCCGAGTCCGGGCGGTTACGGTGCAGGCTTGGCCCCCTTGTTTGTGTCTCTGTGAGATCCATCATGGCTTCCCCTGCCTTTCTGTCTCCCTGCTCCTTGTGTTCCTCCTCCCTGTGGCTGCCCTGTTTATATAGAGCCATTGCCGCTCTCTAATATAGACTCTGCCAGGATGGGAAGGTGCTTTCCAGCCCCACGTCACCGCCTCTCCATTTAAACACCACATCAGCCTTTAAATAGGGAGAGAGCTGCTGGGAGGTGCATGCACCAGAGGCAGAGACTGAAAGAGAGACAGACACGATCTCTTTGTCACTCAGTCCCCGCTTTTTCTGCGTAGCTGTTAGCTAGAGTACCCTCTGCAGTTGTCTGCTGCTCTTAAACCCAATTGCTGGAGCTGCGGGATTGTAAAGTAGCAGTTGCTTGTCTCTGTTAGTTTATTTAGGGGGATGTTCCCCTCATTGATTTAATAATCTGTTGAATTAAATAGCTTTCTTTCCTTTTTGTGTGTGTTGTTTAGGGAAAGACAACCAATCCCCCACCCCGTTTTGAAAGTATTCTGGAGTCCTTAGCTATTGAAAGCAGCGCAACAAATAACTAGTATATAAATATGTCTGCCCTATTAAGTGCCTTTTCTGCTGGGGTAAAGTGGTAGCTGAACTAAAATAGTTCTTATCCAGTATTTTGTAGAGAGAAGGTGGGATACCTATTTTATGATACTTTGCAAAAGTTTATTTATAGCTGTGAAGCTATACATATTTAAAATGTTTAAATTTTTGTAATAGATTGTAGGCTGGACTTCTGTAGTACTAAAATATCTGTTCTAGGTGATAAAGCTGATGGTTATACAGACATGTTATTACCCTCCAGGAAGAGCTAGAATTTTAAAAAAGTTTTTCATAATTTTTGTGGACGTAATATCAACACCAGTATTATAGGCAAATTTAAAAATATTTATATATTTAATATTTATAAATATTAAGTGCCAGGTAGCCCTTTATATCCTAACAGAGCCAGGCTTATATAAGTGTAACGTGATTTCTGTGACCTTTGTATTTTTTTATTTCGGTTTCAATCACTTAAGTTAGTCAGTAATTCTGTACATTGCAGTTTATTATATGTTCCGTAAGCTGCATGCAGTGTCTGCATATGAGGATCTGAATATAAATGTCAGCAGACCCTTCAGAAAGCACTAGCTGTGCTCTGATAGTTTCAGGTTTTTTTATTTTGTTACAAAAAGGCCTCCTTTGGTTATATAGTATGTCTTGTTTCATCTCACTATATAATAAGCTGAAAGCAGTATAGAAAAGAAGGCATTTATTCTGAAACTGCTTGCAAATATTGGTGTTTCAAAGCCTCACTAAAACTTGAATTCTCTGTTGTACAAAGATAGTTAGCTGCACCTGTCTACTAAAACATTACAGCGATTGAAAGCTGTTAGAAAACAACTATGTCTGGAAAGTTCAGTTTGTAGCAATAAAAGATTAATCAAAATAAAACCTTAAAATGTAGCTGATTGAGGTACAGGCTAAAAAGGGGTAAAGGGCAAGTTCTCTGTAGGATTTTATTTTTCATTTAAGACTTGACCACTAAAGATAGTTTAGACACTGGTGCAGTTAACTTTATGGAGTTCAGGTCTGAGACTGGTAATAGAGCCAGATATTTTAACCTTAGCTATCGCAGTAACGTGAACAGAAATATTCTCAAAGAACATGACCAGTTTATAGCTTTAATATGTCAGTTTTGGGGCCTAAACTACTACTGTACAACATTTTTTTAATGTTTCACTGTAATTAAATCACCATTAACAGTTTTCTTTCTGCTAAAGAGAAAATAAAAGCAAGGATTCTATAGTAGATTGTTATAGCTAATTTGTAATAAAAGGACTCCAACAACTTAAAACTTGGTCATTTAAAAAAAAAAAAAAGACTTAAATGTAGTTTCAGGTACTGCTTCTCTCCATGCACCACCTGCCAGTTCCTGTGGTTTTACAATTACATTTTACTATTTATTTTAAAAGATGTTATTTCTCTGTCCTGTTCTTAAGTAAAAGAGCTACACAGATTGGGGATATGAATTCATCAACTTCCTTTGGTATAGGGGAAATTGTGAAAGCAGCTATACGCAACATGCAGTCAAATGCACAAAGTATACAAACAAACTTCTAATCTTCTAGTTATAGGAATCTTAGTTGTTACAAAAATAAGTGTTAAAGAAATTTTAGGTGTAGTAAAAAGCATCCCTTTTAAAGTAAAAAAGTAACTTAAGAAATTTAAGCTCAAATGGCTTGTAGCATTTAAAACAATTTGGTGGTGTTTGTTCTTTGGATTCTAAAATGTAGCATGTGCATCTATAGCTTTCTTTTCAAATCAATTTCTGTCACAAAGTGTGAGGGGACAAAGGGGTTAAAATTTCTCTTACAACCAATTTGTTCCATTCCCAGCAGAGGGAGCACTAGTTCGTAAACCGTCATATAAAGTTGTTGGTTATATCATCAGTTCTCATATCCAAACAAGTAAATGAGAAAATCTGATTGGTGTTAGTTTTTCTTAATCTGTATGTAGCAATTAGGACAGAGCTTGTTAAACACTTGTTTATCATTCTTGTGTTTTGGGTCTGCATTCACCTATAAATGGCTGAGATTCATTATAGTACAGAAGTTAGGCCTGGTCCCCACTAAGCCCCCACTTCGGACTAAGGTACGCAAATTCAGCTACGTTAATAACGTAGCTGAATTCGAAGTACCTTAGTCCGAACTTACCGCGGGTCCAGACACGGCAGGCAGGCTCCCCCGTCGATGCCGCGTACTCCTCTCGCCGAGCTGGAGTACTCATCGACGGCGAGCACTTCCAGGATCGATTTATCGTGTCTAAACCAGACGCGATAAATCGATCCCAGAACATCGATTGCCTGCCGCCGGACCCTCCGGTAAGTGTAGACGTACCCTTAGAAGGGAGGTACTTCCATTAATACAAAGTGGGTGAAAGCATTCTAATTTTAATTGCCAACTTATAAGTTTCTGTTGCAAGCCATGTTCCTTTATTGTCTGTATTTCTCAAACTTTGTCAAGCAGTGGGACTTGTATGTCTAAATCAGGGGTAGGCAACCGTATTTATTTTACATACAACAATAGTTTAGTTATATATTATAGACTTATAGAAAGAGACCTTCTAAAAACGTTAAAATGTATTACTGGCACACAAAACCTTAAATTAGAGTGAATAAATGAAGACTCGGCACACCACTTCTGAAAGGTTGCCAACCCCTGGTCTAAATCATTAGTTACCCCAATAAAAATAATGAATAATGCTGTGGCAGCTGGCTGTTCCAGCAAATTACTATGGTAAAGTAGTCAGATCATTGATTTTGAGGTAAAGATACATTTTTGTGAGTTTTATAATCATCTCTTCCTTTTTATACATACTAGTCAATTTATGTAACTTAGGTCCTCTCTTGAGAATGCATGCATCTTTATAGTTGGCATTCTGCCTAACATCTATAGTCAAAGAAAAGGATGTGCATGAGAGAAGTTCTTTACAAACTCCTATCACATTTGGGACCTGAACTGGAAAGAGCAACTGAAAGGAAACAGGTTTCTGTTCAAATGTTATGTTTCCATTATCTTTTTGACTGAGCATGAAAATTCAAAAAAGATTAGAAAGGGTTCCAGATGAGTAAAATTCTGTCCAGGTCTGTTCAGTAATATGATATTCAGGATTGACTTCTGAGTGAGCAAGCAGTATTTGGAAGGAATTTTCAGATGTAATTCAAATCTGGGAATTTAAATCATGTGTACGTACACAAATCAAAATTAAGAACTCTATAGATGTATTTGCTAAAAGTAACTTGTTAATTTTCATACACAATGCTGATTTGAAATTAAATTCATATTTGATGCTTCTCTGTATAGGTCAGAAGTTGAGGCTGTGCTGGATATCCTGCTCTTTAGGTTTAAAGTATTGAAGGGAACACTTTGGTGTTCCTGAATGCCCCAGTATGGACAGCTCTTAAAACAATCACTGCTGCTGTAGAGGGAATTAATTCTTCTGAGCTGGACAGTTAACAGGGTATATGCAGTGGCACTGGAACAATTTTTATAGTGGGGGTGCTGAAGGCAGAAACCACGTATTTGGGTTGTTTTTACTACTTCAGGGTGGGGGTGCGGCAGCACCACCAGCACACCTAGTTCCATTACTTATGGGTGTATGTAGGGGGAACACCCCTGATGAGTCCAGAATATTTTTCTGAATCATTAATACAATGTTGAAAAATTAATGTGTCAAGGGCATGACAAAATATACAGGGGAAAACCTAAGAGAACTCTTCAAAAACTATTCTTTATGGTAAAGGAAGAAAATATATATTAAAACATTCCCAAGTAGGGATTGGGCTATGAAGTTGCTGGCTATATCTGAGCATTGATGTTTTAGCACATAACATTACAAAGGTTATATTTATAAATTTCTTCAGACTTGTTAGGGGACTAAGCTCAGGGAGAGGGAGAAAATGCTGGTTAAAATATTAGGCCTTTCTTGTTGTCATCACCAGAGCTCATTTAAAGTATTTTGTTGATAGGACCAGCTATTCATTTTGTCCACTCTGAACAAGATATTTAGGCCCCAGTTCTGCAACCAGTTACATATGTTTTAACTTCAAGTGTGTCAGTAGTCCTATTGACTTTAGTGGAATTATTCATGTGCTTAAAGTTATACATGTGTATAACTGTTTGCAGGAGTGTGCCAGTGTCATTTTCCAAAAAGTGACACCTCTAATACACTTAGTAATGATGTGCAGAATAGATCAAGTAGCACATCTCAGATTGTGGTAAGGTGAGTCCAGTTAGTTTACTGCAGTAAACTATCTCTAATTTTTTATTATTATTAAATGGAATGTCTTGCTTTCCATCTGTTATGAACTGAGTCTCAAAGTAAACACAAGATCCCATTAACACTGCTTGACATTTTTTTCTTGTTTTAAATTGTACACTGCTTAGAACTAAAGTACTAATGCTGTACAGTTATCTACAGTTTTCAAGGCTTGTTTCAAACATTCATGTGCATACGTACATTTAACTAATACTTTGCTGAAGGCTAACATATAAGTACACAAGGCTTTTAAACCTAAAAAAAAAAAAAAAAGTAGAGAAGATGACTTTAGAAGGTGCTTTGGTGCATATTGCCTGTATCAGAGATAGAATATTGAGCTTTAAACTCATTTGCTATAAATTGGGTCTCCCAGGGCAATACAAGACAAGCTTATCCCAGTATTTCAGATGAAACCCTTTATGCAGAGATAGGAGTAACAGAATGGTGGATTGTCATTTTTCAGCTACTTGGTTTATAGCAATATATTTTAATATTGAAAAGTGATAAATTGATGGCAAAAATATCTTTGAAATTTAAGATAGAGTTAGGTGTTGATAGAATGACACTGGTGCAGCACCTTAAGAGATTAGGTGAAGAATCTTCCTCTGCAACTTTTCCCATATCCACTTAATTTTGAGTTGCACCATTCCTGTCTCCATTACTAGACATCCGCAAAGCAAAAATCTGTATATGTGGAAGTTTTGTGATATGGACAGAGAGGGATTTACTAGATCACTTATGTCGCTTGAGACTGAATATAATTTGAAACTAGATCTTCATAGGTGAATGATGCATTTGTTGTAAAGAAACATGCTGTAAAACTTCACTACAGCTTTTGCTAGTTTTTCCCCTGCATATCTTAAGTGACCAAACATAGTATATATCTTAAAATTTTTCTTTGTATTTGATCTTTGTTATGAACTAAAAGTATTGGAGTCTGTTTTTCAAAACACTTTTCCCCTTTGTTTTTAAAGAACAGTAAATGCAGTAGAAGTTCTTTTATACATACTGTCTCATCTGCTAGCCTTTAGCATGCATATGGAGTTTTTTCTTGTGTGTTTGAACATTGATCACTTAAAATAATTCCTAGCTGACCAATATTAATCAAAACTATGTAGTAGTGTTGGATACCTTGACAGGGATCCTCTCTAGTAGCTAATATAACGTGTTTACAGTACTGTGCTGAGTAGATGTTGCAAATAAACAAAAGTGTCTAAATCCTAAATGTATCTTTAAAAAATTAGGAGAAGTTAGCACTCATAAACGTGCTGGTTTGGAGCCTGATGTACTCATTCTGTAAATGAAAAGAGGCCAGGGCACTTAGTGGTAGTGTGGACTTCCTCCCATTGACCTGCCAATGTGCCTCAGCCTTGAATTGGCGGTAACACCTTTGAGGGCAAGAGAGAGTAGTTCATCTCTTTGCTCTGTCCATCTTTGGCCTTTCTAGTGAGACTGGCTTCAAGGGTTGTTATGGTATCTGGCCTTTTGAAAGCATTTCTTCGGAGGAGTTTTTTTAAAAATCTGTTTAGTTACGTTAATACTAGAATATTAAGTCTCTTACGAAACAAGCAACCCTTACTAATAACTTTTTAAAGCCTAAACTGTACAGGTCCGTAATTGAAGATGTCATCAATGATGTCCGAGAAGTTTTTCTGGATGAAGGAGTAGATGAACAAGTCCTTTTGGAACTCAAAACAGTAAGTATTTACAGCTCCATAACGTACTAACCAGCCTATGACACAGTGCTTACTGCTCCATGTAGTAAAAAATAGTGAATTTTCATTATCTAAGCAATGCACTCATCCCCTTGATATATGAGTTGAGATGCTGCTATGTATGGTATAATCTTCCTAAGTACATCTTAAATGTACAGTGAATTTGCTCTTTTCTCCACCTTCCCCCATTATGCACTTTGCTGTATTTGTTGCACCTCAGCTTATATCAAGTTTATAACAGGGATCATGTTTCAATGTGGGCTTTGTGTGGATTTTAAGGATCTAAGTCCTTTAAAAAGTTAAGGTCATGTGTTTATTGTCCTCTAGCCAAGAGGCAAAGTTTCCCATGATGGTTCAGTTAGGGGTCAGGTGAATTGATTTAAATCTGAATTATTGAAATTGCAGATTTTAATTATGATTTAAATCAGCAAATGGGAATGAGTTAAATAATAAATTTAAATCTTGATTTACTCTTTTTGGTTCTTTTCCTAAAGAAAATTTGATTCTTAATGGTTGGTAACCAATAAAGCATGTTGATTTGCAACTAAATATACTCTGTAAGCTAAATTTGGTGCTTCTTTTTGCTAACCAGGAGAATACACTGTATCTATGCACATTTATTTACAGTTATATATAGCTCATCTTACATTTATTCAGATTTAGTTTTTTCATATTTTATTATGTTAGAAAATGTGAATGATGCATTTGTAAAATACTAGATTATTAATTTTTATTTGTGATTTATGTCAAGCTATATTTGGATGAAAATTCAAATTAATACCATGTCTTTCAAGAGTTTAGAGCTAGTTGATCTCATCCACTCATATTGAGTTTTTATTCATAGATTGGCAGAGGAACACAGGCTTTCCTGCTTTTTTAATTCCCATTTTGTTTCTTAACTTTGAATGAACTAGTCACTGAATTGAACTAGTTGAATAAACTGAAATGGAGAAGATATTCTCTCTGCACCTTCAGAAAAGGCTATCACTGTGAAAAGTTGGGTTAACACATAACATACTCTGGTTCCAGCTGCTTAGCCAGTGACTTCCCCAAGTTCTGGGGTTTGACTTTTCTAAAAAGCTTGGCAACAAACATGTAATGCTTGAATTTTTTAATTAATTTTAATTATTTTAATAAATTATAGTAAGTTTAAGCCTAATAAGTGGTCATAACTTCAAATTTAATATTAAATAGGTTTATTTAAAAATAAATCTGTATTTAATTTAAATACAAAAATCCAAATATTTATTATAATCTTTTTTTAATTCATCCTGAATAGCGGATGCTTTTCTTTTCTCTCTTCTCTTTGTAAGCTGAAGAGTTTCATTGTAGAGTGCTCCTCTTTTCCAAATCTAATGACTTTTGCTTTGCAAAAATGTCCCATTTTCTGACATGGCATGGGATAAATTGCATTGTACACATCTGAGGAGGAGAGGCTGAGGGACCATCACTTCACCAGAATGCAAACTGTGTCCCGTGAACCAAAATTGTGACATGGGGTTGCTACCAGAATAAAGGATATTTTGTCTGATGCTTTTCTTGATGCTTCTCAAGTACTTTCCTGAACAAGACAAGCCCTGAAACATCAAAACAGAGAAAAGGACAGCAAAATTGGAGGAAACAGTGAAAAGCAGGGGATGGTAGAACAAGAGGTCTGAGACACAAAGCTTAGATACTATGGTGATAGAAACAATTAAATTGCTATATAAAACCAGGGTTCCCCTGTGCTAATGGGAGCTTCTGGAGAAGATAATGGATCTTCCTTGACTCTTTTTATCTTCAGAAATTCTAGAATGAAAAATGTTGATACCTGTGGTGAAGACTGCATGCTTCTGGTGAGAGGAAACTAAAATGGAGGTCGAGGGGGTGGGAACTGAAGGATAGGAGCTACCACTTTATCTCTGCTTCCCTGCTTCCTATATGTGGAGTTATAAGCAGAGTGATAAAAATCAATGATTTTAAAAAAAAAAATAAAAAAAATCTGATTTTTTTATGTAAATTGGATTTTTTTTGATAAAATGCTTTGAGGGAAAAACCTATCTAAAGATAGCTTTAATTAAGATACATTATAGCTCAAAGATATCTCATCATGGAATAGGGATTATAAATTCTAATTCTATAGTATGAGACAATATATTCATGTAATGTGTAAGAAAAGTTTTGTAAATGAGTTCCCGTAGTTCATGGTTTAGAGACCCAATTTTATGGGGTTCCAGGGGCTTCTGTATAGATTATTTAGGTTAATCTTTCTATCTACCCAATGGGACTCAGTGCTCAGTCTAGAAGATACCATCAGAGATGCTTAGTTTTGCAGTTCTCAAACTGTGGATTTGTCTCCCCAGAGGTAACATGCTTGTTAACAGCAAAAATGTTTTTAAATAAATAAATAATATATAGAGGTGAGAAATAACAGATCTCAACCCTGTTGTCCCTCTGCAAATTTGTTTACACAAAGTCAATCCCTTACCTCTCTCTAAAAGTGAAAAGTTTCAAAAAGTTCAATGAATAGATTGTTGGGGCGGAATAGATCTGGACAAGGAGAAGAAGTCTGGAGATAATTTTGAGAAGGGAGGGACAGGCAGTAGAAACAAAAGTGAAACTGTTTGAGCAGCATATTCCAGAAGTCTTGAGGTCTTTCTGAGGGTAACTTTCATTGATTTGAGATCTACCATACCATTCTCTCACTAGAAGGGAAAACCTATAATGGCAGCAGGCTGTAAAAGAGACCCAGTTTGGGAATAGAAACCATTCAAGAAATGTATGTTTGCTGCTGATGTTTTAAAGAAAATCACATCAGTGAAATGGTGGAAGTCACTTAAGCACTTGGATTCAGAGACTCTTGAAGCGATAATCTCACTTTTAACAGCAGTAGCTTCTTCTGCCAGTGTAGAAAGAATACACCTCTACCCTGATATAACACAACCTGATATAACACATTCGGATATAATGCGGTAAAGCAGCGCTCTGGGGGGCGGGGCTGCGCACTCCGGTGGATCAAAGTAAGTTCGATATAACACGGTTTCACCTATAACGCAGTAAGATTTTTTTTTGGCTCCCGAGGACACCGTTATATCGGGGTAGAGGTCTATTTTCTTCCTTTGGACTAATTAATTCCAAATTGAGAAATCGCTTGGGACCTGAAAAGGCAGGAAAGCTTGTTTTTCTTTTCCAGATTATGAACAAACAGGAAAATGAAGGTGAAGACGACTGGGTTAGCTGCTGAAGCCAATATTTTAAGTTTCTCGTGTTGACCTGGCTGACAGTCGATTTATTTTTTGTTTTTGTTTTTAAAAAAATTCATTTAACTATTTTAGTTAAAAACAATTTTAACAAAAACAAACCTGATTTAAAAAAAAACTTGAATGTTTAACTAAATTCAAAAATTCATACGCTTGTTTTGTTAAAATATTATATGTCTGCTGTTGAAGAAAAAAATTCAGAATACATAACATTGTTTTTGTTAAATAAAACAATTTTAAATGTCTGTCTGGTGATGTTCTCCTCCTAATACAGCATGGCAAGAAAATCCTCCAAATATTAATGATTAATCTGTTGAATTGGAGATAGTTCACCTCCCAATGACTTCATAAATATCTGCTTCAGTTACCTTTAGTAAATGAAATAACCAAACAATCATTCATTTTCTGATATAGCTGTAAAACTAATCTGAAAAGTTTTCAAAATTAATGACTTTAAAAATGTATAGTGTGTACCTTCTAAAAATGAAACCTACATCTACCTCTGAGTTGTGAAGAATATGTATTAAGGTTATAACAACCAACAAGAATGCACTTTTATGTAGGAATCCATGATTAAATCAAGTCTTCCTGACTTGATTTGATTTAAATCAAATCCACCGTGGTTATAAGGATGATCTTTCACCTGTGGGAGAAGAAAGGAATGTCCATGAAAGTTAAATTTAGAATTATAATTCCCTTGGACTATTATTTCTTCTGTTGCTGTGTGATGCCTCAGGAGAGGGGCATATACCCAACCTACATATGCCCAAAGATTTTGTGACAAAGTAGAATGTACAGGATAAATAAGGACCAATTTGAATTGCATTATTTGTAATAATTCCAATCCTACAATTTTAAAATGACACCTATTGATAACACGTTTTCTTTCTCTCAAATACAGCTGTGGGAGAACAAGCTGATGCAGTCCAAGGCTGTAGATGGGTTTCATTCAGAAGAACAGCAACTTTTGTTGCAGGTTCAGCAGCAGCAGCAGCAGCAGCATCATCACCACCATCATCATCATCATCCACAACCACAGCAGACTGTGCAGCAGCAATCCCAGACACAACAAGTCCTTATTCCTGCATCCCAGCAAGGTCAGACTGATTCTCTAATGTGCCTACATGAAACTCTCTATGGTTTCAGCAGACCTCATGTTCCTTGAAATTTGCAGAGTTATACCCTTTTATTTCAATACCTGAAACAAGGTTTGGTTTAAGCAGCAGTGTCAAAGAACAGGGAAGCTAAAGGAAGTTGCTGAGGTCAAATCACTATGGATCCAGTTAGGATTGCCATGTCACCTTCCCGGGATTCTAATGTAGGTCATCACTACAGTAGAAACATGCATATCTGTGGACTGCAGACATTTCAATGTAAAGAACAGCTGGTACAACCACATGCTTTGAATTGCTAGTCCCTTACCTCCTTCCTGTAACTTTGGTCCAGATCATATAGAATTGATGTTTTGTTTCTTTTGTTTGTAGCACCTCAGCAGCAGGTTATTGTGCCAGATTCAAAGCTGATACAGCACATGAATGCATCAGGCATGGTAAGACTCAGAATTAGAACTTTATACAGTGCTGTAATGTATTTAAATAGTGAAGGTAAAAGTCTGATATGAGTCATCTCAAATGCCAAAAAAACAAACCAAGAGATACTGGCAGAAGATGGCTCCTCTCTCACTGATTGCTAGGCTGATAACACATGAGCTATTTATCCAGGGCTTGCAATTGACATTACCCCAAAAAACCATAGTAGTGTGAATTCATTGTTTCATTTATTATAGTGCTATACATATTTAAACAGTATGACGGGAAATATTTAGAGTGAATTTGGTTGTGTGTAATATATACTCACAGCAAAATGACTGAAAAGGTATTTTTATTTTATCAACTGCAGTTGGTTAATAACATAGTCAAAGCATCCTGATTGGTTAATAATTAAATTACACAGTGTTTTAATATCATGTGCTGCAAAGAGCCACAGGGGAGACATTAAAGAGACACTTGCGATTTGCGAGTCTGTCTGAATATCTCTGGGTTAGACTAAGATTTTTTGAGGATCAGCTAATACTGATACAAATCTGTATGACAACAATCCCAGGAGGGAATGACTTCACATGTGGAAAATACTGTTACCCTGGTGCAAGTCTTATGTTGTATTTACCAGATGAAGAATGACATTCCTCAAATATTATAAATAATAAACTCATAAAAATAATGATACTGACTGTACAGGAGTTTGAATCTGCCTTTCTGGTCATTATTTATTTCAACTCATTTGTTATTGCAAAAGTAAATTCACAACTTTTCATCCTAACCATTTATCTATTCCTTACAATTTTGTCTTTGTAGTCTAACTTTGTCTCTCTTGCTTGACATCAAGTTTAGGCTAGAGGAAAAACCTATTCTCTTGCAGCCCAAGACAACCAAAACACAATCTGTGCAAGTTAAATTCAGTTATTTATTTAGATTTAGAACTCCATACTAAAGAATAGCCATCCAGAGTTTGATGTAAATTTAAAAGCACAATAAATAAAGTTGCACAATTAAGGCAGCAGCAATTCATTTGCTCATTGTCTGTCAGATAGTTTGCTGATCTTCTCTTCAAAATCCTAGATGCACTGACTAAACAGCATGATACAACCAAAGGCTGAATGAAAACTAAAACTGACTTCTGCCTCACTTTCCTTGTAAATTCCACTGAATAGCAGCAGAAACCGGATTTTGCCTGTTTACCCTGCTGAGTTTCTTCTCTAGTTCTCATTCAGTTGAGCCCAATACTGTACTGTAAAAAGAAAGTTTATGTAGCTATTTAAACATGTGCTCTTCTTAGCGTGCCGCCTGAAGCTTTTTTAAAAAAAAAACCAAACAAAACTACTTTAAGGAATCTGTCCAATTAGGGCTCTCTAAAAGAAATGTTTGACTAAAGAAAACTCTTAAATCTGTACTGAGAATGGATCAAGCAGACACAGCTTGTTTATTTTAAAGGCAAGAAAAAATCAGAACATGATTTAGTAGTGTCCTTTCCCCTATATGTCAGAAGATATGGGGTAAAGGGACAGCAGAAAAGCACTAGCCTGCTTCTACTCAGTGTCACCCTCCGGGAGGTTCTGATTAACGATTACATCAGTCTGCCAGTAAAGGGAGATCTGATTCCTTACCAACCAGAAACAGAGACACAAGGTTGGTGAGGTAATATCTTTTATTGGACCAACTTCTTGTGTCTCTACTATCCTGGGACCGACACGGCTATAACTACACTGCATAAAACAAGAAATGTGCATTTTACCCAATAGTAAAATTTAAATCCATTTTGCATTTTAATTTTTCATCAACATGAAAAATGCAATAGTATCCTCCAGCATTTCAGGTATTACTACTAACATTCTGCTTAAACTTAAACCTATAGTAGGGCTTGGTAGAATTGTCAAACTGCCCAAAGTTTGATTTGGAGTGACATTTGACTGCTAGTTGGAACTGTTTTTGACAGTCAGCATGGGTGAAATTAGTTCTGATGTCATTTTTTAATGTTTATTTTTTGTACTAAGATGAGAGACTGGGATCATATGGACTAAAATCATTCATTTGAGGTCGATTTACAGTTCAAACCAAGGTGGACCCATGTGTTAATTTGCAGACATTAAGCATGACTTTCACAAACATCTTCGCGTTTGGCCCAGAATACACTTTGGTCACTTAGTTTAAACTTTGAAATAATCCCCAAATGTTCTTAATATCTTTTTGGTCCTTTTTGTTTAAATGGTCAAGAGGTGTCTGTCATGAATTTGTTATGACAACTGTGTGTGTTCTGTTTAGTTTTTATATTACTGTGTGGCTTCACAGTAAAATCAAATCTAGTATAACAAACACCTGTGTTGCTTGTTTAAGTTGTTAAAAATAGTGAACACAAGGTATTGATGCAGGCTCTCAGGCCTTAATTCTTTATGCAGACAATCATCTGAGTTCAGCTTCCTCAGGGCTGATGCCTTTAGCCATTGACTTGCTTCTTTGCTGTATCCCAAGGCTAGCTAACTCTGCACCAATGTAGTCATTCAGCCTCCTAAAATAAAGCCTCTCTCTAGCCACCAGGGCCTGTTGTGTTGAGGAATAATTCTGGTTTTAGAGAGTCTTAAAGAATAACAACAAATTTGTCCATAGTTTTCTACAAATCAGGTTGTCTTTTAGATGCAATAAAAATAACTTAAAATCCAGAGTCACTTGCAGAACTTACCTTTCAGTGCTAGGTTGCATTTCATTGCAATCCATTCCAAGAATTTTCTTGGCATCAAGAAAAGATTGTACTGCTTAAACTTTATCCCAGTACTTCTCTGTTGCTTTTATTTTTGTGGAATGTTTCTTACCTGAGCAAATATCCAAACTCTTTTGGTTTATTTAAAAAAAAAAAAAAAAAAATCAGAGTTCTCAAAGTTCAGTGATTCTGTACATTTTACTTCACAATATTTTAGCCACGGGTGCCGGAGCCCTCCCAAAAGTGGGGGGTCAGGAACCTGATTCCCACCCTCCCCGGCCAAGCCAGAGCAGGGCCAGTGAGCCCTCCCCGCCATCCAGGGTGTGGGGGGGTAGGCAGCCCCCTGCCTGTGTCTCCACCCCCCAGGTTCCCCACCCAGGGCAGGTGGAAGCACCCAGGCTCCCCACAGCTGCCCACGCAGCTCTCCCATACCCAGCTTTGGCTGGTGGGGGGAGGCCCTCGGAGCCGTAACCCGGCCATGATAAGAGCTGGGCAGGCAGCTGTGGGGAGCCGTGGCAGACTCTCCACCTGCCCTGGGTCCACGCCGTGGCTCCTCACAGTCGCCCACACGGCTCTTACTGGTGCGAGTCGTGGATCCTCCACCTGTGCTTGGCTGGGCAGGGAGTGGGGATGCAGGCTGGGGGCTGCTCTCAGCCCTCCCACACTCCGAGCAGGTGGAGCGTCCACCACAGCTGCCTGGGCTCCCGGGCAGGGCTCCACGCTGGCCTGGTGGGGGGGGTAGGGCCTCGGGGGGAAGAAGAGGGGAAAGGGGCATGGTGTGCCCCAGTGAAAAGTGGGAGGGCTCTTGTGCCCCCCCCCCCCCAAAAAAAAGTTAGGTGCCACTGATTTTAGCTTAAACTTAGCATAGATGATCCAGGAAAAGATCACGCATGACCTATTTATTGTATTCTACAACATGATCTTGTCTAGAAAACAGAAATAATTGATTATATTCATTGAGTATGGTGTCAGTTATCAGATGATTATATGTTGTCTCAGATGTTCCTTAGGAAACTCGTAGGAACTTACTTTCTTTTACCCTGGATATTGGCATTATTCCAGGATTTGAACAGTTAACTTTAAGCCTTGAGTTTTTTTCTCTTCTATTAATCAGATAACATATTCAGAGAGGCTGGTTAACTTTAACTTGGAGAGCTGGGTGTAGAGCTCCGCTACTCAACAGCTGGCCAGCAGAGGGAGCACAGATGAACAAAACTTATTCCCAGAGCTTTTCTGGCAAACTTGGAAATAAAGCAGAATTGAGTTGACTTGTGATGCACGTAGAATGAAGGGAGACCATCAAAGCAGGCAAATAGAAATCAGAAAGATTTCGCTTCTATGATAGCTAATATATGCATTTTATACTATTAGTCATCTTCCTTTTAACATCACAGAAACTTGCTTATGAGTAAATGTTGTTTATCCATAGAAGCTATGGTGATTGTGTACATTTGTCCTACTTCACCACAACAGATGCTTATTCTTTAATCCTCAGCTAGTGTGTTGTGATGCAAAGCATTGGCAGTAATGCTGGCTGTTAAAAACAGGTCTCTTATCTTTCAGAGTGCAGCTGCCACAGCAGCTACCTTGGCTTTGCCTGCTGGTGTTACTCCTGTTCAGCAGATACTTACAAATTCAGGTAATTACCATAACCTTAAATGGATTATAGACAAGCTATTTGATTTGCAAATCGTAATTTATTACATTTCATGTGAAACATTTAAAAATCAGGAAGGAGTTTTGTAGTAAAGGGAGTCTACCATACAGTTCTTGAGGTATATGTATTACAGTGCTACTTTACCAGCATAAAACTTTAAAAGATTTTATTTAATACACTTCCAATAGTATTGTTTTTCAGCTGTTTACTATTTGAAAATATAAACATTATATTAAGAGAGGCTTTAAAGACAGCTATGTTTAATGGAAATAGTTTGTCTGAAATAGTAAAGTTGAGGTTTATAACAGTGTAGAAATCTGATTCAGAGCAGAGGTGAAACTTCCAGAACTTAATACAAGGAAAAAAATCCTCTTTTAGTTTTACAGGAAGACAAGTGTATACCATAGGATCAATCACAAATTATTTATGTCATGGCCAGCAATCTTTCTCCACCTATGAAGTGCTGCCCTATAGTTAAAGACTACGTTTTAGTCACAGGTGTTTTAGTAAAAGTCATGGACAGGTCACGGGGACCTCCTTTGTCTTTCTGATAAGAAAGTGGAAGAGTTGAAGCTGGGGTATGTTTTGTCTGCAACTTTATATCCATTGCACAGAGCTGGTGACCATCTTTACAGGCATCTCAGCTGCAATGAGATGAGACATGGGACTATTGCATGTGCTCTGTGAATTAGGGATAAGGTGTTAGGACTGTGCCATGGGTAATGAAAGAGACGGGGATAAAGAGAGACTGTATCATGGAAAGGAGGGATGGAGAAAGAATTACGTAACACTCAGACTGAAAAGAAAAAAAGACACAATACATGGAAAGAAAAGTAGTTTAGATATTATGGAAATCAGGGACATGCAAGAACCTAAATAACAGAAAGTGGCATTAGAGAAGGGAAAGGAAGATGAAAGTGAACAGACATAATAAACTGTTACTTAAAGTAGTTGATGCTGACATTTTATAAAGAAAAATAAATGAAGTTAGAGGATGTATTATATACAGACTTGTACAAATGGAGCTCAAACTTGCGAGTTGTAAGTTCCAGAGGCAGGGAAGGTTCCCCCTCTGCTCTGAGTACTAATCTGTCCTTGCTAGGCTTTTATCTACGGAGCATAAGGATATTGCTGAAAAGCAGTTTAAATATTGTTTGCTTCAGAGTTCGTTCTCCACTTGCAAAGCCCATCAGTTTTGGCATCATGATACTCTTGTTGCCTGTACTTAGATTGCAGTATTGATCCTATCTACCCCTCCCCTGTTCTGTGGATTTATTCGAAGGGCAATCACAGCAGTTAGTTTGCATTTTCCTCAGTCACCTTTAAAAATGTGAGCAGGTAACTATAATAAAAGCCAAATATAGAGTATAAGTATATGCTGAGTTTGAATTGCTCCCCCTCGGAGCATTTGCCCCTCTGACTCCTGGCACATGAAACCCTAGAAGCCCATTCCAAAACAGTCAAGGACCAAGGGCTTGAGCTCTTCTTTACCCATTCCCTGTCCCCCTTAGTGCCCTCGGAACAAATTGCCACACTCCCTATCTACCTTAATCTAAAGCTGTCTCCTTACTCCAAATGTTAGGAGTAAATTTAAGAATGTAAGCTTAGACAGCGTTGTGACATGTGAATATTCTAACAGCCCTGATGAGGTCTGCAAGGGTCAACTCGAAGTCAACCAGGAAGTAAAAATGGCTGGGAAAACAACAAATTGTTTTTTTGTTCGAAAACCAAAACAGTAGTTCTATCATGTAAAAAGACCTATCTAAATTGTGAAGTGTTTTCTGTCTGAAACAGCTTTTAGTGCTCGCAGTCATGGTGCTTTTGTGGGGGAGATGCAGAGCAGAAGAATCTTTGAAATTGTTTTCTTTTGGAGTGAAGACCTAGTATAAAAAGCCACTCATACCTGCCTTCTTATACCATTTGTTTGTCCCAGTCATGGTTCAGCAAATTTTATCTCCCTTGTATCTCTGTTTTCCTGTCAAGCATAGTAAAGGTGGTGAAACTGAGAAACTGTAGAATAGCAAGAGAGACAACTATATTTTACAGTATTGTTTGCCATATACACAAAAAACAGTATTCTACACAGTGCGACTGATCATTTTTTAAGGTAAAAATATTATTCCCTTGCCACCACCACCCCCAAAAAAAGTGGAATGGATTTTATCAAAATTCTAAAATCCTATAAGAGTTGTTTTTCTATTGGCCTCATCTTGGCCTTGTCAGAGGACAGAAATTAAAGAATTAGCTATCCTTTAGTGCAGTCAATGAAGTTAGTAGACTCAGTGGAAAAAATGCTTGGGCTTTTCACATGTTTTGTTAAAAAGAAAAACATAGTTTCCCAACACTGAAATGTACTCAATGCTGGAATACAGCATCTATTTAACAGCGGATAGAAGCCTACACAGTAGGATAGAAAGTGTAATTTCTTTGTGTATATCTACATTATTGGCTTCTGTCCTTTTAAACAGGGACCTTGCAGAAACATGAAATACACTCTTCATATGTAGGGAATGAATATTCAGAAGATTGCTGTGCTGCTTTAGTGAGTTAATCTTTGGCCTCATGTGAGACCTTGTATCACCTGTTAGCAACTTGCCTGTTGTCTCTTTCCTAAACTACTCTTGCCTTATGCCCTTTGTAAACATATGGTTGGGTTTTAAAGACAGTCCTGTCCAGAGCTTTGAAGACTTGTTGTTTTGAAGCTGTAGATGTGGTGTGTTTAAAGTATTAAAAATAATAAAAATTCTCAACCTGTTATTGGTGGAAGTGTAAGATGAACTTTCTATCTTAATTATGCTCAGTCTTTTTCCAGGTGACCAACTTTGAAAAAGATGATAATTTTAGATGTGGATTTTTACATTTTAAGTGGTTTTGTTTTCATTGCAGGCCAGATCCTGCAGGTAGTTAGAACTGCAAATGGAGCTCAGTATATCATTCAGCAACAGCAGCCCGTGGTTCTACAGCAACAGGTTATACCACAGATGCAGCCGGGTGGTGTACAAGCTCCTGTTATACAGCAGGTAAAGAGGGACATTTTGAATAAGTGGGCTCATACTTAAAACTAACCCAGTAGGAAGGTTTTCCAGTTGTTTGCATTTTTAAGTACAAGGGTGTGTGTTCTTTTGTTTGAATTGCATGCCAATAATGGCTCTGAAAAATTGACAAGAGAGCTTCATAAAGAAATGGGGATTTTAAAAATTTATTTGATGCCTTAAAAAAATCCATATCTTTGGCTTCTGTGCAGGATCTTCCTACCTGATCTGCATCCAGTGTTACCAATTTTTTTTAAAGTTATCACAATATTAAAAGTGAAGTTATAAAAATCTTTGTTTACTTTTTTGTGTTTGATAACTGTTTGTGACTGTGTTCCTTGAAGCAGTATAAAGAAGTGACAGATTTCAAATGTTTTCAGTAAGTAATTATTCTGTTAGTATTGTGTATGCACGATTGCTAATATAAAATCCTTTTGTCAGGTTTTGGCTCCTATCCCTGGAGGGATCTCCCAGCAGACAGGAGTGATTATTCAGCCGCAGCAAATCCTATTTACAGGGAACAAAACACAGGTCATACCCACAACAGTGGCAGCTCCTACACCGGCACAAGCACAGATTACTGCTGCCGGTCAGCAGCAACCACAGCAACAGGCGCAACCACAAGCACCACTTGTACTCCAAGTTGATGGAGCTGGAGACACATCTTCTGAAGAAGAAGAAGATGAGGAAGAAGATTATGATGATGATGAAGAGGAAGACAAAGAAAAAGATGGAGGTGAAGATGGCCAGGTTGAAGAGGTAAAATTTGATAAAATGCTTCTAAAAGATTAGAAAATATTTAGACTTTAATGTTGACCATTCCATAATTTTGAGGCAAATTCCCAAAGGCACACTTCTTTAAATAGGGAGTAGTCAGAGCACAGTACAAGTTAGGAACTCCAGATTGCTAATTTCATCGGATAGATTTTTTTGAGGGCGTGGTCTGTGATCTTGGGCAGGTCTACACTACCGCTTATGTTGATATAACTTAAGTCACTCAGGAGTGTGAAAAAGCCACACACCTCCCCTCCCCTCCTCTCCTCTCTCCTCCCCCCCCCCCCCCCCCGAGTGGCACAGGTTACAGCAACCTAAGCGCAGTCCACGCTGAAGTTACGTCGCCTCTCACGGAGGTGGAATAATTATGCAGATGGGAGAGCTCTCTCCTGTTGGCATAGAGCGTCTTCACCAGATGTGCCTCAGCAGTGCAGCTGCACCAAAGTAGCACTTCTATGTATTAAATTTAACTATTGCAAACGGTTTCATAAACATCTTTAGCAATGAAGAGATTATAAAAGAAATAGTAGGGCCCAGAATCAAGTCGCAAGTGGCCTCCAGTCTTAATATGAAGAGGCCAAAAGATGGAGATTCAATCATTTCTCTTGTTCCATTGGTTAATCACCATCGCTATTAAAAACTTTTGCCTAACTTCTATTTTGAATTTGTTTGGCTTTAACTTTCAGGTGTTAGTTCTTTTTATGCCTTTGTCTGCTAGATAAGAGCTCTTCAATAGCCTTTATTTTCTCTCTATGAAGGTACTTAGGCACTGTAATCAAGACACCTCTCTTCTTTTTGATAAACTAAACAGATTGAGCTCCTATGGCAGGAGATTTAAAGGTATTTTCTCTTGAGCTCAAATAATTTTTATGGTTCTTTTCTGCGCCCCAATCCACTTTTGCAACATCCTTTTTAAAAAAAGTGGACTCCACATCTACGCAGCATTCCAGTATCAGTGTCATTTCTGTCATATACAGAGGTAAAATCACCTCCCCACTTCTACTTTCCCCTCTTTATTCCCTCCAAGGATTGCATTAGCCCTTTTTGCCACAGCTTTGTACTGGGTGCTTGTGCTCAGTTGCTTGTCCACTGTTACCCCTAAATTCTTTTCAGAGTCATTGCTTTCCAGGATACAGTCCCTCATTCTGCAGGCACAGCCTATATTCTTTATTCCTAAATGCATAACTTTGCACCTGTCTTTAATAAAACACATTTTGTTTGAATGGACTCAGCTTACCAAATGATCCAGATTGTGCTGTGTGATTGCCCAGTCATCGTTATTTACCACTCTGCCAATCTTTGTCTGCAATGTTTATCAGCAGTAACTTTATATTCTTCTTCGAGTGATTGCTCATGTGCATTCCACTATAGGTGTGCGTGCTCGCTATGTGCAGCGGTGCCAGAAGTTTTCCCCCTAGCAGTACCCATAGGGAGCGCCCCTAGTAACCCCTGGAGTGGCGCCTCCATGGTGTGGTATAAGGGGGGCTGCGCGCTCCCCCCACCCTCAGTTCCTTCTTGCCGCCAGTGAAGGTACATTGGAACTGCTCTGCTCCAGCTTGGCTGCAGCTTCCCTCTTGGACTCTGTTAGTTAATGGTTAGTTGTACCTGTAGTTGAAAGTAATTTAGTTTAGAGTTAGTTTAGTGCGCCCGGGTCGGGGCATGCCCGGTGCCCTGGGCTTTAAGTCGTGCAACACTTGCAAGCGGCTGATGCCTGTGAGTGATCCATGCGCGGACTATTTACGCTGTCTGGGGGAAACCCATCTCAGCGATTGCTGCTAGATTTGCAGGTCCTTCAAGCCTTGGACGAAGAAGGAGCGGGACATTCGACTCCAAGCCATTTTGATGGAGTCAGCCTTGACCGCGACACCGTTGCGCCACTCCAAGTTGGCACTGAGCACCACGGCATCCGTGTGCGGCGACCCTTCGGTGCCTTCCACCAGCCGGCACCGCTCCCCGTCAACGGGACACTCCAAAAAGGCTAAGAAGAGGTCTTCTCCACTGAGACGGGAGAGACTAGACCCATGTTGGGCAGTTCTCGGTCCCCATCAGCCTCTGAGCCGACCTCCCCGGATGTCTGGGTGCCATCCACACCGGAGGCCCTGCAAGCGGCCTGGGACATTATGTCTCTGCCGGTACCAGGGGCGCCGCCACTGTTTGCTCCCCGGTCCAGAGGCAAGCCACCACTTGGATCCCTGCAGTTGCCGCCTGGACGGTACCATTCACGGTCTAGGGAAGGTTCCCGACACCGTTCCCTGCTCAGCGACCGCCTTGTGCGCAATCCGCGCCGGTCCCCATCAACCCCCACCACGTTGTCTGGCTGGATACCGACTGGAAGGGGTTCCAGGCACTGCTCTGCCTCGAGGGACTGTAGACCTCATGAGGAAAGCGTGCCCTGTCGGGACCAGGACAGACGGCACCGGAGGTTCTTGTCTGCGAAAGGCTACCATAGCCCTTCGCGGTACGGGCATTGACGCCGTTCCCGTTCTTCGTCTCGCTCGAGGTCCCTGCCGTGGCACCGCTCCCGTAGTCCCAGGTGTCGATCGCCAGCACCTCATTATCGCGGATGTGCCCATCAGAGCCGGTCACGGAGCAACTGCTATTGGCGGTACCCCATTCCTCCATGCCGGGATCACGGTCCTATGGTCGGCACCGTTCCCGACACCACCGTTCGTCCCGGTCCCGGGATAGCGGCAGATCGTATGCCAGCCCGGCCTCTCTTTCCAGTCGTCAGTCAATGGGCCAGGCTAGTCAGGCTGAATAGCCTGCTCTGCCAGTGCCACAGCAGATGCAGTGGCACTGAGCTCCTTGGCCGACACCATGGTACCAATGGGCCCCGTGGCCCCCAACGCAGCCCCCGGTGGTGGCTCGCTCGGTGGCCGAAACCTTGGAGAGATCGTCGGCCTCCCTTTCTCAACCTCCCAGGAAGGAGTCGGTGGAGCGTTCATCCCCGGTCCTGCGGCACTGGTGGATACTCAGAGTACTGCATCCTCATCCTCCCCGGATGAAACGATCACGGCCCCTCCTCCGCCTGTCCCACAGGAGGACTCTAAAGCCCACCAGGAACTGTTGAAAAGGGTGGCATCAAGCCTCAACCTTCAAGCCGAGGAGGTGGAGGAACCCTTGGACTCCCTCTTCAACGTCCTCTCGACTTCAGCACCGGGCAGGGTGGCTCTCCCACTCCATGAAGGGGTGGCAAAGATCTCGAACGCCTTGTGGCAAACCCCGGCTTCCTTGCCCCCTATCTCTAAGAGGGCAGAACGGAAGTACTTCGTGCTCGCCAAGGGGCATGAATACCTGTACATCCACCCTGCCCCCAACTCCCTGGTGGTCAAGTCTGTCAACCACAGGGAGAGGCAAGGCCAACCAGCCCCTACTCCTAAGAATAATGACTCGAGAAGGCTGGATCTATTTGGGAGAAAGGTCTATTCGTCCTCAAGTTTCCAACTGAGGGTGGCGAACCACCAAGCCCTCCTGGGGAGATACGAGTTCAATTTGTGGGGCTCTCTGCCTAAATTCAAGGACTCCTTCCAAGAGCGTGACAAAAAAGAGTTCAAGGCTCTGATGGAGGAGGGTACGGCTGCTGCCAGGGTGTCCCTTCAATCAGCCTCGGATGCCGCAGATATGGCTGCAAGGTCTATGACCTCCACGGTGCCAATGAGGAGGGCGTTGTGGCTCCTGTTGTCTGGGTTGTCCAGTGAGGCGCAGAACTCCTTACAGGACCTTCCATTCGATGGCAAGGCCCTGTTTGCGGAACAGATGGACGTGAAATTGCATGTCCTGAAAGATTCCCACACAACACTAAAGACCCTTGGCATCTGTCCCAGCCCTGGCCAGGACCAAGTTTAAGCCGCAGCAGGCTCCCACCCAAGCCACCCACTCTAAATATGAGCCCCCTTATAAAAAGTCTAGGGACTATAAGAAACACCCACAGAGGCAATCCCAGTCTGCACCCCAACCTGGGCCCTCCAAGGGTAAACAGGCAGGAAAGCATCAGTTTTGATGGGACGCCCTGGGTGACTTACCAGTTCATACCAGGGATCCACCCGCAATAAAGCTTCCCTTCTCCAACCAGTTGTGTGCTTTTCTCTCCGAGTTGTCGCAGCTGACCTTGAACCAATGGGTCCTCAACACCATCTCCCGGGGCTACACCCTCCAGTTTACTTCTATCCCTCCCACTCACCCACCATCCTCGTCCCTCCTCAGGGACCCCTCTCACAAGACCCTGCTCACGCAGGAGGTGGGGCGGCTCCTTGGCCTAGGAGCGGTGGAGGTGATACCAGCGGAGTTCAGACACAAGGGGTTCTACTCCCGCTACTTCCTTATCCTGAAGGCCAAAGGTGGGCTCAGGCCCATCCTGGACCTGCGAGGCCTGAACCAGTACTTGGTAAAGCTCAAGTTTCGCATGGTCTCTGGCCTCCATTATCCCATCCCAAGGACTGGTACGCCACCCTCGATCTACAGGACGCCTACTTCCACATTCATATATTCAAGGGACACAGCCGTTTCCTCCGTTTCACATTTGGGCAGGAACACTACCAATTTACGGTCCTCCCGTTTGGCCTGTCCACTGCTCCCAGGGTATTCACAAAGTGTATGTCTGTGGTAGCGGCCTAGCTCAGACGTCGCGGGGTCCAGATCTTCCCCTATCTCGAAAAACTGGCTGGTCAAGGGCAGCTCCAGGTCACAGGTACGAGATCACGTGGCGCTCCTCTTGTCCACATGCGCCACTCTGGGCCTGTTGGTAAACGACAACAAGCCCACGTTAGTTCTGATGCAGCGCATAGAGTTTATTGGGGCAGTTCTGGACGCGACGTCGGCCAGGGCCTTCCTCCCACCGGACAGATTCGAGACCCTAAGGGAGCTGCTCAGCACAGTCACAAGGTTCCCCGTGGCCAAAGCCAGAGCGTGCCTCCAGCTCCTGGGTCATATGTTGGCATGCACATATGTGGTTTGCCATGCCAGACTCAGGATGAGGCCTCTCCAGCTCTGGTTGGCCTCGGTGTTCTCCCAGTCCAGGACAGGATGGACAAAGTCCTCACAGTGCCTGAACCAGTGATCGCCTCTCTGCGATGGTGGTACTCCCCGGGGAACATGCTCCATGGGGTCCCATTCAGGGGCTGGCCCCCATCCGTGGAGCAGGTGTCTGATGCGTCAGACATGGGGTGGAAAGCCCATGTGGGGAAAGTTCAGACCCAAGGTCTGTGGTCCGCGCAGGACCTTGCCCTGCATATAAATGTCAAGGAGCTCAGGGTGGTCCATCCGGCATGCGTGGCCTTCTGCTCGCACCTGGAGGGCACAGTGGTCAGGGTTCTCACGGACAACACGGCCTCAATGTTCTACATCAACCGGCAAGGTGGGGCCCACTCCTCTGCCCTCTGCCAGGAAGCCCTCAGGCTGTGGGACTTCTGTATAGCCCACGATATTTGCCTGGAAGCCCACCACTTACAGGGCGCCTGGAACTCTCGGGCGGATCGCCTGAGCCGAGACTAACCTCAGCACGAGTGGTCGCTGCACCCAGAGGTGGTGCACAGGATTTTCCAAACGTGGGGCACTCCTCGGGTGGACCTGTTTGCGACACAGCAGAACCGCTGGTGTCCCTGCTTCTGCTCGGAGGGGGGCTGGGCGGGAGGAGCGCTATCTCCAATGCCTTCCTCCTGTCCTGGTCGGGCCACCTTCTCTATGCCTTTCCCCTGATCCAGCTGATTGGCAAGGTCTTGGAAAAGATAAAAACGGACAGGATCCGGATCCTCCTGATCGCCCCGGCGTGGCCCAGGGAACATTGGTACGGTACTCTCACGAGCCTGGCAGTCGCCCTGCCGTGGCCGTTGCCATCCTGCCCAGACTGCTATCCCAGAACCAGGGCCGCCGCCTCCATCCCAACCTAGCGGCACTCCACCTCACAGCGTGGCTGCTCAATGGTTAGGCCGGGAGGAGAGGGCTTGCTCGGAAGGGGTTCAGCACGTCCTCTTGGAAAGCAGACAGCCCTCCACACGTCAGGCCTACCTGGCAAAGTGGTCTCGGTTTTCCCCGTGGGCAGCTGATCTGATTCAGCTCATTTTAGACTACCTCTTTCACCTTAGAGCCCAAGGCCTACCGCCCTCGTCTGTCAGGGTGCACTTGGTGGCCATTTCGGCCTTCCACCCACCGGTGCAGGGTCTTACGTTGTTCTCCCATGCCATGGCTGGCCGATTCATCAAGGATTTGGGTCGTCTGTTCCCGTATGTTAGGCCCCCAGTCGCACAGTGGGACCTGAACTTGGTGCTGACCAGGTTGACGGGTCCCCCGTTTGAACCGCTAGCTACATGCTCCTGGTCGCATCTCTCATGGAAGGTAGCCTTCCTGGTGGCAATCACATCCGCTAGACGGGTCTTGGAGCTCCGGGCCCTGACCGCTACACGGTGTTCCATAAGGATAAGGTCCAGCTCCGCCCTCATCCTTCGTTCCTCCCCAAGGTGGTCTCCGCCTACCATATGGGTCAGGACTTTTTCCTGCCAGTGCTCTATCCCAAGCCCCATGCGTATAGTGAGGAGCACCACCTCTACATGCTGGATGTGAGACGGGCTCTGGCTTTTTACCTAGAACGTACAAAGCCATTCAGGAAGTCCTCGCAGCTGTTCACCTCGGCCGATCTCCACTTAGCGGCTCTCCAACTGGATCACCTTGAGTATTCGTACCTGTTACGACCTGGCGGGAGTCCCCCGCCGCTGATTCTGAGGGCGCACTCGACTAGGGCGCAAGCCTCGTCGGCTACCTTTTTGGCCCATGTTCCTATCCAGGATATTTGTAGGGCTGCCACATGGTCTTCGGTTCACACGTTCACCTCGCATTATGCGCCCGTCTCCCAAATCAGGGAGGACGCCAGGTTCGGCAGGGCTGTACTCCGTCCTGGGTGTCTGAACTCCTACCCACCTCCAACAGATATAGCTTGGAATCACCTATTTTGGAATACACATGAGCAATCACTCGAAGAAGAAAAGACAGTTACCTTTTCCGTAATTGGTGTTCTTTGAGATGTGTTGCTCATGTCCATTCCACATCCTGCCCTCCTTCCCCTCCGTCGGAGTTGTCTGGCAAGAAGGAACTGAGGGTGGGGGGAGCGCGCAGCACCCCTTATACCGTGCCATGGAGGCACCACTCCAGGGGTCGCTAAGGGCGCTCCCCTACGGGTACTGCTGGGGAAAAACTTCAGGCACCAGTGCACGTGGCGAGCACGCACACCTATTGTGGAATGGACGTGAGCAACACATCTTGAAGAACACCAGTTATGGAAAAGGTAACTGTCTTTTTACTTCCAGATCACTAATGAAAATGTCAAATAGTATTGGGCCTGCTGAACCCCACAACCCCCACTCAGTGATAATTTCCCATTGAAAGCTATTTTTTGAGATCTCTTACTTGCCCGGTTGTTTATCCATTTAATGTGTGCTCTATTAATAATGTACAGTGCTAACTTTTAAATCAGAATGTCATGCAGTGCTAAGTCAAATGCCTTACAAAAGTTTGTAGTACATCTACAGTTACTTTTATCAACCATCAGGGTGCATTTGATTTGAATCACTAGTCAGGAAGACTCGATTTAATCATGGATTTCTATATAAAAGTGCTTTCTTGTTGGTTGATATAACCTTAATACATATTCTTCACAACTCAGAGGTAGATGTAGGTTTCATTTTTAGAAGGTACACACTATACATTTTTAAACCGTGATTTATATTGAAAACTTTTCAGATTACTTTTACAGCTATTTCAGAAAATGAATGATTGTTTGGTTATTTCATTTACCAGAGGTAATTGAAGCAGATATTTATGAAGTCTTTGGGAGGTGAACTATCTCCAATTCAACAGGTTAATCATTAATATTTGGAGGATTTTCTTGCCATGCTGTATTAGGAGGAGAACATCACCAGACAGACATTTAAATGTTTTATTTAACTAAAACAACAACGTTATGTAGTCTGGATTTTTTTTCTTCAACAGCAAACATATAATATTTTAACAAAACAAGCATATGTCTCTCGCTTCTCACATTTATCTCCAGACTTCTTCTCCTCGTCCAGATCTTTTCCGCCCCCAACAATCTTCTATTCATTGATCTTTTTGAAACTTTTCACTTTTAGGGAGAGGTAAGGGATTGACTTTGTGTACACAAATTTGCAGAGGGACAACAGGGTTGAGGTCTGTTATTTCTCACCTCTGTATATTATTTATTTATTTAAAAACACTTTTACTGTTAACAAGCATGTTACCTCTGGGGAGACAAATCCACAGTTTGAGAACTGCAAAACTAAGCATCTCTGATGGTATCTTCTAGACTGAGCACTGAGTCCCATTGGGTAGATAGAAAGATTAACCTAAATAATCTATACAGAAGCTTGTGGAACCCCATAAGATTGGGTCCCTAATCCATGAACTATTGGAACTCATTTACAAAACTTTTCTTAAACATTACATTAATATATTGTCTCATACTATAGAATTTCGATTTAAATTTAAAAAATTATTTTTTTTAAAAATCATTGATTTTTATCCACCGTCAACCATACTCGTAATCTCACCAAAGAATGAAATCAGCCTTGTTTGACAAGACCTATTTTCTATAAGTCCTTGTTGACTGTCATGAATTATGTTCCTGTCTTTTAATTCTTTATCAGTTGACTCCTGTATCAGCATTTCCATTCCCAGAATTCATATCCGGCTCCCTGGAGTATAGTTACCTGGGTTATCCTGCTTGGCTTTTTTGAATATTGACAAAATATTAGCATTGTTCCCGTCTTCTGGAATTTCACTGATATTAAGATTTATTAAATATAACCATCAGCAGACCAGAGATCTTCTCAGCATTATGTTGCTCTAGCCTCTTTTCACTGTTATCAATCTGCTTTATAAGGAACTCATTCCAGTTCTGAGCATCAGATAGGTCACTTTAATACACCCACCATCTGTGAGGGTGGAGGAGGTAGGGCGTCCTCTGGTAAAAAGAAGCATGTTTTCCTTCTTGGATTGAAGAGAATACTATACCAGCTAATCAAGGGCCAATATTATGGTTGATGGGGTTTAAACTTGCCTTGCCCAGTGCCTATTATAATTAACCCATAAAATGAGAAAGCAATGGCGAGGGAGTGTGAGAGACTTTTTAGGAAAAGGATGTTTCATGTTTTCAATAGTGATTTATCAAGTAGCATTTAAAATATATGCTGTTTACATATGATTATAAGAACCCCTTCAAATGTCTCTGGAGCGTTCTCGATATAGGCAAATGCCAAAGTCATTTTGGAAAATGGGACATGGGCACAGTAACATTTGGAGCTGCCCTGGGATAATTTATGAATACTGTGTAATGTACTGGTTATTGGGGTGTTTATTGTATGACTACATTGGCTTAGCTGAACAGGAATCTGATTAACACAGATAGAAAGAAAAAGAAGGGTTCAAGATAGGCCACCCCCAGCAAGCACTACAATTGTTAAGGGACCATGTCAGAAACATTGGCTCTGAGGACTCTTGTATAATCCTGCTGAGTCTAGAGGACTGGTTTTAACCAGAAGGGCTTAAAGCCCAGAAACACAAAAGAACAAAAGAACTATAGCAGGGGGGTTGTTGTTGGGGAGCCAGACTGAGACACAGGTATCTGCTGGGGTATCTGGAGATGCTAGGCCTGCCTAAGTTACCATCAGGGAATGGGTAGCTTTTGGGCAAGATAAACATGCATGTAGGCTATTTTTTAAAAGCTTTGTTCCAGTTGGTAAAATAAACAATACTTTTGGTTTAAGAAGTCTGTCTGCTCACTATATTCACCACTGGTCACTGTTTCCTAAAGGGAGAAAATGCAGGTGCCCGAACTCAATCAGACCAACTAGGTAAGAACAGTTAGTATGTAGGATACGGTAGCCCAGATACAGTCTGGGAGTGGGAGAATTGCGAACTTTCAATCAAAGATGGGTAAAGGCAGAGACCTGACAAGTGAGGTGGTGCACTCTAGAGAGACCAGAAAGGGGACAGATGTCAAGCTAGCCCTGTAATCGTGACAGGCATATCAAGTTTTATCTCAAAGCTTCATTCTCCCCGCACTGAACCCCTCACTGAACCAGAGCTTATTTTCATGCAAATGATCAAAATATCTATAATCTTTAATAGATGGGAGTCAGTTTATCATAAACTATTTGCAAATGTTTCTTTTAGGAGCCCCTTAATAGTGAAGATGATGTGAGTGATGAGGAAGGACAAGAGCTGTTTGATACAGAGAATGTTGTCGTATGTCAGTATGATAAGGTAAAATCTCTAAAAACAGAATTTTTATGAATGTTACTTTTCCTTGTTCCTCTTTCTCTGCTCCCCATCAAATCATGAATTTAAGCTGTATTTCAGTGTGTGTATACATGGGGCTATAAATATCTTAATATTTAGTGTGATCTGATATTGTATATTTTAACATGTGAAACGCTATATGTTTTCTATTCTCTCCAACTTGTATGTCTGCTTGCTTCTTGAAACTCTGTTATAAGCAAGGCTCAGTTAAAATTAGTGGTTGAACTTATTTTTCTTCCAAACTGTCTTACCAGTGTGCCTGAAAAAGGATCACTTCTTTGGGTTGGCAAGTCTTGGTACGTCTTCATACACTGCTAACAAAAGTGTCAGTTGATGCCAGATATGATGGGTTTTGTATGATGTGGACAGTTGTCCACTGAGACAAGAGACTAAACAGCCATCCAAAGAGAACAATCTTTGGCTGCTATAACTCTGGATGGGAAATCACAACACACAGCCTTTCTTTTCTACATTCAGCTAGCAATCCCCTAGGTAGCTAGGTTCCTATATAGTGGCTAGCTTTTTTTTAAGAGCCTTGGGCTGGAGATATGATATTGGGCAAATAAAAAATAAATAAATCATAAGATGTAGAAGCAGAAAACCCCAAACTCACTGCAGGTTACGATTGGTGAGATGTTCAGGTGGATTTCCCTCCGTTGTTTGGCTAAAGATTGGGTTCATAGGACCACAATATATTGATTACATGAAAAAGACTCTTTTTACAGTGGAAAAAACTAAAACTTGAATGAAAATTTTTTTTAGACTTTTCAAAAAACAGGAAAAACACCTGAAGTTGTAATGTTCATTTACATCCAAACCCTAGACCCTGCTCTAATTGCAGATTCAATATGAGGGTAGATAGGCTGGTTGAATTTTGTTCCTATATTTTCTGGTGTTTTGAAGTAGGTTAGTGCTTAATCTTCTGAGCAGTATGGTTCTACTAGATATGTTCCAGTTTTGGCACTGCACCGTTTAACAATTTCACATGTGAACTACTAGTTTGGATAGCTTTATTAGACTCTTCAGAGGATGGGGCACACTTAATTAGACTAGAATGCAAATCCTCATTACTTGGCCAAGCAGGTTTCCACAAATTTACCTGTTAACATTTCAATCTGGTGCATTTCACTTCAGCTGTCATCTTTAATGATTTTTGGCTAATCTTGTGTTAACATACTAACAGAATCCACCAGAAAGTCTGCAAAGTAAAATAAGCTCCTCTGCCTGGCAAATAATAAACACTGGACTCTTTGAAAACGTGAAACTTCACTTTCCTTTTGTGGAGGATAGTGATAAGTTAAGCTATTTGCGTGAGCGAGAAACTCTGGGGGGTCTTGGATAGTCACTACTCAGAACTTGACACACTTTCTCTTACATTACTGTTGTCAAAGAAAATATCCTTTGGGCAGCTGGGAATCTGGAAAATTGTGTGCTCAGGTGTTGTCTCGTTTACTATGTTGATGGGTAAAATATTTTGAATGGACGATGAAAAGCCTATTTATCCCTAAAATTACTATGTATGTTGAGCTAGTTGGGCAATTAATGTAATTTTTACCTTTTAAGATGCATGTGGCTAAACCCGCTTGCATGGTACAGTTTGGCCAGTGACTGTACACTTAAATACTATTTGGAATGAAAATAGGCCTGCAGTAGAACATATCATTTTAATCAAATTTTTACAAGATACCAGATATCCCTTGTGTGGGCATATTTAATTAATCAAGTCAATGTATAAAAGAAATAAATGTATACTTCATGTAGCTTGCAGCCAAAATTGAATGATCAGTGCTTTTAGTTGTACTGTTCTCACTGTATTCTGGGAACGGCCAGGTGTTCAATTTTTTTGTGATTCAGTTGATAATTTAATTAACTTAGTGACTCGTTTTGAAAGCCTTTTTTCTTACTGGTTTCCATAGTTACTAGTTTCTCTTGTTGGAGAGTCCAGTTCATTCTATTTTTATTTTAGACTACTTTTGCCTTAGGTGTCTCTTTGTTGTTGTTACTGTTTCCTAAGGAGAAGACTTTTTTCTAAGGCACAAAGGCTAGTCAGGCACCCTGCTCCTACTTATCTTTGAAAATCTCCCCTTATTTGTATCCTAGTAGTATCTGGAAGGATCAGGGCAAGGCATGCTATACATCAGGGGTTCTCATACTTCTTCTTTGAGGCCCCCCTTACATGCTATAAAAACTCCATGGCCCACCTGTGTCACATCATCTGGTTTTCTGCATATAAAAGCCAGGGCTGGCGTTAGGGGGTAGTAAGCAGGGGGCACCACGAAGCTAAGTTTCTCAGGCTTTTGCTTCAGCCCCAGGTGGCAGGGCTCCGGGCTTCAGCCCCATGCTGTGGTGCTTCGACTTTCTGCCCTGGGCCCCAGAGAGTCTTAACGCTGGTCCTGTTTGGCAGACCCCCTGAAACGTGCTTGTGGCCCCCCCGGGGCCCTGGACCCCTGGTTGAAAACCACTGCTATACATGATGAAAAAGCAGCCCCGGACAGATTGCTTACAATTGACATAACTTAAAAAAAACTAAAACCTAAAATAAAAGCAAACTAATCAGGCATTCCCAATACAGTAGAACCTCCGAGTTACAAACTGACCAGTCAACTGCACATCTCCTTTGGAACTGGAAGTACACAAGCAGCAGCATAGACAAAAAAAGCAAATACGGTACAGTACTGTGTTAAACATAAACTACTAAAAAATAAAGGGAAAACAGCATTTTTCTTCATAGTAAAATTTCAAAGCTGTATTAAGTCAATGTTCAGTCGTAAACTTCTAAAAGAACAACCATAACATTTTATTCAGAGTTAGGAACATTTCAGAGTTAGGAACAACCTCCATTCCTGGGATGTTAGTAACTCTGAGGATCTACTGTAAAAATGGATTTCTACATTCCCAGTTCCAACAGGAAAAGGGTATTCATTCATGTTAGAGATGGATAAAGATTAAATTACCTTCCTCGCTCTACCATAAAATGTGTTATGTGCCTTGGATTTCACAATTATTATGGATACAGGGTTTATTTATGGCTCCTGTGGGAACTTGCCCTTGGCTAGAAAATGAGCCACAAATGCTGCCAGATGTGCAGTAACACTTTGTTTTTTATGTCAGATCCTGGGTTTAGATCTCCATACAATCAGTTATGTGACCAATCATTATCTGGATTTTCTTTTCCTAACTTGTCAATTTAGTCCTGAAGTTGCTACTTGTTTCTGATACAGAGTACTATTTCAGTATGTATATTTTGTTTTTTAGATCCATAGAAGTAAAAACAAGTGGAAGTTTCACCTCAAAGATGGCATAATGAATCTCAATGGAAGAGATTACGTATTTTCCAAAGCCATTGGAGATGCAGAATGGTGAAGTTTTTAAAACAAAAAACTAGAAAAAAAGAAAAATCAGAAAGGGTTGAGACTTGGACATAAACTTCAACCAAAACTTATGTCTGCACATCAGAAAAGAACAGTACAAACAAAACTACCGCAGCAAAGGTAGAGCGTGGCAACATAGACACTACTACAAATGGGCAAGCCATGGGACTGTAGCAGCTAGCATTGTCTGGGATACCTTAGGGATATCTTAATTATCAATTCTATATACAGGTACCTGCAGCTGGTAATTAGCATGTAAGGCTTTGTCTCCCCCTTCCTCCCCTTGGGTTAAGGTTTTAAAATTTCTTCCACTGAACTGAAAGAACTCTTCCCTTTTGATATACTCTTAGTCTGACAATGCTTATGTGTACACAAATCTTTGTTTTGAACACTTCCTTTTGGTAGTGAGGGTGGTCAGAATATTGTTTGAACGGCATGCAGGCTTTGTACAGAAGAGTAAGAATTAAGGTGATACATTTTAATTATCTTGTATAACAAAAATATTTTTAATTCTGCTATAGTCATGTATAATTTTAACTACAGTTTTTTCTCAGTTCTTCTCCCATAAACAAATTCTCATTCCTAGCAGTTACAAAATGTAAAATGATTACTTATATTTTCCAGCCATTTCAATTTGACACGAATTACTCTTCTTTTCAAAAGTGCTGAGCACCTGTAGCTCCTTCTGAAAAATCAAACCACTTACTTTATTTTTAAAAATATTCTTAGCATTTGAAGTGGTTCAGCCTGATGGAGCTCAGAGGACTCTGTGGTAGCTTTCCTTCATTTCTTTAAAAGATCAGTGTCTTGGAGACCTTGCAAATGAAAACTCCAGGTATTCTGATCTTAGTGTATGCATTCCTCTAACCACTTACAACATTTACAACCCAGGCATCCATGAATACTATTGGACAAATACTACAGGAATGACTATAAATTGGATAAGGGAAGGTTTTATAATACCTTAGCTGAAGTTCTGCTAATCAGGAAACAGAGTTTAATTGTAAAATACCCTGTAATTTTTAAGTATATTCTTATTGACAAGTTAAGATGTGTTGCAGGTAATCTGTTTAAAATCTCCAGGTGACATGCAATTTTGGTGGTTTTTGTTTTTGTTCTTTTTAAAAGAAAGCATCAGTGAGGAAATAGTTTATTTTTTAGAGTAATGTAAGCAAAAAATTAAAATAGAGTGTGTCTTAGTAATGCAAAAATTAAGTCATCACATATGCTAAACCCTAACGTAATTTCACTCGTCTGAAAATGACATGTCATAAATAGCAAAAGGTTTTTGCTGTTGAGGGCAAACACATCTTTTCTTCATGTGGTGGTTCTGCTTGCAATCAGGCTTTCAGGAATGGCGTCCCTGCTGCAGCAGAGAAGAGGGAATTGGAATTATAGATCAGACATTTCCAACGAAGGAATGAGCATGCTTTATGTGGCTTCCCATTACAACTTAATAAGGTTCTTACTAGCTACCTGAAAAGCAATGAAAAGAAGGCACAGGAAGGTAAATTTAACTCAAATTAGGGAGAACTGCAGAAGCAGAGACTTTACCCACTACTTGGCTTTTGTTCTTGCAAAATGAAACTTTTAAAATTGTTTTTAACGAAATCACAAGTGTATTTAATCAGCACTGTATATTAACTGCCTTCTGTTTCCCTTACCTGTCTTTCTTTACTGACCTCCAAGTGCATTCATAGTCTCAGTAGCTTACAGGAAATTCACAGCACATTGCAAGGAAAAAATCTGAGCAGTTACATATGTTTTTGCACCTTTGGTGTCACTAAATAGAACGAAATTGTCCTTAATTCACATGTAGAGCCATATGTTTATTAGTAAACCACCTGGTCTGCATACATTGTAAATGTCATTAAAGTTCAATTTCTGGTGTTACTAACTCATAGGTAATTAATGCTGTAATCATTTAGGATACAAATTTGACTCTGGACTTCAAGGTATCTCAAGCTGAGTGGTGTTTTCTTTTTCTCTGTACAAAGCAGAAATTTTGTGGGTTTTTTAAATGTGCCACTGTACTTTTAAAGCATATGTGATTACAGTGAAATCAATTACTTATCAACTAATTATTGCCCTTGCTTCTCTTGTGAATCTTTGAGTAGTGTTGATGGCTATCACGAGTAGATTCATATCCTTTCAAATTACTTAAATATGGACTTAGAACAAATCCCATATGCTGCACAAATGAACCAATGAAACCCCTTTAGCTACAGATTCCTGTTTATACTACTGGAACCCAGATTACTGTACAAGATATTTAGTCTCTTCTTACATTTAGAGTCCTTCACCCACATGTTTAGAGCAGACATTACATAGCCTCTTTATTTATTTTAAGGGATACCACAGCTTTAAAGATTACTTAAATTTAGTTAATCTTGAAGGACGTTTAGAAACCATCTGTACATGCACAGTGTCTTGCAAATTAATTATGGTATGCTTGGCAGATGAGGGTTTTGGTCTTTTAATACAAGTACCTGTGAAATCTTCTGAAAGCCAGTCAAATATAAACATACCAAACTGTGCTCTTATTGCTATGTCAAGTGTTCCTTTTTTAAATCAGAAAGCATGTTTTAATTTCATTTTATTGTAGCAGCTTGCTGTAAGAATGTAGTTTGCTTAATTTTATTATTGTACTTGAATTTTAATCATGGTTTTAATGTTGTAATTGAACAGACCATTTCATTAGGTTCCATAGAAACCATTCCTTTCAGAGGGCAAGGGATTCCCATGTTCATAGTTTTTAAATTATTAATTTTTTTTCTTGAAAGTAGAAAATAGACTTTTCATTTAAATAGTTCAGTATTATGAAGGCAATTAACGGTTTCAAGAGGGCTTATGTTTAGATTTGCACAGATAACAGAGCACCTTTTTTGACTCTAAGATGAATAAAATGGGGATGATAACTTCATGGTTAAAATATTAACCATGAGGGCTAATGGAAATTTACAGAGCAACTGGACAAAGTTGGGAGTCTTGTGCCTTCTCAATTTGCAGATATTCCTGCTTTGTCAGCATGATGATACTCGAGGTCTATTGGATTCCTGAGACAGTAGATGTCCTGCAGTGCTTCAGTCATAAATAAACATTTCAGCTCTAATTATATTGGCTTTTTAGTGTGTGCAATCATTTAATAAAAACATCAAAGTTGAAAAGGAATAAAAATGTTATTTGCTAAGAAGATAATAGAGACTTAGTCACATAAGGAACTTTATGTTGGACTATTTAAATAAAATTTATAACTTTATTCTCTCCTGCCCCCAATGTTAGTGGCAAAATGTCTGAGGTTTCATCCACCTTTTTCCTGCATTGTAATTACAAGCTGCTTTTTGACCTGAGTAATTTTCCTAGCAACAGACCGTGATTTTACAAGTATAACGATTTTCATCGCAGGTTTATTCTCAAAGGGAATAGATTTGCTTCTGAAGCACAGTTGGTGGAAAAGAGCAAATAACATATTAAATGTGATATAACAGTTTTGTATCAATGTGTTTTTTTTCTTTTCTATTTTTGATGCAGTGTAAGAGTCAAGTAAAGTTTGCTGGGTTTTAGTTTTGTTTTGTGAAAGTAACTGTATCATCCATCAATACCCAAAAGCAATTATGTCACCATAAAACACTACCAGGATAAAATTTTGTTATTCCAATGCAGGAGAAAAATTAGACCCTTTTCACTAGAGTTCACTTTGAAGTTTGTCTTCCATTTGAAAAAGTTCCTTTGTTGTTGTTTTGCAGAATGCAATAAAATGTTTATTAGACCTGTGGCTTTAGGGTACTGCACACTGTGGATTTTTATTGGGTCGCCTTATACAGCTTTGCAATTTTTTATAAAGATTTAATTCAGAATTGTTTCAGATTTTGAGTTTAGTGGTTACAGAAGATGGGGAAACTTGTATGTTGTTACATTTGTGTCTTTAGTCTTGGTTTCCTATTATTCTGAGTGCCTGGGGCATATGCACAAGCCAGGCCTTTTCCCCTGCAAATCAAGCTACTGTTGCCTACTCTTTTTCATGGTTCACTTTTTAAAATTCAGTTTGGATTGGATATTGAGGACAAAAAGGAACTTTTTTAAACAGGAAGAACTATTTTGGATTAGCTACATGTGTAGCCATCTAAAGTTCACTTGTTCCAGCGTGCATTGGGTACTAATAAAAATATGGGGAAGGGGAATATCCTTTTTTGCTGTTCTGAGCTACTATTGTCAACTGCTGTTGTACATATACTGTTATGTGTAAGGGGGTAAATATATTTATTATGTTTGTAAAATTCATTCTGTACAATTGCAGATCAAGGTTGCTCTTCTGTGATATACAGGATATTATGTTTCAAAGGCCATGCTTGGAATACAATTAGAGAACTTAGTATTTTGATGTACTAAGACCTATTTTAAGTTTAATATTTTGCCTTTGCAAAAACTTTAATTAAAGATGTTATTTAAAAAATAAGCTTGCCATTTTATTTACTATTTTCTGATGCATTAAATAGTTAGACATACACAATTGTTTTAACTTGGACAGGATTCTGTAAGTATTTTCATAATCTAGTGAATTTTATTCAAAGCAAGAAAAACACAAATGTTTCCCTTTTAATCACGGAGGTGAACTTGCTGTGTAGTCTCTTCCATTTAACATGGCTCACAATGTTATGAGAAGTCAGTTTTCATTTTGAGGTTGGAGGTTCAAATCAGCGCACAGTCTTCTTTTGCTGGTAACCTAAGCAAGACTTACACCATGACCTTTAGTGAAGGAAAAAAGCTAATAAAATAGCCCAGTACACCTAGATACTTAGTCTGAAGAACTGGAAATGCAAGATGAGGTTTGGATGCAAAAAAAATTTCTGAACGTAAGTCATATAGCTTTGGCAAATGTATTTCACTAGTGAAGTCAGTATTTCCAACCTGACCAGATGACATATCTTTAGTCCTTGGCAGAATGTAAGTCTCTTAAGGCTAATGATTACCTTGTATCAGCATCATTACGCTTATTTTTAGATGATAGGACTCCACTCCAAAAGAAGTATTACTAGGGCTGTCAAGCGATTAAAAAAAATAATAGTGCGATTAATCGCACTGTTAAACTATAATGGAATACCATTTATTTAAATATTTTTGGGTGTTTTCTACATTTTCAAATATGTTGATTTCAATTAAAACACAATACAAAGTGTACATTGCTCACTTTATTTTTGATTACAAATATTTTGCACTGTAAAAAACAAAAGAAATAGTATTTTTCAGTTCACCTAATGCAAGTACTGTAGTGCAATCTCTTTATCATGAAAGTTGAACTTAAAAATGTAGAATTATATACAAAAAATAACTGCATTCAAAAATAAAACAATGTAAAACTTTAGAGACTACAAGTCCATTCAGTCCTATTTCTTGTTCAGCCAATCGCTCAGACAAACAAGTTTGTTTACATTTGAAGGAGATAATGGTGCCTGCTTCTTGTTCACGTCACCTGAAAGTGAGAACAGGCGTTCACATGGCACTGTTGCAGCCGGCGTTGCATGCTTCATCCACCATTCCAGAGGACATGCGTCCAGTCTGATGACAGGTTCTGATCAATAACAATCCAAAGCAGTGCAGACTGACGCATTCATTTTCATAATCTGAGTCAGATGCCACCAGTAGAAGGTTGATTTTCTTTTTTGGTGGTTCAGGTTCTGTAGTTTCTGCATTGGAGTGTGGCTCTTTTAAGACTTCTGAAAGAATTCTCCACACCTTGCCCCTCTCAGATTTTAGAAGGCACTTCAGATTCTTAAACCTTGGGTCAAGTGCTGTAGCTATCTTTAGACATCTCACATTGGCACCTTTGCGTTTTGTCAAATCTGCAGCGAAAGTGTTCTTAAAATGAACGTGCTGAGTCATCATCCGAGACTACTATAACATGAAATACATGGCAGAATGTGGGTAAAACAGAGCCAAAGACCTTCAGTTCTCCCCCAAGGAGTTCAGTCACAAATTTTTTTTAATGCATTATTTTTTTAACAAGCGTCATCAGCATGGAAGCATGTCCTCTGGAATGGCGGCCGAAGTATGAAGGGGTATACGAATGTTTAGCATATCTGGCACGTAAATACATTGCAGTGCTGGCTACAAAAGTGCCATGCGAATGCCTGTTCTCACTTTCTGGTGATTTTTAAAATTAGAAGTGGGCAGCATTATCTCTCGTAAATGTAAACAAACTTCTTGTCTTAGCGATCGGCTGAACAAGAAGTAGGATTGAGTGGACTTGTAGGCTCTAAAGTTTTACATTGTTTTGTTTTTGAGTGCAATTATGTAACAAAAAAATCTACATTTGTAAGTTGCATTTTCATGATAAAGAGATTGCACTACAATACTTGAATGAGGTGAACTGAAAAATACTATTTCTTTTGTTTTTTACAGTGCAAATATTTGTAATCAAAAATAAAAGGGAGTACTGTACACTTTGTGTTGTACTGTGTTGTAATTGAAATCAATTATTAGAAAAAGTAGAAAAACATCCAAAATATTTAATACATTTCAATTGGTATAGAATATTCTATTGTTTAACAGTGCGATTAAAACTGCAATTGTGATTAATTTTTTTAGTCACGATTAATTTTTTTGAGTTAATCGCATGAGTTAACTGCGATTAATTGACAGCCCTAAGTATTACATCTAGGAAGAATGTACCCAATACCTATAGAATGGGGGACTGTATCCTGGAAAGCAATGACTTTGGTCACAGTGGACAAGCAACTGAACATGAGCACCTAATGGATGCTTTGGCAAAAAAGCTAATGATCCTTGGATGTATAAACAGGTATACAGCATTGGTGAAGCCAAAAGAACATTACTATGTAGTGTATGTAGAAGTGTACGGTTCTGGAGTCCACATTTTAAAAAAGTATGCTGAAAATTTGAGTGTGTGCAGAAAATAGTGACAAATTCTTAGAAAGCTAGAACAAATACCTTTCCTTGTAAGGAAGGATAAGATTTTATAATGGTGAAAGTTTGTTTTTCTTCCCATTCTAACCCCCACCCTCCCTGCACTCTTTCTTCTCAGCTGCATTTAGGTGCACAATCACAGGGAAAAAGTAAAATACTGTGATGTTAAAATTCACACGTTTTGTTCTTCCAGGTGATTTTTCGCAAAATGCCTGTGCTGCCAGCTCTCATTTTAAGCATTTATTCTCACTGTGCTGTTGCTGATTTGAAAGGCAGAAGGTTGAAGTAATGTAGGAGATAATATGCTTTGGGATTTCATGGGATAATACTTACCCATCTGGTTCAGTCCATCTCCAAGAGCAACTGGATACACTGGAGGTGGCAGAAAGATGATAGACAAAGGAACATTCTTTCCCTGAAGTCTTCCTGCTGGATGTTGCAAATTAGAAAGACACCTGTTGCTGAGTCTAATTATCTTTTCTGTCATTTATACTACTTGCTCTATAACAGTGTTAATGTTGCTGTTATATGTCCAAAGGCCTAGGATACAGAGGAGCTATAGTGGTGAAGCAGCTGGGGAAAGGAAAGTGAAATCTGAATGGTAAAGATATGCACTTGCAGGACAGTCTGTAGCTCTGTCAGCTTCTGCTTTAAACATTATTTCATGGATCAACTCTTTGTTCTTTTTCCCTTTGAGAGAAGAGAAGGAAGAAGAGAAGATAGTGATCAGCCATAATAAAAATAACCCAGTCTCACAAAGTGGAAAACAATCTATGCTCCAACTGGTAAGCTTGATCTGAGATGATGAGTTTGATTCTCATGTTTTGAAAGAGAAGGACTTTAAGTCTGAGACTATAAGGTTCATGCTACTAAAATTATATGCTCAGTTTATCTTTACTGACTGCTTCTGTGTAAGGAAAAACATGCTAGTATAGAAGCGTAATTACTAATCCTTATAATAGGAGTCATCAGCTCCCAAACAGCCCATCATCCACAATGATCTTGGTCTTCAGACAACCTGTGCCAGATGCGGAGAGGGAGGAAACTTGAGTGCTGATAGAGGAAAATGGAAACAGGGTGAAACAACAAATTCCTCTATGTTGCAACAGAATTAAAGGACAATAGAATCTTCCTATCAACCTCTACTGATTACCAAATCCAGGGTAGTAAACTGCTTCAATCCTGAGTGCCTACAGACTGCATCAGAACAACACGCAGCACTAGGTACTTTGAAGAACTATCATCCTACTTTGCTGAAAAGATTGTGCATATTCAGGAAGACTTCTCAAATAGCATAGATCTGCTCCCCCTATACCAAACAGTCTCATTTTTCCTGGAGTTCAGTACATTGACTAATCAAGAAATATTGAATGCCCTAGGAGTATCGACACTATAACAGTGAATCTGACCATGCTCTTCCTGACTTGTGAAGTCATGAGCAATAGTCCATACATCATTAATTCAAGTAAGGACTCTTCCCTTCCTTCAATCACGCAATAGTTCAACCAACATTGAAGAAACTCACCTCAAATACATCCGTTCTAGCCAACTACTGCACAGTAACAAAAACCTCCTTTTCCTGAGCAAGCTTATAGAGAAGCTAGCCAAAGGACAACTCTAAGCTTATCTAACTGAAGCTAATATTCTAGACCTGGATTCAGGGCAGGACATAGACTGAAACCACTCCCATGCTGCCCAGCTATGGAGGATCTTAGGCCTCCCTAGCAGGATGACTGTCCAGTTCCCCAGGAAGCCTGTCTGACAAAGCTCCTGGGCTGGTAAGCTAGGCAGTGTAGGTGATTTCCAGGGAGCACATTTTGTGCTGGAAACACCTAAAATGTCCCTGCAATTAAATACTTCAGAATTTCAGTCCCATTTAAAAAACTGAGGGTGTTCTTTTTTGGAGGGGGGGGGGGCTTTTCGTCCTAATTAGGATTAATTTTTTTCTGAAAGTTTTTTTGTTTGTTTTTTGTTTTTTTGGCTCAATGGAAATTCCATTTTTCAGACAGCTCTGCTCTGTACTGTGTCAAGCCAAGAATCAGGTTAGGCTATGCAATAAAAATGTTTCTTTAACCTGTAAATTCCTTGGCACATATTCACTATATATCATACAAGGCTAAACATGCTGTCAGCCCTGAAATAATAGATAGCAGGTTTATACCCAAAGTGTTATAGTGACTGCTAGTAAAAGCACTTCAGCTCTATAGGGAGAGATGGAGCTGTTTACATAGCACTGAACCAATGCCGCCAGGTGATGTGCAACTAAAGGTGCCATCATTTGGATGAGAAATGTAACCATGGCCCTGACCACTGCGGACCATTAAAAATCCAATAATTCTTCTTCGAGTGATTGCAAATGTCCACTCCACTGTAGGCAAGTGCACAACCAGCCCACAGTTGAAGGAGAGGCTCGAGCGCCCTCTGCTGCCACATGCTGCTGTATGCAGGTATAAATAGTGGAACCAACCCTGAATCCCACCGTTCCCCTTTGTTGGAGCAATTACAGCTTTGCTATTGCAAGTTATTCCCTCATTCCTTGTAAAATATATCCAGTTTTTGGTTAGTGTAGTTTAGTGGTTCTCAACATATTTACCATTGTGGGCCACAAAGTGAAGAGGCACAAATCTCATCTAGGGACTTGGTACCTCACTCTGCAAGATCCCTCGTACCAAAGCCTTCTAAAGGCAAGCTATCTGGGAGTGATACTGAAAAAAGACACTCCCCAAAACAGGCTTCAGCTAAAAAGGGGTCGTCAACTCCAGAACCTAAGTAAGGTCCATCGAGTCTGATCCCTGAACTATCTAATACAGTTTCTTTGCGTTATCTCCTGGTACCACGGAGATGAATTATGTTATCGGTACCATCAACAGTGGAGGCATACGCAGCAGCTAGAGAACTACTTAACCTTTTGGTGCCAGTTTCTCCGGCAGTGTAGGAAGTCTTTCAACCAATACTGGTGCCTAAGGACCCCACTCCAGCTGCTCGGAAGCTTGCAGTGCCAATACCTTCTATGCTTTCCTGGCCTTGGAAGACTGTACCGTTAAGGGGCAAACCAGCTATGATTTCTCTGGAACCTCCATCCCTGGGCTCTAGTTGTTTCTCTCAGTTACAGTCAGCTTCTGTCCATTATCAGAAATCTCAGATTCTTTGTCTTTTTCAGACTCAAAGACTGGGTTCTCTGTCCCAGCCTACACAGGATATGCAACCTTCACTGGGAACTTATGCCCCATGGTTTCTGCAGCCGCCTCAGCAATGGCCACAAGATGAGGGACAATGGTCCGGTCAGGGATGGGTCCCAAGACCGTGTCAATGGCCTTTTTGGTTGCCGTGGGTTTCTCCTCCTCCCCCTCCTCCCCCAAACTGCCACACCTTCTCAGCCACCTCAGTCTGTCTCCGCAGGTGCACATCAAAAGCATCAGCATAGAAGGAAACATCTTCCTATCATCAATATTGGGGCCTGTGTTGAGCAGGTGGAAGCCACCCTAGCGGCTCCTCCAGCAAAGGAAATACAGCAAGCTCTGCTATATCATCCAGGTGCTTCCTCTTCCTCTTCACCAGATGAGGTGGTAGAGGCAGTGAGCAACTCTTCCGATGATCGAGCTCACCAGGACTTGTTAAAAACAGTAGCCTTGGTCCTGAATATCCAAGCTAAGGAGGTCTGTGAGAAATCTAGAGCTGGTGGATATTTTGGTTTCAGCAGGGTCCACCAGGGTGGCTCTCCCGATTTTAATGAGGCTATTACAGAGCTGATAAAGGCATTATGGCAGATCCGGTCTCCACCCTCCCCCAACAAAAAGAGTGGATGGAAGATATTATGTCCTGTCTAAGGGATCTGAGCATCTGCGCACACGTGCCCATTGGCCTTAGTAGTTGCCACAGCTAATCAATGCAAGAGGCAAGGACACCAGGTATCAACACCAAAAAGGAAGGACTCTCAGAAATGGGATCTTTTTGTTCGGAAACTTTATTCTACAGCTCAGGATTGCAAATAACACACACTCCTCAGTCACAATGACCTCACTTTACAGGATAATATATTGAAGTTCAAGGGTAGGGTACCAGACTACTGAAGACAGGAATTCACTGCAATGGTGGAGAAGGGCAAGCTAGTGTCCAGAACAACTCTTTAGGCCAGGTTGGATGCAGCTGACTCAGCAGCTGATGTCATGGCATCTGCCATGAAAACCGGTTACTTACCTTTCGTAACTGTTGTTCTTTAAGATGTGTTGCTCATGTCCATTCTAGGTGTGTGCGAGCCCACATGCGCAGTCATTGGAGATTTTTGCCTTAGCGGTATCCATAGGCCGGCAGTGGCGCCCCCTTGAGTGCTGCGCTCATGCGCTGGTATATCAGGCTCCGCTGACCTGACACCCTGTTAGTTCCTTCTTGCCATCAACTCCAGCAGAGGGGCAGGAGGGCGGGTAATGGAATGGACATGAGCAACACATCTCGAAGAACAACAGGTCATGTCCATTCCATTCTAGATGACTCACAAGCAGTGCCAGTGGAGGTGGCTCAGAGTTCACGGTGTTGCAGCTTGCAGCACTGCCCTGCCAAAGCTAGCATCATCCTGGGTCAGCGCATAATGGGATGTAAATATGTGGACAGATAATCAGGTAGCAGCTCTACAGATCTCTTGGATTGACACCTAAGCCAAGAAGGTCTCTGATGACGCTTGTGCTCTAGTCAAGTGCACTTTGACTATCGTCGGTGGAGGCACACTTGCGAGCTCGTAGCAGTATAGGATGCAGGCTGTGATCCAGGACAAAATCCTCTGAGATGACACTGGGCGACCTTTCATGTTGTCTGCCGCTGCAACCAACAGTTGTGTTGACTTATGGAAAGGCCGTGTCCTGTCGATATACAAGGCCAGCACTCTCCGGACATCCAGGGCATGTAACCTGCACTCCTTTTCGGAACTATGGGGCTTCAGAAAGAAGACCAGTAAGAAAATATCCTGGCCGGAATGAAACTGAAAAACTACATTGGGCCAGGAACATTGGGTGCGGCCGCAACTGAACCTTGTCCTTGTAGAACACCATATAGGGCGGTTCCCACGTAAGCACCTTGAACATGGACACTCTGCAGGCGGACGTAATTGCCACCAGGAATGCCACCTTCCAGGAGAAAAGGAGAAGAGAGCAGGAAACTAGAGGCTCAAATGGAGGTTTCATGAGCCTCAACAGCACAAAGTTCAAATCCCAGGGAGGGACCGGATCCCGGAAGTGTGGGTAAAGACACTCCAGACCTTTCAAGAATCAGGCCATCATGTGGTGAGCGAAGATCGACCTGCCTCGGAATGGAGGATGGAAAGCCGAAATAGCAGCCAGGAGGACCCTGACTGACAACATTGACAATGACAAGCCTTGGAGCTTGAGGTGCAGGTGATAGTCCAGGATCACCTGCAGGGAGGCCTGCTCAGCCCGGACATGCTGATCCGAGACCCAGCACGTAAACCGTTTCCACTTTGCCCGATAGGTCGCTCTGGTGGAGGGCTTTCTACTACCCAGCGCAGGACCTGTTGCACTCAGGTTGAGCATTCCCGCTCGTCCGCATTTAGCCACACAGCAGCCATGCTGTCAAATGCAGAGCCTTCAGATTCGGGTGCAGGAGACTGCCGTGATTCTGAGACAGCAGTTCCGGCCAGAGAGGGAGTTGGAGTTGCAGTGCTTAGGCTACCGAAAGGTCCAGCAGCGTGCTGAACCAGCCCCGAAGTTGCCTCGACAGCACTATCAGGATAACCCTTGCCCTGTCCTGCTTGATTTTCACTAGGACTCTGTGGATCAATGGTACTGGCGGGAAGGCGTACATCAGGGCCCCTGACCATGGAAGTAGGAAAGCATCTGACAGTGAACTCGTCTATCCCCTGGAGCGAACAGAACATGTGGCATTTCCTGTCCTGGCAGGACGCAAACAAGTCCACCCGGGGAGTCCCCCACTTCCGGACTGACCACATCGGTACAGGGGCCATGTGGCCCAACAACCGCGGGCAGGTGTGAGCCATGGTAAGCAGGCAGCTCCTCACATGGGAGATCAGATCCAACATGGCCTGAAAACATGCCTCTGCGAGGAAGGCTCTGGCTCATGTGGAGTCGAGAACTGCTCCAATGAATTCTATGCATTGGACCGGCCTTAAGGTGTATTTTTTTTTTCTCATTTATCAGCAGGCCAAGCTCGTGGCAGGTGGAACACACCAGATCGAGGCTTCTCTGCACTTGGTTACAGGACCTGCCCCTGATGAGCCAGTCGTCGAGGTAACCGAAGTGGACCCCTTGGCATCTGAGGTAAGCGGCCACCAGCGCCATACATTTGGTAAAAACCCTTGGGGCTGATGAGAGGCCAGAGGGGAACGCCGTGAATTGGAAATGACATTCATCCACTATAAACTGGAGGAAACGCCTGTGACTTTAGAATATAGAGATGTGGGAATAGGCATCCTTCAAGTCGAGGGTGGCGTACCAGTCTCCCGGATCCAGGGAGGGGATAATGGAGGCCAGGGAGACCATGCGAAACGTCAACTTTTTGAGAGACTTGTTGAGGCTACGCAGGTCCAGAATGGGCCTGAGGCCCCCTTTTGCCTTTGGGATTAGGAAGTAGTGGGAGTAAAATCCCTTTCCCCTCACGTCCCGAGGGACTTCATTCCACCGCCCCCAGGTGCAGGAGATTCTCGACCTCCTGAATGAGGAGTTGCTTGTGATAAGGGTCCCTGAAGAGGGAGAGGAAGGAGGGGGTGTGGGTGGGAGGGAGGGATGGCCAAAAATTGCAGGATATAGCCGGGAGACACTATGTCTAGCACCCAGCAGTTCGAGGCGACTTGGGACCAGGCCAAACGGAAGGGGCACAGATGGTTGAGGAAAGAGCAAGGTGGATCCTGGATGGTGACTGGGGCATCGCTCTTGACCATACCCTCAAAACTAATGCTTCTGGCCCCCGGAGTGTTTTGCTGGACTGGGCTGCATGGATGAACGGGAGGAAGAGGGGCGACAGTCGCTGAAACTAGCGTCCCTGTCCCTTCTTCTTGCAGGCCCCTGGTGAGACTGTCAAGGCTTAGGCAGCAGGGGTGGCCAGAACCGCTTCCTTGCAGGCTGCGGTGTATGCATTCACAGCGAGCGAAGGGTGGCCCTGGTGTCCTTCAGCCAATGCAGCCCCTCATCAGTCTGGTCTGAAAATAGACCATTCCCATCAAACAGGAGGTCTGGGATGGAGTCTGCATTTCTTGGGAAAGACCTGCAGTCTGAAGCCAGGAGCTGTGCCTCATCACCACCGCTGACGCAACCTCCCTGGCTGCCGAGTCCGCTGTGTCCCATACCATCTGGAGGGAGCACCTGGCAGTTTTGCCAGTCCGAGCTGTGCGGGTGAGCAGGACGAAGAGAGGCGACAGCGGCTGAAACTAGTCTCGCTGTCCCTTCTTCTTGCAGGCCCCTGGTGAGACTTGTCAAGGCTTAGGCGTCAGGGGTGGCCAGAACTGCCAAATTCTTGGGACAGCCCCTGTGGAAGGGACTCCTTGAACTTATGGAACTGCAAACTGGCTGTTGAATAAATCTTTCTTCCAAACAGATCCAACCATTTTGCCTCTTTATTTTTGGAAGTCAAACTGGTATGCCCTTGTTTGTCTCTTTCATTGGCCACAGAGACCACCAGTGAGCCCGGGGGGAGGGTGAGTATAGAAGTACTCGAACCCCTTGGCTGGGACAAAGTACTTATTTTCAGCCCTTTTTGAGATGGGAGGGATGGAGGACGGAGTTTGCCAGAGATCCTTGGCAATCTTAAGGAGACCGTCGTGCACCGGTAGTGTGGCACGGGTTGGGGTGGAGGCTGACCAGATGTTAAACAAGGTGTCCGTCTGCTCAGCCATTTTCTCTACCTCCAGGCCCAAGTTCTCGGCCACCCGTCGCAGCAGGGCCTGATGTTCTTTGAAATTGTCTGGCGGCTGGCCCTCGAGGGTCCCACAACCACCTTATCCGTGGACGAGGATGATGATTGTACCATGGGGGAAGTTCCAGGGCATCTTCCACCATGGGGGAAGGAGGCTTTTAGGAGTGGGTGATGTTCCTCTGCTCTGACTACTGGGTGTGCACCAAGCCCGGTGCCATTGGTGCTGCCAGCTGCTGCTCCGAGGCGGTGGCCGATGAGCGGTGAGAAGGGGGCATTGCCACAACCAGCATTCCTCACGTGCCCCAATAAGGCCACTGCACCGGCCACTGGCCATGCTGCCAAGTCAGCGCCGTCGACGTCAACGCAGCCTCGGGTGCCCATTCGCTCTGATGCAAACTAGGCGGGCTGAATTGGGCTTCAGTGCCAGAGGAATCCTCTTCCAGTGACCACGGTGGGGCTGTCGACACCTGGGTCTGCTTGCTGGACGTTGCCGTTGGGGACCGGTGCCTGGAGCAGGGTGATTGGTGGCCGGTATCGAGGGGACAACTGGGACCTGTGCCTGCAAGACGATCTGCAGGAAGGTGAGCAGTTGGTAGTATGGTGACCGGCGTCTTGCTGTAGGCGATCCGTGTTTAGATGGTGGGAACCGCGACCATGGCACTAGAGTTTCGTCTCTGGGGATCAGTGGCGCTCCACTGTCTCCTGAGAGATCTTAGCAGTTCGCTTACCCTCGTGGGGAGCCTTTCCTTGTTCCTGGGGCACGGGCTGAGGCCTATGCTCTCTCAGCGCTGGGGGAGCCTGTGAAGGTGTCAGTGCCGCTAGGGTTTTGGGTCCCATGCCGCTCCTGGGAGTCGGTGGTGGACCTTTCACAGGGCTAAGGGCCCCGGCTGGAGGGGTGCAAGCGCGTGGCTCCGGAGTGGCTGGGTGGCCCGAAGTGGGTCCTTTGCCCAATGGCCCATGGCCCTTTTTGCTCAGTGCTGGGGTTTTAGACTTCTTTTGGGCACCGGTGACGGGGAAACGGTGCTGGGCAGAGCCCAGTCATGGGGCACACTGCGCGCCCAGGTACTCAGCGAGTCCTGGTGGGGCTGCATGGAGGCCAGACGCAGAGCGAACTCCATGAGGAGAACCTGAAGCCGAATATCCTGAGTAGGGTCAGGTGTGCTCTGTCCTTTATACCTGCAGGCAGTAGCACGTGGCAGCGGAGGGTGCTTGAACTGCCCTTACAGGTATCGCTGAGGGGGGAAAAAAATATCCAACAATCGTGTGCTGGCATGCACTCACCTACAGTGGGATGGCCATGGGCACACATCTCAAAGAACAACAGTTATGGAAAGGTAGGTAATCGTTTCTTCTTTTAATAACAGTGGGTGTGTTAGCTTAGATAATCTGATTCAGCCTGTCAATCTAAATTCTTCTTAAAGTGTTGACATAGCCTTGTGCTTTGTTTTCTGTCCTAACTTGTTGCTGTGTGCTGTTAAAGTTGCCACCTTCTGCCCTGAGGTGGCTGCATAGATGGACGGTATAAAATAATTTTAGGATGGATGGCACCAGATAAATGTTAGCATTAGTAAAGCTAAGGTAAATTAAAAATGACAGTTTTTAAAACAAATGTTGAATGGTGAGGTCGAGAGAACATTTGAGACTAAGCTGGGGGCTACAGGAAGATAGATACAAATAATATAGATGGATTTTTAAAAACCTAAATAGAGACATTGTTAAGAGAATCTATTTGCAAGCAGAGCTAGGAGTAGGGCAGCGCATCAAGTGATTTATCAGGCTTCTATAGTGAGTGGGTAGGCTCACTCCCAGACCAACTTGGTCCCAATCCCCACTGCTTTACTTTTTTCACAAGCTCTTTAATTGGTCACAGTAGTCAGTCAAAGCAGTAAAAGTGTCTACAGGCAAGCATAGGGGTGAAAGGAGTTGGCAGGCAGGTTATTTTTCAGACAAATCTGATTGCTGATAATGTAATTACAACTGATAACTTTCATACCCTACCCCCTTAGCTCTCCTTACCCTACCAAAACACCATGAGCTTCTGGGCCCTCCAAAACTATTTACAAGACCCTGCTAAAAATGTTCATTTGCCCATAAGACTGTTTCCATTTACCCACTGCATACTGGATTGTGCCTTCCCACTGGAAAACACACTACAGTTGTGATGCCACTGTTTAACGGTGGAAATCCAAAAGGCTATATTCAGTCATAGGCCAATAGTCTTATTCACTCCCTTGGCTGGAGATTTTCGGATGCCCAGTATAGGAATACATTGCATAATGATTTACTTAGTAACAATCAGATTTTTTCATTTATTGGCATGTCATTAATGGGTTTAATCAGGTGAAGATTAGGAGCATGCTGAAAGTAATTATTTTATTTACCACAGATTCCTGTAGGCAGCAGCAGCAGCACATAAATGATCTATAGTATTCTTATGTTACTTACAAAACCAGAAGCAGAGCTGTTCAAATGCCACAACGATCAGTTTTTGAACTCTCCTCTGTTTGGAGTATGAACTTGGTACAGTTTGAAAATCAGGCAGTGTCGCAATTAAAAAAAAAAAAAAGGTCCAGTCAGTGACAAGTCACAGTGAAGGTAACATTCTTGGGAAAAGCCTGCAGAGATGTCAATTAACTATTACATTATTGGTTTTCATTTGTTGTCCCTTGGTGCTAGCCACCAAGATACTTTGGTGCCTAAATCCTACTTTTTAGGTACCACTGTGCACCACAAAACTCCAGTTCAGCTGCTGTCTAACCCTGTAGGCTCCAAAGATGCCACTAAGTCAGCCTGTTCTGCCAGCCTGGGTCCCCTTTACCTGCCCTTGCTGGGTTAGGCTCACAAGCCTCTTCCAGCCAAGCACACAGGCAGGGCCACACCCAGCTGCACAGAGAGACAGAGATCCGCTCTGGTGCCCACTCCCTTTAAGGGGTACAAACCCAAAAGTTTTATGAAATTTGCCCCCTCCCTCAATGTGGAGGGAGATATGCACAACTTCTTGTCCCTCCAGTTAGAAATTACATAAACTGGGTTATATTATAAATAAGAAATAAATGTATTAACGACAAAAGGTGAATTTAAGTGAATATAAGAGAGAACTGACCGAACAAAGCACATTACTGAGCAAATAAACCAAAGTACGCAAGCTAAGCTCAATATACTTAAGAAACAGGTTACAAAATAAAATTTTTTACCCTAAATGTTATTTTAGGCCAGTTGCAAAGTTTCTGTGGTTCAGCGTTCCAGTTATATTTCTTTTCAGACTGGACCCCTGTCTCAGTCTGTACTCCCCCGCTGCCTTCCCTTCAGGTGGCTTTAGCAGTCTTTCTTCTTGGTCAGACAGGCCAGGGAGAGGAGGAGCCCTGTTTGCCTTCCTCCCCACCCTTAAATAGGATTTACATAAGGCAGGAATCCTTTGTGTCCCAAACTTGACCCCCCTTCCTTCCAATGGAAAGTTACAAGAAGTCCTAGGTAATGTTTAGTATCAGTGTCAAGACTACCTGACTCTGTAGTATCACAGCATCCATGAGTCAGTGGCAGTATGGAGCATCTGCAGGAAGGCCAAGCCTTTTCACAGTCCATTGTCCTCGCTGATGGGTCATCAGCCCTGTCTGGCTTTTCCATTGTTGTACCTGAAGTGTTAGCAGGGGGTGTCACCCAAAGTAGCATAGTTGAAATACAGATACATAGTCAATATTCCTAACTTGAGATACAGAAATGATACAGGCATACAAATTGGATAATCTCATTCAGTAAATTAATACCTTTCCAATGGTATCTTACAATACCCAACTTGCATAAAATACATCTCAGTTATGTCATATTCATATCATAAGCATATTTTAATAAATATGGAGTGAAACGTCATAGAAGTATGTAGCCTTGCTAATACTTAGTACTGAAAAAGCTGGATACAGCAGATCCTGGATTTCCTCTTCATTCCAAGAATTCTTCCCAAAGAAAACATCAACCGATAATTAGAAATCTTTTCAAATTATAGTTAGCTTTAAAATCCCCTTGTGTAAAGAATAAAAAGGATTGGTTCTGAGCTTTCATTCTTGCAACTGGAAAAACGTCTTATGATGGGACTGTCACACACGAGGCCCTGAAGTCTGTAACAAGGCAAGTGCAGTAGCGGAATGATGCTATGTGTCAGAATTAGCCAAAGCCAATAAGATGCCTGCTGGTTCCACCATCCTTATTTGGATCAATTGGCAGCCTGTCTTGGAAGGTGGGTAACATTTTTGTTGCAGAAAAAAGAACCATTATGTACCTGACAGTAACTGGTTCTTTGAGATGATGTAGTCAACATCAATCCCACTGTAGTTGTCCATGTCTGAAGAGGTCTGGATATATCCAAGGTGTAGTGTTTTCCTCCCCTTGTGTGGAATATGAATTTGAGAAGAACACAGGTAAGTTGATTGATTTCAAGTGGCACTCTGAAACATCTTTGGTGACGAATTTTGCATGAGGTCTCAAAATTACCTTGCCTTTATGAAAGGACGTATATGGAGTCTTCTGATCAAAGTGATGGCTGCCAGCAAAACCATTTTGAGAGTAAGATGATGGATGCGGCTCTTAGAGGGGGACTTCATAAGCCTATAATGGATGATGATGAGATCCCATGCTGGAGTAAGTTCTCTAACTGGTGGCTGAATCTGCATGAGGTTCTTAAGAAATTCTGACCCTGTTGAATGAGCAGATCGAGAGCAACTATTGGTGGATAATATGCTGAGCTTGCTGCCAGCTGAACTAAACAAGAGCCCAGAGTGCTTTAACTGTGCAAGTCATCCAGAATCTTTGGTATTGGGGCCTGCACGAGGTTCAGGGGGTGTTGGACTGCCCATATCAAGAGCCTTTCACATTTAACGCAGTAAGTTTTCCTCATGGATAGCTTCCTGCTCTGTGCCTGGATCTCCAAACAGTCTCTTTCTGTGGACTCAACCAGCCAACATCCAGGCTGTCAGCAGCAATTTCTGGTCTAGACAGAATACTTGACTTGGATGTTGCAACCACAGGCCTGCGAGCTACACTGGGGGCTGCATGGACATGTGCAGGAGGTCTGTCAGTCAAAATTGCCTTGGCCAGTTGGGATTTATGACAAGTCTCACCTGATCTTGTCTGGTCTTGGCAATCACCCCAGGGATTAGCCCTGATTCCACTGGAGAAGAAAGGCACTTGGCAAAATACCCGAGCTCATGCCTCCTCTGGCGAGAAAGTTTGGGCTCTGGGCATTATCCTTGATGGCAAACAGGTCTAACGTTGGATGGAATACCAATCTGATGAAGGATTTTGCAGTGACTCCTTGGGGGTGGTGATGGATTATCAGGATTCACGAAGCTGCTAAATTGTTGCTGAGTCCCAGGAGGTGTGGGGCTATGTCTGTTCTTTCTTGGGCGGGGGAATGCCCAATTAAAATCTTCTTCATAGAAAACTAAAATAAAGGTGAAGAGAGGCTTTTCACAAGTGAGTTTTGAAGCTCAAGGAACAAGTAGGTTGACCCAGTCCAGGTTTCATCTGCTGCCACTGTGCCACTGCCTGGGCTCTAGGACGCTGTAGGGTGGGAGGATTCCAGAGCTCAGGCTCCAGCCCAAGCCCGGAAGTCTACAAGGGTGATGTTGTGGTCGGAGTCTGCTATAGACCACCAGACCAGGGGGATGAGGTGGACGAGGCTTTCTTCTGGCAACTAGCAGAAGTTGCTAGATCGCAGGCCCTGGTTCTCATGGGAGACTTTAATCACCCTGATATCTGCTGGGAGAGCAATACAGCGGTGCACAGACAATCCAGGAAGTTTTTGGAAAGTGTAGGGGACAATTTCCTGGTGCAAGTGCTGGAGGAACCAACTAGGGGCAGAGCTTTTCTTGACCTGCTGCTCACAAACAGGGAAGAATTAGTAGGGGAATCAAAAGTGGATGGGAATCTGGGAGGCAGTGACCATGAGATGGTCGAGTTCAGGATCCTGACACAAGGAAGAAAGGAGAGCAGCAGAATACGGACCCTGGACTTCAGAAAAGCAGACTTTGACTCCCTCAGGGAACAGATGGGCAGGATCCCCTGGGAGAATAACATGAAGGGCAAAGGGGTCCAGGAGAGCTGGCTGTATTTTAAAGAATCCTTATTGCGGTTGCAGGAACAAACCATCCTGATGTGTAGAAAGAATAGTAAATATGGCAGGCGACCAGCTTGGCTAAACAGTGAAATCCTTGCTGATCTTAAACGCAAAAAAGAAGCTTACAAGAAGTGGAAGATTGGACAAATGACCAGGGAGGAGTATAAAAATATTGCTCAGGCATGCAGGAGTGAAATCAGGAAGGACAAATCACACTTGGAGTTGCAGCTAGCAAGAGATGTTAAGAGTAACAAGAAGGGTTTCTTCAGGTATGTTAGCAACAAGAAGAAAGTCAAGGAAAGTGTGGGCCCCTTACTGAATGAGGGAGGCAACCTAGTGACCGAGGATGTGGAAAAAGCTAATGTACTCAATGCTTTTTTTGCCTCTGTCTTCACGAACAAGGTCAGCTCCCAGACTGCTGCACTGGGCAGCACAGTATGGGGAGAAGGTGACCAGCCCTCTGTGAAGAAAGAAGTGGTTCGGGACTATTTAGAAAAACTGGACGTGCACAAGTCCATGGGGCCGGATGCGCTGCATCCGAGGGTGCTAAAGGAGTTGGCGGATGAGATTGCAGAGCCATTAGCCATTTTTGAAAACTCATGGCGATCGGGGGAGGTCCCGGATGACTGGAAAAAGGCTGATGTAGTGCCCATCTTTAAAAAAGGGAAGGAGGAGGATCCGGGGAACTACAGGCCAGTCAGCCTCACCCGCAGTCGCTGGAAAAATCATGGAGCAGGTCCTCAAGGAATCAATTATGAAACACTTAGAGGAGAGGAAAGTGATCAGGAACAGTCAGCATGGATTCACCAAGGGGAGGTCGTGCCTGACTAACCTAATTGCCTTCTATGATGAGATAACTGACTCTGTGGATGAGGGGAAAGCAGTGGATGTGTTATTCCTTGACTTTAGCAAAGCTTTTGATACGGTCTCCCACAGTATTCTTGCCGGCAAGTTAAAGAAGTATGGGCTGGATGAATGGACTGTAAGGTGGAATAGAAAGCTGGCTAGATCGTCGGGCTCAACGGGTAGTGATCAATGGCTCCATGTCTAGTTGGCAGCCGGTTTCAAGCGGAGTGCCCCAAGGGTCGGTCCTGGGGCCGGTTTTGTTTAATATCTTTATTAATGATCTGGAGGATGTTGTGGACTGCACTCTCAGCAAGTTTGCAGATGACACTAAACTGGGAGGCGTGGTAGATACACTAGAGGGTAGGGATCGGATACAGAGGGACCTAGACAAATTAGAGGATTGGGCCAAAAAAAACCTGATGAGGTTCAACAAGGACAAGTGCAGAGTCCTGCACTTAGGACGGAAGAATCCCATGCACTGCTACAGACTAGGGACCGAATGGCTAGGTAGCAGTTCTGCAGAAAAGGACCTAGGGGTCACAGTGGACGAGAAGCTGGATATGAGTCAACAGTGTGCTCTTGTTGCCAAGAAGGCTAACGGTATTTTGGGCTGTATAAGTAGGGGCATTGCCAGCAGATCGAGGAACGTGATCGTTCCCCTTTATTCGACATTGGTGAGGCCTCATCTGGAGTACTGTGTCCAGTTTTGGGCCCCACACTACAAGAAGGATGTGGAAAAATTGGAAAGAGTCCAGCGGAGGGCAACAAAAATGATTAGGGGTCTGGAGCACATGACTTATGAGGAGAGGCTGAGGGAACTGGGATTGTTTAGTCTCCAGAAGAGAAGAATGAGGGGGGATTTGATAGCTGCTTTCAACTACCTGAGGGGGGGGTTCCAGAGAGGATGGAGCTCGGCTGTTCTCAGTGGTGGCAGATGACAGAACAAGGAGCAATGGTCTCAAGTTGCAGTGGGGGAGGTCTAGGTTGGATATTAGGAAACACTATTTCACTAGGAGGGTGGTGAAACACTGGAATGCGTTACCTAGGGAGGTGGTGGAGTCTCCTTCCTTGGAGGTTTTTAAGGCCCGGCTTGACAAAGCCCTGGCTGGGATGATTTAGTTGGGAATTGGTCCTGCTTTGAGCAGGGGGTTGGACTAGATGACCTCCTGAGGTCCCTTCCAACCCTGATATTCTATGATTCTATGATTCATAGCAATGAAACAGTCCCACAGCCCGAGCCCGAGTTGGCTGGCACGACCCAGCCGTGAGTTTTTTCTTTGCTGCGTAGACATGCCCTTAGAGCTAATTAAGAAGATAAAACTGGTTAAGCATACATAGAAACTGTAGGAGCTCTAGTTAATACAGACATACAATTGAAATAACAGAAAAAATCAATACACCTACGTTTGAGAATAAGGTACAGTAGAACCTCAAAGATAAGAACACCAGAGTTAATGACTTATCAATCAACCGGACACCATGTAAAACCGGAAGTAACCAATCAGGCAGCAGTGGAGACCCCCCCCCCCAAAATAACAACAACCCAAAAGCAATTACTGTACTACGCCTGTATTGCATCTTAAAAGTAGGCACCTCTGGGCTGCCTGTCCCCACCCCCATTCCCAAGAGTGGGGCAGCCACTTACAGCTAGGAGGTGAAGATGCTGGGGCTGCCAGCCCAAGGCAGCTGAAGCTGGCAGAGCAAGAGCAGAGCTGGGGTCTGTGCTGCTTTCACACACACCCTTCCCTGGCCGGGAGGGGGACGTGCTGTTTACACAGACGCAGACCAGGAGCGGGACACAAGCTTGCAAACTCAGTCTGACCCAGGGAAAGAAGCTGTCTGCAAGGAAGCTGCCGGCGCTGAGGAGGGAGCTCAGCAGCTGGAGCTGGAGCCCGAACTGCACTTTGTTCAGAATTACGAACATTTCAAAGTTATGGACAGCCTCCATTCCCGAGGTGTCTGTAAATCTGAGGTTCTACTGTAAGTACATTACAGTGGTTTCCTGCATTGTTCATTCTTAGTCTTACATTGTATACACTTATATCCTTATGAAAAGGCACAAGCTGCAAGCATAGCCCCAATACACATTGGTATTCAACAGATTCTGAGCTTGCATGCATGAGGCACATGTGCCCCTAAAGTGGCGCACATGTTCAGTACAGTATCTCAATGAAGCTGCTTTGTTTCCCCTTGTTTATTGCTTTCTAGGGCTGGGAAAATTAGCCACAGCCATTACTAGAGAGAACAGGACAGACTGAATAAAACAATTAGTGAATTTAGGGCAAAATGAGTAATTAATCATCAGACCAATTTATGTAGGGATGTGGAAGATTCTCCCTTACCTGAAATCTTTAAATCAAGACTGGATATCCTGCTAAAAGATATAGTCTAGCTCTCCCAGAAGTAATGGGCTTCACATGGACAGCAGGTTGTGAAATTCTCTGGCCTGTGTTATGCTGGAGGTCGGACTAGATAATTATGGTCCCGCTGGCCTTCAAATCTATGGGGGGAAAAACACAATTGACTCAATCAGTCTGATCTTTTGCATTTTGCAGAACACCTAGGTAGTTCCCAATAATGTTACCTGGCCTGTTTAATTGTAAAATATATTTAGTGCTGGTGAAAGATGCTAGATTAATAGATGTGGGAAATGAAGTTCTCCCATCCACAGAAGAGGAAAGGAGGCTAAGCGATCTTTCTTATTCACTGCCTTTCAAGGTACCTCTGCTCCTGACCATCTCTACTTGGAGCCCCAGGTAAGCGCTGCACCCCCTCCCGACACACCCTGCCCTGCCCCCAAACTCCCTCCCAGAGCCTGCACCCCCTTCCTCTTCCCACACACCCCTTCCTACCTCCAAACTCCCTCCCAGAGCCTGCGCCCCATCCCTATGCCTCCAGCCCCCAAACTCCCTCCCAAAGCCTGCACCCCCTTCCCAGGCCCCCCCCAGCCTCCAAACTCCCAAAGCCCAACCTCTCCCCCTCCTGCACCCCAATCCCCTACCCCAGACCTTCTCCCCACCCAAACTCCATCCCAGAGCCTTAGGCAGGTGGGGGGTGGAGGTTTTTTTGGGGGGGTGGAGTTTTTGGGGGGCAAGTTCTGGGTGGCATGAGTGACATTGGCCCGCTGGGAGTTATTTGAGGACTGGCACTGGCCCTAAGGTAAATTGAGTTTGAGACCCCTGAGTTAAAGAGTCTAGGGAGCTGCTCTGACTTACACCAACTGAGAGTCTGGCTCTGGTTCTTGATCACCTGTGTGTGTGGTCAGTATGTTCTACTGCTCAAGTGTGCTGAGTAAAATAAAACAAAAATATTAGCTTTTTCTATTTCTTAAAAACAACCCCCTGCACAGTGTGACTTTACCTACTACATTTTTATCCAGAAAAATGTTAGTCTGCTAAGCATTTATTACATGTAGATATACAGTATTTCATTAAAGGTACTTACTTTCCACCATACTTTCCACTTGGCCACTTCACCTTGCATGGTCCCTTGACATGTGTTAACTATGTATGGTACACAACCTGTTCCACCTTATATTTAGCAGTGACACTCTGTTAGGTTTGCTCTACGCTACCAACTTATGTCGGTATAACTATGTCACTCAGGGGTGTGGAAAATCCACACCGCCTCAGCGATGTAGTTATACAGCCTCTTGAGGAGGTGGAGTACCTATGCCACAGGCGAAGCTCTCTGGTTGGTGCAGATAGAGGCTTCACGAAGTGCTATAGCAGCTGCAGCACTGTAAATGTAGACAAGCCCTTAGTTTCCTGTGTATGCTCGACAGCGTGTCTCTCTCTCCCATCTTATTGAAAGTTGGTCCAATAAAAGATATTCCCTCACCTACCTTGTCTCTCTAATGGGGCCTGTGCTTCCTAATGGGGCCTGTGTCTAGCTATAATTATTACATAGATGCTACTAAAAAAACAAACTATCCATTCCTCTGCTTAGCACCCTTTCAAGCTGTCCTTAGAACTTAGGAGTCCTTAGAAAACTTACTTGTGCTACACAAAAGCCCAGAAATTCACAACACTGAGTTTTAAAATAATTTTGTTCCAACAGAAAGGGTTTGGAGTGGTCACTTTACCACATGAAGAGGAAAAATCCAGAAGAAAAAAATGATTGGGCATTTAAGCTTAAATGCATGTTTTTCAGATAGTAGAACTTGGGGTAAGAGATATTGCTCAAATATCACAAGCAGAATGTTTTCCCAGAAGCCTTGCCTACCGTCAAATTTCTTTGTAAACTAAAAAAAAGTCCAATATTGTATGGGACTCTTTAGCTTTCCATCTTGGGACCGATTCCAATTTCCCAGCTTACGAGAGCATTTAATCAAACAGATGACCACATTGGTTGCCAACAAGCCCAGGTTTTGAAAGATATTAGCTATTTTCAGTTCCCTCGCAGAATCCTTGTAAGCAATATTCGTTTTCTAATATTTTGTTTGGCAACTTATTGCAAATTGTCTGCTTTTCTCTGGTTGCTCCACTAGCCAATAATGCCGTCAGCAGTGTTGGTCCAGCTGTCAGTCTAGGTATTGCAGCTGTCCTTGTGCCACTCAAATACAATGTTTTTAACACTCATAGAGCAGTTTGAGTGTCTGTCTCTCCCGCTTTCCCCCTTTTTGGATTTGCTCTCAGTTGTTGCATCTCCGAGAGAGACTGGAATGTATGACCTTAGTTTCTAGGGGCTGGGTATAATCCTGCTATTGTGTGTTTGAATTACAAATCATGGTACTGCCAATCCATGAAAAGACTTACTCCCATGTGTCCCCCTCCCCAGGCTTGCTTCATGTATCTGACATGCTGCCTCTAACACTGCATCCATCAGAGAAATGTAAACCACACCCGTAAACGTAGCCAGTTTTAAGCAACAGTCTCACAGGGGCATAAAGGTTTTTTTTCATCTGCTTTGGTGTGCCTCCCTGCCAGCATGAAATTTGTATAACCCTATTTTGATCCTACATCTGTAATGAGCGGCTTCATGACCTCTTGTAACAGTGAAAGGGAAGGTTTTTGAGTTGGTTGCTCTGTAGGTTAGGCTCGGAAACTAGCTAACATTGGGTGTCTCAATAAAACTGACCCAATGCAGACTTTGGTGGTGAAGTCACAAAGCTGGCTTGGTGAGTGTTCATGGGCCACTGTATGAGCATCTCACTCAAGTTTTGACTGTGGAGGACACAGTAGAGCCACCACTACACAGTAAATAACTCAACCCAACATGGACATTTTTGTGCCTGTTGGTTTGTGACTTTGTGGCTGCTTTGGGCTGTCCCAGTAGCAGCTGTGGCCATGTGCACTTTTTCACCCACAACTGGCTGGAAGAGGTGTATCTGTCATACTTCTCTATGTTACCGCCAGAGCAGATTGCTGCAATGTGCTCTATGGTCCTCTCACTTGGCAGATGTTTCCTCAAAGGGAATGTATGCCACTGGAGCACCATAGTTTGAACTGATTTCCATTTTTGGATGCAGTGCCATGGGAGTGGGTATTTGATGTCTAAAGCCCTAAAATGGTTTGTGTCCTATTTATTTGCCCTGTGTGGTAATGTGGCATTCACGTCAGAGCAGGGGCTTGAGGGACTGGTGGTCTCATGCTCTGAGGGGTCCTGTTGGCTGGAATTCATTCCCCATAGCAGCATAACACAGCTTGCGTTTGCTCATGTTCAGGGGACTAGCTGTGTTTCCAGACTTTTGCTGGAAGGGGTAGGGTGAGTGAAGATGGCTGGAGGAAAGGGGAAACAGAAGATTTGTTTGTTTTGGAGTTTTAATATGCCCAGTTGAGCAATGTGAATCTTGGATCTATGATTTTGTAAAGAGGTCTGTCAGTGTGCGTCATTGACTGAGCCCACTTAACTGCCTTCTGTTCCAGGGCATGATGAGGGTCCTTTGGAGACTGAGTCCTAGCACCACAAACCCTACATCAAAGCACAGTGTGATGCTACGTTTTCAAAGTCACTGTTGGGGGGGGAAGAGAAATAGGTGCTTAGTAGCTTGTAAGTCAAATTAGGCTCCTGCATCAGACAGTTCAGTTTCACTGTGAGCCAATAAGCACTTGATTACTGAATGGCTTTAGCATAGAGGCTGGCTGGCATCCCTTGGAAACAACAAAGCCTAGATTGCTTCGCTATTCCTGATCAGCTCACAAGAATTACCCCCCAAACCAACAGGGGACGAGGCTTCATTTTAATATTTAAAAGTGGAGATTGGTCTACGCCAGACTCTACAGTTCATGAGCACCTTTCATACAGCAGGATTTAGAAGAACCATCCAGGACCCTTAACACTTAAATTGTCCTGCAAGAAGAGAAGTGAGTTTGCATTTGGTTTGTTTTTACATGCTCCTAATAAGCACCAAGCCCTAATTTTAACCTCCGCTCCTTTCTGCATTCACAAATTGGGGGGAGGGGGGGAGCTGTTTTTAAGATGGATGAATGTAATATGCAGCAAAAATCTCTCATTTCAGTTGCTGAACTCATTTAAATTTACTCTCCATCCTTTTTCTAGCAAGTGTTTAAGAATCACCCTTATCACCCTCCTACCCCATGCCCCCAAACCAACACCACCACCTGCCATCATCTTACAGGCTGCACACTTTAACAGAAACAAATGTTCGCTTTAACAGAGAGAAAAGCTTCGTTCTGCCTGGCTGCTGTCATCATCCCTGGTTGACCACAGATTGCAATACCCTCTTCCCTAAGGACCATTAAACTATATTTCCCTTTTTCCATTGCCATAAGTATTCCATGGGATCCTGTTTCTACTCAGTAAGCCTTCTCAAAAGTCACCTGTGCTGGAAAAAATCCCCTGCCTATTTTATTTGAAATCTGATAACATTAAGAGCTGCTGTAACAGTGCTTTAAACGGGGACTCATCAAAAGGTGCTTTATATAAGATTAAAAAGCTTTTCTATTTTTGCTGGCTGAGCATTAGGAAAGTTGTTAGTCCCCGGGTGGATCTTATTTGGGAAATAGTTACAGTGCCAATTTTTCTGTGGCTGCTCTACCAGGAAGAAGGTGGTTTCTGGTTAGCAGAAGGCAAGACAGGTCAGCTCAGCAGAGAAAGGAGCTGAGATGCTTCTTGTGCTCTTACGGTGAGACACCTGTCCACCCCTCGGTTCCTGAACTCTGCTGTATTACTGTTTATATTATGGTACTCTCACAAGGCCAAAATCAGGATCAAGGCGCCATTGTGCTAGTCACTGTACAACCACAAAAGATGAGATGACCCCTACCTCAAATAGCTTCCAATCCAAATAGACAAAGGATGGAGACAATAAGGATACAGCACTCAGAGAGTACAGTTTGCAAACATCCTTGGGTTCAGACATTCACTTGGGGTGCTAACTCTAAAAGCTAAACCTGGCAATTTAACATGCAGTTATGTTCACTGCTGATCATGTCAGCAAAAAAAGTCCTTGTATCCTGCTTATTCAACAATTTTAAACTGCTTCCTAGGGTCTGCTAGGTGCCACAAGCTCTAAATAGCCCTTTGCTCAGCTGCCAAAAACCTTCTAGCTTCCCTGCTGACAACTTCTACCACACAGTTCTGAATTTGCCTACAGTTAGTCTATTTCTTCAAATGAGGACTTACTAAATTTGGTTTGAGCACATTATCCTAAGAGAGAGACAGAGGTGATTGGTCCACTCGTCTGAGAACATGGCATAATTCTTTTTTGTTTGATGTGGGTTTTTTCACATGTTCTTGACACCTTACCCAAATCACGAGTGGTCGATTGTCCTTGGTAGCTGCCAAGGAAATACTAATGTGATGGAAAGCAATAGGATGAAATTAAAGGAAGGAAAATTTAGGCTGAGCAACGTGAAACGAGCTTGTTTCCTTGAGCAAGGGTAGAAGCACCATTGCTTGAGATATTTTAAACTTAAATAGACAAAGTACTAGCTGATATACTGGGGTGGGGGAAGCCAGCCCCACATTGGTAAGGAAATGCACAAAATGAGCTATCATACATGGTCTCATCTCAAAGGTTTTAGATTATATGGCCTTGAATGGAAGAAGCTGAAACAAGTTAGTAGTAAAGAAGGAAAAAACAAAAATAGAAGAGATGACTCTCATGACTTAGGGGGAGCACAACAGAGCACTGTCTGGCGGTGAACTATAGAGATAGCTATTAATTTTCCTGCCCAATTTCCTGGTTTCCAGGACTAAATAGAGGAGCTACATAGCCATGAACAAGCTGGAAAAAGTGAGTTTCCTAGGGTCATGATAGCAATTCAGCAAAAATGACAGAGGAAAAAAAGCAATTTAAAAAATGTTGCAAATTCACTACATCAATTTTTAATAAAAATTCCATTATGAAGTATTTTGAGAAAACTATTTGACATCTACAAGAATGAAGTAGACAGCCTTCTTTCACTCAAATGGAAATCAGACACGCACCAAAACCATAGGCATAGAGAATTAGGATTTGGGAAGCATACAGTACACCTCTAAGCCTAGACAAAGGTAGGCAGTGAAACAGTTTTAACCCTCCTACTGAAGCTCCTTTTTGTGCTGCAAGATGCTCACAGACTTTTAGGCCAGAAGGGACCATCATGATCAGCTAGTCTGGCCACCTGCACATCGCCGGCCACAGAACCTCACCTACCCACTCCTGTAACAAGACTCTTAACCTGTGGGTGAGTTACTGAAGCCCTCAAATTATGATTTAAAGATGTCAAGTTACAGAAATGCCACCATTTACTCTATTTTATACTTCCAAGTGATGGCCCCCATGCCCCAAGCTGCAGAAGAAAGCAAAATGCTCCCAGGCTATATGCCAATCTGACCCGGGGGAAAATTCCTTCCCAACCCCAAATATGGTGGCCAGTTGGACTCTGAGCATTTTAGTAAGACCCAACAGCCAGCCACATGGGAAAGAATTCTCTGTAGTAACTCAGAGCCCGCCTCATCTAGTGTCCCATCACCAGACATTGGGGATATTTGCTAATAGCTGTTGCACAGTGGCTACATGCCATTGTAGGCAGTCCAATCATAGTAGCCCATCATAAATTTATCAAGCTCAGCATAGGCAACGGGTAGCCAAGACCAGGACAGGCTAAGCCTCCCCTGACCCAGGCTGTGGCACCTGACCACTCGCTGCCCCGAGACCCTGCCCTCCCTCCCCTGTATCCTTAAGCTGGCAGGGGGCGCTCAGCTCCACCCAGCAGCCTGGCACTTGGGCCCACCGGTGGCCAGGGGCAGCATGGGGTGGCACTTCGGCTGGGGGAGAGGGGGCAGTGGCCCGGGGCGGTGCTGGGGCTGGCCGTTCCAGAACTTCACACCTCTGATGGTTAGACACCTTTATCTAATTTCAAGCCTAAACTTGTTGATGGCCAGTTTATATCATTTGTTCTTCTTCGAGTGCTTGTTCACGTCCATTCCACATTAGGTGTATGCGCGCCGCGTGCACGAACGTCGGAAACTTTTTCCCTCAGCGGCTCCCGTCGGGCCCGCAGGGTCTCCCTTCCCGCCAGAGCGGCGCCCCGCCCTAGCGTATATATACCCCTGCTGGCCCGACCCTCCCTCAGTTCCTTCTTACCGCCCGTGGCGACGTTGGAACAGCTCTTCTCTCAACTCGAGAGTGTCCCTTAGCATAGTCATTAGCAGTAGTTATCAGTTCTTTGTTATAGTAAGTGTTAGAGTTAAGTAGTTTAGTTGTACAAAGACCAACCAAACTCTTGGTGATAGGGGTTTGGTCAACCCCGGCACCGGCCCTGGGCGGCGGGGCATGCCGCACGCCCAAGGCTTCAAGGCTTGTGCCACGTGCCGCAGGCCCATGCCAGTGAGCGACCCGCACGAGTCGTGTCTCCGTTGCTTGGGGGAAGCTCACCAGAAGGAGCGCTGTAAGATTTGTAAGGCTTTCAAGCCCAGGACTCAAAAAGAGAGAGACTTTCGCCTGAAACAGCTCCGCATGGAGATGGCGTTACAGCCCTCCGCTCCCACGGCACCGTCGGCGTCGGTGCGAAGTGCCCCGGCATCGGTCCGTGACCCAACGCAAGCGGTGCAGGCTAAACCTGCGGTGCCGCCGCGGCGCGATCACGCCCGGCACCGATCTGCTTCGCCTGCCAAGCCCAAGAGCCAGCCCAAGGCCCGGGGTCGCTCCCCGCACAAGAAGGCGGCACCTACGAAGACCGCTAGCGCGCCCAAGGCCGTGCCGGCCCCGGCACAGGTCCCGGTACCAGTGGCTCCGGCGCCGAAAGGCCCGTCGAGCCCCGGGACAAGCGCGTCGAGTGAGGAGGAGGGGCTGGAGGAACTGTTGGAACAGCCCTCCACCCCGGACACATTTGAGGCGGCGAAGGACCTCATTGAATTGTCCTCCGTCAGCACACTCCGCGCCAAAGACATTCCGCCGAGGCTGCCTTCCAAAGGCAAGCCGGCGATGATGCGCCCATCGCGGTCGCCATCTCGGCACCGCTCCCGGCGCCGGTCCCGGTCGAGCTCCGCCTCGGTGGACTCCCGGCTTCCCGCCGCGCAACGGGCCTCCACGCAGAAGGGCCCCGGCGCGAGCGAGGCACCGTCCCAGCAACCCGGCCCGAGCAGGCACCGGGGCGCTTCGACGTCGAGGACCCCAAGACCGTCCTCCCGCAGCCGTTCCCGGTCCCGCGGTCAACGGTACCGTTCCAGATCCAGATCGGTACGGCGCTACTCACGGTCCCGGTCCCGACGGCACCGCTCCCCGACACCGGATCGGCACCGCTCCACGGCACCGCCGTGGCCCTCCAGGTCGCCGTCGCTTGCGTCGGAAGTGAGCTCAGGGCGGTCGAGGTACAATCGCAGAGCGCATTCCACTACACGGCACGAGACCTCTTGGCAACCGCACTGGAGCCATCCGGGACAGTGGCCGTTCTGGACCCCGTGGGCCTATCACCAGCAAGGCCCGCCATCCAGAACTTCGAGGTCGGGCCCTTCGGGGGACCGGTCCCGCTCCCCACGGTACCGTCCCACCTCCCGTGCGGAGGCTACGGTCTCCAGACTGCCTGAGGCCGAGAGGACGGACTCGGCACCGAGCCAGGCACCGTCCGTGGCCCAGGGCAGGGGACGCACCCCGGAGGGTCAGCCCGCTGAGGAGGGCTTACAGGAGGATGAGGACGCTCAAAAAGCCATGACCTCCTCCTCCTCACCAGATGAAGCCGTGGCGGGCACAACAGTGTCCGGCCCTCCCCCAATTGACCACCGGGCACACCAGGACTTGCTCCACCGGGTGGCCCTCAACTTGGGGTTGCAGGCTGAGGAGACGGTCGAGCAGGAGGACCCCATGGTAGACATTCTCAGCCCGGAGGGTCCCTCCAGGATTGCTCTTCCATTGATAAAGACCGTACAGTCAAACTATAAGACTGTGTGGCAGACGCCGGCCTCCTCTGCACCGACCGCACGGGGCGTCGAGAGGAAGTACTTCGTCCCATCCAGGGGGTTTGACTTCCTCTTCTCCCATCCGGCCCCATGTTCGCTGGTAGTTTCGGCGGTCAACGAAAAGGAGCGGCATGGCCAGCAGGCCCCGGCCCCCAAGGCCAAGGAGGCGAAACGATTAGGCCTCTTTGGCAGGAAGGTCTACTCGTCGGGAGGCCTCCAGTTGCGGATCGCGAACCAGCAGGCGATCCTCAACAGACATAACTTTAACTCCTGGGCGTCGGTGTCCAAGTTCAAGGAGGCCCTGCCTCAGGGGTGGCAGCCCGAGTTTGCGGCCATTGTGGACGAGGGAAAGGCGGTGGCCAAGACTTCTTTACAGGCCTCGCTCGACTCGGCCGATGCGGCTGCCAGGACTATCGCGTCCGGTGTGGTGATGAGACGTTCAGCGTGGTTGCAAGCGTCTGGTCTTCCTCCAGAGGTGCAAAACACCCTCCAGGACCTTCCGTTTGAAGGGACAGGGTTGTTTTCGGAGCAGACTGATGCCAGGCTCCATGGCCTCAAAGATTCGCGGGCTACCCTCAAGTCATTGGGGATGCATACCCCCGTGACGCAGAGGAAACCCTTTAAGCCACAGCCTCCACAGAGGCAATACCAGCCTCGCCCTCGACACGAGCCTTACCGTAGACGGGGCAGAGACAATAGGCGTAGGCGCAACAATACGCCTAACCACGGTCAAGGCCAGGGCAATAACAATGGCAAGCCGCAGCCGGGCAATAAACAAGGATTTTGAAGATGCGATCGAGGACAGCGTACCGATCTCTTCCCCGGATCCTCCCCTGTGTTTCAGGGACCGTCTATCCCGTTTTTCCCGTGCCTGGTCCCATATAACATCGGATCAATGGATCCGCCGCACGGTAGAGTCAGGATATGCCCTCCAGTTTTCCTCGCCCCCCCCTTCCCACCCACCCCCCCCGTCCCTCTTCAGGGACCCCTCTCACGAGCAACTCCTTATGCAGGAGGTACGGATCCTCCTCGCTGTAGGGGCGGTGGAAGAGGTTCCTCCAGACCTCAGAGGAAAAGGGTTCTATTCCAGATACTTCCTCATTCCCAAGGCGAAAGGGGGCCTCCGTCCTATCCTGGACCTTCGCAAGCTGAACAAGTACTTGCAAAAACCACGTTTCCGTATGGTCTCCCTCGGTACCATCATTCCTTCCCTGGATCTGGGGGATTGGTACGCTGCCCTCGATATGAAAGACGCGTACTTTCACATCGCTATCCGCCCGGCCCACCGGAGGTTCCTGCGCTTCACTATCCAGCAGCGCCATTTTCAGTTTGCGGTCTTGCCCTTCGGCCTGGCAACGGCCCCACGTGTCTTCACGAAATGCATGTCCGTGGTGGCGGCCTTTCTTCGGAAGCGACGGATGCGCGTCTACCCATACCTGGACGATTGGCTCTTGGCGGGCCGGTCAGAGGCAGAGGTTCACGCCCACGTGACATTGGCGCTACAAGTGTTCCGCGATCTCGGCCTGTTGGTCAATGTGCCCAAGTCCTCACTAGTCCCCACACAGAGACTGGAATTCATAGGGGCAGTCCTGGACTTGGTGGCAGCGAGGGCGAGCCTTCCCGTATCTCGTTTCCGGGCAATCCAGGAGGCCGTGACCTCCATCCAGAGATTCCCCACGACCATGGCCAGACGTTGCTTACAGCTCTTGGGGCACATGGCGGCATGCACCCACGTGGTTGGACACGCCCGCCTCCGGCTCCGACCTCTGCAGCTGTGGTTGGCCCAGGTATATCGCCCCAACAGCGACCCATTAGACATGGTTGTCACGATTCCGGCTCGGGTCTCGGATGCCCTCTGTTGGTGGCTCGACCAACAGCAGGTCTGTGCGGGGGTCCCGTTCGCTGCCCCACAACCAGTTCTGACGTTGGTGACAGACGCGTCGGACCTGGGTTGGGAGGCGCACCTAGGGGACCTACGCACTCAGGGCTTGTGGTCCAGGGAGGAACAGTCGCTTCACATCAACCTGAAGGAGCTGAGGGCGGTTCGCCTCGCCTGCCAGACCTTTCACGCCACCATAAGAGGGCACGGCATGTCAGTTCTGACGGACAACACTACCGCTATGTTCTACATAAACAAGCAGGGCGGGTCCCGGTCCTCTCCCCTCTGTCGCGAGGCACTCCTCCTCTGGGACTTCTGTATAGCCCATTCAGTACACCTCCGGGCTGCATATCTCCCCGGGGTCCAGAACGGATTGGCGGACCGCCTCAGCCGGTCCTATCTCACGCACGAGTGGCGGCTGAGGCGGGACATCCTCCGGTCAGTCTTCCTGAGGTGGGGGTTTCCCCAGGTGGATCTGTTTGCCACCATGGACAACAGCCAGTGCCCACAGTTTTGTTCCTTCCAGAACCGCAGTCCGGGTTCTCTGGCGGACACCTTTACAATCCCGTGGGGAGGGCGCCTGCGATACGCCTTCCCCCCGTTCCCACTCATCCACAGGGTCCTTCTAAAGACCCGCAGGGACAGGGCGAAGGTCATTCTCATCGCCCCGGCGTGGCCTCGTCAACACTGGTTCACAACTCTCTTAGAGCTGTCCGTGGCCTCTCCAATAACCCTCCCCCTCCATCACGACCTCATAACACAAGATCGAGGTCGCCTACTCCACCCGAACCTGCCATCGCTGCATCTGACGGCATGGCTGCTCTCTGGCTAAATGAGGCGGAGCACAGATGCTCCCAGGAGGTCCAGCAAATCCTCCTGGGTAGTAGGAAACCCTCCACAAGGGCAACCTACCTGGCCAAGTGGAAGCGCTTCGCCCTCTGGTGTGAGTCTCAGCACGCCCAGCCCTTGCGGGCCTCGATACCGATGATCCTGGATTACGTGCTGAGCCTTAGGCGCCAGGGCCTGGCCCCCGCTTCTGTTAAGGTGCATCTAGCCGCCATATCGGCATTTCACCCGGGGGAATTGGGGCTGTCCGTGTTCTCCAACCCTACGGTGGTCCGATTCACCAAGGGGCTGGATAGGATGTTCCCCTACACTCGCCCACCTATACCCCCGTGGGACCTCAACCTGGTCCTCACTAAACTCATGGGGCCCCCCTTTGAACCCCTGGCCTCTTGTTCCCTCATGCACCTTTCATGGAAGGTCGCGTTCCTCGTGGCTGTCACCTCGGCTAGGAGGGTGTCGGAGCTGAGGGCCCTCACCTCGGAACCTCCGTATACTGTTTTTTACAAGGATAAGGTGCAACTCAGGCCTCACCCTAAGTTCCTTCCTAAGGTGGTCACGAGTTTTCACATGGGGCAGGACATCTGTTTGCCGGTGTTCTTCCCCAAGCCCCATACGGACCCGCGCCATCGTAGCCTGCATACCCTTGATGTGCGGCGGGTGCTGGCTTTTTATCTGGACCGTACCAGACCTTTCCGCAAATCAACTCAGCTATTCGTGGCCATTGCGGAACGAATGAAGGGCCAGCCTATTTCAACGCAACGCCTGTCGGCGTGGATCGTGCTTTGCATACGCACGTGCTACGAGCTCGCCAACGTGCCTGCACCTCCGATCCGGGCTCACTCTACTAGGGCCCAAGCGTCCTCGACGGCCTTCTTGGCGCAGGTCCCGCTTCAGGAGATCTGCAAGGCAGCCACCTGGTCGTCGGTGCATACCTTCACGGCCCACTACGCGATCCACCATCAGACCAGAGATGACGCGATGGTCGGCAGGGCGGTGCTTCAATCTGTTATTCCTTGACTCCTACCCTCCTCCAATGGTAAGCTTGTGAGTCACCTAATGTGGAATGGACGTGAACAAGCACTCGAAGAAGAAAAGACGGTTACTTACCTTCTGTAACTGTTGTTCTTCGAGATGTGTTGTTCACGTCCATTCCACTTCCCACCCTCCTTCCCCTCTGTCGGAGTCACCGGCAAGAAGGAACTGAGGGAGGGTCGGGCCAGCAGGGGTATATATACGCTAGGGCGGGGCGCCGCTCTGGCGGGAAGGGAGACCCTGCGGGCCCGACGGGAGCCGCTGAGGGAAAAAGTTTCCGACGTTCGTGCACGCGGCGCGCGTACACCTAATGTGGAATGGACGTGAACAACACATCTCGAAGAACAACAGTTACAGAAGGTAAGTAACCGTTTTTTCTTGTGTCAACACTGGCGCTTAACATCACTAACTCTTTGCCTTCCCTGGTATTTATTCCTCTGATATATTTATAGAGAGCAATTATATCTTCCCTCAGTCTTCATTTGGTTTAGGACTAAACAAGCCACGCTCTTTGAGTATCCTCTCATAACGTAGGTTTTTGAGTTCTCTGATCATCCTAATAGCCCTTCTCTGCACCTGTTCCAGTTTGAATTCATCTTTCTTTAATATGGGAGCCCAGAATTGCGCACAGTATTTCAGATGAGGTCTCACCAGTGCCTTGTATAATGGTACTAACGCTTCCCTATCGCTGCTGGAAATACCTTGCCTGACGCATCCTCGGCTTGCATTAGCCTTTTTCACAGCTGCATCACATTGGCAGCTCATAGTCATCCGTGATCAAGCAATACACCGAGGTCTTTCTCCTCCTCTGTCGCATCCAACTGATAAGTCCCCAGCTTATAGCAGAAATTCTTGTTATTAGTCCCTAAATGCATGACCTTGCACTTTGCACTATTAAATTTCATCCCATTTATTTTACTCCAGTTTTCATAGTCCTCCAGCTCTTCTTGTATGATATTCTGGTCCTCTGCCATACTGGCAATACCTCCCACCTTTGTGTCATCTGCAAATTTTATTAGCACACTCCCACTTTTTGTGCCAAGGTCATTAATAAAAATGTTAAATAAGACTGATTCCTGACAAACTGCATTAGCAACCTCCCTCTAATAATCTGGCACAAGAGGCAGTCTCTATGCTCTTTTCTGTGCTGGGATTTCAAGCCACTGATGTAACTGCACCTAAGGTAGACACAATTTACATTGGTATATTATTTGCACGGGTATCTCTTACTCCAGTGTCTAACTGGGATTGAATTTTGAAATCTGAGGGGTTAATCCAGGGATCGGCAACCTTTGGTACGTGGACTGTCAGGGAAATCTAGTGGTGGGCCGGGCCGGTTTGTTTACCTGCAGCATCCGCAGGTTTGGCGATTGCAGCTCCCATTGGCCGCGGTTTGCTGTTCCAGGCCAATGGTGGCTGCGGGAAGCGGTGTGGGCCGAGGGAAATACAAAGCAGAAACACCAGACTTTGCATACGCAGTAAGGCATTATCACAGATCCACTTATACTTAGGGTTACCATTCGTCCGGATTCCCCTGGACATGTCCGGATTTTTGAGCTAAAAATAGCGTCCGGGGGGAATTTGTAAATGTCCGGTCTTCCCCCCCACCCCCATGCAGAGCGCGCGCGGCTAACAGGGCAGCTGGCCGGATGGTGCCACTTACATGGGGCTCCGACAGCCAGAGAGAGCCCCTCCTCCTCTCCCCTGCAGCTGAGATCACTCCCTCCCTCCCTGCATTCGCAGATCGCCTCCGGCAGTCTGGAGCTCCTCCCCCGCTCCTGCTCCCCTGCCAGCCAGCCTGGACGAACGGCTCAGGCCGTTCCTGAGCAAGTTCACAGAGACATTAGGCGAAGGCCAACAACAAGGGGGCCAGGGGGTCGGAGAAGGGGCAGGGAGGTTTTGGAGGGGGCAGTCAAGAGACGGGGGGGGTCGGGAGTTCGGGGGGGGCTTTCTGGGGGAGGGTGTGGATAAGGTTTTGGGCAGTCAGGGTACAGGTGGGGTCCTGGGGGGAAGTTGGGGGGGGTCTTAGGAGGGGGCAGTTAGGGGATAAGGAACAGGGAGGCTTAGGTAGGGGGTGGGGTTCTGGAGGGCAGTTAGGAGCAGGGGTCCCAGGAGGGGGCAGTCAGGGGACAAGGAGCGAGGGGGGGGTTGGGAGTTCTGGGGGGGCTGTCAGGGGGCAGGAGTGGGGAGAGGGATCGGAGCAGTCAATGGGACAGGGAGCAGAGGGGTTTAGATGGGTCGGGAGTTCTGGGGGGGGGCTGTCAGGGGGTGGGGAGTGGTTGGATGGGGCATGGGAGTCCCAGGGGTCTGTCTGGGGGTGGGGGTGTGGATAAGGGTTGGAGCAGTCAGGGTACAGGTAGGGGGTAGGGTCCTAGGGGGCCAGTTAGGATGGGGGGAGGGTCTCAGGAGGGGGCAGTCAGGGGACAAGAGGCAGGGAGGCTTAGGTAGGGGGTGGAGTCCTGGGGGGCAGTTAGGGGCAGGGGTCCCAGGAGGGGGCAGTCAGGGGACAAGGAGCGGGGGGGGAGGGTTGGGGGTTCTGAAGGGGGTGGGAAGTGGGAGGGGCAGGGGCGGGGCTAGGGCAGGACGGGGGCGGGGCTAGGGAGGGGCTCCTCCCGTCCTCTTTTTTGCTTGCTGAAATATGGTAACCCTACTTATACTGGACAAAAATAGGTGCCACGACAAGCTACCTTTCAGGTATCCTATGCCAGTAGTGGGTCAAAAACCATTAGAAGGGAGGGCTTAGGCTGGTGAGAGGTGGTTTTTTGGGGGATCTTGACAAAGTTGCCAGGACTGTACTCTCAAGACACCAGAGACTAATCCAACAGGGACTGTAGGAGTGCAGGCTACCAGGAAGGTGGCACTGAGATCAAGTTCAGAGGAGAAGCAACTTCTGAGAAGAAAATCTGAACAGGGATCTGTAATAAGAATTTCCTGCATGCAAGGAGCTAAAAAGGGCACCACTAGATGGACAATAACTGAATTCATTCATGGGTTTACTTGTAAGCAATAAAGGAAGAGTTCATTAACTAAGTGTGGAGTGGAGCTGTTCAAAGCACCTACCATATTTATCAGCAAGCAGCCTCCTTCTGGGGCCAGCATCCTTGGAATAAAGGAGCAGAGTGAGAGGTGACACAATATAACATTTCCAAATGAGAAGTTTGGTGGTGGCAGCAGTTACGGGATCCCGGGGTGTAGAAAACCTGGGGTTACCACAGTTGGTGATAAGAGAACTGGAGAGAGTAGAAACCAAAGAAATGGATTGGCAATTTATGACCAAGAGTGGAAAGCAAGCTAGGCATTCAACCTAGCTACAAGTATCAAATACTTATCAGATACTCAGTAAGACAACTTTCAAGGAACCTGTGTGAAGGAGAACAGAACAAAAAGCTGCAAGGGAGGTAACTGACAGACTAATGCCTATAGGGTCAACCATCTAAAGTGCCTGCAGCAGCACTTGCTTCCGAACTATGGTACATCTGGCAAGCTACTAGTATCTGAGAAGTTTGGTGAACCTTAGCACTAAGGGCTATAATAATTACATTACCAATCTCCCTGGAGGAAGGGAAAGTTATGTACATAAGGAATAGGGACAAAAGGATTTATTGAAGTCTAAAGATTTCTTGACAGAGAAAAATATAAACCCTTAAGCAACTTATTAGAAAGTTTCTTAGACCTTGACACCATGCACTCAATCATTTATGAACAAAGTATTTTATTGGGAAACAAACACTCTTTTTATAATAAAAATCCCATAGAAACACCACCACTAAGGAAAATTGTACAGTATGGGAAATAGACCTCATGTTACATTTGAAAAAGCAGTTATCAAATCAGTACATACACTAGACCAAAAATGGCAAAAGAGCATCTGATGAAGTGGGTTTTAGCCATGAAAGCTTATGCCCAAATAAATTTGTTAGTCTCTAAGGTGCCACAAGGACTCCTCGTTCTTTTGACTACATCAGTAACCTAAGAAGAATGGCGGAAGATATCTGAAATAGCATGAGCTTTTACAACAATCAATCTTTGGCAAGCTCTTATCTAAAATCCATAGCATAGACATTCCCCTATAGCTTTTAACTAGCTTTCAGCAAGTTACACTCAACTTACTGAAGAAATACAAAGCAGAAACACCAGACTTTGCATACACAATAAGGCAGTATCACAGATCCACTTATACTGGACAAAAATAGGTGCCAGGACGAGCTACCTTTCAGGTATCCTATATAAAGGAGATTTTATATATATGTTTAGTAGGAAGGAAATGGGATCCAAAAATCAATACAATGACATAGAAACGTACCCTGTATTAGTAATTGCAAAGGAATTCATATTGACTAACAGAACTTCTGTCCTCAAGCCCACCGACTATATGGTATGTGGATCTCTTCAATGAACCAGTATTTTCCTGTAGAACAAGTTATGGAGCTTGTTTAAGTTAAGTAAAGTGATCTTTGGTATCTGTATATATTTTAAAATAACTGTTCACCCCTGTTTTCCTTTTCCTGTTGAAGATGAATATGATGTGAGATAGGTTTTTTTATTTTTACAATTCCACATAAGGAGACCTAAAGTTTCCATATATTACAAATATGTAGTATTTTCCTTTGGACTGGATTGTCTTATCTTCTATTTAGCTAATATGCACACACACAAAGGTTTGTCTGGGACCTAACTCCACACCCTTTGTGACACTTTGGTTGCACAAAGGGGACAGACAGCTGCCCTAACAGGTCAGCTGGTGAATCCCCTTACCTAGAGGGTAAAATTGGCATAGCCCGCTGCACATTACCTGATCCACTTGGTGTTTCCAGCTGTGGCCAGAACATTTTGCACTCAGAAGTCCCCAGTGGAGCTGCCCCCAGGGAACTAACAGGCACAATATAAAACAGACTTAGGCTGCTCTAAATTAGGCCAGGGCAAGCCCAGGGATTACAGGAGCAAGGAGGAAGCTATAAACCACCTTTCTTACAGTATTTCAGCGGTTCTGGTTTCCAAGCCTGGGTGAAACCAACAGGTGTAGGAGTGAGTAAAAACAAAAACAAAACAAGAAGCCAAATTCATCACTGCTACAGCACTATTGGTTTTCATGGCATTACATCACAGTTTTGAGCCTACATGAGAGTACGTCACAAAGCTGGTGAATTCAGGTCACTCTGCCTGCCAGCCAAGGCAGCCATGATTTTATAATCAGGATCATGGAATTAGCCAAACTACTGGGGCTGGACTGGAATAAGGATACATACAGAATTTTATACCTGAATAATTACAACTGTGGCAATGCTCCTTGAAAACTGAACAGTCACAGTAGTGGGAACGTTCTCTTATCTATTTGTGTTGCATTGCTATTGCCTTGCTTTCACTGTTAGGTGTCCTACTTCCAGGGGTGAAAGTAACTTACAGGACTTACCGGTACTGCCAGAGTCCTGAGGGGGGCGTGGCCTCATCCGGAAGAGGCAGGGCCTCTCAAGATTTAAAGGCCCTGGGGCACCGGCTGTGGCTGGGAGCCCCAGGGCCTTTAAATCAACCCGGGGCTCCCAGCTGCAGAGGTGGCTGGGAGCCCCTGGGGCTCAGGGGCAAATTAAAGGGCACGGGGCTCCGGCTGCTGCGGAGCTCCGGGCCCTTTAAATCCCCACCGCAGCTCTGGCAGACGGGCTGGGGCCAGGATTTAAAGGGCCCGGAGCTCCTGCCGCCCCGAGCCCTTTAAATCCCGGCCCCAACTCAGCCACCGGTGCTGTGGGCAGGATTCAAAGGGCTCTGGGCTCCCCGCTGCAGCAGGGAGCTCCGAGCCCTTTAAATCCCAGCCCCAGCCCGGCTGCTGGAGCTGCGGGGGGAGCTTTAAAGGGCTCTGGGCTCCCCGCAGCAGCGAGGAGCCCAGAGCCCTTTAAATCCTAGCCGCGGAAGCCGGTGCGGTCCGGCACGGCGTACTGGCTCTTGCCGGTACGCCGGACCGTACCAGCTTACTTTCACCTCTGCCTACTTCTGGTTGCTAGAGTGAATTACCATCCCTCAGAGAAATTCCCAGAGGGGGAAAACTTTAAAAATACCCAGCCGAGAGCACAGACCACCCTTTGTTCTCCCATTTGTGGAAGGGTGTAACCTTTCAATTACATGGATCCCAGTGTCCCATGGGAAATCTAGGTCCAAATCCCACTGATGTCTCATGTCGTTGTACCATCCCTCCCAACATTGGCAACATAGCTGGCTCAGTCACAGTACTCCCCTTTGGTCCCACATCACCATTTCACACTTTTCTGCCTTCGAGGGAGCTAAAAGGAGAGGGAGTAATGGCTAAAATAAGCAGCAATCTGCTCAGTAACTTCTGCAGTTTACCCAAAGAGCGGGTCAGGGCAGCTCTCATGCCACCACCAGCTACTTGCGCATGACAATGCACAGTGTGGCACTAGACAGTTTGCTGGTGGCAAGGGGAAGGCTATTTTAGTCACTCCCACCTTTCCCAAACAGCTCCTTATCTGCATTTTTTGTATAGTCATCAAGTTCTATAACATTTCTGACCAATGAGAAAAAGGTCACTGTGCTGCATTGACATTCCTCAGCACGGAGAGGTCACAGAGCTGCTCAGCATCCTGCTCCTGGCAGCTGAGGAGGCTGTGGGAGAACTCGGAGGAAATCACAGAACCATAGGCAGGCGGGCAGAGCGGGCTGTTTTGGGAGAGACTGCTGTGCAGAGCAGAGCCGGGGGCTGGTGGGTGGGGGTGTCCTCCTCCCCGTGCCTCAGGATAGGTCAATCAGCCTGCTGTCTCCCCCATCCCAGACACACCACTCTCCTCTCCCTCCCACCCCCCCCACACACTTCAGTTGAAAAAGCAGTTGACAATCTACTAGGATGCCCCTGGAATGATGCGATTGAGAAACCTGCATCACGTGATGCTGTACCTGCCCCATGAGACATTGCAAATCCTTCCCAAAGCACCCTGTGGCCAGTTGCACAGTGGAATAGTTACTACAGTGCACTGCTCTCTGTGTTGATGCAAGAGCTGTTAGTGTGGATGCATTCTGCCAACACAAGGAGCTAGTGTGGACATGCAACAGTGGTTTTAATTAAAGTGCTTTAATTAACACGGCATAACTTTTGCCGACAAAACTTTGTCGTGAAGACAAGGCCTTATTCCCATACTCAGGGGACTGTGTTAGGGAAATTAGAGTCTTTTGCATTGTGGTAAGAAATGTCACGGTATGGACCTTAAAATGTTGTCCTCAGGAGGGGCTGCCCTTACCCCATGGGAGAGGCTTTGGAGAAGTGGGAGAAAGGGAGACAACAACAATTTTGAATAGAAGTTTCTGGTGGTCTTCCCTAGAAAATTTTGAAGTGTCCCCACCTCCCTCAAAGTCAATTTCTGTCATCACCTTCCCTTCAAAATCAATTAGCTGCTCTTACTGCTTTGTGGATTCCTGCTGCTCTACAGCGTGCCAGGATGTCCTCAGGATCTTCACTCCTGGCCGCTCATACCAAGATCTTTACTCCCCTCAGCTAGGAAGAACTGTGAAGAAGGAGAGTCTCAGAGAGGAGCCAAGTAGAGGAGAGGGCAGGTGGGGTGAGGCAGAGTGAGGCCTGGGATGAGCTCCCAAGGAAATGCTGCTGCTTGGGAGGGTCACAGCAACACTGTTCTGGGTATGTCAGTGAGATATCAATAGGTCTCAAACCAGGATCGTGGGGAGAAGTGGAAGGGCTCAGCTGCCCAAGGCAATCGGAAGAGGTGAAATGGTGCCAGGTACAAGTCCTGTCATCCAAAAGTGGGACAAGGCAACAGGCACAGTATGTTAGCACCTACCATGCCCGCTCAGGGGACGAGGCAGAAATACCCTCAAGCAGAAGAAAGACATAAGGTGAAGCGATACAGTGGCTCAACACTCTCCTAGGTAGTGTGCAGGTGCAGCCAAAAGGCCTGGGTGCTTCCTTTGCAGGGCCGGCTCCAGGCACCAGCCTAGCAAGCAGGTGCCTGGGGCGGCCAATGAAGAGGGGGGCGGCCCGTCCAGCCATTTGGCGGTGAGGCCGTCACTCCCACTCGGAGCGAAGGACCTGCCGCTGAATTGCCGCCGTAGAATGAAGTGGCAGTAGAGCTGTCGCCGCTTGCGATCGCGGCTTTTTTTTTTTTTTCTGCTTGGGGCGGCAAAAATGCTAGAGCCGGCCCTGTTCCTTTGATAGGTGTAGGACTTGGGAGGCCCCTCTCACAGCAGGCAGAGGAAACCTTCCAAGTTCAGGCTTCTTTTAGCAGGAGAACTCCTCTATAAAAGGCAAGACACTCCAGATGGGAGCCAATTAGGCTTGTCCAGCAGGAGTAGGGCCCCCCCCCCTTGAAAATAAAATGTCACAATTTGGGGGCCGATCCCCCAAATAAACAAGAGGCCAGTCCTGCTGGTCACTCCCAGAACACAGGAAGGGAAGGGAGGGAAAAGGCCACCAGGCTCCCTCATATGACTCCAAAGATGAGTTCTGAGTTGAGCTGGGGCCCATTGTGAGCCTGGAGGGGCCTGGGACACTTCAGAAATCTTGGGAAGCTGGGATGGGAGCACTTTTGAGTCTGGAGCAACATGAGTTCTGAGGGAACTGGGGCTGGAGTATTTGAGGGGGTGAGGAACTCTTAGGACAGTGGAATCCTGAGCAGCAGGGAAGGAGGGGCAATCAGAGTCTGAGGGGGGAGGGTCTTCATTGGGCTCTGGGCTTCCTCTGCTTGTTCCCTTGTGAGTGAAAAAGGGGCAGCCACATGCAATGAAAGCGCAGCTGGGAAGCTGTAGCTGTTCCTCCATCCAAACTCATTCCCTTAAAGCACCAGCACCATTTCCCTTTGGGGTCAGGCTCTTGGACCCTTCCCGGTTCCAGCTGTGCTGGAAAGTATCACATGTGTTTCTCACATGATTCCTGGCAGGCTTACTTTTGCTCCCCTCTAAGCTACACACTGGAGCTGCTATTCTAGTAGCAAGTTAGTTGCTTGCAACCCAGCCATTTGGCAGAATCATTAGGCATCTTCTGGTACCACTTACCTTTGTTCCATCAGTGTTCCAGTCTTTATTTATTGCTCACCAGCCAGCCTCTCTCTCAGACACCTTTGAGCTTACCCCCCATGCAGTCCCTTGTGTATGGGAAATACACCCTGATAAAATCTGTACAGCCTCTTCCTTAAAGATGTGCTAGTGACACAATAAGGGGATGAGTGGGGGGGAAGGGAGATAAGCAGCTGCTCCTCCCCACATTGCACATGCGCAATACATGCTGGCTTTCTCTGGTGGAAAGGGAGCAAGTAAAGATTGAGCAGCTGTGCCAGTACTGGACTCCTTATCCAAATCTTTGAGACAACTTCTGACCCCAGATGATCCAGTACTTTAACTACCCCATTTCTCTGTTCCCCAGTGCACCAGATCCATTGTGCTCCTGATCCACCCAAAATTACCCAGAGCTCTTTCCCCCTGACTCCTTCAACTTCCTGCGCTGCTTCAACCCCCAATCCTCAATTATCCCATCCCATAAATTCCATCTCAGACCCCTAAGGAGTAACCCTTGTTGTCTTCTTACAGAAGGAAGGGAGGGCTGGTGGCCTTTTTCTCTCCCCACCTCTCCCATCTTCTTGGAGCAGCAGTTCCCTGTCACTCCATTTTCATTCTTTGGGGTTCTCCACAGGGGGCCACTGCCCCCGCCCCAATCCACATAGGGAGGCTGACCTTTCTCTTCCTGCTGGGCTGGTCCAGCCAACTCCCACACTGGGCTAGCTGAGTGGTGGGCCTTTCCTATTAAAGGCAGGGCGAAGCCCAAATATGGGTATGGGAATCCCTTACTACTGGGGCAGAAACTTTCCCAGGGCTGTGCCTAGCAAAGGCTGGGCCAAACTCCCAGCTCTCCCTCCCCATCGCTTGCCAAATGGAGGAATTCCCCTACTGCCCTCAACATCTCCCACTGCTGGGAGGGTGGGCATTGCTACAAGGAGTTTCCTCTACCCCGTCTTCTCTGCTTGCAACTGTCCTTCTTCAGGGCTCCCCTCCTCTTGGGGTTGCTGCTGTTTCTTCCCCCACACGGGGCAAAGGGCAATAAATATTCCAGCACCTTTTCCTACACCCCTAAATCCCATCCAAGGGCTTCCTGGTGCCTAGCAGAGTAGATGGAACAGGGGCGGCAGCGGCAGGGCACCTGGGTACGGTGACCATATTTCCCTGTGCTGAATACGGGACACCTGGTAAAATTACTCGTATTCAAGCGAGTTCAACGGCAATCAATCAGAACTATGCAGTACAAAAGTTCAAATTAACATCAAGTTGACTGCGCGCCTGTTAGAAATACTGCGTAGTTGGATTCTTTGTATTTACCTTCTTATCTTTAAGGCGTTAGGGTTCACACAGGGAGAGATGACACACACATATTCCCGTACACTTCTCGCATGGGGGTGTGACCGACCAACCCGACCCTCCCTGCCCGGTGCTCTCCGCCCTCCTGGTATCTGGCACTGCGTCTTCCCGCTGCAACATGTTGCGGGGGGGGGGCACACAGGGTCTCATGATTAGGGGACAGAGCAGCCCTGTGCTCCCTGGGGGCAGGACCCAGGGCGGTGGGAGGGGCAGGTGAAGGTAGGGCTGCTGTGGAGCCTGCAGAGTCAGTGTGCGAACAGGCTGGAAATCGAATCCCGCCACCACTCCAGAGCTTAGCTGAGGGGCAGAGAGGCTTTGGCACATGCAGGGCTCAGCTTCTCCTGGCCAGCACCCCGGGCTGGAGGGTCCTGGGCTTTCCCGGGGTGCCAGCCCAGCCAGAGGCAGTGGGGGAAGGAAGGAGCCTGGTGGACAAGCTGTTGGCGAGCTGAGCACTCCAACCAGGGGCTGGTTCTCTGCACAGCACTGGGAGTGGGATGCGCCATGCCGGGGGGGATATGGAGGAGAAACTGGGCTAGGTGGGGTGAAGGAGCAAAGCAGGAGAGGACAGCAAGAGGGAGAGCACGTAAAAGGCTGATGGGTGGACAGCAGAGGCGACATGTAACCAGCTGCTGCCTGGCGCCTGCCCTCATTCGCCAGCTACCGCAGCTTGCAGTGCACAACCAGTGCTGGCCAGAAACAGGACAGGAAGTGAGGCCCTGCTGGCCGAGAGCCAGCACGCAGCGGGGGCTGTGCTGTCAGACCAGCAGGAGGAGCGGCCAGCCTTGTGCACAGCAGGTTTGCCCCGCCACCAGCCTTGCACACCCACCCCCACTGTTGGCCACTGGACCCCCCTCACTCATTGCTGGTGGGCAGGCGGCTGGCGAGCAGGGATCTGACCAGCAGCAGGACCCGCCAGAATTGATGGGGGGCAGAAGGCAGAAAATATGAGACAATTTGCCCATTTTTAATAAGTCAGGACACTTGCAGGAGGGCTAAAATACGGGACTGTCCCTTTAAAAACAGGATGTCTGGTCACCCTACACATGGGGAGGTAGGGAACGTAAATTGACTTTTGGGTGACAGTAGGAAATAGTTGCCTTTTGGGGGGAAAATGAGGGGATGAAGTTTTATGTAGCTCCTTGTGTGACATTCCTCAGCAGTGAGAACATCGCCACCATCCCCAAATGACACCTCTCCGCCCTGAGCAGTGGTAGTAGGACCATGTGGCAAAGAATGACGATTCCTTTTCATCTGTGATAAATGTCACATGTGGAGCTGCAAAATACTTGGCAGCTATGACCTTTTCTTGCTGCTGTGTGACTGTATGCCATAAAGAAGCAACAAAAGGAACAAAGCCACTTCTCCTTTTGCACATTCTCTTTAAAGTCACTGTGCAATGTGAGGGACTGTGGCTTGCAAATAGGCATCAGGGAGTGGCTGTCATGATCACAGTGTCCTATCCCATACTGCTGGAGGGCTTCTACTCTGGTTGCTAGCCCATACTGAAACTCATGCCACCACATCTACACTGCTATTATTACCAGAGGTGAAAGTAAGCCGGTCCGGTCCGGTACAGCGTACCGGCAAGAGCCAGTACACCGTGCCGGACTGGACCGGCTTCCGCCGCAGTGATTTAAAGGGCCCAAGGCCCCGCCTCTTCCGGTTGAGGCCACACCCCCGCTCAGGACTCTGGCGTACCGGAAAGTCCTTTAAGTTACTTTCACCCCGATTATTATCCATGCTGGCTAGATAAAAGCTGCGTACCTGTGCTACATATGCCTGCCTACCTGTGCTACAGTCACATCTTCTCTTTGCAGTGTAGACATATCCTAAAGTGCCAAATACTTACACTATACTCAGATGACTAGATAAAAACCAACATTAGAGGAAGAAAATTGCTTAATTTTTAGTATCAAAATTTCATTTGAGTTTCTTTCAGCTTCGAAAGGAAGTAACTATCACCATCAGTAAAATTGGGATCTGAACCCATGAGTTTGGACAGACAGGTTTCCAAAAAGAAATTCAAAATAAATCTCCCCCTAAACTCACCTCAAAAAGTCAGAATCCCCCCATTTGTGAGAGAGAGTCAGGAAGTTTTTCCCTACACACAAAGAAAAAAGAAGTTAAAGCCTTACTATCTGCTCTTTAACTTATTAAAAAAATGTTTTTTACTGTTGTTTGGCCTACAGAGGCAACATGAGTGATGGGAAAGCCAGCTAGATTCTATTCTGCCTTACACAGTTTAAACAAAACTGTAAACTAAATTCCAACTGCAGAATTTTTATGACAAGTGATGGTAACAAGAGCAGAAAGAACCCAGTTCAGAAAACTGGCAATTAGAAAAACAAATAAATCTTCTGATTTAAAAAAAAAAAAAGAAAAAAAGCAAGCAAGCCAGCCTGACCAATGTGATCTAGAAGTTGAATAATTCATTATCTAATTTTTATTTTTTTATTAACTCCAGTTTAATTATAAATCTAAAAATTCTATTTTTTTTGTACAAGTATCCCCTAAATTTATGCTGTCTCCCTTTCCCTTTAGACAATTAGAGAAGAATGCATGTTTAAAATTTCATATATATATGTTCACTTTCTGATTTATACTGAGTTTTCATATATGCTTCCAGTATTGTCATCATAACTGGCACCTTCTCTCTTACACTGCCAGTGGTATAAGATTGGAGATTCAAGTGAATGGCTCCCTGAAAAGAAAAATCACTACAGATGTTCCTCAAAAACAACTAGGAAAAATTGTATCTTATCACTGAATTTTTTTTTTGGATCACTAAATTACCATCTGATTGATCGCACTGCAGTTGTAATGCTTTCAGGTGCTATAATACAGTCAGCGTACAGTCTTCCACAACAATTTGCTCTTGCATCGCAATTGCAGGGTGATAGTCATCTTGTGGGTCATGGTAGTCCTGACCTGTCCCTCGGCTGCCTTTCTGGCCATAAGAACCACTGCTGTTTTTGGCTGAGACTGTCTGGCCACGGTAGATTTGAGCCTGATGCTCACATACGCCAAATTTGCTGAGCAGGATGAAGACATCCCTTCGGAAAGCCTTGGTGAAAATAGCATAGAGGAATGGGTTGGCACAAGAATTGAGTGGGTAGAACAGCACTAGCAGGATCTTGGAATTACTGACTGTTATCAAGGGCTTGTTCATAATGGCAGACAAAGCATAGAATGAGATAGGTGCCATGCATAGGAAGTCAGTGAAAATCAACACAGCCATCCTTTTAGCAATTTTGGTGTCTTTGTCTCCAGACTTGTACTCAGGGTTTCGCACAGTTATATAGATTTTTATGTAGCAAGCACAGATGATGATAAAGGCAATGATGTTCAGCATTAAAACAAAGACAATGTAGGCTTGAGCCAACGGTGTTTCAGTATCCATGGGCAGGCAGATACTGACTTTGATGTAGCTGCTGACTCCAACCAGTGGCAAGAGGGCGAGAAGAAAGCATGAGAGCCAACCACCCAGCATGATGACCAAAGCATGACGAAGGCGAAGCTTCCTGTCCAGGCGCATAGCAAAGGTGATGGCATACCAGCGCTCCAGGGTGATCACAGTCAGTGTATATACAGAAAGCTCACTGGCAAAGACAGTGAAAAAGCCAGCTGTGTTGCAGCCAGGCCCAGTCTGCCAGTCTATGGCATAGTTGTAGTATTCTGACCTAGTGTAGAGATCCACCGAAGCAATCAGGAGAAGGTACAGTCCCATGCAGAAATCAGCAAAAGCCAGGTTGCACATCAGAAACCGTGGGACAGTCAACTTGTAATGGCTGGTGAGAAGGATGAAGAGGACAAAAATGTTACCCAGGATAGCCAGCAGGTTCACAAACCACACCACAATCCTTAGAAATTTATAGCCCATTATGTCTTCGCAGGGATTAAACTCATCAGGCTCTGGAGTGCACACAATGTCTTCACTGCCACCACAGACAGTATAGTCATAATGGCTGTCAAACCCCTGGATATTGTCCTCTTGAGGGTTCTTGAGCTCTTGGCCAAACCCAACATCTCCATCCCCCTGCTCTTCAAAAAAAACGTAATAGTGGGAGTTGCCATGAAAATCCCTGAATTTAGAGTTTTCAGCATACACTGTGTCAGTGCGGTCTGCATCCTCTTCTGCATAATCTTGGTAAAAAGGGCCATTGAAGGTACTGACGGATCTTTTCTTACGAAAGCTGTGACTGCTGGTCTGGTTACACATCATGTATTCCAGAATTCTGAAAGAGCACAGGGGTGAAATCACCACTGGAATTTGCAGTTCTGTTTGTATACAACAGGTATGTCAAGGGAAACACTTTTTAATCATTAATATCTGAATTAAAATATCTACGAACCAGAATGTTGTCCTGACACATTTTTGTTAGTAAAAAGACCATGTGGTGAATCTTGAGCATACCCAACAGAGTTTTTTGTATGTTGGCAGACCGATATACAGTGCTGCAGTCCTCTGCATCTGAGTTCTCACTTCTTTGATATGCTTACAATAACTTACAATAACAACAATTTCATCTTTCTCCTTAAAAATCCCAAGTGATGGGGCCTCTACCACTTCCCTGGAGTTGCTATTTCACAGCCTAATTCACGTCACTATCTGGAGGTTTTTCCTGATATTTTGGCCTACATTTTTCTTTCTTAATTTCATTCAATTATTCTTAGTGGTTACTGATTGTGCCACCATAAATAATTCCTCTTCCTCCTCGGGGATTACATCCTTCAAAAATTCATAGATTTCTTACATCTGTTCTTTATAATTGTTTAATCAATGCACACAGCATTGTATTCTTTTCTTCTTTCTGCATAAATCAATTCTCTCCAGCCCCTTAATCATTTTTTTGCTCTCCTCTGTATTTCCTCCAATTTGTTCCTCCACAGTTTACTGACACTATGACACCAGAGCGCAGCACAATACTCCATATGTTGTCTGCGTAGCCACAGAGAAACGATAACTAGAGCCCCATGAAATTCTTTTGTTTTTATAATTTTTTGTTTTATTTTTCAAGAGTTTTATTTGTTTTGATTTATCCATGCGGGGTGGGGGGCATGGGAGGTGTCAGGTCCTGCCCCCAGCGTGGTGTGGTGTCAGAGGCCTTTGGGGGCAGAGGTTGCAGAGTGATCTGGACATGCACTCACACTGCAGTGACAGCTCCTGTCCTGCAGGCCTGGGCCCAGCTCCCTGCTCCAGGAATTGCAACCTTGTGCATGGGGTCACAGCGCCACTCAGATTTGGCTCAGGTGCCCCTCCATCATCATGACAGAGGGGCAGCTAGGTCAAATTTGAGTGAATAGTGATATGGCCCTGTGTTCCAAGTTGCAACACTCACTCAGATCTAGTCTGGCTGTCCCATGTCATGATGATGGAGGAGAGGCCAGACCAAATCTGAGTGGTGCTGCAATCTTACGTGCCAGATCAGAATAACCGGTGAGGGGAGCCAGGCTGTGCCCTGCAGGACAGGAACCACAGGGATTGCCACTGGAGGTTTTTTTTATTGTACATGTTGTTTCTAGTTTTGTTTTGTGTTATTCTGTAGTTGCAAAAAACATGGGGCTCTAACTATTACCTTGCTCCACGATGCAATGCTTCTATGTTTGTAGCCCCAAATAGTATTAGCAATGTTCTGACTACAGTAACACCTTGCAAATGTGTATTGAATTTGCTGACTGCTATCACCCTACACTTCCTTCAGTGTTTCTCATCCCAGCTGTCTCCCTCCCATTCACTGTCTTTCAGACTTTCACCAGATGTACTGGAGCTGCTTTTCTCAAAGGAGAATCTCATTTTCTTTCTTTCTGCTCGTGTTTCTAATCTCTGTACATCCCTTTGTGGTAGTTTTCTGCCCTCAAAGTTGTTTGAAACTCCTCCATGATCTAATATCATCTGTGAATTCCATTAATATACTATCTACGCCAATGTTTAAAATACGATAGGTATCCTAGAAATTCTATAGATAGATATTATTTTCTTTTCATGTATCAGAGATTGGCCTGAGCAAGACCCTTGGCTCTGAACTTTGGAGAAGTTTGCATTTAAATCTAAACTTGAACTCTGCAATGACAGTTTCTCTCCAATTACAATAAAGTTTAAATTTTACTTATAGGAACATAGGTTTGCCAGACTGGATCAGACCGTCAGTCCATCTACTTCCGTATCCTGTCTCCAACTGTGGCCAGCACCTCTTGCTTCAGAAGAACAGGCAAGCAACCTTGCAGAAGATAATTATCGAATAACCGGGCCACAAATAAAATGTCCTCCTCACCCTTTTAGTTAGAGGCTGGCTGAAGCACAAGGTTTTATGTCCCTTCCAAGACTTTTGGTTATTTTTAAATCCTTACTATATCAACTCTGGATATTGTTGTTATCTATAAAAACATCTCATCCTGTGCTGAATCCTGCTCAACTCTTGGCCTCAAAAATATCTTGTGGCAATGAGTTCTACAAACTAACTATGTATTGCGTGAAAAAGTATTTTTTTTTATTAATTTTAAACCTGTCCCTCTGCCCTACTATATAATTTCAAAAATGGCTACAAAACCCATTAACTAGAATTATTATATTATTATATATTAAAATATCAATTAATCCTTCTTTAATTATATGATTTATGATTTAATCGAAGTTGCTAACACTCACCCTTTGGTTTTCTTCCAGTTCTTGAAAGCACAGCAGTGGCTTGGATAGGACAGGTCAGCTCGCATTAGATGAAGAAAAGTCTTTACAGGAGGTAGTTTCTTCAGTGTCCATGTATTTTTAGCCATCAGTTCTTTAAGGTTTTCCAGTCCTTTTGTTGGAAGGGTAGCAACACTGGTCCGGGAGACATCACTGCGTAAAGAAAGAATAAAACTTCAGCAAATGAAATGATTGGAGTGAGACATTTAAGATCTTCAAAGCACTTTAGGAGTTGCACAGAAAGCTACAGCACAAAAAACAAAACTAAAACTAAAACACAACCAACAACACATGAGGGAGGTGAGGCAGGAGTTGGCGTGCTGCCTGCGCATATTCTACTTGAAATGTACCAACTGGGTATCACCAAACAGCATTCAGAGGGCACCCAGCGTCATGATGCCAGACGACTTGTTTGGCTGCATGAATGCACAATGCAAGTGCAGTGAATGGGATGAAGGAATCACTGCTGGCACAGAGCCCAGGACATTATTTTTTGTTGTTTATTTTAATTAATGATTGCACAGAGACACTGGGTACAACTTGTTTGAGATGATAAAATCTCCCTAAATTATTCTTCGGTTTACAAACCTGAAAAATTGCTACAACTTTGAAAGAGCGAGTCAGTGTGGCCTCTTTTTTAGTAATTTTAAAACTGGTTTTCTATTTCAAACACATTTTTGCATAGACAGTGTTGTGATTGCCATTGGTGGCCATCAGCTATGCTCCTCATAAGTCATGCAGCAGAAACAGTGCTTCAGCTTGCCTTTGTAATTGAAAATAAAGTCTTTAAAGATTTAATATCTGTGAGAACATGCTCATTTTGGAGAGACAATTGAAAACAGAAGCAGATATGATAGTATCATTTGCTCATCTAATTCACACAGGCCCTGATTTTGCAAAGGCTTTAAACACATGCATAACTTTACACACTTGACTCTATTCATGCAAATGAAGTTAAGAGCATACTGAAGTATCTGCAGAATTGATGCCATCATTTGCTGCAGTTGCTGATGACAGTTAGCTAGGTAATCTGAATTTGAGTAGGAGATGAAAGATCATCTTCCTGCTCCCTTTAGCACATCTGTATACCATTTTTCCATCCTCAAGGTTTTAAAACTGATTACTTCACTATCTCCTTGGGCAAACTATGAATGACAAAAACACCAAAACCTTTTAAAATAGGCTTTTAAGGCTCAAATAGTTTAAAACACACAAAAATTCAATAAACATGTAGATTTAAAGACACAAAGTTTCTCCTTCCGCTATTTTCCCTCTAGCTTTTAGTGGTGCTTCTTGAACCATATGCCAATTTAAGAGAAAACACTCTCATAGCTATAGCAATGTTCCTCACAAGCTCAACATCAGCTCATATTAAACCTGTATTATATTGAGAAAGATGGCACCTGTCAAGTGTTGCTATTTCAAGAGCTTTATTAACAAAGAACATGATTCTAAGCATGTAAACAAAAGTGTGTTTTCTGTGCACCGTGTCCCCTAATTCAGAGGTAAAGAACTAATAATGAGCTTTTAGAAAAGACATGTGGTGCAAAGAAATATGGTAAAATTCATCTCTTTCCCCTTCGCCAAAAACCTGTGCCCTGAGCCCTCACAAAAGATTTGTGCAAATGTCATCAGTGGGAGAAGAGTGAATGGATAAGCAAGACAATGCCACCCCATTCCCATCTGGCAAAACCCCACACAAGTGGCTCTCCATTGGGAAGAATGACCTTTTCTGTTTCTCCTTTTTGGATAAACAGTGGTGTTACTTTTAGCAGTTATCAGTAAAAGAACCACACTCTTGGGATGTGCCTGCTCACTCCACACAAGCTAGTAACTATATGGAAAAGTCTAACCATTGAGGAGCCACACAACTCCTCCCTCAAGCCAGAGGATGCTCCATGTGAGTCTATATAAGGGAGCATGTTTCCCTTGCTATCCTCATTTCCGTAATGGCGATTCCCCAATCTCCTCAGGAAAGTATTTTGAAGCTTAATACATCTCACAGTATTCAGTCTAAATGTTGTTTTTCGTAATTTCACATCATTCCTCAAGGTTATAACCCTGTATACCACCCTAAGGAATGTTTTTCTATTCTCGGAGACAGAAAAAGGAAATCATTACAAAAGAAGGGAAAAAACTTCTTGGGATTGTGTACAGGAAAACAGATTTTAATTGTGAATGTTACCTTGGGGAGACAAAGACCATTTGTTTTTTTAAACAGAACAACAAAACTAATACAGAATCACTGTACTCCCCAGAGGCTGCAGACATGTATAAGAAAATAAGAGATAGAAAGAGAAAAGCACAATAAAAGTGGATACCTAATGAAAACACAAACAAAAAGTATTTTTGTAAAAAGCAATATATAAAAATCTGAGGTGCCTATTAATGAAAAATATTACATAGGAAAACAAACATTATTGCCTACGTTTACTTTTGAGATTCCTAGAGGAGAAACATACATTTCAATGGGAAACATGCAATCTCATTTGTCACTTTGCACAAAGTAACTAAACAGGTTTCCCCACCTAAAATATAAGAGGAGTGGGGAAAAGCTCTAGCAGAGAGATTGAAGAAATAGGGCAGTGCTTGCTGATAAACACATTGATTTAATGTTAGGTTATTAAATTATAGAATTAAGTTAATCAGACAACAAAGATGAAGAAAATAGTCATATTATCTTTAAAATGAGAGAGGAGAGAAGAGAGAGAGAGAGAGAGACCAATGATAGGGGAAACCTCAAAAGGTTTGGAGTCTAGAGACATATAAGCATCCCAAGCTTTGGATGCTGATAGGAATCTTAAACCGGAGTCTGCAAAATTGAACTGGAAAGCTCACGAAAGCAGACTCTTATGAGATTTCTGGCCCTTTCAGACCTGATCCCTGCCTCCAAGAACAATATTATGATTGATGGGAAAGGAAGTGGGGAGAATAATGTCCGGTGGCTAAGGGCAATATATCTCAACGTCCATTATACGTTTTCAAACCAAGCAGTAATAATTTTCTACTAAAAACTGAAACTTCCAGCCAATATAATTTATTTTTTTGGGGAATGTAGGGTAATTGTGAAAGTAATTATGTATGAATACATTAATTCTTATATGCTTATAACAAAGTAAGAAGAATCTCCGTTAAAAGAAATCACGACAAATGCAAAAGAGAAGACTCGAATACCAAAAGCCAAGGAAGTAAAAGTAAATAAAATAGAATATGAGATTTTAAAAGTACCAAACAATCTACAATCATAGAAACGTAGGGCTGGAAGGGACCTCAAGAAGTCATGAAGTCCTGTCCCCTCTGCTGAGGCAAGACCAAGCAAACCTAGACCATCCCTGACATGTGTTTGTTCAACCTATTCTTAAAAACCTCAAATGATTATGATTTTGCAACCTCCCTTGGAATCCTATTCCAAAATTTAACCCTCATAGTTAGAAAGTTTTCCCTAATATCTAACCTAAATCTCCCTTGCTGCAGTTTAAGCACATTATTTCTTGTCCTACTTTCAGTGAACATGGAGGACAATCGATCATAGTCCTATTTATAACAGCCCTTAACATATTTGAAGACTGTTATCAAGTTCCCCCACCCCGAGTCTTCCTTTCGCAAGACTAAACATGCCCAGTTTTTTTAACCTTTCCTCATAGGTCAGGTTTTCTAAACATTTTATCATTTTTGTTGCTCTCCTCTGGACCTTCTCCAATTAGTCCACATCTTTCCTAAAGTGTGGTGCCCAGAACTGGACACAGTAGTCCAGCTAAGGCCTCAAAACTGCCACGTAGAGTGGGACAATTTCCTCCCATAAGACCATAAAATGAAGGGGGTGTGGGAAAACATAAAACTCTTATTAAATTTATAAATCCTTTCATTTAATAAGAGAGATTAGTCCTTCATTCTTTATTCCTCAGCCTTTCCATCTGCTTTAAATTAGACTTTGTTTCCTGCACTGACCTTAAGAACATTTTTACACATGATGAAGCTTAGAAAATGTCAAAACATTTTTGTGGGATTAAAACACAGCTGGGATTCACATTTGCTTTAGTCAAATAATGAAAGAGACATTAAAATTGAAATAGCTTGCATTATCTAAAATGTTATGGTTCACCACAAAGCTGCTTTTACTGCAAATACTGGATCTGGTGCATAAGGAGTGGAATAAAACCAATTTTTGCTGAACTCCCTCACAGGTGCATAACCAAGAGGTGTTATTTCTAGGTTCAGAGTTGCAGCAAAAAGGCCAGGAAATGTGGGGAAACTTGTACTGTTTATGATGTACCTGTTTTGTGGATAAACAGGTGTCTTCATTCTCCAGGGCTGTCAATCTACCATCTTTCACCAGCAGTAAACTTATGTCAAACACCTAATTCTGAAGGTTAACACTACAGAATTTTCACAGTAAATTTATGGTGATCTTCCTGACAGGATATACAGAAGGCAGAGTGATGGGCTTTGCCCTGTTTCATTATTGCTCAATCCTGGTTTCACAGACTACTACAAAAAATGTTTTAGAAGGTGATTGGTACTTACACTGCTGACAATGTCTAGACAGGTGGTGAGATGAGACTGCTGCTACTGATTTGATTTGTTTCCATTAAAATATAGTCTATATCTACAAATCAGGTACACTGCTAGTCTATGGAAAAACATACTCAATTTGAGTCATCCCATTTTTGCCCTTCATTTACAGACTCATAGACTTCAAGACCAGAAGGGACCATTGTGATTATAGTCTGATCTCCTGCACATCACAGGCCACAGAACCTCACCCACCCACTCCTATAATAGACCCATAACCTGTGGCTGAGTTACTGAAATCCTCAAATCATGATTTAAAGACTTCAAATTACAGAGAATCCACCATTTACTCTAATTCAAGTGTCCCAAGCTGCAGAGGAAGATGAAACCCCCCAGGGTCTATGCCAATCTGACCTAGGGGAAAATTCCTTCCTGACTCCAAATATGGTGATCAGCTAGACTCTAAGCATATTTGCGAGACCCATCAGCGAGACACTGGGGAAAGAATTGTCTCTAATAAGGTAGAGTCTTCCCCATCTACTATCCCTTTTCTGGCTGTTGGAGATATTTGTTAATAGCAGTCACAGATGGGCCATATGCCATTGTAGGCAATCTCATCATACCAGCTCCTCCACATACTTATCAAGCTCAGTCTTGAAACCAATTGGGTTTGTTTGCCCTCACTGCTCCCCTTGAAAGCCTGTTCCAACACTTCACTCCTCTGATGGTTAGAAACCTATGTCTAATTTCAAGCCTAAACTTGTTCATGGCCAGTTTATATCCATTTGTTCTTGTGCCTTTAATTAAATAACTCCTCTCCTTCTCTGGTGTTTATCCCTCTGATGTACTTAGAGAGGAAGAGCAATCATGTCTCCCCTCAGCTTTCGTTTGGTCAAGGTAAACAAACCACATCACAATGGTCACTCATGGTCATCCTGTGATTACACCCAGGTCTTTCTCCTCCTCTGTCACTTCCAACTGATAAGTCCCCAGCTTATAGCAAAATTTTTTATTGTTAGTCCCTAAGTGCATGACCTTGCACTTTGCACTATTAAATGTCATCCCATTTCTATTACTCCAGTTTTCAAGGTCTTCCAAATCTTCTTGTATGATATTCTGTATTGGCAATACCTCCCAACTTTGTGACATCTGCAAATTTTATTAGCATTTGTTTCAATCACTTGTTATATCTGGTTTCAAACTAAGAGTGTAAGCTCTTCAGGGAAGGGACTGTCTTTTACTCTACAGGTCTATGGGTGCTTCTGTAATACAAATAAAATTTTTTACAATTTATGGACCCACTTCTGCACCACTGATTGCACAAATAAAAATGTGAGTTTTCCTTACATAAGGAGAGCAGGGTTGGATCCATGTTACCTTTTTCTATGAATATATGCAAGGCTCAGATATTTTCATGTGCGGAGGGGAAAGTGGGAAAGTATGCTCCTCCTATGCAGTATCCTTTTGTAATGATTTGGGGAACCTACGTGCAGCTAATGAGTGTTGATTAATTCTCTATATAACTCTACACCTCAATGTTTAGTAAAACCAACTATGGGCTGACAAAGACTTTGTCTGGAAGAGGCTACAGAACAAACAAAAAAGTCATCAACATTGTAATGACTCTGCTCTGGCAGAACAAATGAGTAACTTCATCTCCAACTTTTCCACAGAGGGCTAAGGTTTGAAGGAATGGAATTTCTCCAGAAGAGGGAACAAACAGATGATGTGTGGGTACAGCCCTTTAAAAATACAGAGACTGGGTGGATCAGGGAGACAAATGAAGCTTGGGGCAGCAGAGACAGACAAAGGGACAAGCTTTTGAAGGGAAAGAGGACTCTTTGACTGCAGGACCAACCAAGGTTGAAGGAAACTGACTGCAAAGGTCAGAGAGAGATTCCATAAGTCGGAGAAGCCATGAGCTGTAGGAGGGAGATTCTGTCCACCCAAGAAGCCTCTGATCACATCCAAAAGAACACTCAAGTGTGGTGAGCATTTTATTGTTTTTACATAACTCTCTTCATCTAAAGTAAAGAGTAATTGTTAGAGAACTGGTCTACACTACAGATTTAGGTCAACATAAGGCAGCTTACGTTAACCTATGTAAGTCACCCACTACATCGACTTAATAACTCCATCTCTGCGGAGGCATAGCACTTTGGTCAATGTAGTTAGGGTGACACAGTGTCTGTGTAGACGATGCGTTACTTACATTGCCTGTTGGCTGTCAGCCCCAGGTGAGGCTGACAGCTTGAACCCTCCCACCCCACCCTGGCGCTGACAGCTCAGACTGTCAGCACTGGGACAGGGGTGACTCCAGCTGTAAGCCCCGCACAGGGCTGACAGCTGAGGCTGTCAGCCACTGGGCTCCAGTGCTCCAGCTGTCAGTGTCCCACAATGCCCCACTTGTCGGTGGAAGCGCTCCTGGTGCATCTGCTGACAGAAAGAGCATAGTATGGATATGAACCACCGCTTTAATTTCTGCGGTGGCTATATGTTGACTTAAGTTAAGTTGACTTAATTATGTCTCCTTACTTCAGCTATGGCGTCCCTGAAAACAACCTTGTAAACTACTGTAAACCAGAGCACCCACAAGGTTGGAGTTCTGGGAAAGGGTGCGCTTAAGCAACGGGGAATCTCGGGGAGCCAACATTAGTCTCAGGGCCCAGGCAGTTGGACTGCAGGGTCTTAGCCCTCAGAAGGAAGTGCTAGAAAGAGAATCTCCAGCCTGACACTGTGCCCATAGCTAAAGGAAGTGCCTGGACTCTGCTCAGATTCAGGAAAGCTTAAAAGCATACAGGTTCAGTGTGTGGGATAAAAACACAACAGCCTGGTGAACGTTCAGAATGGGGAGCTTTACCAGGGCTAAGACATCTTTCAAAGAGGTTTTGATTCTCTTTGGCTTCTAATGTGATTTGTTCCTGTGCAAACCTATGCCTGACATTACAACCCACCCCCCCAAAACCCTAAAAAACAAAAAATAACCCCCCCAAACAAAGAAACAACCCCCCACCCAAGCAAACAAAAAACCACACCAGTTTTAAAGCCCTGCCTTGTTAGATGTTTTATACTTCTTTCTCCCATGGATTTTCCATTAGCCAATGTGATGTTTCTATGGCACTAACTTGCTTTATATAGAATCTTGTACATTAGAGTGAATACTGTAGAATGTTGGGCCTGGTCTACACTATGACTTTAATTCGGATTTAGCAGCGTTAAATCAAATTAACCCTGCACCCGTCCACACAACGAAGCCATTTATTTAGAAATAAAGGGCTCTTAAAATCGAGATTGTGGAGCACACAGCAAGCAGAAATAACAATGGGGAGATTGGTTTGGCTGAGGTCTGAGCGAGTCAGTAGCGATCGCCAGCGACCTTTTAAACGGCCAAATGCACATTCTACCACCATTCTGCACTTGCTCAGCCTGTAGTTGAACAGCTCCTGACTCCTGTCTAGGCTGCCTGTGTATGGCTTCATGAGCCATGGCATTAAGGGGTAGGCTGGGTCCCCAAGAATAACTATTGGCATTTCAACATCCCCAACGGTTATTTTCTGGTCCGGGAAGTAAGTCCCTTGCTGCAGCCCTTTAATCAGAGTAGTGTTCCTGAAGACGCGAGCATCATGAACCCTTCCCAGCCCACGTTGATGTTGGTGAAACGTCCCTTGTGATCCACAAGTGCTTGCAGCACCATTGAAAAGTAACCCTTGCGGTTTATGTACTGGGTACCCTGGTGCTCCGGTGCCAAGATAGGGATGTGGGTTCCATCTATCGCCCCACCACAGTTAGGGAATCCCATTGCAGCAAAGCCATCCACTATGACCTGCACATCTCCCAGAGTCACTAGCTTTCATAGCAGCACCTCAGTGATTGCTTTGGCTACTTGCATCACAGCAGCCCCCACAGTAGATTTGCCCACTCCAAATTGATTCCTGACTGACCAGTAGCTGTCTGGCGTTGCAAGCTTCCACAGGGCTATCGCCACTCGCTTCTCAACTGTGAGGGCTGCTCTCATCTTGGTATTCTGGCGCTTCAGGGCAGGGGAAAGCAAGTCACAAAGTTCCAAGAAAGTGCCCTTACGCATGCGAAAGTTTCGCAGCCACTGGGAATCGTCCCACACCTGCAACACTATGCGGTCCCACCAGTCTGTGCTTGTTTCCCAGGCCCAGAATTGGCGTTCCACGGCTATAACCTGCCCCATTAACAGCATGATCTCCAAAGCACCGGATCCCGCGGTTCGATAGAATTCTGTGTCCATATCTTCATCACTCTCGCCGCCGCGCTGCCGTAGCCTGCTCCTCGCCGCCTGGTTTTGCAGGTTCTGGTTCAGCATAAACTGCACGATAAGGCGCGAGGTATTTACAATGTTCATGACTGCTGTCTTGAGCTGAGCGGGCTCCATGCTTGCCGTGGTATGGCGTCTGCACAGTTCACCCAGGAAAAAGGCGCGAAACGGTTGTCTGCCGTTGCTTCCCTGGAGAGGGGGGAGGATATACCCAGAACCACCCACGGCAATGTTTTTGGCCCCATCAGGCATTGGGATCTCAACCCAGAATTCCAATGGGCGGAGGAGACTGCGGGAACTATGGGATAGCTATGGGATAGCTACCCACAGTGCAACGCTCCAGAAATCGACGCTAGCCCCGGTACATGGACGCACACCGCCGAATTAATGTGCTTAGTGTGGCCGCATACATTCGATTTTATACAATCTGTTTCCCAAATTCGAATTATATAAATTCGGATTAATCCCGTAGTGTAGACATACCCTTGGAAACCCTCAGAAACCCTGCGCGCCGAGTCCTCGCTCCTCTCCCCTCCCTCCTGCCTCCTAAATGCTGCAAGCCAGCTGATTGCTGCGGGCAGGAGGCAGGGGGAGCTTGCACGCCGAGTCCTCGCTCCTCCCCCTCCCTCCTAAACACCGCAAGTCAGCTGATTGCCACGGGTAAGAGTCGGGGGGAGGAAGGGGAAGGCGCTGATCTGCGGGGTCTGCCAGCGGGCGGGAGGCGCTGTGTACGGGGGGGGGAGGGAGAGGGAGGCGTAGCTGCCAGGGGAGGCTGCCAGCTGTGGAGAAAGCAGGCAGCCAAACAACGTAATAGTGGAGCATTGCACAACTTTAAATGAGCATGTTCCCTAATTGATCAGCAACGTAACAACAAAACAACATTAACCAGGACGACATCAAGTGAGGAGTTACTGTACCAGAAACTTACCATCATGGTGTAAAATTGAGTAATAATGAGGATTAAACAAGTGGGGAACTGAGAAAACAAGGCTGAATGCATAATAGTAAAATTGTGTATGTATGTGCCTTACTTTAATCACCCAAGCCTGAATTTCTGCATGCCGTACATTATAATTGTGCCAGTACTATCGGATTAAAAAGTATAAATATACTTTGGGGGAGACGGTTGGGAGATGTCCAGTTAATCTCCACGCCAGATTACAACATTGAGAAGGAGGGTGATGAGATAAGAACAGATATAGCCAGGGGGAAGAGATTGGACATAAGGAAGACGGGGGGGATGGATACTAGACTAATAGGTCATACTGGTGGTACGGTGTCCGTACCAAATTGGATAACTAATGTGAGAGAGGCTAAACGGCATAAATTAAGATGTTTATACACCAATGCGAGAAGCCTAGGTAACAAAATGGAGGAGTTGGATCTCCTGGTCCGAGAAATGAAACCGGATATCGTAGGAATAACTGAAACGTGGTGGAACGGTAGTCATGACTGGAGTACAGGTATGGAAGGGTATGTGCTGTTTAGGAACGACCGGAACAAAGGTAAAGGTGGGGGAGTAGTATTGTATGTCAATAATGAGGTAAACTGTAAAGAAATAATAAGTGATGGAATGGATAAGACAGAGTCAGTCTGGGCAATACTCACATTGGGTAAAAAAACTACTAGAGCCTCCCCTGGGATAGTGCTTGGGGTGTGCTATAGACCGCCGGGATCTACCCTGGATATGGACAGAGAACTATTTAATGTTTTTAGGGAAGTAAATACTAATAGGAACTGTGTAATCATGGGAGACTTTAACTTCCCGGATATAGATTGGGGAACAAATGCTAGTAACAATAATAGGGCTCAGATTTTCCTAGACGTGCTAGCTGATGAATTCCTTCATCAAGTAGTTGCTGAACTGACGAGGGGGGATGCCATTTTAGATTTGGTTTTGGTGAGTAGCGAGGACCTCGTTGAGGAAATGGTTGTAGGGGACAACCTTGGCTCGAGTGATCATGAGCTAATTCGGTTTAAACTAAATGGAAGGATTAACAGAATTAAATCAGAGACTAGGGTTTACAATTTCAAAAGGGCTAACTTTAATAAATTAAGGCGACTAATTAGGGAAGTGGATTGGACTAACATCTTTATGGATCTAAAGGCAGAAGGCGCCTGGGATTATTTCAAGTTGAAGTTGCAGGAGCTGTCGGAGGACTGTATCCCGAGAAAGGGAAAACGGTTCGTAGGCAGGAGATTTAGACCGAGCTGGATGAGCGAGCGTCTCAGAGGGGTGATTAAGAAAAAACAGAAAGCGTACAAAGAGTGGAAGAGGGGAGGGATCAGCAAAGAAACCTACCTTATTGAGGTCATAACATGTAGAGATGGAGTGAGAAAGGCCAAAAGCCGTGTAGAGTTGGACCTTGCGAGGGGAATTAAAACCAATAGTAAGAGGTTTTATAGCCATATAAATAGGAAGAAAACAAAGAAAGAAGAAGTGGGACCGCTGAAGACTGTAGATGGAGTGGAGATTAAGGATAATCTAGGCATGGCACAATATCTAAACGAATATTTTGCATCGGTCTTTAATGAGGCTAATGAAGGGCTTAGGAATAGAGGCAGCGTGACAGAGGGGAATAAAGGAGGGGGGGTTGACATTACCGTATCCGAGGTAGAAGCCAAACTCGAACAGCTTAACGGGACTAAATCGGGCGGACCGGATGATCTTCATCCGAGAATATTAAAGGAACTGGCGCGAGAAATTGCAAGCCCGTTAGCGATAATTTTTAATGAATCTGTAAACTCGGGGGTGGTACCGTTGGACTGGAGAATAGCTAATGTGGTTCCTATTTTCAAGAAGGGGGAAAAAAGTGACCTGGGTAACTACAGGCCTGTTAGTTTAACATCTGTAATATGCAAGGTCTTGGAAAAAATTTTGAAGGAGAAAGTAGTTAAGGACCTTGAGGTCAATGGCAATTGGGACAAATTACAACATGGTTTTACGAAAGGCAGATCGTGCCAAACCAACCTGATCTCCTTCTTTGAGAAAGTAACAGATTTTTTAGATAAAGGAAATACGGTGGATCTAATATACCTCGATTTCAGTAAAGCATTTGATACGGTACCGCGTGAGGAATTATTGGTTAAATTGGAAAAGATGGGGATCGATATGAAAATCCAGAGGTGGATAAAGAACTGGTTAAAGGGGAGACTGCAGCGGGTCGTACTGAAAGGTGAACTGTCAGGTTGGAGGGAGGTTACCAGTGGTGTTCCTCAAGGTTCGGTTTTGGGTCAGATTTTATTTAATCTATTTATTACTGACCTCGGAACCGAATGTAGAAGTGGGCTGATAAAGTTTGCGGATGACACAAAGTTGGGAGGTATTGCCAATTCGGAGAAGGATCGGGATATCCTGCAGGGAGACTTGGATGACCTTGTAAACTGGAGTAATAGTAATAGGATGAAATTTAATAGTGAGAAGTGTAAGGTGATGCATTTAGGGATGACTAACAAGAATTTTAGTTATAAGCTGGGGACGCATCGGTTGGAAGTAACGGAGGAGGAGAAGGACCTCGGAGTCCTGGTTGACCGCAGGATGACTATGAGTCAGCAATGTGACGTGGCCGTGAAAAAAGCTAATGAGGTCTTGGGATGCATTAGGCGAGGTATTTCTAGTAGGGATAAGGAGGTGCTGGTTCCGTTATACAAGGCACTGGTGAGACCTCATTTGGAGTACTGTGTGCAGTTCTGGTCTCCCATGTTTAAAAAGGATGAACTCAAACTGGAACGGGTACAGAGAAGGGCCACTAGGATGATCCGAGGAATGGAAAACCTGTCGTATGAAAGGAGACTCAAGGAGCTCGGTTTGTTTACCCTAACCAAAAGAAGGCTGAGGGGGGATATGATTGCTCTCTTTAAATATATCAGAGGGATAAATACCAGGGAGGGAGAGGAATTATTTCAGCTCAGTACTAATGTGGACACGAGAACAAATGGATATAAACTGGCCATCGGGAAGTTTAGGCTCGAAATTAGACGACGGTTTCTAACCGTCAGAGGGGTGAAGTTCTGGAACAGCCTTCCGAGGGAAACAGTGGGGGCGAAAGACCTCTCTGGCTTTAAGATTAAGCTTGATAAGTTTATGGAGGGGATGGTTTGATGGGATAACGTGATTTTAGTCAATAGGTCAATAACATGCCATCGCTGGTAATTAGTATCAATGGTCAATGTGGGTCTGGCTGGAGAATCTTGCCTGCATGCTCCGGGTTCTGCTGATCGCCATATTTGGGGTCGGGAAGGAATTTTCCTCCAGGGTAGATTGACAGAGGCCCTGGAGGTTTTTCGCCTTCCTCTGCAGCATGGGGCAGGGGTCGCTTGCTGGAGGATTCTCTGTGACTTGAAGTCTTTAAATCATGATTTGGGGACTTCAACAGCTGAGTCAAGGGAGAGAATTATTCCAGGAGTGGGTGGGTCAGCTTTTGTGGCCTGCATCATGCGGGAGGTCAGACTAGATGATCATAATGGTCCCTTCTGACCTTAAAGTCTATGAGTCTATGAGTCTATGACATAGTTCATGAATCTGTAGAGATTGGGTCACAGATGTAAAATCTAGCCACTGGATGTTCTGAAGGACGTTTATTCCTAATTATGTACCCATTTAGTGACTAGCAGAATGGTCCTGTTACATAGAGAAGGATCTGTTACACATTATTCCTTGTTTTTCATATTCCCTAGTCTTGCTTGTGCCCAAGTCCAGGAAGAAAGAGGAGCCTCCTCAGGGCTGGCAGCCTTGCAGTTTGGGCAGTGATGCCTCCAAAGCACCTCTTATTTCTAAAGAGAATGGGCAGTGGGTGAATTTGGACTAATATATTTTACAAAATCTGGTCAAATGATTAATCCAATTTTTTGTTTTGTTTTTTACTCTGGGTGAAACTCACTCTTCATTTGGAGTTGAGATCACAAAGGGAGGCTCAGAACACTGGCATTTCTCAGAGAAGAACAGAGCCTCTACTCCTATCCCAACTTACTTTGCAGAAGCAGCTGCCTCCCTCTTCAACTGTCCTGATACGGAAATGAAGTCGGGAGAGTTTTCCTAAATTGCTTGGGTGTTTAAACCAGCAACAGGAGCATGGGGGATTTTGCTGCCTGTCTTGATCGATCATCTCCCCTTTCTCTGTATGGGGGGTGGAAAGGAGAGGGAATATAGGATCTGGAAGGTGGGGAAGCAGCCTCATAGGCTATGAGCTGCAGACAGCTGCTTCCCTCCTTTGAGATCCTATATAGAGCACACATGCACATGCATACAGACTCTCCTCCTGAGAGGCACTGTGAGATAGCTTGCTGCTGCGGATGCGGTCCAGATACAGATAAGATTAAACTTGACTGAACATGCTACATTCCCAAAGTAGTTAGTCTGTGCAATGCCAGCAAATCCAAGGACCACATCAAAGAAAAATGCTGTCAACTTTAAAAAAAAGAAACTGGTTAGGAATAAACAGCAGATGGTACATTTATGATCACTTATCATGGCTCCTCTGTCTTCTTTCCTGGAGAAGCAATTCCTCCTTGTGCAATATCTATTTAGCACCACCTCCATCTTCTCGTGGAAATGTTATTATGACCTGTCTATTGCACACATGCACAGTTTCTAAAGGAAGATGGAAAGCTGGCTGATGTGATTGAAAGATTAAAAACACATGCCAGTGTCCTGTGGATTAGTGACAAGTGGGTCAGCACAATAGACTACAGAAAATTGTGACAACTTCCAGTCACTTTGAAGAACAAATCTAACCTGAAAACACAGCAGGAGAAGAAATGTCTCTTTAAATGCCCTGAATTCCACTTTTCCACTATTGGTAACCACAACTCTACATTAATGTGATATCTATAAAATGCTATCTATCTGCAGCCTCAGTGATTTGGTTGTTTATATATATATTTATTTTGACATACTTAGGTCAACATATTAGACCAACATCTTTTTAGATGTCTATTACATACACACAAAATATTCTGCCTAATATTCCCTTCCCTGTCAATGAAACCATTTTGTAAATAATCTTCTGTCCTGTAAAGGTATTTGGGAAACCTTGTGCATTTAAAGGGATAGATCTCTAGCTGCACAGACACTGCCATTGCAAACTGCAGCAGGAAGAATAGACTTTAAAAACGTCAGCTAAGAAAAACAGTCTTCTACCATTTGAGATGAAGGAAGATCTCTTTTGGCTCTCAGTTACAATATAGGTTTTATGTTCCATAGGCAGTTGGCAAGAAGAGGGAAACAACATAAGCAGACAGACAGAGAGACTCCCTACTTAATAGATTTCAGTACTGAGGCAAAAATCAAATTCTGCTGTAAGAAAAAGACTGTAATATTAAAGAATAAATACCCAGAAGTGTTAAACTATAACTGGAAGGTTTTATTTTTTAAACTGATGTGCTTTCTGGCTTTTTGTCTTGATTTCCCTGTTCCATATTCCACCTCCCTTTCTGAACTCGAAGTCAGCAGCAAGAAACCTTCTGATACAGGATTGAGGCCACATATGTCAATACCATTTTATGGTTAAGCAGACAGGGTTTTTTTTGCTGCAAAGCTGTTATCCTGCCAGTTTTTCTGTCATCAGTCACATTCAGAGAGGAAGATCATGCCTCCTACAACCTTAATTACCTAGTCTAGTTGGGAGGATTCTTGATGATCCTTAAGTAACCCGGTAGCCCAAACTTCATTTTGATGCAATGACACTGAATATGACACACAAGTTGTCTTGTCGGATAGAGAGTGAATCTGGCAACCTCATTTGGTGTGATCTCTGTGGCTGGAATCACTGCCATGATCACCAACAGGCTAAACCCTGCAATTCAGCTGCTATGCCTGGAGGAAGGAATTTCAGGATCTTCTGCAAGCAAATTAGAGGCTAGAGAAGTACCTGTTTTGTTTTGTTTTTTTAACTCAGCACCCTCTCTCATTCTTCCAACATTTCTCAGCACACCATTGTCCCCAGGATAGCATCCATCCTCTACATTAAGGACTGGACAGACTCCCTTCTGAGTCTATCAATCCCTCTCCTTAAACCTAAGCAGCAGAGAAAACAAATAATTGGGTTTGTGTCCATTTATTTGTATAGAAAAAATCTGTCATCATTCTTCAAACTTTTTTCCTGTTTGTTTTGTACTTTAGAAATAGCAAGAATATCAAACCTTGTCTTCCTTGATTTTATTGGTAGTCTACTTGGAGGACCAGAAAACTGGACTGGGAGTCAAATTAAATAGGGAGTAACAAAAACAGCAGCAGCAACAAAATAATTTTAAGAGTTGACTAAAAATCCCTTCCTATCTCAGTTTCCATTTCCTTATTACTTATGCAACTACAATCCTACTTGTTCTCCAGTTAAACGGTGTCTTTCATGAGAAACAAGGTAATGAGGATTTGTATTTCTAATGTAAAATACTAACTTCTTCTAAAACTTCTTTCAGCCCTTCTTTAATCATCATAGAGTAGCAAAAATAAATATATTTATAAAAGGCACAAACCCAACTATTTTCTTTTTACAGGTGACTTTTAATCAGCTAAAGGAATAGTTGAGCTATGTACATCTGCCACTGTCTAAACCCCAAGAAACAAAACACCAAGAAAGACTGAGAATCAAACAAAAACCCAAGTTTCTTGCAACACAGAGCATTAACACTAGGTAATACAGTCAGTTCCAGAATAACAGCTTTTATCATCAATGTTATTGTGTAAACATATCACCCACACTCTCTTGTTTTCTGTTGATAGTCCTGAGTATGGTGCAGTGCTAATGAACACCACTTTTAAAACCTTCTCCACCCTTTTCTCCTACTCACAGCAGGGTTGGTCCACTGTGCACTCCCAAAAATGCATCTTCTTCAATAACTTTCAGGTATTTGTTCTTGTGCAGGTAGCTGTAGAGAAAAAATGCACAATTATCTGGTGATAAAATTATATATCTCCCATGAGCTACCATATGTAAAGAGGAAAGAGGAATATGAACACCCTAGTGAAAAAGAACAAGACTAGAAGCTGCAGGAACCCTGAGTTACCACATGGGCCATTTTCTTTCATACTTTAAATAAACTTGACAAACAGCCAGCAGCTGCCCATGTGAAATATATTTAGTAGCTGTCAGTCCAATTCCTAATGGTATAAGTGTCCACATCACAAAAACTACCTCTTCAAGTGGCAACCCCAGTAGAGGCAACCAAGCCTGAATAAGTTATGGATAATGAACACCCTACCTTATGAATGGTCTCTCCAGAGCAGGGTTGAGGCACACTGGCTAAGTAACATGGAGGAAACTTGCCTTGCCACTGCACATATCATACCTATTCTGTGCAGACAATTCTGTACAGGATTTTATCTTTGGTACGGTCAATCGACACCTTTCTCTGGCATTTAAAAACTAGAAAAAGAACCTCTGTCAATGCTCATTGAACTTTACCTGTAACTTACAATGAGTTCATTTTCTGCTCCCATATTATTTATACTCTACCGTGCAGTACTTGAGGCAGAGCTACAGTTACACCTTCAGCTAGAGATAGTTACACATTGTGTTACTGATTGTATATATTGGTATTCTTTCACCTACTTATAAAAGGAGTCCTTCTTTAAAAATAAAAATTAAATTAAATATACATATTTTCATTGTTATTGTTACTCTGTCTTATTCACAAATATTTTTAAGGCTACCTGGTCTTTATTCAAAATTATACCTATTCCACTTCTCTTTGGTTACGATAAGGAACGTGAGGAGGAAGACGGGGGGAAAAAAAGAGGACTGGGCTTTGAGAACCAACCACTTCTTTTTAGCTGTGACTGAGGATGGAAGGAGGGGCAATCAGGCCACTATCTGTGGAGAGGAGGCGACATAATACTTCCTCCCACCTAGTTTCACTAGGAGCGGAAAAGACATGAGTGTGAGGGATGGAAGGAGTTTTAAGTCCAGTAAAAAGCATTTTAGTTCACCTGTTGAACCACATTTTAAAAGCGGCCTCTGCATCTGCATGTCCACCTTAGCCAATCAACATTTTAAGTACTGTCAGTTATTTTGCTTTGTATAAAATGAGCCCAATTAACAAGTCTCAGGAAGAATGAATAAACTCAGATAAAGTCTTACCATTCTGAACATTTTAATCTTTTTTTCAGGAAAAAGCCAAGAGACATCCCCCCAAATAAACTAAATCCTCCATCCCAAACATACATGTACACCATACACACCAAACATTCCCCCTAAGCAAATCTGGGGGGTGGGAGGAGGAGGGTTAAAGCTTTGGTATCCCCAGCCTCAGATCTGAGGAGGCAAATGACATGGGTGGACACATCAGAGACCTGTAGGAAAACACCGCCCACGCTGGGTTTGAGTGTGAGAATACGTGTTTCAGGTGCCCTAAGGTTTGCATAACCAAAACAGGGCCTCCCATGTACATGTAACAATGTAAAGATCAGACTGAAGCTCCTTTGAAAGAAGGGGAGAGAAAGGATGAACTTGAAGGAAAAAACAACCAAACGAAACCTCTACCATGATGTCATCAACAAAATCAATGTTCTAAAATTCTGGAGAAACACAATTTCCCTCCATCGTTCGGACACTTTCCTAAAGCCTGTAGCAACACTGTGTTCTCTCATCCCTACACATGAGCCATGTAAACAAAGACAAGGCCACCTTTCACGCCACATCACTCTGGCACTTGAAACATCAGAGAAAATACAGATATAGGTAGCAGTGCATATGCATTTCAGAGAGACCAGGTAGCACATTGCATAATTAAAGAAATATCACAAAATGCTTATTGAACACTCAAGAAGTTACCATAATACAGCAATGGAACAATTAAAGCTAAACTCAGTGCTACTCAACATTACAAAGAAAATGGCCAATCTACCCAGCCAGAGGATACATCCTGGGTATCAGTTGCATTCCAATTTAGCTAAATTCTTGCACTTTTCCTTAAACTGAAGTTTAAGTAACTTTTAAAATATCTGGCTTATTGTTGCAGGTAATTCATTCCAGAAGCAAACTGCTCTAGGGAGGTCAGACATTTTACACCAGATAGTTTCTTTCCCAGTGGACTAATATATTTTAGCATATCTGATTTGGCTTAAGATTACTTTTCAGAGAAGAAATTCTTAGAATAAGGGAGTGGCTTCAATAATTCCACAATTTATGGGTAGACAGTGGGAAAGAATAAATACATAATAAAACAGCAGTATATATACACAACAACAATAATGTGACAAATTTGTGGCCATCTAGGACTTTGTGATTGGCATATTGCTGCTGATCAGAAATTCACAAAAGCAGATTCGCCTACTTTAGGAGCACAGGCTTCCTATCACTTCATCAGCTGCTAGTGACATAGGGCCTGTGACAATAGTTGAGCAGTTCTGATTCCATTCAGGAAAGAGTAGTTGTACACATACTCAGTAGGTAGTTCATTACAATATTTAATAATTAAAGCTCACAAATTATCTGGAAGATAGACAAGTATTGTCTCCATTTTACAGATGAGCTCAGATAAATTAAGTGACTTGCCCAAGACCGTGTATCATAGGAGTGGTAACTTGATATTGAGTCCCCGGCTTAGATCACACTTCCTCTCTAATAGACCAGACAGGTCATCAGTCTTTGCACAGCTGGAGTTCCCTGTCTCCCACAAGATAGGTGGGTTTCTACATTTGTCAAAACCTTCAAGATTTCCCCCTACACATCCATTTTACATCTCTCTATCCTTCATGTCAATAAGGACTAAACTGGACGTCCTTTGCAACCTGCCAAAGCACTTCTTTATTCAACCAGAGGGGTCACTGTTATGGCAAAAGTTCACTCCCTCTTCACCCAAGAACCTACCACATTAGCATCCTGTATGTAACATTTCTAGTTCTCAAGAGTTCAAGAACAGTACTGAGTTCTGAATTCAGCTCTGCTGCAGAGCAATAAGGAAAGCTACTGCTAGGTTCGCCTGAATATCTGTAGTTTATATGCAATTTTTCAATACTTTCTCTCACCAACACATAGTCAGAAAGCTGGAGAGCCAGATACCAATGACCAATTTGAGAAAACTGACTGTTTTACAGATGACTGTAACAGATATCATCACTATTTATATAGCTGAGGCGGTGCTGTAGATTCAGAGCTTATGCCCTAGGGCCACATCTTGAGTCACATACATTCCGGATATTTTCAAGGGTTATAATGATTTCTAGTAGAACAGCACAAAAGCCCCCAAACAGGTCTTTCTTGGTACATTGCTCACATGTGTTCATTTAGCGTAGCTGTACAAAAAGTACTTTGAGAGCTTCAGATGAATAGCATTATAGAAGTCTAACTATTTATTATTAAAATACCAGATATTTCAAATCACCAACACTCCATAAGGATTAATGTTATCTCAAGGCTAACCATTTTCATTTTGACATTCAACTTCAAATCCCAGTTACAGCAGTGGTTCTAATAAATTTTTGTCTACAAAGCATGGTGGTCATTGCTGTGTGTATTTGTGCATTCACACAAGCATAACATCAGATTAAACCACATTGAAATCACTGGGAGTTTTTCCTGGGGAAGGAGTGCACAATTAGACTCTTAATTAGAACAGGAGTACTTGTGGCACCTTAGAGACTAGCAAATTTATTTGAGCATAAGCTTTCGTGGGCTACAGCCCACTTCATCGGATGCATAGAATGGAACATCTAATAAGAGTATATATATACATACAGAGAAGATGCCATACCAGCCTAAGAGGCCAATTAATTAAGATGACCTATTAATTAGCCTCTTAGAGCTGGTATGGCATCTTCTCTGTATGTATATATACTCTTATTAGATGTTCCATTCTATGCATCCGATGAAGTGGGCTGTAGCCCACGAAAGCTTATGCGCAAATAAATTTGTTAGTCTCTAAGGTGCCACAATACTCCTGTTCTTTTTACGGATACAGACTAACACGGCTGCTACTCTGAAACCTGACTCTTAATTAGGAACTTAATGACAGTAGCCATGAGGTCATCACATAGGCGATGACGACACAGGGATAAAAAACTTGCGGCTGGCCTGGGTTTGCTGACTTGGGCTTGTGGGGCTTGGGTTCCTGGGCTGAAAAAACATTGTGGAGATGTGTGGACTTGGGCTGGAGCCCAAACTCTGGGACCCTGCTGGAGTGGAGGGTCCCAGAGCTCAGCTCCAGCCTGAGCCTGAATATCTACACAGTGATTTTTAGCCTTGCAGCCTGAGCTTCACGAGTCTGAGTCAGCTCATCCGGGCCAGCCAGGGCCATGCTGTGGGTCTTTTGTCTCTGTGAAGATGTACCCATAGGACACGTCTAGACTGCAGTTAAAATCTAGTGGCTGGCCTGTGCCAGCTTACTCAGGCTCATGGGGCTCAGTCTAAGGGGATTTTTAATTGCAGTGTAGATCCTCAGGCTCAGGTTCACGTTGGATCTAGGCTTTAGAACAGGGGTCTCAAACTCAAATGACCATGAGGGCCACATGAGGACTAGTACATTGGCCCGAGGGCCGCATTACTGACACCTCCCCCCCCTGCCACCCTCGGCCCCACCCCCACTCCACCCCTTCCATGAGGCCCCGCCCCGGCCCCGCCTCTTCCCACCCCCCATTCCAACCCCTTCCCCGAAATCCCCACCCCAACTCTGCCCCCTTCCTGCCCCCAGGGGGTGCAGGAGGGGTGTGGGGTGTGGTGGGGGCTCAGGGCAGGGAGTTGGGGTGTGGGTGCAGGAGGGGTGAGGGGTACAGCAAGGGGTCAGGGTGCAGGGTGCGGCAGGGGGCTCAGTGCAGGGGGTTGGGGTGCAAGAAGGGTGCAGGGTGCAGCAGGGGGATCAGGGCAGTGGGTTGGGGTTGTGGCAGCGTACCCCATAAGGCTTTATGGGGGGGTGTTTATAAATGTATGTATGATATAACTGAAATATGTTTTGTGCTGCCTGTGCCATGTAACATATCTCCGTAAAGGTTATGGTCTACTATATCTATTCATCCTATTTGTACATATATATCATTTTCTACTTGAGGTTAAGAATATGGGCTGTATGCTTGCTTGGTTTCTAAGTAAGCTTTGTGAGGCATCTGGTCAGCTTCTTTAGGAAGGAATTCGCCAGGTTAAGTACCTGATCAGGAAACACTTGGGGAACAATGCATCTTGGAATGCTCCAATCCACATGAGAAGTCTTCCTGAAGACATGCAAGATACCATGTGGACAGTGGCGTCAGCCTGTAAAGACTGAGTCATGCAGGGGCATGTGACTTGCCCAGGTGACTCCAGAACTCCATCTTGGAGCTGGACTTTGCATAGGAGGGAGGAGGGGGGTCTCCACCCACAAGAGTCTATTTAAACCCGTGGGAGACCCCTCCATTTTGTCTTCAGCTGGCTAAAGAAGGAGCCTCTCCAACCCCCCCTCCCCCAGGATACTGGAAGGAGACTGAAACAAAGGACAGTAACTACAGGGGGTGTGAGTGATTGCTGGACCCAGGCTAAAAGGAGATTAGCCTGTAAAAGGGAGTGCTCTGGAACTGGTGAGGAAATTATCTGTATTTAGTTTGATTAGACATAGATTTGCGCATTTTATTTTATTTTGCTTGGTGACTTACTTTGTTCTGTCTGTTACTACTTTGAACCACTTAAATCCTACTGTCTGTATTTAATAAAATCACTTTTTATTTAGTAATTTACTCAGAGTATGTATTAATACCTGAGGGAGCAAACAACTGTGCATATCTCTCTATCAGTGTTATAGAGGGTGAACAATTTATGAGTTTGCCCTGCATAAGCTTTATGCAGGGTAAAACTGATTTATCTGGGTTTAGACCCCATTGGGAGTTGGGCATCTGAGTGCTAAAGACAAGCACACTACTGTGAGCTGTTTTCAGGTAAACTTGCAACTTTGGGACAAGTGATTCAGACCCTGGGTCAGTGTTGGAGCCAGACAGGAGTGTCTGGCTCAGCAAGACAGGGTGCTGGAGTCCTGAGCTGGCAGGGAAAACAGGAGCAGAGGTAGTCTTTGCACATTAGGTGGCAGCTCCCAAGGGGGTTTCTGTGATCCAACCCGTCACAGGGGTGCAAGAGGAGTGTGGGGTGCAGCAGGGGGCTCAGGGCAGTGGGTTGGGGTGCAAGAGGAGTGCGGGGTGCGGCAGGGGGTTCAGGGCAGGGGGTCGGGGTGCAGGGTGCAGCAGGGGGCTCAGGGCAGGGGTCAGGGTGCAGGAGGGGTGCAGGGTACGGCAGGGGGTCGGGGTGCAGGGTGCGGCAGGGGGCTCAGGGCAGGGGGTTCGGCTGCAGGAGGGGTTCGGGGGGCAGGATCTGGCCCGGTGTGTACTGGGGGCAGGGCAGGCTCCCTGCCTGCCTGCCTGTCTCCCCTGCCACCGCAAGAGGCTGGAACGTGGGGAAGGGGGGGGCGGAGGGGCTGTGTGTTTCTGTTGCTTGAGGCACCGCCGCCAGCAGCTCCCACTGGCCGCGGTTCCCTGTTCCCGGCCAATTGGAGCTGCTGGGGGCGCTGCCTGAAGCAACAGCCACACACAGCCCCTCCGCCCCCCCTTCCCCATGTTCCAGCCTCTTCCCGGAGCTGCGCAGGGCAGGGCAGGCAGGCAGGGACCATGCCCAGCTCCCAGTGCACGTCCGGCCGGAACCGCTCTGGTAAACACTGGGGGAGGGCAGGGGGGCTGCAAGGGGCTCGCGGGCTGCAGAAAATCACCCCGCGGGCCGCATGCAGCCCGTGGGCCGCGTGTTTGAGACCCCTGCTCTAGGACCTTGCAAGGTGGAAGGGTCCCAGAACTCGGGCTGGAGCCCAAGCCGAAATGTCTACACTCCAATTAAACAGCCCCTTTAGCCTGAGCCCTGCGAGCCCAAGTCAGCTGGCACGACCCAGCCGCAGGTTTTTAAAAAAGAACTAGATAAGTTCATGGAGGATAGGTCCATCGATGGCTATTAGCCAGGATGGGCAGGGGTGCAAAACCATGCTCTGAAGTGCCCCTAGCTTCTGTTTGCCAGAAGCTGGGAATGCGTGATGGGATGGATCACTTGATAATTACTTGTTCTGTTCATTCCCTCTGAAGCAACTGGCATTGGCCACTGTGAGAAGATTGGATAATGGGCTAGGTGGACCATTGGTGTGACCCAGTAGGGCCATTTTTATGTTCTGATGTTTAATTGCAGTGTAATCATATCTTTAGAGGCCCAACGACTTCCAGACTATTAAGTCAATAGAAACACATAGAAGCAGGCAATATTAGAAGGAACCTCCACATGCATACATACAGCTATAGTGCATGCATATCTGAGATCCTTCTTTCAGCAATTTTTTTGCTATGTTTGTTGTTATACATTGGGCATTAGGCAGTAGTAATATAATCTGGAATTCAGTTTGATTAGGTCCAGTGTCCTTCCCATTCCCAAAACTCTTTAAAGAACAACAGCTAGCTGTTTTATACCACTTTTAATCTGAAGATCTCAGAGTGCTTTGCAAAAGAGGTAACTTGGTAAGTATCCTTATTTCCTGAGGAAACTCTGGCAGAGAGATGAAATGACTTCCCTGAGGTCAGTGGCAGAGCTATGAACACAACCCAAATCTCCCAAGCCTAGTCGACTGCTCTAATCATTAGACTACACTGCCTAGAACAGGCCAACATTTGGTGAAGAACTAAAGGTCCACAGGGGAGCATAAATCAAGTCTATAGACTCGAGTCTTGAAAATGCAGGCAATTGAATCGGTTTAGCTGTAAAGTGTGCAAATTAGTCTGCAAACCATAATGTTTGTGTATTGAAAATCACAAAGGCCTAATCCTGCCCTCATTGAATTCAATGGCAAAATTGACTTCACTACGCACAGGCCCATACTTCTCACTGTAGTCAAGTCAGAAGATGCAAATATTTCACTTGAACTATAAAACACAACTACACAGTGAGCACTGGAATATATTTCCTCCATATTATTTGTTAGGCATAACACATACCTAATTCCCTGCATGCCACCAAGAAAATCTCTCATAGCCTATCCTCTCATCTGCTGTCATGTGAAACAAGCCCTAGTTCTGCTTTAACGCTATATAAGGGATTAGTATCTCCCTTTATCTGATGCTTTATGGAGAAATATAGGAGCCATTCTCATACCTTGTCAATGCTGACCCAGTGGCTTTAGTATCTTGAGCTACTGTTTCACTATTTGCTATTTCCCCCTTTCATTTCCTGTCTGCAAATCTAATGAGTATCTTTAAAAATCAAAAACAGAACTAGAGCTAAGGATTAATCAGAGCCTTCAACATCTTCACTGTAGCTGTGATGGAAGCAAGAGAAAACCTCTTTGCCCTAAGCACTAGAAATCATTGTACAACTAAATAATTGCTTGTTCAATTTTGCAATATTTTTCTCTGACATTTAAGACACCACTGGGAGTAATAAAGTTGAAAGACAACAGTTCAGATCTGCCAATAAAACCAGACAGATTCTCAAACCTACAGAGTCATCCAGAGACCAATGGCATGTTTATAATAATCCCTTAATGAGGAGGGGCTTCACTGTTGCCTGCCAGTTTGAGCGTACATGAGTCAGGCCCATCAGAATGCAGGATTTCCTGATACTAATTGATTTCAGTTGTTTAAGCCCTTTTTGTTTTGTTTAATAGGTACCCAATTTAAATGGAAAAGGAATAGACTCTCCTTGTTAATTTCTGCTTTGACTGAAGGTGTTTATGTACAGCTGGCTTAGTCTCTTCCAACAGCTCCCTGTCCTTCTTTACATTTCTCTCAAATTCATCATGAGCCAAGACCAAATTAAAAACTTCAATGCCCTTGTTCACCTATTCACTTTTTAAAAATAGCTTTAAGTGAATGTTAATATCCAGATGATGTGAGGGACTGTGCTAAGGAAGCTTCCTTCTCAAGCCCTCCATTCTTCATATCTGTCAATGTTGATAGCATAATCAGTCTCCGAAGTCATGCCTGCCTATTATCTGGGTGTCATCCTTGACTCCACCCTCTCTACCTGTATACATCCAGGCTATGTCCAAATTATGCTTCTTCCTTCTTACCATTTCCAAGATCCAATCTTTTCTCTTTGTCCACACTGCTTAAAAACTTTTGTTCAGACACTTATTATTGCCCATCTTGATTACTGCAACCTATTCCTCTCTGGCCTTCCTGACACTGATCTCCGGTCAATTTTGAATGACCTTTCTGATCTGCTGGTCTGAACACGTCATCCTAGATCTGGCTAAAAAAACCTGAAAAACAATTCTAAAGTTGTTTCTGTCTCAAAGGGTATGACTTTTCCCCCCATTTTTTTTTTAAATTGTTAAATATTTTTTTCAAAATTTGGTTTCTTGCTTCCTCCCAGTTTTTCATTTCTGACACTGATTGCAATATAATGAATGATGTCTAGGTTTTTTTCTCCCTTGCTTTTTATTTTTTTCCTTTTGCTACTTTGTAACTTTTCAAAACTTCTACTTTTGAAGAGCTATGGAGTGTCAGAGTTAGAGTCTCATTTTTCCTTTTGCCACTTCACAACTTTTCAGAAGTTGAGGAAGTACTGAAAACTGATAAAATGGTAAAAGTAAAAATGCAAAAAGAAAAAAAATGAAAAAATAGCTCCCATAATTAATTATATTGTATGCAGTGTCAAAACCCTGAAAATTCAAATTTTTAAAATTTGAAATGTAGATGAAAAACAGTAAAATGTAAAAAAACCAGAAGCGTTTTACCAAAATGTTTTACTCTTAAAAAGGATATAATTCTGCTGGGGAAAAAAGTTTCAAATACAAAATTTCAAGCAGTTCTATGCCATCTCTGAGTCCCTCCAATGGCCTCCCTTTTCCCACTGCATCTTATGCAAACCTCTAGTCCTTATCTTTATGGCTCTCCACATTTTCCCCAGCATCATCTTCTCTATAATCATGCCAGTCTCCATTGCCTGTTTGTCCACTTCTCCCAAAAGCACCTTCACACGTCTTCCATACTGCCCCAGTGCATGCTATTCCCTCCCCAAATTAATCTGTAAAGCCATTACCAGCCCTCCTTTAAATATCTCAAGATTCTTTTCTACCATGATGCCTGCAGTAAGTAAGCAACCGATAATGGGTAGGTAAGTGATCAGTTAGGATTATTGACATCATTAATGTCTTGTTTATACCCTAAAAAAATTCATTAAGAATAAAACAAGCTATTTTCCTGTAGTTTTTTTGAGATGTGTTGTGCATATATAAAAATTCCAACCATGGTGCGCAGGCACCCCATGCACTCAATATCAAAATCTTTTGGCCAGCAGTGTCCATTGGGATTGTGCATGTGCCCTGAATGTCCTCATAACCTGCACTGAGGGTATATAAGGCAAAGAGCCCAACTGCCAGCCACTCTGTTCCTTCCCCACCACAGAATCCCAATGTCATAGGACTCCATAGCAGAAGGGAAGGAGAGTGTGTCACGGAATATATAATATGGACAGTACATCTCAAAGAACTCCAGTTACTGATTTTCTTTCTTTGAGTGCTTGCCCATATTTATATATTCCACTCATACTGACTCACAAGCAGTGATTCAATGTAAGCTGATGGGAGCTTAGAATCTAAGTGAATAAAGACCAGCACAACTTTGCCAAAAGATGTTTCCAAATTTGATGTTTCTACGATGGAGTAATGTCTTGTAAAAGTATGACTTGATCCCCAGGTGTCTCCCTTATAGATGTCCATAATAGAGATATTTTGTAAAGATATTGCTGATGCTCCCTGAGGTCTAAAGGAATGAGCACTCATTAGTGTTAGGAGTGTTAGTGATGATAATGTAGTATTTAGGCCTGTATATTTGCCTGAGAAAGAATTTTGGGTCTTGTTTGCCCATTTGACTTTTGATATTTTTATATTCTTACTAACATGTGTGAACAAAGACACTGTGTGTTATATCTGTCCACAAGCAGATGAGGTGACAAGAGATAAGAGATAGAGCTAAAGTGTTGCTGGGTAGAGTGGGAGTTTAATATATATGAGCATACACTTGAAGGATAGTCCTGCCTCAACTCCTCTCCGTAGATAAGGTCAAGCAACCAGTCGGGAGGGACAAGGAGGATGGGGGGAGGAAGAGAAGGTATAAGAAACACTAAAAGCCAAAGAAATGCCTGTCCCTAAGCAAAGCACACCCTCACTCCTTACCCCTCCCATGGGATACAAAAGAGGTGGTACCACAGCCCCAAAATGGAACATGACCATAAATTGTAAGGGGTGGGACCAGGGGCATGTACTACAGGTATAATTATATCTGATAAGAAAAGGTAAAGGAGGACACTGGGGAAAAGACTCTACTGTCATGCAGAGCTATGGTTGTGCTTGCTTGACTAACCCCAATAAACATTGCATTGCCTGCACTTTGAACTTCTGGACTACTGCTTTCTGTCTGCATGAGAAGAACCAGGGGAGGGTGAAGGGAAAGCCCTTAATAATTGGCAGCTGTTAAAAACTAGAGATCCTGGTACTGGATAAGTATAGAAAATTCTGTCCCTGCAAAGAAGCATGGTATTTAAAAACCAAAACCCTAACGTAGCAGGAGTTGCCTCAAAATCTTCGCAGGTCCACAATAGCATCATTAATAGGGAAAACTATTTTCCTAGATGTAGCTGAATGAAGTATGTCAATCAGTTTGTGAGAACGTCCCTGAATCTCCTCAACAGGGGTTTGAAGACACTCAACCTGTCTCTTAAGTAAGTTTTGAAAAATTTTAAAATCAACCAGTTGCAATGGGGCAGCAGGAATTACAACTTGTCAGACAACAAGAATGATACTGGTGTAGGTCCCATCAAATCACCAGCTTGAGGTTGGACTTCTTCAGACATCTCCTCCATTTGAGGAGGACCTTGAAAAGGCAAAGAGCAGGCTGAGTAGCTGAAGCAGGAGGATGATTTTTTTCGTGAGCGGTGGCACAGAGGTATGATGTTCTGGCCTGTATGAACCCCATAGATTTCAGAAGGGCCATGCAGGCATATTGCAAAGGGAAGGCCCAACAGCAAAGAGGTAGGAAACCATGGGGCAAGACAGTGATAGTCACTGTAGAAACTTACATGAAAAAAGTCTCTTGAACATCTACAAGATCTGTAAGAGGCAAAAGGAGATGCCCTTGGGGAATATGTAAATGACTCCTGCATCCTGTCTTGTAATTCTAAGGAAGATATAATGAAGCACTCTGCATCCAATGGTGGGGTGGAAGAAGCTGGACTAGTCGTCTGTACCAGTAGACCCTGTGCAGTTGGACTTTGAAACACACCCAGTGCCGCAGATAAAGAAGGTACCAGTATTGAAGAGGTGATACTGAGAAAAGTAGAGAGAAGTCTCCTCCAACACCTGCAAGCCTCCCTGTACCACATACTTTGTCAGTACTAAATGGTGCAGTGGGTCAACAGGGGAGCCAGCATAGGAAACAGTGGAGTCAATGCTGCCGATGTACTGAGCGGAGCACAGCAGTCATTGCTGGTACTGAAAGAATTGTAACAGAGATCATTTGTACCAAGGAAACAGCATTAGACAATATGGCAGGAGCCAGCACCAAAGACGCAGGCAATTTTACATACCACTGTGGTACTGAAACGTCAACAGTGTGATCTTTTTTAGTTCCACAGCAGCCATACTAGACTGTCAATTCTCTTTACACTAAGAACAGTGAAGGGAACCAGACCACTTGTTAAAGACGACTTTCACTGGTGATCTGCCTCTAACTCTTCCAGAACAGTGCTCCTCTTTTTTTGTCAGTTCTTTCTGAGACAGAAATTGGAGCCTTACATGACAGCTTTGGAGCTGGCAGACATTGAGCTAACAGATGTACTCCTGGAAACAGGAAGATCTTCCCAAGTGGGGTCAGAGATACCAGGGTTTGAAGCTGGAATCATGGATCAATCAAGCAAAGACATTTTCAGGTGAGGTTCTTTGACATGTAATGCTCTTTCTGAGAAAGACTTGCAGACTGTTCATTTACTGGGGATGTGGGACCTCCCTTGACACTCAAAAAAAGGCATCATGTATGGTCTTCATTTATGGGTAATGCACTCTCACAATAGAGGCAATACCTAAATCTGGAGGATTTAGGGTTTGACATGTCTAACCTGCAGTACCAGGAGAAATATTATATATACCTGGTAAAAAGTTGAAAAAAGAAAAGAAAATCTATCAGAAGTATTTGCCAACAAGCAAAAAACCTAATACCAATAACAATAAGAGTGAAAGTAGGAATATATACACTAGGGTACAAAAAGCTAAGCTCATGAGAATGACAACAAGTAGTTCTGTCTCGCAGCCATGGGTGGTGAGCAGCAATGGAGTAACATTTGGGCTGCTCTACCCTGTATGTCTTTGGTGCAGGGCATGAAAACATTCAGGGCACATGCATGGCCACACTGGACACCGGTGGATAAAAGACTCAGATTCTCAATCACATGGGGTGCATGCAGACCATGAGTGGAATATATATGGACAAGCACTCAAAGAACTGCTAATTGTGCACATAACTACTCTCCATGATAGATTTATGTGAATAACTGATTTTTTCCATTAGCTGGCAGTTCCAAAAAATAACAATAATAAAATTAATTATTTTTAGGTTGACCTAAAACAGAATATTTTTGGAATTTTCAGCAAATTGAAGCTTGTGAAAAAAATTAGTTTTGGGTCAAACAAAACATTTTATTCAACCCAAAACTACTCTTTTTTGGCAACTTTTTTTTTTAAACAAAAGCAAATGTCATTTATCCAGTGGTTAGAGCACTCACCTGGAATATGAAGACCCACGTTTGAAACTCCACTCTAGAGCAGAAACTGAAAGCCAGGTCTCTCAACGACCTGCCCTAACCACCAGGCTAGAATGTATTCTGTGAGAGGTCTCTCAATCTCTCCTATTGAAGCTGTTCCACTCGGTATAAATAATTATACCAAGTGGAACAGGCACAAAATAAAAATGACTCTCTAGCTTGATGGTTAGGACACTCAACTGAAAGGTGTGGGACACCTGGGTTCCAGTCTCTGCTCCTTAGTGAGGATTCAAACCTAGGTTTTCTATATCTCAGGTGAGTGCCCTAATCACTGGGCTACTTGTTATAAGGGGATAGTGACATCACCACTTCTTCTTCCTTCTCAGTTTTGTGAATGGCGCCTAAAAGTTGGAGTTAGCACCTAAGCCCACTTGCGCTTCAAGCCCAAAATATCAACAAGTTTCATTTAGAAATGAACTGTTTTGACATTTCTTTCTTTGATTGAAAATTTGTTGCAATTGACACAAATTCACAAAAACAATGAGGAGTCCGGTGGCACCTTAAAGACTAACAGATTTATCTGGGTATAAGCTTTTGTGGGTTAAAAACCCACTTCTTCAGATGCACAAAATGTCTTGGTTGTCCCAAATCAGCATTTTTCAGTGAAAAAAATTTAAGCCACACATTTCACCAAGCTCTACTCCATAACCACATGCTTCTGTTTTTTTCTTTCCCTTCAGCCAGCTTCTTGCAACCCTCTCCTCTCTTTGGGTCAGGTTTGAGGCACATTGGATAGGCAGTGCAGGGGAAGCTTACACTATTGCTGCTCATCCTGTCCCTTTTCTGGGAATTAGGAAAAGAATCTGCTAATTTCATCAATACAAATCTCATTATAATGAAACATGAAAAATGAAGAAATGGAAAAAGGAAAAGAATCACGTCACACAATAACACAGAGCATTCTTATACAATAATTGCCCTCTGGGCTTTCTTTCCCAGAAAGGTTTTAAGATACAGTTTAATGTGTTGATTGCATTTCAGTATTTTTCTCCAAAAGATCCTTTATGGTAAAACCCTTGGTTGTTATCCAAGTGCAGTTTTAACCAGGAACAGTTACTGAGCTTCCTCATGAGAATATATCATTGGATAAGTGTGTTTTCTTTTGATAGAATCACCAATTCTTTTTGTCTTCTAATTTTAGAGTAAGTCTACAGAGTTTAGTAAAGCAGGAAAAAATATGTCCCTATCAGCTACATTTTAAATATGACCATCAAATTATTAAACGAGTTTAGAGTTTTCTACATAACATGCCATCAGTCATGAGAAAACAATCATGATACTGGCCCAGTACGTTGGTGCAGCTCCACAGAGGGTGCAAAAGTAGCCTTTGCATTTCCCAGATGCGGGGCTGGCTGCTTGCTGAGCTGGTTCCTTACTGTAACTTACAGTAACCTGAAGGCTGCTCTGAGTTATGCCAGCTGCTGGCAAGACCAATGAACAATATGGCAGCCAGGGATCAGTGGGTTGTAAAGAAGCCCCAGTCGTGCCCCCTTTGCTCTGGACACTCCTTCTTTGTGGGCAGCAGGGGCAAAGGGTTGTGAAGAGGCTGCTATGCAGGTTGTATGCCACAAGAGTTTCCCCCTACACCAAAGTGATCCTCTCATGTCTGGTTGTGCAGAAGTTTAGGGACAGAACCTCTCCTCAGTGTGGCAGAAAGAAGCTACATTGTACCTCAGGATCTGGGCCAGCATGAATAAATTTCATGAAGGAACCACAGAAATAAATTCCTGAAAACAGTGTCTAGAGCATGAGTTGTGAAACAGATACTGTTTACCATTCATGCCTACAAAGTAAGTTTTAAAACAAATGTTAGCATTCTGAAAATAGTGCTATAGTCTGTATCTTTGTTCTCAGTAATGTTTTCAATTATTAATGGCTTTAGGGGGATTTTCTGGCTCAGGAGATTACTATTGGAAATAGGATAATTTTACCTCTAGTGTTCAAATCTAGGCTAGTGGCATTCAGTCCAGGTAATGACTGAACATCAATTATTCACTGAAATATGTCAGGCAACTTATCTGAAATGAGTTGGTGTTTTCATTCCTCATTTCAGTGGACAAGTATCATTATTATTAATATGACAGTAGTGTCCAGCACCCCCTGTCAGGAGTGCTGCCCCAGTGTGCTTGCTCCTGTAGGTAGCATGACATGTACCCTTCCCCAAAGAGCATGCAATTTAATTTGAAGCAAGATATGAGTAAGTGTAACAGGAGAGAAGGGGAGGGAGAGAATATGAGTAACAGTATTAAAATACTCTAGTCCAGGGGTTCTCAAACTTCATTGCACTGTGACCCCCTTCTGACAACAAAAATGATTACACGACCTCAGTAGGGGGGACCGAAGGCTGAACCCAGCTGCCCTGGGTGGCAGGGCCAAAGCCCAAGCCCCACCGTCCTGGGTGGGGGGGGCCAAAGCTGAAGCCCAAGGGCTTCAGCCCCAGGCAGGGGGCCTGTAACCTGAGCCCTGCCAGCCAGGGCTGAAGCCCTTGGGCTTTGGTTCGGTCCCGGGCGGTGGGGCTCGGGCTTCGGCTTTGGCCCCAGCCCCAGGTCCCAACAAGTCTGAGTTAGCCCTGATGACCCCATTAAAATGGGGTTGTGACCTATTTTAGGGTCCCGACCTACAGTTTGAGAACCTCTGCTCTAGTCCCATAGATTAACAATGCCAAAACTTAATGATTCCAATCATTTAATATTTTTAAAAATGTAATTATGGACCAGAGGCAATGGCACAAGGGGGAATGATTTAACAGGAACTCAGAAGCAGGAAGGAGGAAGGAAGAAAAAAAGAGAAGGGGAGAGGTGGATCAAAGAACGGAAAGGCACAAGGAGGGCACGGAAGAGTGAAACTGACAGCAGAGCAATAGAGGAAGAAGAGTAGGCCTGAGCAAACCGTTCCTTAGCTGAGAAAGGCAATGTGCAGAGTTCAGCTTGCAGAATGTGGTCTGCTGACGTTATTGGTAGGTTCTCAAGGTGCCTTCCCTCCCCAAGAGGTGGTCCTCTCCAGAGTAAGGTTGAATGTTATCGATAGATGGCAGTGTAGGAGCTACTCCTTTTTTGCCTGAGAATTTATTGGGGAGGAGGGAGAAGAGAACGTTTAAACATTAGTTCAAATGAGTACCTAGATATATTTGAAATGCACTTTTGCAGAGCCAACTGGATGATTGCAATGCAGAATGCACAATTCCCAAATCTAATTACAGTAATAAACACCAACGGGGTGTGTTTACCTTGGTGCAAACTCAGAGTGATCAGTCGTAATGCTCAGAGCCAAGATAAACAGTGGTTGGTGAAAACATACAACGAAGAAACAGGTACCTATCTTTCTGTAACTGTTGTTCTTCAAGATGTTTTGCGCGTGTTCATTCCACTGTAGGTGTGTGTGCCCCGTGCACAGTTGTTGAAGAAATTTTCCCCTCAGCAGTATCCATCGGGGCAGCCCAAGCACCCCCTGCCATCACATGCCGCAGCATGTAAGTCTAAGAGACCCCAACCTCCTTCAGTTCCTTCATACCGGACAGACTCCAGTAGAGAAGAGGAGACGGGAAGATTGTGGAATGGACATGTGCAATGCATCTTAAATAACAACAGTTATGGAAAGGTAGGTAATCATTTCTTTGAGTGATTGCACATGTTCATTCCGCTATAGGTGACTCACAAGCAGACAAAGATCAGGGTGGGCTCGGTGTCTGTCTGAACCTGGCATCATCTCTGGGCTAGTGGGAGATGGCATAATAAGCAGCAAAAGTGTGGACTGATGAACAAGTCGCAGCTTTACAAATGTCTGTGATACATACTTGTGCCAGGAAAGCCTCCAATGCCACCTGCACCCTAGTGGAATGAGCCAATACTCTAGTTGGTGTAGTTATATTAGCCAACTAATAGCATAAACAAATGCATGAAGAAATCCAGGATGAAATCCTCTGAGTGGAAACTGGTCAGCGCTTAACTCTGTCTACAACTGCAATGAACAATTGCATTGAAGACATAAAGGGCTTAGTAAAAAGCTAAAGAGGAGGTTACTTACCTGTAACTGGAGGTTCTTTGAGACATGTGGTCCCTATCTGTATTCCACTGTGGGTTATGCATGTGCACCATGCGCCCAGAGTCAGAGAATTTGAAAGTAGTGTCTGTTGGTCTGCGCATGTGCTCTGACTTGCCTCATGCTTTTGTCCGTGGCGATAAAGGGTGTGGTGGACCATCTGTGTCTCCAGTTCCTTCTCCACCATGAATCTGACAGACTCAAAGCAGAGGAGAAGGAGGAGGGCAGAAAGTGGACTACAGATAGGGACCACACATCTCAAAGAACCTCTAGTTACAGGTAAGTAATGTCCTCTTCTTCTTCAAGTGATGGTCCCTATTGTATTCTACTGTGGGTGATTGACAAGCAGTACCTAAGTAGGAGGAGGAAGAAGACAGAAGGATTGTGCAGAGAATCACCATGCCAAAGGAGGCATCAGTCTCCAAGTCCCGCATCAGGGCATAGTGTGTTGCAAATGTGTGGACAGAACTTCGTGTGACCACTTTACAAATGTCTAGAAGAGGCATGTCTTGAAGAGATACCATGGTCATTGCTTGAGCTCTAGTAGAATCAGCTCATGCCCCAGTGGGGGGATGTAGATTCGACAGCTGGTAACAGAGTTTAATGCAGCCAGATTTCCATTTGGAAATTCTCTGGGTGGAGATGGTATGTCCCCTGATTCTCTCTGCTAACACAATAAACAGTCTCGGGGACTTCCTGATTGTTTTTGTTCTCTGTGGATAAAAGGCCAAGGCTCATCGAACACTGAGGGAATAGAATCTATGTTCTTCTGCAGACATGTGCGGTTTCGGGAAGAAAACGGGTAAGTGAATAGACTGGTTAAGATAAAACTGTGAAATTACCTTTGGTATAAATTTTTGGTGTAGGCAAAAGAAACCTTATCCTTGTGGAACACTGTAAATGGTGGGTCTGCCAACATAGCGCCAAGTTCACAGACTCTTCTTGCTGAAGTGACGGCTACAAGGAAGGCATGGACAGTCACCAGTGGTTCAAAGGGTGGGGGGGAACTTGCTAATATCAAGAGTACCAGATTCAGATTGCACTGGAGAGTGATCTTTTGGAGAGGTGGGAAGGTTCTTAGGAGGTCTTTACAAAATTTAGCCATTAGCCAGTGTGTAAAAATGGAGTAACCCTCCATAGGAGGATGGGATGTGCTAATCACCACTAGGTAGACTCACAAGGAGCTGAGGGTGAGACCCGATGTCTTTAAAGATAGAATGTAGTCTAAGACGAGGGGACTCTCTGCAGCTTCTGGTATAACACCTTTTTGTTGTGCCCAAGACGAAAAGCATTTCCACTTAACCCAGTAACATTGCCTATTGCAGTCTTTCCTGCAGTTAGAGAGAGTGTCCCATACTACTGAGGAACATGCCCATGTTAGGGTTGGCAACATCCAAATACCACATTCTGAGGTGGAGCAGTCGTGGGACATTCAGGATGTTTGATCCTGCCATTGCACGGGGTCAGAAGTTCGGGGAAGTTTGAGATGGTAATTGGTGGATGACATGACAGGCACAGTAGAGCTTGGGGAACCAGAACTGTCTGAGCCAGAAGAGGGTGATCAGGATGACTGCTGTTTTGTGTCATCAAATTTTTGGTAGCACCTGAGATAGGAGCAGTAGTGGAGAGAAGGTATAGTTGAGTTAGTCTGACCAGCAGAGAAGAAGAGCGTTGCCCTGAGAGTGGTAACCAAGGGCTCCCCTGGAGCAATATGTGGCAAATTTGGTGGTCTGAGAAATGAATAGGTCTCTGGTTGGGGTTCCCCACTGTGTGAAGATGTCATGTAGCACTCCGTTGTGAAGTTCCCACTTATTGGTCTATTGCAAAGTATCTGCTGAGTGAGTCTGCGAGCATATTCTGTATCCCCGGAAGGAAGGCTTCAGATAGGGTGATCTGATTGCTGATGCAGAGATTCCAGAGATTGACTGCTTCTGCGCATAGGATAGCATATTTTGCACACCCCTGTTTATTGATGTAGAAAACAGCGGTGGTGTTGTCTGACATAATCAGGACATGATGAGAGCAAACGAATGGAAGAAAGAACTTGCATGCCTACCTTACTGCTCAAAGTTCCAGGCTACTGATGTGCATCCTGGATTCTTGAGATGTCCACCTCTTTTGTGTCATGCAGTTGTCCATTTGGGCTCCCCAGCCTGGCAGGGATGCATCGATGATGATGATAGTTTTGTCAGGAGAAGAGGGAAGAAGGGCACTCCCATGTGTATGTGATGTGGGTTTGTCCACCATAGGAAGGAGAACAGTACCTTGGCCAGGACTGTCAGCATGAGATTCATGGAGTGGCAGTTTAGTGAGCACATGGACTGTAGTCATGTTTGAAGGTAACGAAGGTGAATTCTCGTGAAGTGCACTTAAGTGTACGAGGCTATGTGGCAAGTAGAGACAGACAAATCTTGGCTGGTAAACCAGGGCTGTTCATGATGCATGCTATGATTTCATTCATTGCCTGAAATCTGCCTTTGGGCAGGTATGCCCATGCCATGATAGAGTTTAGAGTTTCCACAATGAAATCCAATGATTGCATGGAGCTGAAGATCAACTTTTTGATGTTGACACTGACTCCCAGTGAAGAAAGACGGCCCCATCATCTTTGCTAGGAGAAAGTTCAGATCCCAAGGAGGGACAGGATCTTGCATGTGTGGGTACAATCTGATCAAGCCCTTTAGGAATCCGATGATGATTGGGTTGGAGAAAAGCAATTATGCAGCGAAGGGCAGACGGTCAAAATGTCTGCCAGATATAGTCTTAAAGAGCTAACAGCTAAACTCTGACGTTTGAGTTAGAGAAGATAGTCCAGAACAAGATTCAAGGGAGCCAGCTCTGGAGATACACCCTTTTAATGGGACAAATGGAAAAATGCTTCCACGTAGCCAGGTAAGTGCCCCTAATTGAGGGCTTTCTATTATCCAGAAACACTTTATGAATGTCCTTAGAGCAAGTTCTTTCTAAAGGAGTTAGTTATCCACACTGTCAGGTGGAGGGCTTACAGACTAGGAGGGACCAGGCAACTGTGGTCCTGGATCCAACAGAAGAGATAGCAGAGGTTTGATTGACAAGGTCAGTAGGCTTGAGTACCAATGTTGTTGAGGCCATGCTGGTGCTATAAGGATAAGGTTCGAAGTCAAACAAGACCATGCTTACAAGACCCTGGGTAACAATGGAATTGGAGGGAAGGTGTATAGGAGGGAATTCCTCAAGGAAAACATCTTTCAGTGATCCTGAGCTAAAACCTCATAAGGAGCAAAACTGATGGCATTTTCTGTTGGTCTTTGTTGCAAACAGATCCAATTGGGGAGTCCTCAAGAGCTGGAAGATGGATCTGGCCATGTCTGGATGTAATGACCACTCACGGTGATTGGAGAAGGATCTGCTCAGCTGATCCACCAACATGTTTTGTTTCCCAGGCAGGCAAGCAGCTCTGAGATTAATCAAATTAGTTATAAAAAATTCCCAGAGGCAAATTGCCTCTTGGCACAACTGGGTTGAGCACACCCCTCCCTGCCTGTTTATATAAAACATAATCACAGCATTGTCCATTAGAATTAACAGATACTTGCCTACTATATGCGGAAGGAAAGCTGAGCAGGCTAGTCGAATAGATCTCAACTCCCTTACATTTATATAAGTATTTAGATCTTGAGAAGACCAGAGACCTTGAGTCTGTAGTGACCCCATATGAGCTCCTCAAACCAGGCATGATGCATCTGTGACTAGAGGAAGGGTTGGTAGCAGGGCAATAAAGGTGATCCACACATAAACTTTCAGATGATCCACCCTCCAATCCAGAGACGACAAAACCCTCCTTGGCATCTGTCACGGTGTCTGGAGTGGCTCACGACTAAGAGTGCCAATCTGACGCCAGATTGTCAGAAAACAGGGCAGACAACACAAACCGATGGTATGTTCTATAATTAGATTTCATCAAGCCAGTAATAAATGTGTGCTCCTTATTACTATGTTAGTCTCACCATGGAGCCACAGGCAGTCCCCTTAGGTGCTCCAGCCAAACTTAACACCTGGACAAACTGGACTTTATATTGGTCACATAAACCAAAAATCACAATGTATTAGGTTCTTCCAGCCCCGAAGGGCCAGTCACTTACCCTAAGTCAAAGTATACTCCAGATCTCACCAAAGACAACGCTGAAGCCAATTTTTCTAGTAAACTAATTAAAGATGTATTAGCTAAGAAAAACAAATGAGGGTTATTGAGAGGTTAAAATAGGTAAAACACATTACAGGTGAATCAAAGTTTGTAAGTCCAATATGATAGCAGAGGTGTAATAATTTGCTAGTTTTCCATAAGTCTCTCAGGGTTACCTAAAACAGCTGTAGGGATTCTCGGTCCAATTGCTCAGAATTCCACCCTGTCAGAATTCATCAGTCCAGAGATGAAGGATTGTTCCCAAGGCACACTTTTATAGCTGTCTTCCCCAAAAAGCAGCCAGGCAAATGCATGCACTGACAGCATGGGCTCTTCCTTTGATGAAGAATGCATTCTGAGTATTTGACTTTGGGTCACCGCATCAGGGACCACTTGCTTTGAAATTAACATTCTGCTTCCTATGCATACACATAGTAATCCAGTTATAGTGTGTCACGGGGTCACTCACCACACTGGCACCCCGGTGGTTTCGGGCATTTTGGGAATTAGCTCAGTCCCAGCGGGCGAGCCCTCGGGTGGTGGTGGCTCTCCCGTCCTCGTCTCCACCTGCAGATCCATTACGGCTCCTTTCTCTCAGCGTCTGCTTCGTGGCACAGCCCTCCAGCCGTGTCACCATCCAGTTTCCCCCCCTTCTGGGGGACTCCTCCAACAAGAAGCCAGCCACTCCTCACAGAGGCTTGGCAGTCCACAGCCGGGCCGCTCCTTCAACGGCTAGTGGGGGGGGGAGGGGAGGGCAGGTCCACCCACTACTCTGGGCCCCGGCCCAGGGACCATGCAAACAGCAGCTTCCCGCTGCCTCTTCCTTCCAGCTCATTGTCTTTATTCCCTGGGCCACTTCCCTGCAGCCTCAGTTCCTTCTGCTCCTGCCTCTGGCTCCAGCTCCTTTACCCTCTTCCCAGGGCCTCGAGCCTGTAAATCCTGGCAGCCTGCCAGGAGCCAGTCTTCTCCGTAGGTGTTCCTGCAGCAGATTCACTCGCTCTGGTCTGCAGCTTCCTTTTATATGGGTCACCTGGGCCCTAACTGTCTGCAGCCCCCGCCCTAATTTGCTGTTTCCCCTGCAGCCACTCCTTTGGCTGCTTGCCACTCAGCCTCCCTAGGCTGGTTCTAACCCCCTCAGGGCCAGTGCAGGGCAGGCACCGCGTCACACAGTGATACACATAATACACATAATACAATTGCTGACTATTCATTATAATAGGGATGGATAAGTGAAAACAATACAGATAACATTCATAGGTTTTCAGGAAGTTTGAACATCAAGTAAATTCTCATCTCAATACTAACACAATCCTTTGATTTACTGTTAATTAAATACAAATATAGTAATCAGAGGAAACAGATAGGTGAAGACAATAACATTAGCATTTCACTAGCTTTCATGCATTTAGAGCAACTGTAATTACTGGGCATATGCCACGTACACATAATGGGATAACATCCACTTTTGTTCTATTCTAACAAGTGAATTGGTACACTTAGCACTTCCTTGAGGTTGTGACCTGAGCTGGCTGGTTGTCAGTGCCAGAGCACCCGAAATATCTTGTCCAGATTATGACAATTGGGGCATATGCTGAAGTTAGGCTGCAACTCAGAAAGCTGTAGGAATGGCTGGTGTGTTGCACTACATAGGTACAAGCTGCCATGTGACCCAGGAGACCAAGACAACAGCATGCTGCGGTGAGAGGATGTGCTTTCAACCACAGCACTAAGCCCCATAGTGCTTCAAACTTGGATTGCAGTAGAAAGGCCTTCGCCTTTGGGGAATCTAAGATCGCTCTAACAGATGCTATTTTCTGTACTGCTTTAAGAATTGATTTGTCCCAATTTACTAGGAGTCCCAATGTGTTGAATAAAAACAACAAGGAGTCTGGTGGCACCTTAAAGACTAACAGATTTATTTGGGCATAAGCTTTCGTGGGTAAAAACCTCACTTCTTCGGATGCATAGAGTGAAAATTACAGTGTGTCGAATGTGGACAGCATGGTGGAGTAGCTGGATAAATAACACAATATAATCACGCCAGCAGGAGCCTGTGATGGGGTGGACGAGGCCAAAAGGCCCCCTATTGGAGGCCTCAGGGTCCTGACACACTCATCTCAGGTAAGGAGTGGTGAAGAGGTCCTCCAAGCAGGCTAGAGTGGCTGCAGGGGAAGCAGCCAATCAGGGCCCAGGAGAGCCCTATAAAAAAGAGCCACAGAAGCAGAGAAAGGGCAGTTGCTGCTTGGAGCTGGATAAGAAAGAACTGCATTTCTGGCTGACTGAAGGAACTGCAGCACAATGGACAGCTAAGTGGGGGCAGGGACTGGGGGAGCAAGAGGCTCCTGGCTGGCTGCTAGGACTGAGCCAAAGACAGTTTGCTAGCAGGGACCGGGGGAGCAATGAAGGAGCTCCTGGCTGACTGCGGACCCTGAGTAGGGACTGAGCCTGGGGAGTGCCGCAGGAAGATAATGTCTCCAGGGAGGAAGCCCTGGGGATACAGTCCCATACCAGGGCTGGACTGGTTTAAAGACCACAGACACACCCAACCAGAGGGGGTGCTCACGAGAGATGGGTGCTGACCCCATTACATTTGGTACAAGAAGTGGGGATCTTAAGACTGACCCCTGATTGACAAGGGGCACAATTATGGAGGAGGTGATCCGCCTGTTGGTGGCAGGCAGTACAGCAGCAGCAAGAGCAGTAGCCGCGCCCCTAGACCCTGCTGATGCAATTAATAGAGTACCTGCAGAGGCAACAGGAGGCCCAATTTGCGGCTCAGCAACGGTGACAGGAGATCCAGGCCGACCAGTAGGAGTGGACACAGAGGCAGTTGAGTCACACCAGTTGAGAACCCAGTTGGTGATGGAACCGGTGGTCAGTTGGCTCTGGGCCCAGCAAAGCTTGGACTGGATGATAACCCCGAGGCTTTTCTCCAGACCTTTGAGTGGGTAGCAAGGGCAGCAGACTGGAAAGAATCAACTTGGGCAGCCTGCATAGTACCATTCCTGACAGGTGAGGCACAAGCGGCTTATCATGCGGTAAGCAATGTGCAGGCGAGTTCCTACCCTGTGGTGAAGGCAGCCATTTTGGATTGGCTAAGGCTGACTCCAGAAGCGTACAACCACTAGTTTTAGAAGGAATCATTCCCGTGAGACCAGCTCAGTGGAGAAGCTCCGGGATCAGGTGGTCCTAGAGCAATTCCTGAAGGTCCTACCAGGAGGCGCACAGAGCTGGGTAAGGCGTTTCTAGCTGGCCTCAGTGGGTGAGGCAGTCGAGCAAGCTGAGGCCTACTTTGAGGCTGAAGAAGAGGAACAGCCCAAGCTGTATGGTAAACTGAGAGGGGTTCACCATGGGGTGACCCCACGAGGCTTGCAAGGGGGAAAGATCCCAAGGATTCTAGACTCAGGGGGTGCACCACAATAACAAGGGGTCCAGGGAACCCTGTAACCTATGTGAGGTACTATTGGGAAGGAGCTAGGAGACCCGGTAGTCTGCTACAGGTGTGGCCAGCCCGGGCACATTAAAAGGCACTGCCCAGTAGTGTAATGTGACTACCTGAACTGTTATTACAGTGGAATAATCCGTGGGGGTCTACTTTGAAGGTCAGGGTGGTCCCACCATGGGTAGCGACAATCAGGATGGGAGGAACTGTAGTTAAGGGTCTGATAGACTCAGGGTGTGGGTACACCTTGGTTCGGAAAGACCAAGTGAGGGCAACTGGCCTGGACAGACACCTCCCAGTACACGTCTCCTGTGTACATGGGGGGACCCAAGTCTACCCCATGGCAGAAGTTGGGCTGGAGGTACAGGGCCGGAGAGCTCAACTCTGTGTCGGCATGATCAAGGACTTGCCATGGCCTGTAATTTAGGGAAGAGACTGGGTAGGCTACTCAGCCCTCATGTGGAAAGGACCAGGACAGCGACCCAGGACCGAGAGTGTCTGGGCCCAGCTGAGAAAGAATGCAGAGGGGCTGGGAGCCATGGTAAGGAGACCTCAGAAAGGAGCCCGGAGATGAGACCAGAATACCCCAGATGTGAGGGACCCACTGAGAAAGTGCCAACAAGAGTTGGATTAGGCTAACATCTCCACACAGAAAGTTATTAGCCAGTTGGTCCGGATAGAGCAGGAATTGGTCTGGGTACAGGTGGAAGCCAAAGGACAGAGGGAACAATGCTTGGCTCTGCAGGAAGCATTGGCCCAGGCTCAGAGGGAGAAGGTACAGCAGGGTACAGCAGGGACCCAGACAGAGTTCAGGGTCCAGAAGTATACTGTGAGTACTCGGGCTAAAATACCCAGTGTGCTAACTAGCACAGAGGTCCAGACAGATTTGCCCCAGCTGGGAGAGGAGAAAGAGAAGGGCTGGGATAGAGACTGGACCTCTCTTAGGAGGGAGCTCATAAAGCCTATCTGCATTAGGAGGGAAGGGAATAGTGCAAGTAGGCTTTATGAGCTCCCTCCTAAGAGAGGATGACCTGGTGAAACAACTGGGTCTGGATGCAGCAGAAAAGGAACTGGAAGATCTCAAGTTCAAAAATGAGCAGCTGACCAAAGAGCTCCAGTTCACCATGGAGGAAAAAGAGCATTTGCTCCACATAGTGTACGATTATGAAACACAGTTAGAGGCTTGGCGTACAGAGACCCCACAGTCCAGGAGGCAAAAGTGAGTGAAGGGACCATGAACATGCTCTCCAGATAAGAAAGACCTGGGAGAGTAGACTCTGGACACCAGGGCAAAGCCTGGCTAGAAGCTCTCAAGACAGTGAGGTCTAGAGGAGAGAGCCCTGACTGAAAGGGGCAAGGACTAATACAGACTCAAGGTGAAGAGACCCGAGAGAAAAGGACCCTAGTTGATCAGGGCACAGAGAGACTATAAGAGCCCTCCAGACAGAGAAGTCTGGGAGGTGGAAGACCCTGCCCATGTGAGGCAAAATGGAGTAAAACAAGAGAGTACCCTCTACAGAACTACCACCCCAATCCTATAGGGGAGGGGGGGGATGTGATGGGGTGGACTAGACCCAGAGGCACCCTTTTGGAGGTCTCAGGGTCCTGCCACACTCATTTCTGCTAAGGAGCAGTGGAGAGGTCCTCCAAGCAGGCTAGAGTGGCTGCAGGGGAAGCAGCCAATCAGGGCCCAGAAGGGACCTATAAAAAGGAACTACAGAGCCAGAGACAGGCCAGTTGCTGCTTGGAGCTGGAGAAGAAAGGACTGCATGCCTAGCTGAGGGAACTGCTGTAAAACGAACAGCTAAGTGGGGGCAGGGACTGGGGCAGCGAGAGGCTCCTGGGTGGCTGCTAGAACGGAGCCAAAGACGGTTTGCTAGCAGGGTCTGGGGAAGCAATCAAGGAGCTCCTGGCTGACTGCGGACCCTGAGTAGGGACTGAGCCTGGGGAGTGCCGCAGGAAGATAATGTCTCCAGGGAGGAACCCCTGGGGATATGGCTTCATACCAGGGCTGGACTGTTTTAAAGACCACGGACACACTCAACCAGAGGGGGCACTCGCGAGAGGTGGGTGCCAATCCCATTACAGCGCCCCAGAAATCACAAATTCTGCATGAAAAAATAAAATTCTGTGCGGAACATTAATTCTGTGTAAATTCTGCATTGTGCAGTGGTGCAGAATTCTGGCAGGAGTAAAATGGCATTCTTAATCAGCAGAGCCACTTTGGCAGGGGCCACTGATATGATGTCCACCAGCTTGTGAGAGCTTTCACACACCTCCTCTGCCTTACTGTCAAGAACAGAGGCCACTCTTCTCAATAGATCTTGATAAGCTCTGTGATCCTCTGGTGGTGGTTAATCTCTTGCCACCTCATCTGGTCAAGGAAGCAGATGCAAAAGGATTCTGAGGTGGTGGCTGCTCTATGTCTTGTGGTGGAGAAGCAGCCCAAGTGACTTCTGGATGCTCAGTACCAATCTTGGTACTGGAGAATGATGTCCACAGTGTTGATGCCCCTGGCCTGCCATTGAGGACAGTAAATGAGACAGCTGAGGAGAGACTCTTGTGGGAGGAAAGACATCCCACAGTATCCAAAATGGCCAGTAATATAGGCCTGGAACCCATCCTTGACCGAGCCATTGCCCCTGAGCAGGAGGCCAGTGCTGTGACTGCTGCATGACCCATGGTCTCTGATGGAGCATATGTTCCCCATCTTGGACATGACAAAGACAAACACACCTCTGAGTCTGAAGAAGAGTCCAATACCTTTGACAACAGAGGGGCAGAACCAGTTTGGACTTGAGATAGGTAGCCAGAACCTGATGACAGCAGTACTAAGGATATAATTGGAGACTTCCTCTTGACTGCACCAGCTTTTGTGGAAGTTTGGGAGGTAACGGTATTGTTGGTTCCTGACATGGTGAGGTAGGAGCTTCAGGAATCAGTACCAATTGTAAACCTTCCCGTACTGCCAGGGATACTGGCACTGAGAGGCTTAGTGGGTCCCTTGCAGCTGCACACTCCTCCAGGGTGACTGAGTGTGGCAACAACTGATGACCCTGATGCAATGATCTTTTAGGGGATGGTCTTGACAGACCTGGCACAGGTTCCAGAGGCAGCGATCCCTTCTTCTTAACTGATAAGTGCTCTCTCAAATGTCTCGTAGAGTCTCTGCCTCTACCTGGCTTCAGTACTGACAAACTCAATTGAGGTACCAAACCTGAGGAGGGCCTATGCCTTTTCTTCGGCACTGGCAAAAGGGATCGAGGAGCTGCAGCTATCTCTAATTGGGCGCCTCCATGCATGAGGTGCTTTCCCAATGTGAACAACAAGGAGTCTGGTGGCACCTTAAAGACTAACAGATTTATTTGGGCATAAGCTTTCGTGGGTAAAAACCTCACGAGCGCAAAGTGCTACCTCCATAAGTAAACACCTGAGCCTCGCTGTTCTTTCTTTCTTTGAGCGAGGCTTAAATCCTTTGCAAATGTGACATCGGACACTGATGTGGGATTCTCCCAAATATCTAAAGAAGGCCAGGTGTGGGTCACTGACTGGCATAGGCTTACTGCAAGACTGGCAAGACAAACTCCCAGTGAGTGAGGCATCGTTCCAGTACTGATCCCAGTACCGAAAGATAAAATTTAATCAAAAAAGACCTAAAACTAAAACAATTACTAAAAACCAGCTAAACTAACCTCAACTAACTAATTTCTAACAGTAAGAGTGTATATATACTAAGGAGTGAGGGAAGATCTTGTCACAACAAATTTGACTCCATTCCGACAACCTCACGGGAGGTCAGAAAGAACTGAAGGAGGTTGGTGGGTGTGTGTGTGCTCCACTCTCTTATACTTACACGGCACAGTGCATGATGGCAGGGGGCACTCAAGCTACCCTGACAGGTACTGTTGAGGAAAAAAGGTCTTTGACAATCGCGCACAGTGAAATGGACATGTGCAAGCACGCAAAGAACACCTCATTATTGCTCTCCTACCAGTATATCTCCTCCTTCATCCACCCTTGCCCCTCCCCTAACCTCCAACCATAGGCAGACAGGATGCATGAAAAATACCAGAAATAGATTAAAGTCACATGTCAAGAGCTGGAAGTCAGGGCCTGATCCAAATTCCACTAAAGTCACTTTCCATTGACTTTATTGGATTTTAGATCAATCCCTCAGAGCACAAGAATAAAGAGTTACAGCACCGGATACTTGTTTGAAGCCAACTGCATAAGGTGTGAAGTTGCATCCATAAAAATAAGAAATTGTGACATGCTGCTCTAGTTCTGAGATAATTATATTTAAACTTCTTATCCCCATCTTCTTTACTATCCCCCAACACAAACCAAAGGACTCCATCCCATATTATCAAACACACATTTAGCCCCAGTGATCCAGGCCCTAGTGACTGTCAGGTTGAATAATTACAACTCACTATACCTCGATATAAGCATTCTGACTTTACCAAGGCTTTGTTTAGAAATTGAGTGCACAACTAGTACACTGTTTTTCTTTCTATACCCATAGACATTGCCTCAATTCAACAATACCCTGAATACTGGAAGGCTAGGGGAATTGTTAATGGACACTTATCTCTATGTTTGTCAGTTTAAATACATAGCTCTAATTGACAATAACCAAAATTCGCTAGCAAAAGATGGTGTTCAGTGGTCTATATGAAATAATAATGGAAAAAAGAGAAGTGACAATCTGTGGCTAGTTCCTAGAAAATGGGTGTTCAGTTCATAACACACACAAAATAACTCAAAATCAGCCTTTTCAGTAGAGGACAAGGAGTGATTTTACCATGAAGCCTGCACTCCTCTTCCAATATCAGAGGTAGTCTGTTGAGAGCAGAGTCAAGGCAGATTTGTAGGTCAATGTGGGAGAAGCTTGCCCTTCTGCTGCTCAATTTGTGCCCACTCTGTGGATGCATAAGGGACTTTACTCTCTGTCAATCTGGCACCTTCCAGCAGCACTAAACTGACTGCAGAAAGAAGTTCAAGAATAAAGTTGAACTGTGCTCCTTTGGAAAGCTGACAAGAATCCACCTCCCACAGCCAGATCTTTAGGTCCAGAGGTCAGAGGGAAAAAATGATGATACTCTACAAAGTGCACCTCACAATCTGAGAGTAGTTGGATCTTTCTGTTAAAATGTCTGAAGTAAAATGACATTACATCTGGCATCCTTAGGTTTCAAAGTTAACACCATATTGACATTACATTTGGAATCCTTGACCCCAGCATCAACATTCTACTGAATGGGGCAGTTCACACTTCTCAGAGTTATTGTTTCTGACTGTTTACAGACAGTTCTGCTCTAGGCCATGTGTGGAAAGTTTCATTTACAACAATAGAGATTACAAACTACTTACAAAAATGAATACAAAGAAATTTTGCTGAACCAGATAAGGGTATTCTGCTGTTTCACTTCATACTAGCTCAATTCAACACGTTTAGGCCTCCAAATAAGGGTGAATTAAGATTGAAAACTTGTTCCTTTTATATGAGGGTAAATGCCAATATGGCCAGCAGTTCTAGCACTCACATACTATGAGGGTAGTAAGACTAGCAAGTCCTCCAATAAATATCCCTCAAATTATATTTCATCAAAAGAATTCAGCATTAAAACAAATGTAATGATTGAAAACTTTGATGCATAATGTATATGCTAATTCTTGGAAAGATGAAAGCATTCCAGCTCACAGCCTGGAAGGTTTCAATCAAGATAATTGCCTCAGGATTTATTTAAACACATGTTGCTTCTTGGGATTTCGATGGACACTGACACATAGACTGGGAATGTCCTACAGTAATAGTCCCAACAGTGACGCAGTCCAATGACAGTCACTGTGACTCTTCCACTTACACTGTCCTCATCTACCTAAACTGATATAGCCTCAGATTGCCAGATGCTGGGAATGGGTGGTAGGGGAGGGTTCATGTGATAACTGCCCTGTTTGTTCCCTCTGAAGCATCTGGCACTGGCCACTGTTGGAAGACAAGATATTGGGCTAGATCAGGGATCGGCAACCTTTGGCATGCGGCTCGCCAGGGTAAGCACCCTGCCAGGCCAGGCCGGTTTGTTTACCTGCCGTGTCCACAGGTTTGGCCGATCGTGGCTCCCACTGGCCAATGGGGGCTGCGGGAAGCAGCGCGGGCCGAGGGATGTGCTGGCCGCCGCTTCCCGCCGCCCCCATTGTCCTGGAGCAGTGAACTACGGCCAGTGGGAGCCGCGATCGGCTGAACCTGAGGACGTGGCAGGTAAGCAAACCGGCCCGGCCCGCCAGGGTGCTTACCCTGGCAAGCTGCGTGCCAAAGGTTGCCGATCCCTGGGCTAGATGGACCATTGGTTTGACCCAATATGGCCATTGTTATATTCTTATATGCCATTTGTGGTAACCAAATACCTATGTTGTCATGAAAACTTCCCTATCTCAGAGGAGATGCATGTGAAAGTATGGACAAAATAAGACCCATCATAAATCTTTAATTAAAACTTGAAGTTTTCTGGAAATTCAGAAATTCTGGTTAACTATTGAGGAAAAAATGCAGCTCTTTTGTGCTTCCTGGTTTAGGCTAAAATGTGGCCTGGAAATGACAAGACAGCATGAAGCATTCCATTCTTATAGAATTTGAGATTTGGTTAAAAGAAGGAAGTACCAGAAAATATCAGATGCATCCTAAAGCATCTGTTAACTAACAGCTCACAGTGGAGAATCTTTCTATTCATGAGATTTCCAGCCAGATTTTTCAGTTAAACTTCTGTTCATGGTAAGTTTGGTATGCTTTGCTGAGGTGAACAGAACCTCCAGAATCTTTTGAGGTTTACCCATTGCTAATGACTGGCAAGGGATTACCTACATGATGGCATCAGGAGCTGGGGAAGAAGCATACATGGATATTAAGTAGCAATATTTGTTGTGGGGGCTGAGCAGGAAAATATGAAAAGGGAAAAACTTCAGAATTACTGTTTCATCCTATTGTTACGTCCATGTCTCGTTTACATAGCAGATGACTCTTCTCTACTGCTTTCAACATCCTACTCCAATCACCTTCCCTCCAGGTAAGTAATTTGCTTCAGTGATTATAAAGCAAGCTAGGCTGCTAACATTATGCATTAACAACAACAGAACAGTTTCATTATCTTAGATACTTACCAAAATACTAAAATGGTTTGTTTTAGTTATATAATGTTGTCATATGTGTCTGAGCGAGAAAGCTAATAAAATTCCACATTAGAATTACCTGGCTTGACCTTATTTTTAAGCTTTCAGAAGTTTCTCTCAAATCAAGGCATGCCACAAAATCTTAAAAAAAACCCAAACCAAAACCTGTTGTTGTTGGCTAGAACCAACATCCCTTCTCCACCCTCAAAAATTATTAAACTAAAAACTATGCTAGTACTGTAACTTGTGTGTGACAGCATCAGAGAAGCATCAAGTGCTCAGTACAGTTTATTTTTCTGAAAGGAAAGAGAGGGTGTGATCCCGTGTAGTCATTTTAGAGTCAATCAGATGTGAAAGGTCTCTTTTCCTAACTGGTTTTCTTAAGTTTCTCTTTAGACTCATACAAAACTGTCAGAAAAAAATAAATCATGAGTAACTCAACAATGTTTTTATAGTCTGTCTTACTAAAATGTTCATTTTTTGTCCATTTCTTAAAAATTCCTAAGTGCCATGCATCTCAGCACTGCTATTGCCTACTCTGCCAAGACCCCGACCAGAAGCTTCACACTCAAAGAATCAGAGCCAGTGTAGGAATTCAAAAGGATTTCTAGTTTCATCCTTATATCTAACTCTAAATCCACTGCACTGACACCTACTCTGCAGGCGAGGGGACTTGGGTGACCTCTTCTGGTGTTACAGCATCACAGAAGTGTAGGACTAGAAGGGATCTCAATAGGTCATCTAGTCCAGTCCAGTCCCCTGCACTCAAGGCAGGACTACAGAATAACTAGACCAGTGGTTCTCAAACTTTTTCTATTGGCAACCCCTTTCAGACAGACTTAGCATCACTTTGCCACCCTTACTTCTGCACTGCTGCTGGCAGCAATGCTGCCTTCAGAGCTGAGTGGCTCTGAAAGCAGTGCCGCTGCCGCAACAGCGCATAAGTAAGGGTGGCAATGGGGCACTAAGTCTGCTGTGAAAAGTGATATTAACAAATATACAAATATCACTTTTCACAGCAGGCTTATTAGCACCCCATTGCCACCTTTACGTCCACACTGCTGCTGGTGGCAGGTGCTACCTTCAGAGCTGGGTGGCTGGAGAGCGGCAGCTGCTGTGCACATACCCAGCTCTGAAGGCAATGCCACTGCCAGTAGCAGTGGAGAACTACAGAAGTAAGGGTGGCAATGCCATACCTGCCACCCTTATTTCAGCGTAACATTTGACCTTTGCGCTTGGAGAGACGGCTATAGGGGAGCTAAGGCAAATTTTGGGGTGGCTATAGCCCCCACAAGCCCTGCTCCCCCAGTGCGGCCCCTGCCTGTGTGTCTGATTGTTAAATTATAAATTACTTTTTTTTGCTGATCGCAGTGTTCTGATTGGTCTGCGGTTTAATGCAGCTCTTCAGCTGCTGAACAATCAAGCCCTCTAATGTTGTCTCAGCCCCACCTTTTTAGTCCCAAGACAATAAACCTGCACACGCAATACTACAATCCCCAGAGTCCAATTTCATTAAAGTGGTGATAATCCAAATATATATTTTGTTTAAAATCTTTTATGTACTTGAAAACTGTTATGCCCCCACTCCGTCTTCTCTTTTCCAGACTAAACAAACCCAATATTTTGATTCTTTCCTCATAGGTCATGTTTTCTAAACCTTTAATCATTTTTGTTGCTCTTCTCTAGACTTTCTCCAATTTGTCCATATCTTTGACAAACTGCATAACCTGTAACTATGTAGTCTGCTCAGAGTGACTGACTCAGTGTATGTGGGTAAAAGGGCAATGCATTCCATGTCTACCCATTACTACAATGCTCCCAGGCTGGCTTCAAGAACAGAAACGTAGGGGTTGCTGGGATCTCCCAATGGTTAGCTCACATTATATGACCAATAGGGGTTAATCCATTTTGCCATCATGTAGGTATCACAATATGTTCTCCATAGACTTGCTTGTACAGTGCATTAACTACCAGTGCACAGTCCCTTCAAGATTTGAGTTAACTATATTTTGCCATCAAAATATGATGATGTTTGGAAGAAGGAAGCACTCTGAAGACCTAAGTGTGACACTCCATACCCCGAAGTAGCACCCTGTAACCCACATATTCATCATTGATATATCATTGTGATATTTCCTACAAAGCATGCTATGTAAGATATCATATGAAAAGTCATGATCTGCTGAAACTCTTTGTTCTGTCTAAATACATATATCATAGTGCAGCGGTTCTCAAACTTTAGCAACCTGAGGAACCCCATTTTGATTTAATTTTTTTTGTGGACTCCCAAACCCCCCACTCAGCCCCAGGTCCCACCCCCACTCCATCCCTTCCCCCAAGGCCCCACCCCTGTCCCACCTCTTCCCGCTCCCTCTCCACTCCTGACCCTCATCTTTCCCCCCCGAGCGTGCCCCATCCCCGCTCCTCCCCCTCCCTCCCAGCACCTCCGGCCTGTCCTCTGAGTGTCAAACTGGTTATCTGCTTAGGTATCTTTCCTGGACTTCTTTGATGCGGAAAACCCAGGGACCCACAGTTACAAAAAGTGCGTTCTTCCATCTATAACTAGCCAAAAGACTGCACCCAATCATATTAAGCCACAGTGATCCAGGCCTTAAAGTCTGTCAGACTAAACAATTACAACTCGCTCCATCTAAATATTAGCACTCTAGTATTAAAAAAAGGTACAGTTAATCTACAGTGTAGCATCCTGCTTCCTCAGCAACATCATCATACTGCTCATATCACTACACTGGCTTCCAATAGAATACTGGATCAAATTCCGGGTCTCCTGATTAACTGTCAAGGTCCTCTATGATACTGGCCCAAGATTACCTCAGAGTGCACTTCCCTTTCATCATGACAATGACTGCTGGAGAAACATTGAGGGGGGAAACCATCACACCATCAGCTTCCCAAATGACACTTGTGAGAACAGGAATAGGGGCCCTCCGAGTTACAGGGCCAAAGCTTTGGAATTCATTACCAGAGACCAGAATGACAACTGTGTGACTGCCTGCAGCAAAGCAAAGCGTGAAACTTATTTCTTTGACTTCAGAGATAGAATTCTGACCAGTTAAGAAGAGGAGAAAAGAAGAAAGGAGGAATAAACAGGTGATAACAAGAAGGAAGAAAGAGAGCCGGAGTATGGGAAGGAAGGGAGAGAGACAAGAGAAGGAAAATCGGACGATTGGCTTTTGTGTTTTAACCAAGATTATTCTCTCCTGGGAGGTGCTCAGATACTGAAAGTCTTACATAAGGTGCCCATCACTACAGTATATATAGCTTCATACCTCAAATTATTTAAGAGACTGAACTAAACAGAACAAAATACAAGCTAAGGATTGTCACAGACACCCTATGATATTTGCTAGACAGAGTATCTTATCTTCTGCTATAAAAGGCTGGAATAATCTGCCCGTGTGGGCTAAGCACCAAAACTGGCATTAACTACGGCATATTTTCCTGTAGCCAGCCATATTATGTCGCTTTTCCCCCTCATCACCTTTACTAGGAATCTGATGCAAGACAGCCACAGATATTATCAGGCTCCTATTTCTTCTGTTGATTCAAACTTCTCCACACTCCTCTTTAATTAAAAAGATAGTTGTGAAGCTAAAAATATGTGAGTTTCTTTTAGAGGATTCAGTGTTTGTTTTCCACAGAGGTCAGAAAATATCATGTATATACAAATATTGTAGATCCTGCTCAGAACAAACAGCTTATACACGCTGAGCATAAAGTTACTTTGTTTTTCAGGCAAAGGATAGCATTTTTGTTTTACTACTTCTACATCAAAGCTCCTTGGTTTGCAGTTTGCTGCTGAACCAGGCTTTAGGATTGTGACAGGGCAATGTCCCAATCTTCTGCTTTATTTACAAAGACTATTCAGCGACCTTCAATTGCTAAACATCGCCCTATAGTTTATTTACATTGCTCCTCCCATCACCTTTTTGATTCATAGACCACATCATCTACAGCATCAGTTTCTCCTCTGCCAAGGAGAAGAGGGAAGGTCTTTGCCCCAGAAATCTTTTTGGTTTTGGCTTTCCTAGCATGCCTCTCCCCCCACACCTAGAACTTCCTTCCTGTGTCTTCTTTTAGCCTCTGTGTTAATGGGCTAATTACCTCTTGAATTCTCCCCAGCCCATTCTAATCCACTAATTAGGTTGGGGGGAGTAAATTGGTGTTTAAGTGTTCAGAGTGCTGGCTCAGCTGTTGGTTCCCAGGCCTCTGTCACAAGGATACAAACTAAAGGATGTCTCAACAAGGACTGGTAGAGGTTTATGTAGCTTGTCACCTTTAGCTCAGTGGCCAAATATGATCCAGTTCAAGAGTAAATAAAACTTTTTACTATTGGCTGGCTGTGCAGTGGTCTGTGTGAAATGAGTGACAGGCTTCAGTCCAGTTCCCAGCCCACATCACTAAAAATACAATTGCAATTGTGAGATCAGATGGTAGAAAAGCCTATAAGGGGAAGCAGCAGGAGTTACATGACCTAGACAAAGCACTAGAAAAATGCTGTAGGAAACAAATCTTAATGGGATGGACTAGATAACCCGATAAGACTTTTCTTTATCTAATTTCTAAGGGCCAGTCCTGGCACAGGGATAAATAAACCCCTCTCTTCTGTCTTCCAACTGGCCACTCATTGCCTTTCCCCTAATATGCTGTGCTAGGAGAGATGGAAAGTGAGCTGAGATTAACCACTTGTCCTGAGGACCAGTAGCACCCCTTGTAGACATAATAAAAATTTCTACCTCATTCCCAATCCCTGTAAACCACCAAATCCATTTTTGCTTTTGTTTTAATGCTAAGTGTCAGGATGCATAAGCATATTCCAAACAGCCCATATAATTATTGCCTATGGAGACATATCCTATAACATTTGCAGTAACACAGGGGGTCTGGAAGGGTGCCAGAGTCAGTATCAGCTGTTTCCTAATCCTGACTTTTTATTTTTTGGACAAATTTGTTACAGAAAGAAAAGCATGTTCTTTTATTCTGGAGCTCCAAGGTGCAACTCCTCCCTCCATTTCCTGATGATGTGTTGTCTCTCACATCCAGTTTTGGCATTTTCTCAGGCACAATTTTTAGTTCCCTGTACAGTAATTTCCTGGGTGGGGAGTGTTTTTACAATCTTCTTTTATCTATCTCAATCTCCCAAACTGTCCAGCAAAACCAGAGAGAGAGAGAGAGAGAGAGAGACTGAATCCATGCTGAGAATTTTAGCCTCCAGTCATGTGTCTAGGCAGAAAAATGTTTCAGAGGTGCTACTTACACAGCATCCAGCTTCGTCCCGTTGAAAGCGTGGCCTTGGACCCTAGTGAAGCCATTATTGTAGAGTTTGCTGCAAACAAATACATGAAATTAGCCGTTTTTACAATGCAGTACTAGCTAGATTCCTGGAGAACTATGCTTTATCTTTCCCCGGCCACCAGCATATCAGATGGACTAATTTTAATCTCTTGCAGGTATAATATAACATAAGGGCTAATGGATGCTTAGCAGCATTCTTGACTACTGAGCACAGAAGAATGCCAGGCACCACTTGCAACTTGCACTAACTTTTACTTTCTTCCCAAGAAAGGCAAGGTAGTTCTATTACCCACCTCAGACTTGCCCAGAAACATTAAATGAGCTCCCATGGTTTTCCAGTTGAAACAATAACTTACTGTAACTGTAGTTCTTCAAGCTGTGATGCACGTGTGTATTCCACTTAGGTGCATGTGCACAGAGCTCACTGGAGCAGGAAAATTTGCCTAGCAGTACTCGTCGGGGGTTGGTGTTGAGCCTCATGGCCATAGCACCTCCCATGGCTTTATGAAGTGACACCGCCCCGACCACCCTCAGTTTCTTCGCACCAAATACCAAGAGATGAAACTCCGACGCAGAGAGAACAGAGGGTAGGTCATGGAACACACGTCTGCATCACATCTCGAAGAACCACAGTTTCTTCTTCTTCGTGTGGATGCAGCTGTGTATTCCACTTAGGTGATTCACATGGGAGTACCCCACCCAGGAGGCAGGGCTCGGAGTCCATCTAAACAAGGATTGCAGCATCGCCCTTCCCAAGGTTGTATCTGCCCTGGAAGATGCAGTAATGGCATAATGGTTCATAAATGTACGTATGGAAGACCATGTTGCAACCCTGAAAATGTTCAATACGGAAACTTCACTGAGGAATGCTATTGATGTTGCTTGCGCTCTTGTTAAATGAGCTTGAACCAGCTGAGGGGGCGTAGCCAAAGCTATTTCATATGCAGTCTTGATACAGGATGGTATCCATCTAAAGATCATCTGTGAAGAAACCACTTGACCCTTTATACGACCTGCATATGACACAAACAGGCGAGGTGAAGCACAAAACAGTTTAGTCCTGTCCAAATAGAAGGCTATACATCATCTGACATCTAATGTATGGAGATACTATTTCTCCAGAGATTAATGTGGCGCAGGAAAGAATACAGGTATGTATACCACCTGGTTCAAATGAAACAGAGAAACCACTGTAGACAAAAATTTTGGATGTGGCCATAAATTCACCTTGTCTTTGGAGAACTGTGTATAAGGAGGCCCTGCCATCAGAGCCTGCAACTCGCACACTCTCCTTGCAGATGTTATCGCTATCAGGACCACAGTTTTCTGACACAAGAGTGGAAAGGGGATCGATGATGATAAGGGATAAGATGATAGGGGCTCGAACAGAGGTCCCATCAGTACCATGTTAAAGTCCCACAGAGGAACCGGCTCTCAGACCAGAGGGTGAAGAAGTCCTTTTAAGAATCTTGATACCAAAGGATTGGCGAAGACTGCTCTTCTCTGAATAGGGGAATGAAATGCCGATATCACTGCCAAATGCATTTTCATAAACTAAATTCAACTCCCGATGACTAAAGGTGCAGCAGGAAGCCAGCATCGGTTGAATTCTGCAGGCCAATGACCACACTGAAAACCATTTCCATTTTGCCGAATAGGCCATCCTGGTAGAAGGCTTTCTACTGTTGAGTAGAACCTGCTGAACAGCCACCGAACCCTGCTCTTCCTCCTCATTCAGCTATGCAGCAGTCACGCTGTGAGATACAGGGAGCTGAGTGTGGGGTGCAAGGTGCAGCCATTCTTCTTCTTTAGTATGGCTGCTGTAGCGCAGCAGCTACAATTTCTTCTGAAGTTGATCAAGCCAGATGGATACATCAGGAGTGGCAGAATTTATTGCCTCCTTCATATTTATAAATTGGGCAGGAGGTGGTGATATGTTTGATGGTCTGTTGTGGGAAGCCACACTCGCAAGCCAAGGAGTCCTTGATTCTTCATTTGTGCAATGTCCACAGCTACCATGGTTGGTTCGGATTCGATTCAGAGTTGACCAAGATGTCCATGGAAGGTCGAAACCAGGAACTTCCTGCCTGGGATCCAGCACAAGGTGTTTATATTTTAAGTTTTGTTTAGCCCAATCTGCTTTCCAAGCCTCCTTCTGATCATTGCCTGATTGCATGAGGCTAAGCGAACGTTCCCAGAAAGGCTTGCAGGACTTACAATGTTGGGGTTGATGAGGTCTTGATGGATAGGAAAATATCTGTTTTCCTGGATTCGCTGAGCTTCACGGAGTATCGCAGAAGTTTGGCGTATTGGCAGGGGAGCAATATTAGACAGAACAGGTAACCATGGTGTAGGAGTCAACTAAAGGGTTCCAGTGATGCACCACATCACTGTATTCAGTTGGTTGTCAACAAGTCACGTGTGGCTGCATCTGGTCCATACAATAGTCAGGTACCAAATATACAAGTGCCATTGCAGATATTCGCAACACTGATGCCGATGCACCCCAGGTTGTACCTGCTAGTTTCTGAATTATGTTGGCTCTCGTTTTTATCTCAAGGTACTCATGGAAGGGGAGAGTTTGGCAGAGTTTCACTCCGAGGTAAGTTGGGGTGCAATCATGTCACACATTGTTATTAAAAAAAAGAAGCTACTTTCAGTGTGTTTTTGGCACTCCCATTATCAAGATGAAATGCACTTACTATTGTTTTTCTAGGGTTTGGTTTGAGCCTCCATTTTCAGGAAATATTGAGTCCTCAGTTAACTTTCTCAGTGTCATGGAGGTTTGGTGTTTGGATTGTCATGGCAAGATCATCTGCATATCCAAATTTTCGTGATTTAGTTGGAGGCATGTCACTTATATAAATATTAAAAGGGGCTGGCACAGGTACAGAACCTTGTGGTAGCCCATTGTTTATGGTATGGGGTGAGCTGGTCTTATTACCCAGGTACACCTGTAGGTGTCTGTTACTCAGCATGGTCCACAGCAGGTGAAGTGTTTGGTAGCAAGGTATAATTTTTGCAAGTTTCAGCATCAGACGCTTAATCCATACAGTGTCATACACAGAAAAGAGGTCAACAAACACTGTACCAGTCTTTAGTTTTTTCTGGTAGCCAGCCTCAGCGTGAGTTGTGAGTGTCAAAACTTGGTTGCAACAACTACGTTTTTGTCCAGAAGCCTGCCTGTTCAACGGGGATAATTGGCTCAGTAAAAGCGTGTATTCTTTTGAGGATGATACGTTCAAGAAGTTTATAGGTTGTGCATAGTAGAGAAATCGGCCTACAGCTTTCCACTTCATCAGTGGGCTTCCCAGGCTTTGGAATGGCAATTATCATTGCCTCACACCATATTTCAGGGATCTGTACTGTCCTTAAGGTAGAGGAGTACAGTGTTGCTAGCCATTGGAGTCCTTTGGGACCAAGATGGTGGAGGAATTCTGGCAGAATACCATCAGGGCTTTCAGACTTCCCTTTTTTCATCGTGGCAAGTCCTTCTTTTACTTCCTCAATGCTGACAGTGGCAGGTTCTCCTCGGGGGACTGATGCAAGTGTCCAGTAGAGTTGTTGATACACTTCTCTCCACGTGTGTTTATTGAGTGGTTCTTTTGTGTTCTCCACCAGTTTCGAGGCTATTGAGTTTGGCCAGATTTTTGGTGGCTGATGCTCTGTGGGATTAGCGGCTCCAAGGCATTGCAGTAGTGTCCAGGCTTGATGGCTTGAATGTGTAAAATCAAGGTTTTTCACGCAGTCAAGCTAGCGCTGGCGTCTTGCTGTGTCACAGAAGTGTAGCAGGACTTTTGAGGTGTGAGAGCTCCTGGTCCAGTTGTATTGCCTGAGCAACTCCCACGTCTCTCACGTCCAGCAGGGAGTGTGCTTTTTCTGAAAGTCTTGGGGAATGTTCTTCTTTCCTGCTACTTTTATGAGCCCTGCAAACTGTTGATAGAATTCCAGTCTCACCGGAATCCTTGGGACAGTTTTCTCAACAGTCTGTTTGTAGGCATCACAATCAGCTTTAGCAAAATTCCATTGTGGTATCTGTTTCAGAAAAAATACAGGAATTTCAATGCCTATGTAGATCATTATGGGCCTGTGTTGGCTGTTTGGAAATGCCGGTAGTACTTCATGTGATGCGATGAGAGTGTTTCCACTTTTGTCTTTACACTCGAATGTTGGGTCTTTTTTATACCCACCTTGCCAGCATCTTGAATTGAATGTTGATAGTTATTTAAATTCATAGATTAATTGTAAGTCTTGTGCAGATATCCAGTCCATGAGATTTTTGCCATCAGTTTCATTTGTTTTATAGCCCCACATATTGTGGTGACTATTAAAATTGCCTGCATAGATGTATGGAATAGGGGTGCTGGGTAGCGTTGGTTTTGGCCATTTTATGCTAGGGTCTTTACAGACGTTGATAACTTGGAGTTCCCCTACTTTGAGAGTTGTGGTAAATGTGGTCTCCTCTTCAGTTGGTGGAATAACATTAAAATTTGTGATGGTGTCTTTGATGTATACTGCCAAGCCATATTTTGGATGATAGTGACTAGTAATTAGGTTATATCCATAGATACAGTAGTGCCTACTCTGTGGGTCGTTATTAACATGGGTCTCTTGCAACATGAGGATGTCAATGTTGTGAGTCTTCAGCAGGTTTCCAAGGTACTCACATTTTGCCCATGAGTATCCTTTGGCATTAAGTTGCAGGATTCTTGTTCCAGGGCCTATTTAGCACGTTGTGTGGCTCTGAGGAAGAACTTTAGGATTTGTTGAGTTGCTGCTCTGTTGACCGGGAAATCGCTGAGCGATGTTCAGTACCCAAGTTGATGTGTCCATGATTCTGAGTGAGTAGGTTGGGATAGAGAGGAAGCAGTATGGGAGGCTGAACTGATAGCCCAAGAAGATTGGAGAACCAGTACTGCCTCAGCCACATAATGGCAATGAGGATGAGGTTGGCCCGATCTGCCTTCAGCTTGAGGATTACCTGTGGGATGATTGGGATCAGGAGAAAGGCATAGAAAAGAGCCACGTGTCAGCTGAGATGGAAGGCGTCAAACAGGTAGCCTAGACTGAGGCCCCTTCAAGAGCAAAACAGGTAACATTTCCTGTTGTCTTTTGTGGCAAAGAGGTTGATCGTCGGAACGCCCCAAGTTGCGAAGTTAGTCCAGAGAATACTTGTCTTCAGAGACCACTCATGACTCAGCAAAAAATTCCTGCTCAGATGGTTCACGAGGTGATTCTGAAATGGGGGCAAGTGTGGGGAATGTGATGAGGTCTGTGTTGCTAACAACTTCTGCCCTTAGGACAAGGAGTTTGTTTATAAACAGAGGCAGGGTGATTAAGATAAAAAAGGCTTGTCATTAAATTAAGGATCTTTAGATGATCCTGAAAGCATTGCCAGGCACTCCAGTTAAAAGATAGGAAACAAAGGGTAGGAATAAATGGTCCATTTTCATTTTAGTGGTGTCCCCCATGGGCTTGTACTAGGACCAGTGCTGTTCAACATATTCATAAATGATTTGCAAAAAGGGATAAACAGTGAGGTGGCAAAGTTTGCAGATGATACAATATTACTCAAAATAGTTAAATCCAAAGCAGATTGTAAAGAGTTACAAAGGGATCTCACAAAACTGGGTGAGACTAGGCAACAAAATGTCAGATGAAATTCAATGTTAAATGCAAAGTAATGCACATGGCAAAATATAATCCCAATTATCCATACAAAATGATAGGGTCTAAATTAGCTGTTGCCCATCAAGAAAGAGATCTTGGAGTCATTTGCAGTACTTCGGAAGCACTATGTTTCCAGAGTACTGCAAATTTATAAGAATCCTTCCCACTGTACCTATATCATCCTGAACTCATTCTCCAGCTTCAGAAGACTTAAAACCACTGAGTCCCTAACATGGATCCAAAAGGTATGACATATATTGTAAAGGGCCCATAGCTCCAACATATTGATATGCAGAGAGGACTCCAGCTCCGACCTCAGACTTTGGACTTTCAGCAACCCCAGAGGTGCCCCCAATCCCATCAGGGAGGTGTCAGTGACAAAAGTCCTGGTTAGGAAGGGCCTGATGAAAGGACTACAAGGTGGATAGAAAGTTGGCTAGATTGTCAGGCTCAACGGGTAGTGATCAGCGGCTCAATGGCAGCTGGTATCAAGCGGAGTGCCCCAGGGGTTGGTCCTGGGGCCGGTTTTGTTCAACATCTTTATTAATGATCTGGATGATGGGATAAATTGCACCCTCAGCAAGTTCACAGATGACACTAAGCTGTGGGGAGAGGTAGATACACTGGAGGATAGTGATAGGGTCCAGAGTGACCTAGACAAATGGGAGGATTGGGCCAAAAGAAATCGGATGAGGTTCAACAAGGACAAGTGCAGAGTCCTGCATTTAGGAAGAAAGAATCCCATGCAATGCTGGGGACCGACTGGTTAAGCAGCAGTTCTGCAGAAAAGGACCTGGGGATTACAGTGGACGAGAAGCTGGATATGAGTCAGCAGTGTGCCCTTGTTGCCAAGAAGGCTAATGACATATGGGCTGTATTAGTAGAAACATTGCCAGCTGATCAAGGGAAGTGATTATTCCCCTCTATTCAGCATTGGTAAGGCCACACCTGGAATATTGCGTCCAGTTTTGCCCCCCCCCCCCATACAGATGAGATGTGGAAAAATGGGAGAGAATCCATGATTAGGGGGTTGGGGAACATGACTTATGAGGAGAGGCTGAGGGAACTGGGCTTATTTAGTCTGCAGAAGAGAAGAGTGAGGGGGGATTTGATAGCAGCCTTCAACTACCTGAAGGGGGGTTCCAAAGAGGATGGAGCTAGGCTGTTCTCAGTGGTGACAGATGACAGAACAAGAAGCAATGGTCTCAAGTTGCAGTAGGGGAGGTCTAGGTTGGATATTAAGAAACACTATTTCACTAGGAGGGTGGTGAAGCACTGGAATGGGTTACTTAGGGAGGTAGTAGAATCTCCATCCTTAGAGGTTTTTAAGACTGGCTTAACAAAGCCCTGGCTAGGATGATTTAGTTGGTGTTGGTCCTGCTTTGAGCAGGGGATTGGACTAGATGATCTCCTGAGGCCTTTTCCAACCCTAATATTCTATGAATGCCTTGACAAACATTCTTGAGATGCGTCCACCACTGTAAGAAGTCCGGGACCAGTGGAGAAAGACAGACCAATACGTCCAAGGAGTGAAGAGTTGGATGGTAAATTGTCCTGAGCCACATTTGGAGGGGGCGAAGACACAGCCTTTTCAAACTGGATCACCTGCATGCAAGCAGACATGTGGCCCAAGAGCTTCATGGAGATTATAGAAGGCTGAGATTGCAGACTGAGACAGAGGTGGTGAGTTGTCTGAAAACAGTCAGTTGGCAGAAATGCTCTCAAACTCATAGAATCTAGTAGGACCCCAGTGAACTCTATGTTCTGAGTGGGAACCAAAGTTAACTTCCACATGTTTAGGATGACACCCAGATAATCGAGCAAGAGCAGTGTGGTGTTGACATGAGAAAGGACTTCATCCCTGGATGTGCCCCTCAGTAACCAGTCATTCAGATACGGGAAGATGTGGATCCCTTTCTTTCTGAGATATGCCATGATGACAACCATGCATTTGGTAAAAACCCAAGAGGTAGAAGAGAGGCTGAAGGGAAGAACCATATACTGGAACTGGAGCTCTGATATGTTGAATCAAAGGAATTTTTAGGGGCTCGGCAAAATTGCTGCAGGAAAGTAGGTGTCCTGAATGTCCAAGGCAGCAAACCAGTCATTTGGAGAAAATGTGGGGGAAACAGTCAACAGAGTGACCATTTGGAACCTCATGTATCTGACATATTTGTTGAGGCTGGAAAGGTTGAGAAAAAATGGTTGCTAACCTTTCATAACTGTTGTTCTTTGAGATGTGTTGCTCATGTCTGTACCATGTTAGGTGTGTGTGCGCTGCGTGCACTGTTGCCGGATTTTTTTACTTTAGTGGTATCCACAGGGCCAGCTCTAGCACCCTCTGGAGTCGTGTGCACATACACCACTATAAGGGCAGCTGTCGGCCCTGCACTCTCTCAGTTCCTTCTTGTTGGTAGCTCCGACAGAAGGGTAGGAGTGTGGGTCATGGAATGGACATGAGCAACACATCTTGAAGAACAACAGTTACAGAAGATTAATAACCATTATTTCTTCTTCAAGTGCTTGCTCATGTCCATTCCATGCTAGGTGACCCATAAGCAGTACCCCAAGGAGGTGGGCTCAGAGTTCATGGACGTGCTGACTGTAACACTGCTCTCCCAAAACTGGTATTGTCTTGGGCCTGTTGGGTGATGGCACAGTGGGATGCGAAGGTATGAACCAATAACCAGGTTGTGCCTCTGCAGTTGTCCTGGATTAGTACCTGTGCGAGAAACACTGCTGACGAAGCCTGGGCTCTTGTGGAATGAGCAGTCACAATGGCCGGAGGCAGGACATTCGCCTGCTCATAGCAAGCCCGAATACAGGTTTTTATCCAGGGTAAGATTCTTTGGGATGACACAGGTACCCTCTCATCCTTTCCACTATTTCTACAAAGAGTTGCATGGATTTGTGGAAGGGCTTAGGCCTTTTAATATAACAGGTCAGAGCCCGCTTAGCGTCCAACGTATGAAGCCGACGTCCTCAGCAGACTTGTGAGGTTTTGGGAAGAAGACCGGTAGAAAAATGACCTGGCTGTTGTGGAATTGTGACCCACCTTTGGTAGAAAGGCCGGATGGGGGCGCAATTGAACCCTGTCCTTGAAGAACTTTGTGTAAGGAAGTTCCAACATAAGGGCTTTGCTCTCAGAGACCCATCTGGCTGAGATGATAGCCACCACGAAAGCAACCTTCCAGGAGCGAAGCAGTAGGGAGCACGATGCTAACGGCTTGAAGGGGGGCCCCCATGAGCTTTGACAGGACCAGATTTAAGTCCCATAGGGCGGGTGCAGGGGGGGGGAGGGAGGGCAGCTTGTGAACCTGAGGATAATGTCTTTCCAGCCCCTTGAGAAACCAGACCGTCATTTCATGAGAGAATACCAATCTGACGTTCACTGGAAGGCTGAGATGAATGCCAAATGAACCTTAAGAGAAGAGAAAGCCAGACCTTGCTGCTTTAAGTGGAGTACGTAGTCCAAGATAGACTACAGAGAAGATTGGAACGGAGAGAGATTTCGTTCGGAGGCCCAACAAATGAAATATTTCCCCTTGGCCAAGTAGGTAGTCCTAATGGAGGGCTTTCTACTACTCAGCAAGACCTGTTGAATCTGATCCAAGAAGAAGTTCCTGGTGCCAAGGAGGTCCCTTGTTCCAAGTCCAGTACCAGCACCATTTCTACTGAGTCTGAAAAGGAAACATTGGGGTGCAGCGCTGACAGACCCATAGTTTCAGTGGCTTTCTCAGCCAACAGGGCTATAAAAGACAAAGTCCCGGCAAAGTCCTGGACCAAGGAAGAGGTTGGGATGGAAAGGCAGAGGAGGTAACATCGCTCTTGTCAGTACTGGACAAAATGGATGCCCTAGGGCTGGAACAGGGGTCAACAGCACAGGATCTCTAACCTCCCTGTGCAGTGCTGGGGAGCATATGACAGGACCTGCTCCGTCCTGCAAACTGGCATTCACCACGGGCCAATGCACTTTCCTTCTGGAGGAGGAAGACAAATCCTCACAGGACCTGGAGTGGCCTTGGTTGGTCTTATGCGATCTTTTCCTCATCAAACTCAATGGGGAACGACTCCTTCGTCTCTTTAGAAATGCCCTAGCTCCAAGACGTGAAGTGGCAGCACTCTCCGAACCCAAGGGTGACCTCTGATCTGATGAGGGCCTCAGTGGCTGAGCAGGCTGCATGACCTGTTCAAGTAAGTGCTGCTTCAGACAAAGAGCCCTCACCGCTTGAGTCCATTTTGTGAACTAATGAACTATATACAACTAGAAAAAAGGTAGCTGAATAGAGGATTGTGAGGTTGAAAAACTACATAGAGTTCCGACTCCAGCCATGGGCGGTAAGAAGGAACTGAGGGGGGATGGGAAGTCGCTGCCTCCTATAGCCAGGGGAGGAGCTACGGCCATGAGCCATGTGCACCACCCCCCAGAGGTACTGCTAGGCAAATTCTCTGGCTCTGATGGGCTGGATGTGCAGACACCTAAGTAGAATACACAGCTTCATCTACTTGAAGAAGAACACCCTGTGCTCTTCTCTGTGGCTCAGACTGTGTCTGTACTAAAAAAATGAACCATATTTGACACCCAAATATGGCTCATCCCGGACTCCTATCAACCAGTTTTCAAACTAATTGTACTCATGGTGCGTGACAGGGACAGTTGAGTTCAACCTATGTTGTAGCAAAGTGTACTAGTGGGCTACGTCTACACTTGGAGCTAATGATGTGATTCAGCTCTTGTAGGCATACTTGTATTAGCTCTCATCAAGCTAGCACACTAAAAACAATAGTGTAGCCAGGCTAGCATGGACAGCAGCAAGCAGTGGATGGGCTAGCCTTGCTGAGTACATACCCAAGGGGTTCAGGCAGGTTTGTACTTGGCATATCTAGCCAGTGCCACTGCTTGCAGCTGCCCTTGCTACCCTGGCTACACTATTTTTAGCATGCTAGCTCAATGACAGCTAACGCAAATATGTGTACACTAGCAGGGAATCATATCCCTAGCCTCAAGTGTTTCACATACCTTGACTGTACCTGTGTTGCAGCTTTACAGAAGCAATACTGCAAACCCTTTCCCTCTGTGCTCCTTTCTACAGCTCATACATTGCATAACTGCTATTGCCCACTGTCTGTTTAATCACTTTCTTCTTATTTCTGCTATTAAAATACTTTGATAGGGTCAATTTAAAAAGAAGATAGCAGCACTGATCCAAGTCACTGCAGCAAAGAAGAAAACTATGTAAATGAGACTATGAATAACATTTGTCTCTGGTGTCTCTCTTTTATAACCTATAGATTATGACTGAATGGTTATTTCACAAGTCACAGTTGTTACCCAAAATTGGGTCAGCTAGTAAGCTTAGGGAGAACTAATGACCCACCAGTTTGGCAGAAAGCAGCACGTTTATTATATTGATAGCTAAGCTCAAAAGAAGGGCGGGGGTCACATTCACACTCGCATACTCACGCTCTCAGGACAGGCACAGCACTGGAGATGTCAGGATCCTTTAAGGTAAGTGTCCCACAGCACAGCGATGGATGGTGTGATGAAGGTATGTCTTCCTGAGGCACGATGTAATGCAACGCAGCGAACCACTGGCCAGGCGGTCCGGGCGAAGGGCCTTCACGGGAGGTACAAGCTTGTGAGTGCACTCCTGAGCACATGGCCCCTTCCCCTTTTAAGGGCCTGCTCCTCATGGCCTGCGACTAGAGATGACTTGGCTGCGTCTGGTTGGTCACACTCCACCTCAGCCAGTGTCCATGCATTGGGTGTGTGAGTGCTGCCTAATTGGAGTCCCAGAAATCTTGTCTATCTAGGAGCTCTTCTGATCTTCCAGCTGTTTAAGCAGCCCATTCATCCCACAAGCATTCCAGGAGGGAGGGGTGGGGGAAAGCCACTTCACAGGTATTCAAAGAGGGAGAGGAGACAAGGGGTGTGTGTGTGTGTGTGTAACAGTGTGTGTGTGTAACAGTGTGTGTGTGTGTGTGTGTGTGTAACAGTGTGTGTGTGTATGTGTGTGTGTGTGTGTGTGTGTGTGTGTGTGTAACAGACCTTTTGAGCATGCAGGTTATACAGAGCATACAGATCACTGCTGCTCCTACAACACTCCGCCCCTTGATCTATGATCATTACAGTAGTTGTTGTTGTTGTAGGACACAGGTGATCTGTTGCAAACAAACCAAACAGGTATAACCAGATGAATATAACTAAAACCATTACAATTGACTAAAACCATCACCATTACAATAATTGGGTACATTGACAAACAAAATGAGGCCCAAGTTTGATGCTGCAATAGCCAAAAAACAATAAATGTCAACCCTAACCCTTAAATACACACAACAAATAAGATTTGTAGGAATACCACAGTTGTCATGGAAAATGTAACTAACAATACAAATGATTTACAAATACAATACAAAACTTAACAACAAAATAATTATTAGAGAACCTAACAAAAAATAAACCTGATGCATTGGGGACCAAAGTCTTTTGGACTGACGTGGATGTGATTGATAATTTGGTTGGAGATGGGGGAAGTAGAGAGAGGAAAAGGCATTTACCCCGTCTAGTGTAGAAGCCCCTCTCTCTCTGGACCCAATGCTAGCACAGGACACCCACCAGAGACAGACACAGAACATGGAACACAGAACATGCAACACAGAACACTGAACACAGACTTTGTCACGACACTATAACCATGGTATTTTTATAACGCTTCAGCTGGTACCAGCTCTCCTGATGTTCCGGTTCAGAGGCTAAAAGATAGAAGCTTAGAAACAAATTAGCACAGTGCTCCCACTGCAGCAGACCCTGCTCGTTTGAGTTGTCCATGGTGTCTGGGGTCCGGCCACCCGGAGTCCGGATCCGGGGGATCCGGATCATACCAGATATCCCTGTCCCAATCATTATATGGTCCCACACACCCCTGGGCTTTCACCCCAATGGCAGTGACCCGGGCTGAATAAGCCCCCCAGACCCTCTTTTCCCGGGCGGACCCCTCCAGGACCAGATCCTTCAGGCAGGTAACTGCCTGGCTCAGAGCGGCATTCTCTACTTCCACCTGCTCCCGCTCCTCCTCTGCTGCCGCCACCTATACTGCAGCTACAGAGAGGGAAGACACCTGGGCGCTAGCAGTCAGAGCCTGCGCCTTCCACATATCCCGTTCCTTCTCCAACTCATTACATTGGTCTTTGAGTGAGTCTATTTCAGTGGCGAGCTGACTCTTTGCTGCCTGCCATTGCCAGCCTGCTTACCACAGCAGCCAGGCGGCTGCACAATCCAGTCCCGCCTTATTGGAACTGCATATAAGTACATATTTATCCAACATGAGCTCTAGTTCAGGAATTGTACTCCCAGGTGGAACCACCCCTGGCATCCAGGGGTCTGCCCCTTTCTTATGGAGCCATGCTAACAACACCCCGGGCGGCGGCGGCGCTCCCCAAGGGGGGGTGTATTCTCGCTCGGGCTGCTTCACCTTTTTCTTTCTCTTGCCCCACAGTGGCATACTTAGCAGTGGTGTCCTTTTCTTCCTGCGGTGGGTTGCTAGCCTACCACCTTTTACACAGGCTCGAGCCAGACCCGCTCAAGAAGCTATTAGGGGGAACCAGGGGATTTACACCTAACTCTCTCCCTTGCCCTACACCGGCACTCAACAGTGGCGTCCTTTTCTCCCTGCAGTGGGTTGCTAGCCTACCACTTTTTACACAGGCTTGAGTCGGACCCACCCAAGAGACCACCGCGGGGCACCAGGGGACCCCTACTCTTGGGCATTCTCCACCATTAATGTTACCCGAAATTGGGTCAGCTAGTAAGTTTAGGGAGGACTAATGATCCACCAGTTTGGCAGAAAGCAGCACATTTATTATATTGATAGCTAAGCTCAAAAGAAGGGGGGGGGGAGTCACATTCACACTTGCATACTCACGCTCCCAGGACAGGCACAGCACTGGAGATGTCAGGATCCTTTAAGGTAAGTGTCCCACAGCACAGCGATGGATGGTGTGATGAAGGTATGTCTTCCTGAGACACGATGGAATGCAACGCAGCGAACCATTGGCCAGCGGTCCGGGCGAAGGGCGTTCACCGGAGGTACAAGCTTGTGAGTGCACTCCTGAGCACATGGCCCCTTCCCCTTTTAAGGACCTGCTCCTCATGGCCTGCGATTAGAGATGACTTGGCTGCGTCTGGTTGGTCACACTTCACCTCAGCCAGTGTCCATGCAGTGTCCATGAATTGGGTGTGTGAGTGCTGCCTAACTGGAGTCCCAGACATCTTGTCTATCTAGGAGCTCTTCTGATCTTCCAGCTGCTTAAGCAGCCCATTCATCCCACAAGCATTCCAGGAGGGAGGGGTGGGGGAAAGCCACTTCACAGGTATTCAAAGAGGGAGAGGAGACAAGGGGTGTGTGTGTGTGTGTAACAGACCTTTTGAGCATGCAGGCTATACAGAGCATACAGATCACTGCTGCTCCTACAACAACAGTGATTTGCTTGAGACACAGGGAATATAACAGTCATGTGAGTTAAACTGGTAGGACTTACAGTGTAAGGGATTCATTACACAGCCCATGGAACGCATTTGCAGGCACTGAAGTCACGTAAGGATTATCTGCAATTTCACTGCAAAAGAAGACAAAAGGCTTAACACTGCAATAAAACATCTGCATAACATTGTTAATGATTCTCTGACATACAGCACAATAAAATGCAAAAAATACATAAACAAAGGGTACAGTTCCACAAGTTATATGTTCCAGATGTGCTGGAAGACTAAAATGCTTCAGCCACCTAAAAAGTGTAGGTATCCAGAATACCTGTACCATTAATTGCTTGTATAAAATAGATGGGGTTTACATTATTGGCTAATGTGTGCCAGCCTGTGTGGTTCTTTTGAATAATAGCACAGACAGATTGCTCCTTTCACAAGCTAGGGAATTAGCAGATAAGTAAATAACAACAATCACCACAAAGTTAACTAATTTATTCCCAGTAAAGTTAAAGATAAAATTCTAATTTTGGTGAAGAATACCATGAAAGAAAAGTTCACAAATAGACTAAGTTGTTCAAGATAAAGACTGTCTTCCTATGTGTCTGAACTACACCTAGTACAAAGGAAAGGATGAACAGTTAACCCTGAATTGCACAGAATCCTAGCAGCTGGAAAGGACCTCTAGTCACAGGTCATCTAGCCCAATGGTACATCTCAACTTAATGGCCCTGTAATTGTCCCACAGCCCACCACATCCCCAAATCCTTTGCAACTACCACCTCCTCAGCTCTCCTGTCTAAGAGCTAAGTGCTGTTGGGCAGGGAGGGGAGGAAGGATGAGGGAAAGGGTATAGTTTCACCATGACTGGGTTTGAAGGCAGGAGTGAACACGGTGGTGATACGATGGGGAGAAGTAAGGGAGCTAATTGTTCCTTCTCTACTTTTCCATGGCTCCCACTGGGTTCTAGCTATCGCAAGATTCTGCAGGTTTTGATTTTCTTCAGCTGGTGGATGGTGTGCTCCAATGGACATCTCCTCATGGCCCACTTGAGAGTCATTCCCCATAGGCTGAGAAACCCTGGTATAGTCCATTCCACTGTATGTGGCAGGATCTGTTTCATTACCCCTTGAGGTATAAATACATGATACAAGATGCTAAAATTCAACTTTTATCACTACCATCTTCATTCCAAACTTTTTCCATTGGTAATAATTTTCTCACACAATATTTTGGGGCTGAAATTTTCCATGCCTGATCTCAGCCCCAAAAGTGATTCCCCCTCTTTATTATAAAATTTGTTTAAAATTGGTTCAGCTGGCTTTGAGTTATACCAGCATGGATCTAAAATATGTTTTACCCACAGAGAGGTCTCAATCAGAAAATCTGTGACTCAAAAATGGCTAACAGTAAAAACTGCAAACTTAGCTCAATTTTAGACCTTTCCAAGATCTAAGGTTCAAGCCAAGTTTGAAGAAAAGATTTTCAGTCCTTTTACAATTTTGAATCTTTAAAATTGTGACGCAGGAACACATGCAGTAAAATGTTTCTGTTCTTTATATAGTGTCAATTAAGTGCTATCAGAATCAGAAAACTGACTAAGTAAAAGTGACATCTTTTAGCCAACAAATGTGCTCCTCGTCTTCTCTTCAGAGAATAAATTATATTTAACATCAATTGTTTCATTTAGCAAGACTATAATATTGAGTTATGGTACAATTGGCAACTCTTTAGAGAAGATGAACCCTGTGTGTTCTTGCTGAATCTGCCTACTTTAAAAAACATTACACATTTATTTTAATAAATTCCTGCTAGACCTGCAGAACCAACATAGGTACAGAAGAGTGAGCTGGATTCAATTCCATCTGGTTCATCATCTACAAAATTGTTTATTAAGTTCCAAATGCAGAATTTTTCTTGATGGTAGTGATGCATGAACCAGAAAGAATATGCTCAGTTGAATATGCAGGGCTGTCAGATGGAAAAAACATCTTTTTACTTCTAATCTGAGCAAATTTTATCCAAAGTCTCTGAGAATTATAAACATGGGATCCATGGCATCACTTTTAAAAGTCACTTTTCAAAGTGGACCTTTACTTTCAAATAAAGCATCCCAGAATGCTCGCTACAGCCAACAGCACCTTAGCTTAGCAAGAGGAATAATTCCAGAAAAGACAGCAGACCTTGGTTTAGGACACCTGCCACCAGAAAAACCGGAGTTAAGGACTGCTGCCATTAGAAGACATGAAACCAAACTGCTTCAGAACAAGGAACTTACAAGTTCCATTACCTTTTCCTAGCTTTGTTTGCTTTTTAAAAACATCTTGTCCTTTTTCTAAATTAGAATATGAATGTGGATAAACTCCTTGCACTAAAAACTTCACTCAGAATGTGAACTGAGGCCATACTGCTATTTTTATTTATTTATTTAGCGGTTTGCATGTGTTCAGTTAACGTTTTCCCTTTGTGTTTTCCATATCTCCAGCTCTTGCATTTTGCGGGCTCTGGACCTGAAGAACAGAGATAACAATGGAGGGAGACTGTTCTTGCTGGATTGCTAAGATACTTCTTTCTGGTAATTATTTGGCACCTCTCTCTAAAGTGGGAGCCTCCACTGCAGAATTGTTTGGGACTTGACTGTAGCACTGTTCTAACCAGATCTGCAGGGCAAACACTTACAGTAAAAAGTTCACATCAGCTGAATAGATTTTGGTGAGGTCAGGAAATATCGTAATTCCAGTGTTGAAAATTCCACTAAAACAGAGGACAAGATAGAAAAAGAGAAAGAATTAAATTTAATGAATCACTACACAAAAAAAGATGCTATAGGTTCAGACCATTACACAGAGCAGGATGGAACATGGTTATTTTATACTCTCCACTGATTGTCAACTCACCTATGAACATTTTGTACCCAAATGTAGGGCTATGAAGAACACATCATAAATCAGTGTGGGGTTTTAGGGAGATATTCTGCAAAGTCTTTTCCACCTCTAACTACCAAGACTCTGTGATTACACAGGTTTGAACTAAGCCACTTACTACGTAGCTCCTTTCCTTTATTTGGCAGCATCAGCATTAAAAAAGTTCCATGCCATCTCCTTCCAATTCTCCATGGGAGTGTCAAGAAGCACTTTTAGCAACTGGGTAGAGTTGGGGTGCTAAGGGCACAAACCTACTCCCACTGAAGTCAATAGGAGTGTTGCCATTGACTCCAATGGCTGCATGATTAAGCTCTAATACAGCAGTAAGACTGTCAATGTCAGGAAGATGTTGAGAAAGTTAGAAAGTCTTTAAGAGGAAAGGCAAGGTGGAGATTTGGAGCAAACAGGGGGAGTGAGCTTGTGAGGGTAGAAATTAAAAAAGGAGTGGAGAAAAGGGTCAGAGAGTAGGATCTTCAAGCTTTTGGGACAGTATGACAGGGGCACAGACACACAGGAGGGAGAGAAAGTGAGTGTGTGTTCTGAAAGCAAAAAGATGGGTCAACATTCAGAAAGAGATGAAGAGAGATAGGGCTCTTGGAGATGGAGAACAGAGGGCCCAAATCTCTGTTCCAGCTGACATGTAGTCAGTGCAAGAAAATGCCAGGTAAGGGAAGGAAGAATAAATTTGACTGTTGGCCTCATTTGCACCTCCTGGTATTTTGGGCCTTGCTGGGGGCCAGGACCAGCCCCCAGAGTAAATTAGAGAAGTCTCAGAACTAGGGTTGACAACCCTCCCGGATTGGCTGGGAGTCTCCTGGAATCGGCCTCAATCTCCCGGTGACTATTAAAGGCAATCCGGGAGATTTTAATAGGCTAAAGTCCAGTCAGCAGGGCTAAGGCAGGCTCCCTACCTGCCCTGGCTCTGCGCGGCTCCCAGAAGCAGCCGGCACGTCTGGCTCCTAGGCGAAGAGGCGGCCAGGGGGTCTTCGCGTACTGCCCCCACACCCTGCGCTTAGCGCTGACTCTGCAGCTCCCATTGGAGCCCCCTGACCATCCTTGAGCCTAGGATCCGGATATGCTGGCCACTTCCAGGAGCTGCCCAAGGTAAGTGCCGCCCAGACGGAGTCTGCACCCCTCACCCCAACCCTCTGCCCCAGCCCTGAGCCCTCTCCCGCACCCAAACTCCCTCCCAGAGCCTGCACCCCGCAGCCCCTCCTGCACACCAACCCCCTGCCCCAGCCCAAAGCCCCCTCCCACACTCCAAATCCCTCAGCCCCACCCCCAGCCCAGAACCTGCACCCCCTCCCGCACTCCAACCCCCTGCCCAGCCCGGTGAAAGTGAGTGAAGGTGGGGGAGAGCAAGCAACAGAGGTTCGTTTTCATTCCCCATCAAAATGCTTTGTTTCAAAGCTTTCCCGTGCCTTTAGTTAATGTCACTTGGTGTCCCCAGGTATTTATTTTTGCATGTTTTTTTTTCCTTCTCCCTCCTATTATTTGTCATTTGTCTTCTGAGAGTGAGACCTCTGAAGGGCTCACTATGTTTGAAGATCACCTAACTCATTGTAGGCACTACTGTAAAACAAAGAATGAAACAACAAGGCAGCCTTTCATTATCCAAGGAGGCCCTAGGAAAGAATCTTTGTATTACATAAACGGTGTGATCTTTAAACTGCACACACTCTCCCCTTCCCCAGCCTATGGAAGGAAAAATATGTCCTATATGTTTTCTTTGCCTGAATTATGTAAACTGCTCCAGATAATAAGCTGGAGACAATAAGAACTCTGCCATTCATTGTGGCTAAGATTTGTTGTTCAAGTTCTGCTATGAAGGAAACAGATCTAGTCTTCCAGGTCTGCCCCAACTTTACAGAAATGCAGTTATTTACTTTAGCACTGATCCCTTTGAGAGAGAAAGTAACTACAAGAAAACACTACTCTCAGCTTAAAGGTGACCTGCAATGGAGACAAAATTGTGTTTGTGTCCATTTTTATAGCTTTATGGTATATAAACAAAGGCTGGAAATTCATGGTCCCTGCCTTCCTATGCCCCCAATCTCCTGCTCAAAATCACTAAGATTTTTTGTTGATATTTTTTCATTGTAATTTTGGGTCTCATCTACCCTGCTTCTTTTTTTTTTTTTTTTTTTTTTTGAAGACTCTATGGACAAATGGAGGAGAACTCCTCCAGACCCATTTCTGTCACAGAACTTACAGCAAATTGGGGCCTAATGGTGAACTTGTCAGCTGTAGTTAATGTGCATTATTATATGTAAACATATATATAATTAAAGTAAAAACTGTACATATTTCTGTTGTATCTGTATTGTATCTGTAACAGTGGGCTGGAGAGACTAGGGTCAAGCTAACCCTGATTACAGAATGAGATCTGAGGGGAATCGGGCAATTCCCTATAAAAAATGGAAGGTGGCTGCAGTAAAGGGGAATCCCAAGTCATGCTGATGGACTCTAGCGGGAGGAAAGAAGATGACTCCTGTAGGATCATTACACCAGGGAGTTTGGAGGATAAAGCCCAGTAAGCAGGAAGCCCCTAGGGAGTAAGAAACCTGACTGTGTTTGGGACTGGATATCAGAGCCTTAGTGAGGGAGAGCTGAGAGATCAGACTGGGATGGAAGAAGAGCCCTGAGGGTGAAAGAAAATGCCAGAGTTAAGTATGGACTTTCTTTGTGTTAAGCATCAGAGGGGTAGCCGTGTTAGTCTGGATCTGTAAAAAGCAACAAAGAGTCTTGTGGCACCTTAAAGACTAACAGATGTGTTGGAGCATAAGCTTTCGTGGGTGAATGCCCACTTCGTCGGACATGCGTCTGACGAAGTGGGCATTCACCCACGAAAGCTTATGCTCCCATACATCTGTTAGCCTTTAAGGTGCCACAGGACTCTTTGTTGCTTTCTTTGTGTTGTTGGACTTCCGTTTGGGACTCTGGGTTCTTGTAAACTGTTGCTGGAATTAAACTGGTGCCAGGAGGGGTAGTGTTAACAAAAGAAAACCCCTGTGAGTTCTTAAACGGCCCTGAAGAAAGTAAAAATCAGAGGTGAAGAATTTAAAGAGGTACCCCTGGCCAGCAGGGGGCGCTCAGTAAGCAGCAGTCTTTTTTACAGTATCCCTCTTCTCAATCTTTCCTACAGATTCTGTGGCAACACACTTCCTTTGCTTCACCAGGTTCAGCATTTCCCCCTTTGGTAGTGGGGGTGCCTGTCATAAGTCAGTCTCACTCTGGATAGTTTTTATTCCTCACTCAAGTTTTATTTTTAAATATTGTACAAGGTGGGCCTCAGGGTGGGCCCAAGCAGTAGTCTTCAGCCAAACAAAGAAACAAATTCATAACACAGATTCATAACACCTCTCGGGGGTGTTGCTGCGTTATGCTGGCTCCAGGGTGCCAGTCCTTCCCCAAACAGGCATTTGGTTGATTGCTTCCCCTATAGGGAGGAGAGCAGCCTTCCACCCAGGAGAAACCTTTTTTCCTGCTGCAGCTTGTCTCTTCTCTTTTCCCACATCTCCCTCACCAGAAGAGGTGTTTTTAAAGGTCACAGGCAGCCCTTAATTGGATTCACACATAGGCGCCGAAGCTGTGGGTGCTCCGAGGCTGGAGCATCCACGGGGCAAAAATGGTGGGTGCTGAGCACCCACCAGCAGCCCCCTTATCAGCTATCCCCCACCCCCCACTGTCTCCCGCCCACCGGCAGGCCCCATGAATCAGCGCTTCCCCCGCTCTCTCCATGCCTTCTGCACGCTGCGATCAGCTGTTTCGCGGCAGGCAAGAGGCTGGGGGGGGGGGGGGGGAGGAGCAAGGACGTGGTGGAAGGGGGTGGAACTGGGCGGGAAGAGGCGGGGCATGGGTGGAGTAGGAGCGGGAAGAGGTGGGGTGGGGAGGGGTGTAGGTGGGGCCTTGGAGGAAGGGGAGGAGTGGGGGCAGGGCCTGGGGAAGAGCCAGTGGTCAAGCACCCCCCGACACTTTGGAAAGTCCATGCCCATGCACATGTCCTTAGTTGACCTGAAGTAACCCCTTTTCAGCTCATGGGAGGAAAAGGGCCTTTACCATTCTGTCACAATTCCTAGAAGGGACCATTCTAATAATCTACATAACACAGCCCACAAAATTTCACTCAGTAATTCATATCCAATAATTTGTGATGCTATATTTGACTTCATTGATATTACTGAAAGTATAGAACAAGCAGCAAATAAAAGGAATAAAAAGCCCAAACTAAAGTTCCCTACCCCTCCTTCATGGCACCTTTAAAACACTTTTGCAAATGCCTTCCCTCCCCCCATAGGTTTTCTGGATGAGATGTCAAATCGAGGTCCTGATTAAGTGTGGGTATCTACCCCTTTCAGCAAGAGCAGTCCAAGTTTATTCTGGTGTAATTACTGTAATAAAAAAAGGAAATATGAAAAATGAATACATGTATTGTAATGAATAATGTACCAAAGAATTAGCTATCCAGGTTCTGGGATGAGGGCTGGGCTTTTGAGGCTAATGAGATCCAGAGTCTTGGCCTAATTCTAGCCTGACCCAACCTCCTACTTCAGAAACAGGACCAAAAGGGCATAAGGCATTCCTGGGACTCCCTAATACAACAGCTTGCAGCTCTTTTCTTGCTTGCAGAGCCTATAACTGGCCTTAGTTTAGTTGAATGCTTACATTAAAAGAAAACGGAATAAATTTTCCATCCAGCTCTGAAGGGAAAAAGAAATTGTTACACTGTAGTAGGGCAACATCTACACTGAGAATAATCTCTGAAAATTAAGTGCCCAGTACTTACAGGTATTTTAACAGTGGGAGGATCTTAAAGGCATCTGGATCTATGTAATGGAGATTTCTAGCATTGCGAATTTCTCTGTTAAAAAATAGATACAAATTAGCATATTAGCAAAAAAAATTATGTTCATATTTGAAATTTAAAATAAACAAAACAGCATAACACTAAAGTGAACTTTCAGAGAAACATAACTCCTGTGCTGACCACTTGCACTGGACTGCATCCCAGTAATACAACAAATTGACATCACTCAATGGAGGTGAGCATGTTTGGTGTGCACTGTTACATTACAGCAGCATCAGCTGGACAGATTTGGTTTTGGACACTAATAAGCTTAAGTAATGGGGAGAAAGCACAGGGCTCTGGCCTTCTGCACACACTGATTTTATCCGGAAAAGTCAATAAAGCTATTGAAATGTGTTTAATAAAGCAAATAATGTTCAAAATCAAAGGCAGCTTGGGAGGAGGTTTGCGTGTCTTGGAGGGTTGGGTAATGGGTTGAAATTTTTAGTTTTGGATATGGAGAAAAAAAAAGAGAAAACGAAGATTATAAAATAGGATTTCATTTCATGCGAGGCCATTTTAGGGGCCTGTGAATGCCAAAGTTTCTTTTGTTAACACTCTCAATTAGTTTCCACCTTCTCATTTAAATTTAGTAAGTATAATAATAAAAATTAATCTATAGAAAACTTAAAACATCTGAGTTAATAAGTATGCAGGAGGAAGCATCTCCACTGTGGCAGGACTGGAAGTTTGGACACCATCATTCTATTTTTGGTTCTGTCTGTAACATGCTGTGGCATCCTGCAAAGTTACTTAAACCTCCATGCTGTAGTTTACTCTCAGTAAACTGCGAATAAATACTACCACAAAAAACAATTTAGCATTTGTTTTCATATTCAAAGCGCTTTACAAACATTAAGCCTCATAATCTCTCATGCTGTTACTACCTACATCATAATGTAAGAAAGATAGGGTATAAAATACAATTAGTTAAGCAACTGCTTAACTGATTACCTGTTCCACCTTTCTCAGGGCTCTTTTAATTTTGATTGCTTAACTAAAGAAAAGGACTTGAGTTGAGTTTTATTAAATATCCTAACAACAGCAACTAACTGTGTAGGATATAAGACAAAAATAGTATTGGACTATGATTTGGCAAACAGACTAGGAAATTGATTGATATAGCCATTCATTGATATAGATTGCAAGGCCAGAAGGGACCATTGTGATCACCTAATCTGATCTCCTGTATAACAGGCCACAAAACTTCCCCCGAAATATTTCCTAGAGCATATCTTTTAGAAAAACATCCAATCTTGATTTAAAATATGACAAATTTTCAGAATCAAACCACATAGCTACAACAGAAAATAACACTTATACCTAATCAGTATCTTGGGAAGGTATCTTTGTTTAGAGCTTTGACTAAGAGTCCTTGAGAATAGGGCCTCACTTGTGCTAACTGGTTATTAACACATTAGAGGAGGGAGGTGGGGATCCAAAACTAAAGCATAATACAATTCAGTTACTTACATGCCAATTCACCAAGGTCTTCTTCTCAATGGATCTATAGTAGCCCACCCTTTTTAACCTATTTCCCCACAAATTATATTAGACCCAGGATCTAACACTCCTAAAAAAAACCTTCAAAAACAGACACCAACGAGAAACTGCAGAATTGGAATTAATTTGCAAACTGGACACCGTTAAATTAGGCTTGAATAAAGACTGGGAGTGGATGGGTCATTACACAAAGTAAAAACTACTTCCCCATGCTAATTTTTTTCCCCTACTGTTACTCACACTTTCTTGTCAACTGTTGGAAATGGGCCATCCTGATTATCACTACAAAAGTTTTTTTTCTCCTGCTGATAACAGCCCACCTTAATTGATTACTCTCGTTATAGTTGGTATGACAACACCCATTTTTTCATATTCTCTGTGTATAAATATCTTCCTACTGTATTTTCCACTGCATGCATCCAATGAAGTGGGTTTTAGCCCACGAAAGCTTATGCTCAAATAAATTTGTTAGTCTCTAAGGTGCCACAAGTACTCCTCATTCTTTTTCCTAAATATCTGACATTTATGACAGACTGTACAGCTGATTGCAGTTCAAGAGGCTTGTACACTTGGTCTGTTTTATGTTTTTATGCACCTAGAACTTGAACCTAGACACCATGATAGATACATGTACAGTGTTCTAAATTTTTAGTTAACAACTGTAACTTGTTCAGTTTTAAAGCTCTTTTACAACAACCCTGATTGTAATCTGTTACAATATAAGGACACACACTAACTCTGTGACAATCTTTAAAGCACACATACAAGATGTACATTTCCTTACTAATTAGGGACCCAGTTTCAGGAAATGGTCAATTGATTGATTTGGGTAATCACAGAAGAGAAACTCTGTTATTTATCACCAGATCTTTACTCAGCCATCAGCTTTCAGCTCAATTACTGTTCACAGCAGGAGCTGACACTGTAAGCACAGGTGGAACAATGGATGGGCCTGACTATAGTCTTTCCCCAGTGTGCTAGTGGGCAACCCAAATTGCTGGAAGATGGAAAGAGACAGTTAAAGGTGCCTATTCAAGATAGGTACTTTATCACCAGGAGGACTTCCAAGTGGCTGGTCCAGGAACTCAGTCTTCTCCTTTCCAGGTGTCTTTAGCTGTCATTAAAGTTTACAATGTGCTGAAGGAGACAAGCGTTTTATCTCATTTCTGCTGGGTGATCCATTTTGGTTCCTCTTCTTGGAGGTGCTGGTGTGGACTAATCAGATGGTGACCCATATTTCCACCAAAGAGTTGAAATGTCCAATCAAACTGAGAGTTGTTCTCTCTCACCCTCCAATTAAGGAATAAGGCATCATCTTTTGACTTCTTGTAACTGAAGCTGGAACTTTCCAGTCTTTGTGCAACATGTCATGTTGCACCAGCTTGTGTAAGGCAAGTTAGACAATAACTGTTGGTACGTCCCAAGATGGTTGTACATTGAACCCCAGCTGGCTTGCTCTGGTCAACAACTTACCGCCGTAAGTCATTTTCTGTGGGCCCCTCATCCAACTCTGCAGTTATGCTTGCTCAAGATGCAGTTTCCCCATCAACACTCTGCTTAGCTGCTGAAATTTCTAGTTTAAAGTTTACATAAATTTAAACAAAGTACCTCCAGATTCTTTGAATCTCTTTAAATCTGTTTTAACAGTCCACTATACAGTGCAAAGGCACTTCAAAAACGGTTGTTCTCCAGCAGGCCAGAACAGCTGTGTAATGTCTTCAATTTCTGTTCTCCTTGTTTTAACAACAATGCTGGGACCTTGGGGTGTGTGGCTGAGTTGAGTCTGTGCACTATTAATCAGAGTTACACTTCTGATTATTCCTGTAAGGGCCTGTGGCCATCCCTCCCCATCAGTCTCGGAGGGAGGCCACGCCCCCTCGCTACCATGTATTTACAAAGGCTCAGTGGGGAATTAGCGGTCTCAGGGGCTCTGGCCCTCTGGGCAGGACAAAGCAATAGACAGGAGCTCTGGGCAGGGCAGAGTAGTAGGCAGTCTCAGGGGCTCTGGGCAGGACAGCGCAGTAGGCAGTCTAAATGACCCTCTGGGCAGGGCATAGCAGTAAGCTGTCTTTCACCGGGCCTAGGCAGACACCGGACAAAAAGCAGGCCTCTTGGCCTAAGGTGGGTAGGTGGCCACCCCAGAGGTGGGTCGGCTGCAGGGGGTAGGGGGACCTGGGCCCACCCTACTCCAGCAGGTCCCAGCCCAGGGCCCTAAAAGTGGTGGATGGTTCCACCACTGGGTCAGCAGGGATCCCACTGAAATAAACCGACCTGAATTCTGGCAACACAACTGGACTATTGTCTGTTCCTGGGCTACTTCAAACTACTCCTTTGGAGAGTACCTCTGTCTCCGGGGATTCCTCCATCTCCCTGGGGTACATGGCCAGCGACAGTCCCAGTAGGTCCTCTGGGTACTGGTCGATCAGGAGACCCAGCATCTTCTCTGGGTCCTCGGCTGTGTTTCCTCTAAGCTGCGCAGTTGGCTGGCCACCGAGGAGAGATTCAAGTGCCACACACTCGATTAGCAGAAATGCATATATCCATCAGCATGTGCTCAGGTGCTTCCCCTCCACCCCCCCTCCCTGCTGCTTTGCAGCCACGTTGCTCCTGCAGCTGCTTCTGGGACCCTCCAAGGGCCCGGGACCTTGCTGGCTATGCAGAGCGCAGGGGGAGAGGGGGAATACTGATGTCAGGGTGTCCCCTGCCCCTGTACTCCATCTCCACAGAGCAGGGAAGAGGGCACAGCCTGGCTCAGGACTGGGAGCAGGAGTCAGCTGTTGCAGTCTGAGGTCTGAACCAGCCTTCCGGGTGAGTGAGTGTGCCTTAAAGAGACAGTGCACAGTCTCTGAGACTTCCCCAGCAGCCAGCTCACACAATCTCTCTCTCTCTCTCTCTCACATACACACTTTCTTTTACTCCCCTCCCAACACATATTTGTATTATTATTATTGTTATTTCTTGGTACTTCCTACAATGCACATAAATTCTCAGTTATTTTATTCTTTGAAAGTGTGTTATTTTAGTTTCTTGACTGGTCTATGCATTTAATAATTTTTATTTCTTACACTTAAATTTAATTATTTGAGTAGTGAATTCTAAAATGCCTAACCTGTCCTGGCTGGAGTAATTATCCCTATGGTAACTTTTTAAAAGTATATATTATATCTAGGTTTTTTTGTTTCTACTGTTGGCACACATCCGCACATACCCTGGCGCACATAACAAAATTTATTCCACACATGGATAAAAAAAATTAGAGGGAACATTGGTCCTCGGCACTGCAGAGGTCCGTCTCAGGTGCAGGGTTTGGCAGTGGGAGAGAGGGTCCGCCTTTTAAACTTCCTGTCCTGCCCCTCTGCTTCTGGTGGGGTGAGCATGGCTTGCTGGTTCCACCCACCTGGGGGTGAAGAGTGGTTCCTCCTCATCAGTCTCAGAGGGAGACCACGCCCCCTCGCTACAATTCCTCTTTATGATCAAATATCCTTATAAATATATTATTTGGTTTCTGTTCCTTTTATTTTCTTCCTCTTTTAACACAGATGTATTTCACTAACTTGATAGCATGAGAACTCTTGATTCCAAATATTAGCCTTAGTTCTTCACTTTGTTACGAGACTAAAAGCTATCAATATGAATGCACCCCCTTTCTTTCCTTACACGGTTGCCCATGAGGGAAACTCTGTCATTAAAGTTTACAATGTTTTGACCAAAGCTGTATCGCTTACAGTCAACTTCCTTTTTACACACACAACTTCATTTAATTACAAATCAGCTTGCATCCTGTTCCCCACTTTTTCCTCCACTGTATCCGGCAATCTCTCATAATATTTTAATGTTGAATATCAATTTATTCATTCACAGACAAGGAAAAAAGAGAAGTCTCTTTAGCAGCACCAGTGGTACACTCTTGTAAAAGGCTGCAACAACTCTGTTTCCTCTTACTATTGAAGTCTAGCTATTAGACCCTGAGATTTTATTTTCTCAGTCCTGCATTCTATCTTTTCTAAAAGGCCTTGATGCTTGGGCAATTCGTAGATAATAATAATATATAATTTGGGGGCCTTAGTTACTACAACAGAGATGATGCAAGGTTTAGTTATGCAAAACAGGGCTCCTCAAAACCATTTGGTCTCAGCACTTGAGGAACATATCAGTGGCTTAAAGCCACCTTTGCCTCCCACCCTGATCTTGTACTGAGCAGAGTCCAGCCAGGCCAGAGAATCTGACCCAGTTATTTCAATACTGTAAGATTTGGGTCATTGTCCAGAGTGAGAGCTGGATAAAAGATAGTAATGGTATCACAATGCATTATTTGAATTTATAGGCTTCTCCAGAAAGTGCAAAATACAGCCAGGGCATTTTGCCAAGCTGACACTGCCTTGTGTTCCCCTAACATATTATTACACAGTAGATGACTGTGTCTGGAAGTATGTAAAGACGGTACTTTTGTGGACTGTTCATACTTTGTGCCTGTAACAGGGTGCACTCACCTCACACAAGCACTCCCTGGTTGAGTGTGTGCATGCCTACAGTTTTTCTCTGCTCAGGGTGCCCCCATCAGCTGCTGCCCTTGTCAGGCAGGTCTTCAGTGACTCAGCCCTCTAGCCAAGTCACACACAGTCCGTGTGTGAAACAAACAAACCCCTTCCAGGGCACACAGTCCAAAATGTCCCCCATGTCCTAATAGCCCTCCCGGGGCTCAGTCCTCTAAAACAGTCCAACAGGGCCAGTCATGCTACCCTTGGTTGGTGTGTCCTTTTCTGCAGCCCTCCCAATCCATCAAGGCCCATCAGGGTACCCTCCCTTGGTCCGGCTATGTTGCAAGGTTCCTACTCCAGAATTGAGAAACTCCCCGAGGGCTTCTTCCCTGTAGACTCTTTGCCTCTACTTCAGTCCTCAGTGACCTCAGCCTTCCTGCTGAGCCACCCCTGTTGGACTCAGCTCACTGACCACAGCTCCCCCCGAGTTAGTCCTAATAGTGCAGCCCCCTTCTCAGGGGCGCCACAGTTCTAATTCCCTTCCTTAGGGCATAGCCACTTTCTCCAGTGGCTGGGGGGGAGGGGGGCGGGGGGGAGGGAAAGGGACGGACCCGGTCCTGGTCCCTCCAGTGCTCCAAGTCCCAACCCAAGGACTCTTTAAATATAGCAGCCTGATGCTCTGTACCATTACTAATTTCTGCTCTACATTTCCCTGGGCCACTTCCCTGTAGCCAGTCTTAGTTAAGTCCCAGCAGCCAGCCAAAAACACTTTCTTCACTCCCCTGGTCCCTGCCAGTAACTACTGCTTAGTCCCAGCAGCCAACCACAAGCTATTATCCAGCTCCCTCGATCTCTGCCAGCAACTGATCTGTCTAGCCCTTTCAGCCAGCCAGGAGCACCTCTTGCTCTCCCAGTCCCTGCCAGCAGACTGAACTCACTCTGGCCCTGCAGCTCTTTTTATATGAGCCTCCTGGGCCCCGATTGGCTGTACTCTGCAGTCTCTTTCCTGATTGGCTGCATCCCATGCCATCTCTCTAGGCAGCTTGGAGGACCCTCTCCACTGCCTTTTCTGGGGCAGGGCAGGGCACAGCCATGAGGCCTCCAGCAGGGGGCCTCAGGGCCTAGTCCATCCCATCATCTCTTACAGAAGTTGACCTTACTGCATTCCACACGTGGGAACATTTGGTCTCTACTGGGAAAGAGTAGCAGAGGATGGATTGAAAACCTTATTTTGCTGGTAACACTAACAACACTGACAGGAGATATATAATCTAGCTTTTCTGGAGGTAATTAAGTGGAGTACTTTAATCCAAAATGATACATGCCAGAAATTCATCTGCTCTCGTGGATCCAAGAAGGTGGCTTCTACCTTCACTCCTGTCAGTAGGCTAGTTCAGTTTTCAACATAATTCCTGTGCTTGGATTTCAGTTAATTAAGGCCTTGTCTACACTATCAAGTTTTGTCACCAAAAACTGCCTTTTGGCAACAAAACAGCAAGAGCATACACACTACAATGGGACTTTTGTCATGAAAAACGCCCAGTTTTGGCAACAAAAATCTTCCACCCCTACAAGAGACTTTTTGTCTTTTCCTCTCCCTTTATTGTTGACAAAGAGCCAGTGTAGACACTGCTGATTGTTTTGTCAACAGAACTGGCTTCCGCCAGTATCCCACAATGCCTGTCCTGATTGCTCTGCTCAGTGTTTTGATCTCTGCTGCCCTGCAGGCGTGCGCCCCTCCCCTTTCAAAGCTCCGGGAAGTATCTGTGTGCTGCTCCCTTTGGGGAACAAACAAAGAGCAAATCATTGGAATGCTCCTGTTCTGCCCTGCACTAGGAACACAGCAGCAGGCAGACTCCTGCTGCAGGGGGAGGGGGACAGATTGCTATGCTGCTTTGCCATTCCTCAGCATGGAGAGCTCCCAGAGCTACTCATGATGCTGCTCTCAGCAGCTGAGGGGGCTGTGGGAGAACTCGCACAGAGATCAGCTCTTCCTTCCCACAACACTGCACTGTGGGATACATACCCACGGTGCATTGCTCACACTATCGATGATGGTGTCCCCAATGTGGACATGATCTGTCGACAGAGGGAGCAGGTGTGAACAGCCTTTGGCGATTTTTGTTTTATCGACTTTTGGGTGTCGACATAAGTTTTGTCAACAAAACTTGGTAGTGTAGACAAACCCTAAGCAACATACTGTACAAGGAAGAAAAGGAAATTTACAGTGATTGGGCTGAAGTCTGAGGTCCTCCCTCAGCTTTCACTCTGGCCAATTCCTATTAACTCCAATGAGAGTTTTGCTTGAAAAAGGATTGAGTAAAAACTAAGCAAGGACTTCACGATTTGGTCCAATCTCAGAGAAAACATCCCAAAAGTGAGATCTGCTCACTCAAAGTGAGATCTAAAACTACCACAGAGTGAGACTGTGGCAATGTCTTATAAGAGATGTGAAAGAAATTCCATCATTAGAGACATTTAAAATTTGAACTAGAGAAAGTACTGCAGAATGACAAAACAGTTACTAACCTTTCATGACTGTTCAGGGACCGAGGAAGCAGACGACCTCCTGCCGGGGCCAACTCTCGAACCCCAACTCAATACCGATTTTTGCCGCGATCAAAAAGCTGACTCCACCCTTAGCTGGGCCTACCAACAGCTAGCTGCGGTCGATGGGGCCGTAATCGACCCACAGCGCGCAAACCAGTGGCCCCATTTCGAGCTGCGCCGTGACCATCTTTACTGGGTCGAATGGGACCCCCGCACGAAAGAACCATGGTTCTGGTGCCTCAGTGCCACCGACGAGCCATAATAAAGCTTGCCCACGACATCCCTGCCGCCAAACACTTGAGCCAAGAAAAGACCCTTTAGCCCAGATTTTGACACGGTTCTTCTGGCCCGGCATTCACCAGGAAGTGAAGAACTACTGTAGCTCGTGCCCGGAGTGCCAGTTGGTGGCTTCACCACAAGTGCCCAGGGCCCCTTTGGTTCCCATGCCCATAGTGGAGACCCCCTTTGAACGGGTGGCCATGGACCTGGTGGGCTCGCTCCCGAAAAGTGCCCCGGGATTCCAGTATGTGTTGGTCATCGTTGACTATGACACCCGTTTTCCCGAGGCCGTGCCATTGCGGAGCACCACTGCCTGAACCATCGCCAGTGAACCAGTAAAGGTCTTTGCCCGAGTGGGGCTGCCCCGGGAAATCCTAACGGACCAAGGCACCAATTTCACCTCCCGGTTGTTGCGTCAGGTATGCGAGCTCCTGGGAATTAAACAGTTACGCACCTCCATCTATCACCCACAGACTGATGGGCTGGTGGAACGATTCAATTGGACCCTGAAGGAGATGTTGCATAAGTTTCCCCCAGAGGAGCTACGCCGGTGGGACCAGTTACTCCCTCCCCTACTGTTGGCAATCCGCGAGGTACCAGAGTCATCAACAAAGTTCTCCCCGTTCGAGTTGCTATATGGTCGCTGCCCATGGGGCCTGTTAGACTTAATGCGGGAGACATGGGAGCAGTCTCCATCCCCAACCCAGGGCCTCCTGAAGTATGTTCTCCAGCTGCAGGAGTACCTCGCCCAGGCTGGAGCCTTAGCCCACGAAAACTTAAAGGCCGCGCAAGAAGCCCAGGAACAAACCCACAACCAGGAAGCATAGGAGCGTGCCTTTGCACCAGGGGATCGGGTCCTGCTCCTCCTACCGTTGAGCGAGTCGAAGCTGCTGGCCCGTTGGCAGGGACCCTACGAGGTGGTCTGGAAGGTCGGCCCCGTTACCTATTGTGATTAATTTGAGCAAGATTGTTGTCAAGCTTAAGATGAACACCAGTATTGCCAGTGTTAGGCCTAAAACTTCCGGAAGCTTTATAAAATGAGCGTTGCAAAATTATCTTTAAAAAGCAAGCTTTGCAAAACTAAGCTACAACTTGCGGTCAAAAGACGCCTACAACCAGACAACATTTTATGTTGACTCCTATATGGTAAAATAGGTCATACCCCCGGGTACGGCTTATTGATACCACCTTTAAAACTTGTGGTTAGGAGACGCTGCAGCCAAAGAACTGATTTCTATGTGGGTTTGATGGGCTAGGCCTTTAGGCATAGCTCATCAAGATAACCTCACCCACAATCAAGCCAATAGCCCATTTAGAGGTAAGTTACCTAGAAAACTAAGGGAAACCACCATCGAGACAGTGGGCTATATAGAAATAAGCTATCTCCTTGAACATAGCTTATAAAATTAAAATAATAATTGGCTACAAGAAAATAAGTAAGCATGAATTATACAGCCAAAGCGATAGCACTAAATTTGGCCTAACCTGATTGGTTGACCTGCTTCAAAGCACGGCGGGCAGATGAGATTAAATGTGTAGAACCTCAGGAGGGTGTGTGTGTGTCTTGGTCTAAAAGGTTATTCTCTCTTTGATCGGTCTGACCCGCACCCCCTGAACTGAGGAAACCTGAACTGCACCGACTACTGCACCTGGCCAATGCAAAAAGCGGTCGACTAGAAGGTAACATATTCTCGGGAGGGTAAGGCTTTAAAAAGAAAAAGTCTGGTTGCATGCAGAATAAGATAACGGAGTAAAGAAGTCTGGGTTGCTCGAGCTGTTTTGATCTCAAGTTGTTCGGACACTATAGTATTAAGAATGGTAGTGTCGGGATAGTTTGATCTCAGATTATATTAGTACTGCAGTATTAAAAATAGTAGTAAAAGTTTAATACTAGTGTTAAATTGTTTAGAAATAGTAGAAAGTTGTTAATCAGTTTATAGTATCTTTGTACTTATGGTTATTAAGAATAGGAATAAAACTTGTAAGGTTAATAGTTAATAAGTAATAATAGCTTAGCATGTACTCGTGCCTGTCATCAGTAAAAACTGGCAATGTTAAGAACATGCTTTTATAGTAATAAGTAGCCAATGCATAACATTACCTGTACTTGTGCTTGTTTGCAATATAATTTGTCATTAATCCTTATTCAATGCTGGTCTTTAATTTTTCTTTTCCTATTCTGTCTGTGTTGCATTTATAGCCGTAAGTTATTAAAAGCCTATCTTGAGGAATAATCAGTAGTTTTAATTTCTTTATACGGACACCACTTAACCTCATTACATCTGTGTTGGGTGGTGGGAAGTAGCGATCACCCAGAGCCCCATTTGGGCCCTGATGTGTGTGCCCTTCTTCCTATATCTCCACATGGTGTCAGAAGTGGGATTCTAAAAACTGGGATAAGGGGTCACAGTTAGACGGTTAACTTGTCTGCCCTGAGACCCATAAGCCTCTTAAGGTAGTTTTTATTCAGGCACCGGTCAGACAGTTGTCTGCCGAACCACGGTAAAAGTAGTAAAAGACTCGGGTGATACACACTAATTAATAAAGGGATGTGCAATACAGAAAGGTATACCTATGGTTAGAATAGTTAAAAATTTGAAAGGACTTAAAACACCATGTATACTTACACCTGGCAGTGTTCTGTATAGTGTCCGGTTTTGGATTCTCGGGTCACTGTTAGGGAACCTTTTATGTTTCTGCCTCCCGCTTTCTACCTCTCGGCACCTTCTTGCTGCTATAATCTTAAGAAGGATCCTATTCCCTCAGTGTCATAAGCCATCATGTTGTCCTTTTGATTTGCGGTAAGAGTGTCAGTGTCAGCATAGGTTAAGAGGGGTGTCTTATGCTGGGACTGACCTACTGATGTAAGTGTATATTTTCCTCAGTGTTAATAAGTCCAAAAAATAGTGAAGTTCTGTGGTAGACAGGATCCCATTTTGTTGGATCCATGACAACAGGAACAACAGCAGCACCGATAGGAAAAATTGTCCGGTGCTGGGGTTGATTTTGCTGCTGGAGAATTCCAGTTAATCATCATTCAAAAGCTTAAAACTTGGAAAGTCCTGTATTTGGCTAAGGTTTATTTTTCTGTCTGAGTAATATTTAATTCGTTAGATGACTTCCTGGTCTGATCCAGGAGTCATTTCTGCCTGGGTCTTTTCTGGCCTTAGTTTTTTGTTTGTCGTTGGGGTTTTTTGTTATCTTCTCAAACACTGGTTCTGTCCCAGGGACTGGGCCTGTTTTCATAGGCAACTTGATACTCCAGTTCCCTCAACATTAGAACCGTGATCAGAGATCCCAGGTCCTGTCGTTGAAACCATGGCAGTGTAAATGTCGGAAAAATTACTGTTTAGTAATTTTATTTTGTAATACTTATCAACGAGTGCTAAATCAAAATCCCCTATTAGAATATATCACAGGTTATTCTGGGAACTCCCTCCCCCCTGACCCGACAGGGATCAAATAGTGTTCTACATAAACTCCCCTGATCCAGTCCCCCTACTGCGTGTTAGGCAATTATTTGCCTACAAAATTGGGGAATTATATTCCACACAAAGGAACCGATTCTATCGTAGAGATACGGTAATTTTTTCCCACTAAAAATGGCTAAGGCTCAGGAAGAAAAAATGTTAGTTCCAAAAGATCCCACCGGGAAATCTCCGTATATGGTAGTCGAGGGAGGCCCTGCTAGAGAATGCCCTTATAAATATAGGACTGATATGAGTATAGCAAATACCCCAATTGGGCATTTAGTGGAACATATCGCTTTCCATTATAATGAAAAATATGGAAACATTCAGATAAATCTTTATATTGACCATAATTTTGACCTTTCCGAAGCACCTCCAGAAAAAGTATCAATGGAAGGCCGAACTTCCCATATGGGCTTTAAGTGCTTGCATAATACAGGAACCTTGGCTCACCGAGCAGTAAGCGACTTTGAGGCCAGGGAGCTGGTTTGTTCTCCCACTTCTATCAATTTTAATGAACAAGGTAAAATTCCTGTTAATAGTCCTTCCCATGTGTTATTAGAAGGATTGGGGAAGGTCTGCAAAGTAAAGGCCACTGTCCCTGAAAATTTTCAATGTATGGACCGGCTTATTCAGTCATTGGTCCTAAAAGAGTTGCTGTGGGAAAAAGATAAAATCAATAAAAAGGCATTATGTCAATCCGTATTGGACTGTTTGGCATGTCTAAGTTCTACTATACTTAAACAGAGAAAAACAATCCACTTGCTGCTTCAGCCACATAGTACCCCTTTCTCCTCTCCTGACAAAACTGAAGAACAACCACCTCCTCCATATAATTCAGAGGAGGCCATTCCCTCTGCTCCTGCTCCAACCTTGCCCTTATACCCTATAATTGCTGTGAAATCCAAAAATGATGGTCAACAGACTACTACCATCGCAGAATGTAGGAATTTCACCCCTGCTGAGCTCCGAGATTTGCGAGCCAGGGTGTCTAGGAAAGACAGTGAACCTGTCTGGAAATGGCTAATGCGATTATATAGGGAACATACTGATGATTTTCTTTCTAATCTGGATGCCCCCCCAGTGTTAACCTATCAAGCCACCAGAGGGCTTTTCGGAGGAGACTGGAGAACAAAAATAGGCCAAGAATTTGCCACAGTCCCCTCCGTGGCCTTGGCAAAGGCTCAGACTAATACTCAGACTGAGCCAGGGAAGGTAATCTGGGAGACGACCAGGCCCCTGCCACACCGAATGTGGCAGGAGGTCGAGGAGGAAGTACAGGCCATGCTAGCCTTAGGAGTCATCGAGCCGTCGTACAGCGAGTGGCGCAGTCCGGTGGTCTTGGTGCCCAAGCCCAATGGCACACGGCGCTTCTGTATAGACTTCCGGCGGGTTAACGCCATCTCACAGTTCGATGCTTATCCTATGCCCCATGTGGATGAACTGCTTGGCCATCTAGGGAAGGCCCATTTCATTACCACCCTCGACCTCAGTAAGGGATACTGGCAGATCCCTCTCGACCCCATCTCTAGAGAGAATACGACATTCGCCACCCCAATGGGACTCTAACAGTTTACCCGGATGCCCTTTGGCCTCCATGGGGCCCCGGCGACATTCCAACGACTAATGGATCGCCTTTTATGGCCTCATCAAGACTATGCGGCAGTATATCTGGATGACGTCGTAGTTTACAGCTGCCAGTGGGAGGACCACCTGGAGCGTGTAGCTGCGGTCCTGAGATCCCTGCGACAGGCGGGACTAACGGCCAACCCAAAAAGGTGTTGCATTGGCTGGCAAGAGGCAACGTACCTCGGATACACCATAGGGGGAGGACGAGTGAAACCCCTCATGGGGAAGGTTCAAGCACTGGCAGCCTGTCCCGCCACCTACCACGAAATGCCAAGTGAGACAGTTCCTGGGGCTCACCGGCTACTATCGGCAGTTCATCCCGCAGTTTGCTTCCATTGCGGCCCCCTTAACAGGACTTTTGACGAAGGACAGTTCCCAGCAGGTACTACGACCCCAAGAATGTGAAGATGCCTTCCGGACACTCAAGGAGTGTCTCTGCTGGGAGCCAATCCTATACAGCCCGGACTTTGACCATGAGTTCATCCTCCACACGGATGCCTCAGAGGTGGGGCTTGGGCCCATCCTGTCCCAAGAAGTGGATGGAGAAGACCACCCGGTTGTATACCTCAGCCAAAAATTATTCCCCTGCGAGAAGAACTACGCGGTAATAGAGAAAAAAGCACTCACCGTGAAGTGGGCCCGTGACGCCCTACGGTACTACCTCTTCAGGGCCCCGTTTACACTAGTCACAGACCGTGCTCCACTCCAATGGCTAACAAGAATGAAAAACAACAACACTAGACTACTGCGCTGGTACCTGGCCTTACAACCCTATGCTTTTACCATCCGGCATAGGGCTGGCAAGGACCACGCGAATACGGACTTCCTGTCCTGCCTAGACGGATGGAAGAGCCTGACCCCAACGAGCGGGAGCCAGACTTGAGGGGGGGTGTGTGTAGTGAGGCGGTGTGGTTCCCCACCGCCCCAGAGAGAGACGAACCCCTCCAGACACCAGAGTGGGCGGAGCTAGTGAGCTCTGAGCCCGCCCCCCAGAGGGTCAGGCGGTGCCCCGGAAGTATAAAGGCTCAACCTCAGAGCTCACTGGGGAAACAGCTGCCGGAGAGGCCAGATGCCTGTGGCCTAGGCCGCAACTGGGAAGCACCAGTGGTCTGCGGTACATGCAAGGACTGGCCCGACCTGCCCTGCGCCAGCTACCCAGAGGAGTTGCCGAACCTGCCCTGCGCCAGCTACCCGGAGGAGTTGCCGGGCCTGCCTCTCGCCAGCTACCTGGAGGAGTTGCCGGGCCTGCCTCTCGCCAGCTACTCCGAGGAGCCCATGGTGCTGGACCCCCCAGAGGACACCACCCCGACCCAGGTACCACAAGAGGGGGAGTTAGGAAGTAGCCCGGAGGCAGCCGACCCTAGTCTGGCTGCAGTACTGCCAGAGTCTATGTCAGTGTGTTGCGGCCAGGATCCCCACTGACACAGCAGCGGGTCTTCTGCCACTGCTAGGGCCTCAGGCTGGGACGCAGTGGAGTGGGAGGGCCTGTGTCCCCCCTGCCACACAACTCGTGGGTGGCAGTCTCCTCCTCTCCCAGGCCTTTTGGAGGCTTGGGCCTACTGTTGTTGCTCAGCCCTGCCTGAGGGCCTGAGCTCTTGACTCATTATTGCCCCGCCCTGACCAAGGGCCTGGGCTTGCCACTGTTTATACTATTGTGGCTCAGCCCTGCCTGAGGGCCTGAGCTCCTGACTCATTATTGCCCTGCCCTGATGTAGGGCCTGGGCTCACTACTGTTTGTACTGGTTTCAGAGTAGCAGCTGTGTTAGTCTGTATCCGTAAAAAGAACAGGAGTACTTGTGGCACCTTAGAGACTAACAAATTTATTTGAGCATAAGCTTTCATGAGCTAAAACCCACTTCATCGGCTGCATGCAGTGGAAAATACAGTAGGAAAATATTATATATATATATATATATATATATATATATATATATATATATATATATATATATATATATATTACACAGAGAACATGAAACAATGGGTGTTACCTCACCTTAACTGATCACTCTCGTTATAGTGTGTATGGCAACACCCATTGTTTCATGTTCTCTGTGTGTGTGTGAGTATATATATATATATTATATATATCTTCCTACTGTGCATGCATCCGATGAAGTGGGTTTTAGCCCATGAAAGCTTATGCTCAAATAAATTTGTTAGTCTCTAAGGTGCAACAAGTACTCCTGTTCTTTTTACTGTTTGTACTATTGTGGCTCAGCCCTGCCTGAGGGCCTGAGCTCCTGACTCATTATTGCCCCGCCCTGACCTAGGGCCTGGGCTCACTACTGTTTGTACTGTTACTGCTCAGCCCCTGCCTGAGGGCCTGAGCTCCTGACTCATTATTGCCCCACCCTGACCTAGGGCTGGGCCTTACTACTGTTTATACTGCTACTGCTATAGTGTTATTGCTCAGCCCCTGCCTGAGGGCCTGAGTCATTTTTGCCCCACCCTGACCAAGGGCCCGGGCTTATTACTACTGTTGTACTGATATTGCTCAGTCCCTGCCCGAGGGCCTGAGCGCCTGACTCATTGTTGCCCCGCCCTGACCTAGGGCCCCAGCATAACTGTACTTATTTCTGCCTCCACCAGGGCCCCCAGGGAAGACTCCCAAGGCCAAACTAATTCCCCAATACATCAACAGTGTGTAGTGAGGCAGTGTGGTTCCCCGCCACCCCGGAGAGAGACGAGCCCCAGCTAACCATTACAGTGGCATGAACTCCCTCTGCTGCCATCGCTGGTGGTGCGGGTATAAAGGGTCCAGCCGATCCCCAGGGTATGTCCATATTGCAATTAAAAACCCACAACTGACCCATGCCAGCTGACTTGGGCTCGGGCTCAGGGGCTATTTAACTCTGATGTAGATGTTTGGGCTCAGGCTGGAACCCAAGCTCTGGGACCCCACAGGATCTACACCTTTCCAGGCTCTAAAAGAATCTAAAAGAATCACTAGAAAAAACATGATGGGTATCCACACGAGGATGGAAAGCTCATATTGCTGCCAGATGAACCTTGATAAGGAAACTGCAAAGACTTGTCTCAGGTGCAGCAGATAGTCTAGTATATACTGGATGGATGAGTGCATTGGCAAGACTCCAATCTGACAAACCCAGACACAGAACTGCTTCTGTTTTGACAGGTAGGCAGCCCTGGTGAAGGGCTTTCTGCTACTTAGTAAGATCTGGTGAGCTTGCTCTCTGGGATTTAGCCTTTGAGCTTCTAGACCATTAGATGAAGGAACTGCACGTTTGGGTGGAGCAGATGACGTAGTTTGGGGGGATCAAATTCAGGTGCAACGGGAGTGAGACTGGAGTAGCTATTGCAAGGTCCAGTAGAGTGGAGAACCAATGTTGGCGGGGCCATGCTGGGGCTATTAATATAGCCCAGGTGTGATCCAGCAAGTGGATTGTTTTTCTCTGTTTAAGTATAGTAGAACTTAGACATGCCAAACAGTCCAATACGGACTGACATAATGCCTTTTTATTGATTTTATCTTTTTCCCACAGCAACTCTTTTAGGACCAATGACTGAATAAGCCGGTCCATACATTGAAATTTTTCAGGGACAGTGGCCTTTACTTTGCAGACCTTCCCCAATCCTTCTAATAACACATGGGAAGGACTATTAACAGGAATTTTATCTTGTTCATTAAAATTGATAGAAGTGGGAGAACAAACCAGCTCCCTGGCCTCAGTCTGTGAAAAAGTGGGATTGGGGGAAAAAGCAAAGTAAAACTTTCTGTCCAGGGTAGCAGGAAGGCATCTGTGATGTAGCCTGGACTGTGGCCTTCTAGGGAGCAGAACTGGTGACATTTTCTGTTGGACTTGTTTGCAAATAGGTCTATTTGGGGAATCCCCCACTGCTGGAAAATGCACTTGGCAACTCACTGAAATTAGAACCCACGAAAGTACCATGAGCACAGTGTCCAGATGATGCTGGCGTGGTGAGTACACTGAGGCCAGCTATGTCAGGAGGGGCCTGAGATGCAGCCTAATGTGCTGTACTACATATGTGCACACGGTCATGTGGCCCAGGAGCTTCAGGCTGTTGTGATTGCATGAATCTTGAAGTCTGTCATGAGAGATTGAATAGACTGGAATGTTGACTCTGAAAGGAATGCTCTGGCCTGGACAGAGTCCAACACAGCCCTATAAACTCTATCCTCTGTACATGGCAAATGGTAGACTTGTCTGTATTGAACAGCAGGCCTAGAGCTTTGAAAGTTGACTGAATGAACGGAACACTGGATATAACCTGAGCTTTAGACCAGCCCTTGACTAATCATCCAGGTAAGGGTAGACCTGCACTCCTAGTCTCTTCAGGAATGCTGGCACCATGGCCATTCCTTTTTGTGAACACCCCAGGAACTGCAGAGAGGCCAAACAGAAGCACTGTGAACTGGTAATATAAGTGCTTCACTATGAACCTGATACACATTCTGTGACCTTGGTATATCAACATATGGAAGCAGGAGGCTCTTAAATCGAGGGCAACGTGAGAAGTCTCCAGGATCCAGTGAGGGAATAATGGATGCCAGAGTGACTATGCAAAATTTTATCTTTTTGAGATAGTTGTTGAGTTGTTGATATAGGTCTAAAATAGCTCTGAGGAAATAATGGGAATAGAAGCACTTCCCTCAGATTCTGTGGAACCTCCTCTATGGCTTCCATGTGAAGGAGAGATTGAACCTCTTGGACCAGAAGCTCTTCATGAGAGAAGTCCTTGAAGAGGGACAGGGAGAAAGGGGAGAAATAAACTGGAAGATGTATCCGACTTCCACAGTGCTCAAAACCCAATGGTCCGTGGTGATATGGCATCGAGCACTGAGCAAATGGGAAAGGCAGTTTGCAAACACAGGAAAAAACAGGATCTGGCATCCTTGGAACTGGTACAGCATCCTTGAGCATCCCATCAGAATGCCTGCTTAGAACCCGTGGATGTCTAGGTGGGGCAGGCACTCATGCAGAGGGCGGAGGAGGTTGTTTATGCCTATGACCCCTATTCTTTTTCCTCTGCAGATCATGTTGGACTGCTGAGCTAGAATAGCCAAGGGATTTTTGAGATCTAACATGCTTCCTGGAAGGGGCTGGAGTGTACAACCAGAGAGACTCCAGGGTTGCCCTTCAGTCTTTTAACCCATGGAGCTTAGCATCAGCCTGCTCCAAAAAGAGCATGGCCCCCTCAAAGGGCAGGTCCTGCACAGTTTGTTGAACCTCCTGCAGGAGCCTGGAGGCCTGCAATCAGGAGCTCCTATGCATAACCATGGATCTGGCAGCTGAGTAGCTGCATCCAGAGCAGCTTGCTGCAAGGCCCTTGTTACTGATATTTCCCTCATCCACTAGTGAGGAAAACTCCTGCCTAGCATCTTCTGGCAGCATATCTTTAAATTTTAGCATGGAGTCCATAGCCATACAATAATTACAGCAGTAATCATAAGATAAAGGGGTAAGGAATTGATAGCAGAAACTCAAGAGACCTATAGGCCTAGACTTATAAGAAATACTTATGCTAACTGCTTAAGCCTAAGGCCGTATAGCCTGAGTAGTAGTAGTAGTAATTCTGATAATACTGCACTGATCTTAGGACAAGAACCTACCACATTTCAGTGTTAATTGGGGATTCTAAATCAATATAATCAATAAACAATAAATAGATCAGGCAACAAGCCCCATGCAGGTCACTCATAGGCATAGCCTTACTTCAGGTAATGCAGGGCTTGAAGTCTGGTGCAAAGGGATGCGTCAGTCACCGGGAATCAACCAAAATCCTCAGTTGGTGTAAAAACCTAATTAACTATACTCAACAAACACTAAACTCTTTACAACAAAATACAAGAGTACACAGTCCACTGAGAGCACTTGCAAAAGCAAGATGAGCAGTTCCATGGACAGTCATCAATGGGCAGAAGGAACTGAGGGTCTCAGGGTCAGCTGGACCCTTTATACCAGTACACAGCAATAGAGGGCACTCATGTGGCCCTAATGGGTACCACAGAAGAAAAAATTTCTCGTGATTGTGTGCAGGATGCGCACATACCAAGAGTGGAATGCACATGTGCAATCACTTGAAGAAGAACCATAGGGAGCAATTCTGATCAAGCCTGGGATGGGACAAACGTTTACTAACATGTCACTTTCATCTCTAGCATCTTCTATCGTAAAATAAAGCAGTTTTGAGAACTCTGCACAAGTAGGTGGTAAAACAAATGCACTACAGCTTTTATCTAACATCATGTAGGTGAGCTGCATAAGTTGTGCATCCAAGAGAATATTATCAAAGACAGCTCACTAGGTAGAGAGTAAAGTTCAGGTGAGAAGTTCTTTCTATGAAACAGGCACTGAATCTTCACTTCTGTTAAATTATCTCATTGTCAGGAAAAGTGCACTGCGCCTCTTATTTTGCTAGGAAAGAAATCTTGTCACTATTTTGTTTTGTATCTGAAAAGAGGACCTATTTGTATGGAAAAGAATGGAAAGTCATATTTTTGAAGAAACTTCATAACATATTGCTTACAAAAATACCATGTTAAAAGAATGATATTTAGTTTGCAAAAATTGAACAATCAAGAGTTCGTAAAAGGAAGATTTATGACTGCTTGTGCACCAAATTAGGCAGGGATGGATACACAAGGGATGGAAAAATGGTATGTGATCATGTAATTAAACTATCATAATGTGTATGCATGGGGGGTGGAAAGCACAAGCTAGCATAAATCTGGCATTCCTAACTCTTGATTGACTTTGTGACCTAAATAATAACGTTCTTTCAACTTTGTTTTTTGCTTTCGCGTGTAATTCCCTAGGATGTTTTTTTAAAAGGAAAAAAAAAAAAGTCTAGTTTAGATTAATAGATTCCAAGGCCAGAAGGGACCACTCGATCATCTACAACCTAGGCTCTTCGCCTCAAAGGAACTGGAGATGCTGGAGAATGAACCCAGAACCTCATACTTGTGAGGAGAGGGATAGCTCAGTGGTTTGAGCATTGGCCTGCTAAACCCAGATTTGTGAGTTCAATCCTTGAGGGGGCCACTTAGGGATCTAGGGCAAAATCAGTACTTGGTCCTGCTAGTGAAGGCAGGGGGCTGGACTCGATGACCTTTCAAGGTCCCTTCTAGTTCTAGGAGATGGGATATCTCCATTAATTTAAATTTAAATCCCTGCTTCATTATGTGTAACTGTAACAACCCCCACCCCCATCATGTATAATCAAGCAGGGCTTAAACCATTAACCTTCATCATTAAAGTACAGACTGCTACAACTTGAGTTACAGAAATAACTATATTAGGTAGCAACAGGAAAAAGACTGTTACCCCCTTATGGAGATGGACCACTGTATCCAGGTGCTGGAACAAGGGGGAGCTCAGTCTGGCCCACCTCTCTCCCTCCCATCCCTGGAGCTGGGGAGCTCCATTCCCATATGATGACCCCAAAGGGGAGCATGGGGTATGGGACACTATGGTCATGTACCACAGGTGGGGAGGATGGTTCTCCTCCACCCTGCTACCACTCTGCTACCACCTGCTTTGGTGGTGGCATAGGCCCAACCTTAGAATGTTCAGGTTTAATTATTACTTTGGTGTGCTGCCCGATTTTCTTAAGGAATGCAAGTGAGAAGGGAAACTTGTGATTTTTTTAAAAACAGTTTATATCTCAGCACAACCTGAACCAAAAGTAATGGGACAAAGAACAGGCAATTCACTAGTTTGAGGATTATCCCTCTGCCAAATATCAAAGGCCTCTGCAAACAATAGAAGTGTGAGATGTTTATTAAATAGTCTGATTTCTCTAGTCCACTGCCCACACTTATATTATAGATTTGTAATCAATATTTTAGGATTTCGTATTTCCTCATAGTCAACTTTTTAAAGTTGGGCACAATTTACAATGCTTCCTTTACTGGGAATATTCCCCAGAAAGAAATGGCATTAATACTGTAGTACTCTGAACCCTTTTCTTGTGTAAGAAGCAGCCTAGAATTCTATATTATTTACTAAGTTAGGTGGCAGTATTTAGTGTCTAGACCTTCTAGAAACTAAGCTGACATATCCTAACAGCCAAATTATGATTACACCACAGATCTGCTGAGGGAGTGTTAACATTTAGGAATGCAGAGTTGAAGAGAGCTCTCAGCTGCCCATGAAGGAAGCTATTCAATCGAATGTTTACAGGGGAAGTAAAAAGGTTATGGATTTTCAAAGAAAGAGGAACACACAGCTGAAGAATCTAAAGAAAAGTAAACCCTGCATGTCAGGCCTAGTGTACTATCCTGATTTGAGGAAAGAAGTATTTGAGGTGTTCAGTCTATATGTATAGAGTGAACTGGAAGAAGGCAGACATGAGGCCTACATCTAGGAGATGTCTCTAATTTATACAATGAACAGGGAGTGTATAGTGGGACTGGTAGGCTATATAAAGCTAGAGGATGGAATAAATGAGTTTTCTGCATCACAATGGAATGGCTGCTGAGGAAAAACTGATGTTTCTGGACTGGACATGGAGAAGATAAGTTGCAGTCTCTTGACCGTAGTGAGTAGTAGGGATGACAGAAGCTATAGTCATATCTATAGAGAGGGTAACAGGCAAGATGTTGATGTTTCTGGCCAATAATGGGGTGGGTGAGCTGTAAGATTTTTGTAAATGAGTGTGGGTCATATGTGGCGGGGGCCCGTTCTGAGAGAGTTTGTACCCAATAATAAAAATGTACATGATGTAGGATTTATGGATGTAAGAGAGGTTTCTGGTCTATATACCGAGGATGAGGACAACGTAAAAATTGATTTTGGAATACGCGAAGTGAACTGTATTTGTTTTTAAAGATATTGTATCACCTTACTGTAATTGATTTTTTATCTAAACCGTAGCTATTTATTTCCTTCTTATTTTTAAACTGAAACACTCTGTGATGGAAGATGAATACATTTTAATTTAATTAATTTTAAGTTAATATTTACTAAAATCATAATTTAAAGTTAACCAAGTATTTAGTGTGTCAGTTGGAGCAACTGCTGAGTCATATGCATGGAGCCAGAGGAAAGAACTGGAGCCAAAGTTTATTTGGAAGTGGATGCTGGAGTAAAGCACTGTGTGGGACCAGACAAATTTGGATGAGATCAAAAAGAGGGAAACAGATAGATTAGAGCACAAAGGATCCAATAGAGACCAAGCCTGTGAGAATCCCAGGCTGCTCAATCACAGTGCAGCCTGGGATAACAAGGAGTCCAGTGGCACATAAAAAAGACTAACCGATTTATTTCGGAATAAGCTTTCATGGGTAAAAAAACCAACTTCTTCAGATGCATGGAGTGAAAATTACAGATACAGGCATAGATATACTGGCACATGAAGAGAAGGGAGTTACCTTACAAGTGGAGAACCAGTGGCCTTGTCAACACTGGTTCTTCACTTGTAAGGTAACTTCCTTCTCTTCATGTGCCAGTATATCTATGCCTGTATCTGTAATTTTCATTCCATGCATCTGAAGAAGTGGGTTTTTTTACCCACGAAAGCTTATGCCCAAATCTGTTAGTCTTTAAGGTGCCACCAGACTCCTCGTTGTTTTTGTGGATACAGACTAACTCGGCTACCCCTCTGATACTTAATACCATTGATGTGAATGATCTTATGCACACAAAGTGAGAACAGAGTTGCAGTGGACAAAGATTATGATTGGAACCAATGCAGTCCTTATCTCGCACTAGAGAAGCGAGACTCGTCTGAGAGTGTCAGTTCTCAGGGCCCGTCCATGCTACATATTGAACCACAAACAGCAATATCCATGTTCAAGAGCAGTTGTCCAGTTCAATAGTGGGAGGGAGAGGAAATACGAATCCCATGCATGGGTTATGCACCTCTTGTTTTGTGTATCCAAAGACAGCTCTGTGGGGGCTCTGACATTTCACTCCATATTATTTATGAAAATATGCTTATGATATGAATATGACATGGAGATATACTTTATGCATCCGAAGAAGTGGGTTGTAGCCCACGAAAGCTTATGCTCTAATAAATTTGTTAGTCTCTAAGGTGCCACAAGTACTCCTGTTCTTTTTATGCAAGGTGGCTCATGTAAGATAACATTGGAAAGGTTATGATTTTCTGAATGTGATTATCCAATTTGTACGCCCGTATATTTCTGTATCTGAAGTTAGGAATATTGACTATGTATCTGTATTTCAAAAGTGTTACTTTGGGTGTCACCCGCAACTAGCCCTTCAAGTACAACAATGGAAAGGTCAGATAGGGCTAATGGCCCATTAGCAAAGGCAATGGACTGTGAAAAAGCTTAGTCTTCCTGTGGATGCTCCACTCAGCCTACGAGTAATGGATGCCACAGCCCTGCAGAGACATGGGTCTGAGTCACCTGGTACTGGACCCACCCCTTGGAAGGCCAGTGTTCTCCCACTGGGAAACAAAGGGTTCCCGCCATACACAAGAACTATATAAGGCAGGGGAGTGACATCATTGAGGTTCTCCTCTGCCTCCCCACCCAAAGAGACACTGAAAAACACCTGGAAGCAAGAACTGAACTGTGGGGAGAAGGGGTGAGCCCAAGCTGGAAGGGCATCTAGCTTGTGAATAATAATAACTGAGGTCTCAAGCTGGACACCAGTGCAGCTGCCTTTCAAGACTTCCTGTAATCTGCCTGAAACAATATTTAGGGTGAGAAATTACTATTTGTAACCAATTTCTTTAGTGAAACAAGCTTAGCTTGCATGTTTTGTTTTATTTGCTTAGTAATCTGCTTTGTTCAGTCTCTCTCTTATAGTCACTTAAAATCCACCTGTGATGTTATTGACATGAACTGTGCCATATAGATCATTGTTGCAATCAGGGTCCTATGGCTACACCAGGTCTTGTGCAGAGGAGGGCAAGTGGGGTGTCAAGTGGAAAGGCTGTAGTTTGCTGGTTATGATTATGCTGTCTATATGTGTGTATCATTTTTGTATTTGAAGTTATGAATATTGGCTATGTACTTGTATCTCAATATGTGTGATTCTAAGTAGCCTCAGTAAAGCATTTGGTCAGCTTCTTGAGAAAGGACTAGTCACAGTAAGTGCCCAATCAAGAAACACTTAACTGACAATGGACTTTGGGGGACGCCAATCCACATCTGAGCTTTCCTGGGAACATTCAAACTAACATGAAAACAATGGCATCAGCCTGCACAAAGCTGAATCATTCATAGACGTGACTTGCTTAGTGGCTACAAACTCCATCTTGTTGCTGTGACTTTGCACAGAAGAACAAAGGGGTTTCCACCCACAAGAGAGAGAATATAAAAGGCCCTGGAAAACCCCTCTATTTTGTCTTCAGCTGGCTTAAGAGATGGCCTCTCCACCCCAAAGTGATGCCTGAAAGAAACTGAAACAAAGGACAGTAACTACGGGGGTGTGACTGATTGCTGGACCCAGACTAGGAAGGAGTCTAGTCTGTGAAAGAAGCTTATTGGAACATCTGAGGGTGAGATTTAGCTGCATTCAGTTTTCTACTGTATTAGGCTTAGACTTGCCTTAGATGTTTGTTTTATTTTGCTTGGTAACTTACTTTGTTCTGTCTGTTATTACTTGGAACCACTTAAACCCTACTTTTTATACTTAATAAAATAACTTTTTGCTTATAAATTAACCCAGAGTAAGTAATTAATTCCTGGGGGAGCAAACAGCTATGCATATCTCTCTATCAGTGTTATAAAGGGCTGACAATTTATGAGTTTACCCTGTATAAGCTTTATACAGAGTAAAACAGATTTATTTGGGGTTTGGATCCCATTGGGATCTGGGTATCTGGGTGCTAGAGACAGGAGCACTTTCTAAGCCATTTTCAGTTAAGTCTTCCGCTTTTGGGGGACATGATTCAGACCTGGGTCTGTGTTTGCAGCAGGCTAGCGTGTCTGGCTCAACAAGACAGGGTACTGAAGTCCCAAGCTGCAAGGAAAATGGGCCCAGAGGTAGTCTTGGCACATCAGGTGGCAGTACCAAGGGGGTCTCTGATCAAACCCGTCACACTACCTTTTGTAGTTCATAAACTTATTTATAATATAACCCAGTTTGTGCAATTCGTAATGGAGGAGAAGGGATATTAGAGGCTGTGCATACATTCCTCCACATTGAGGGAGGAGGTGGATTTCATAATATACCTTTGGGTCTGCACTCCATGGGAGGTGGACACCGGAGTGCTGGGGCAAGTCCCTTAAGCTGAGCCTTTCCAGAACTGATCTCAGTGTCTGTTTTGTTCTGGAGGAGGCTTAATAGACTGGCTCAGCAAGACAGGTAAAAAGGGTGCTCAGGCTGGCATAACAGGCGGGCTCAGTGGTATCTCAGCATATCAGGTGGCACCTTAAGGGGTCCAACCCATCACAGGCTCCTTGAATCATAGTTCACAGGCTGATATGGGAAGTAGAGAGGGAATGAAACAGGGACATTAGACCTGCAATAATATAGATCCATTGGCCAAGACTTCAACTATTTTGGTGGCTACTGCAGCCATGAAGCTGTCCTGCTGCAACTCCACTTTTCCCGGTAGAACTTTTCTCCTAGCCTGTTTACTCATTGTTTGCAGAGAGGCCAGAATTTGGCCCTCAGTGCACTTGGATCTGGTAGGTTTATGTTGTCAGCAACTAGATTGCTAAAATTACAGTCCTCTGTTTAAATTATGTTTGATCCTTTAAACCATTTTTAAACAACACTGTTTCTATGACAAACTTTTTTTAAAAATTCTTTTAAATGCTATTACTCTCTGGCCTCTCTCTTAGATCTTTTTTTGTTAACGATGTAGTAATTGCATACCCATCAGTGGAATGCATTTCTTAATCATCCCAGATGCGATATGCACATTCAAGATATCATTAGTAAAATCATCCTTAGGTGCTAACATCGGGATCCACCAACTGGTGTGTTTTCTATCATTACCTACAGTTCTGCTTGACCCTTTGAGCTTCTTGGCTACATGTGATTTTGTCGTGGACCAAAAAGACTCAAGAAATGAAAGATAGTCACAGATGTACAGATTTCAGCTAGAAAAGGAATTCTGAATTGGATGCCACAGAGGGCCAGTTTTTGGCATGCTGCTATTCATAACATTCTGTATAAATGATTGGATGAGGGTATTGAAAAATAATCTCCAAGACTGCAAATGATACTAAACTTGGAAGCCGAGGAATAATGGAATGAGATTCAGTTGGTGTCTGATTAGTTAGGGGACTGGGCCAGCAGAAGGCTAATGCAGTTGACCAAAGAACATGACCTATGAAGGAAGGCTGAAAGAATTGGGTTTGTTTAGTTTGGAAAAGAGAAGACTGAGAGGGGACATGATAGCAGTTTTCAGGTATCTAAAAGGGTGTCATAAGGAGGAGGGAGAAAACTTGTTCATCTTAGCCTCTAAGGATTGCTTTCTTGTTCTATGGGCTTAAACTGCAGCAAGGGAGGTTTAGGTTGGACATTAGGAAAAAGTTCTTAACTGTCAGGGTGGTTAAACATTGGAATAAATTGCCTAGGGAGGTTGTGTAATCTCCATCTCTGGAGATATTTAAGAGTAGGTTAGATAACTGTCTATCAGGGATGGTCTAGACAGTATTTGGTCCTGCCATGAGGGCAGGGGACTGGACTCGATGACCTCTCAAGGTCCCTTCCAGTCCTAGAATCTATGAATCTATGAAAGGCGAGTAAAAAACTAATTAGTTTGGGAATAAAATGTGTAAACTGACAGATGGAAGAGTTAGTGATCACACTGATCAAGGAAAGGAATAGGGAGTTTGGGGAAGGAAATCAGTGCATGTACTGCAATGAACAAGGGGGAAGTGTGAGAAAGCTTACTGCTCCTGCTGTACTATTTCTCTGGATTGATTAATAGTTTCCAGGGCTAGGATTAGGAAAGAGGTGTATTTTGAATATATAATATGGACTGAAATATGAGAAGGTTACTCACCTTGTGCAGTAACTGCGGTTCTTCGAGATGGGTGTCCCTATGGGTGCTCCACTTTAGGTTTCTTGGCACCCTGCGCTTATCAGAGATTTGTAGTAGCAGTGCCCAGTTGGCTGCTCACGCGCCATAGCCGTCTCACAATGCTCAGAGCGCTTACATAGCAGTGCACAGCCAACCATCCCCCAATCCCTTCTCTACTCCAGAGGATCGGCATGACACTCCATCTCTCACTCAAGGGTTTGTAAGAAATCCCTGCTTAGTTGGTCCACTGTTGTGTTCTGACATCCCGGCAGATGGGATGCTGATATCTCTATGTTATTGGTGATGCACCAAATTCAGAGACATACTGCTTCTGCACACAGAAGGTCTGATCGTGCTCCCCCTTGGCGATTTATATAGCACATACATGCTATATTGTCCATAAGGATCTTGATGGCATTGTTCTTGATTAAAGAGAGAAAGTGCTTGCATGCATTTTGGACTGCCCTTAGCTCCAATAACTTTATGTGCAGGTTGCACTCTCCTGGGGATCAATGGCCCTGGATAATATTGTCGCATAAATGTGCCCCTGCAACCAACTAGAAAGGCGTCTGTCGTGATTGTCATTGTTGGAAAGGGATTCCCGAGCAGACATTCTATGTTCACCATATTAGCGAGTCTTTTACCCTGCGGGGCATTGTGAGGTATCTGTTGAGAGAATGTCTGTGTGCTATATACACAGTTTGAAGCCAGGCCTGTAAGCATCTCATGTGGAGCCTGGCATATTTTATGACAAACGTTGTAGCCATATGCCCCAAGAGTTGTAAACATGTTCTGGCAGATGTTTGTGGGCTGTCCATCACTGTTGAAATTAGGTCGACTACAGTGAGGAAGAGTTGTTGGGGTAACTGTGAGACAGTCTATGAATTCCAATTGTTGGACAGGAACCAGCATGGACTTCTGTACATTTATTTGTAACCCGAGGTCCGTGAACAGGGTTATCGTGATCTGCATGGCATTTATCACTCCTTACTGTGTTGGTGCCCTTATAAGGCAGTTGTCCAAGTATGGAAATATCACTCCTTGTCTGCAGAGGTGAGCTGCAACTACAGAAAGAACCTTGGGGCAGTTGACAGACCGAAGGGTAGCATTCTGTATTGGAAATGCTGATTCCCTAGGGTGAATCTCAGGAATCTTCTGTGCACCGAGTGAATGGTAATATCAAAATAAGTATCCTGGAGGTTGAAGGCCAAGAGCCAATCTTCTTTCTCTAATGATGGAATTATTGTGGATAGAGTCAGCATTTTGAAATGTTGTGTTCTTAAAACGTGTTGAGTTTTCATAAATCCAGGATGGGTCTCCACCCATTATTTTTGAGACATCGAAGGCTGATCTTGGTTCTGCTTATGTTGGGTCTGTCTTTGTTTACGTAATTGGCTATACTGTCTTTGGGGCTGAGAGTATGGGGCAGCCTGGAATCTCTGGTTGTAAAACCTGCCTTGTTCCTTTTTGTTTGCAGGTACATAGATGCCCAGGGTTTTTAAGGCCACCTGGGAGTCCTTTAAACTGTGTAAGGACACATTGGTTTTGTCAGCAAAAAATTTTTGACCCTCAAAGGGTAAGTCTTCCACAGTGGCTTGGATCTCCCTGGGGAACCTGGAGAGGTGGAGCCAGGATGCACGGCGCATGATCACAGATGTAGCAATGGACCGTGCTGTCGTGTCTGCAGAGTCAAAAGAGGCCTGTAGGGCCATCCTGACAATCAGAGACCCCCTCAGAGATATTTGCCTTATATTGTTCCTTTTTGTCATGGATGTCATCAGGTAAACTTTCAGTAAATTCCAACATTTTGTTAAACAGATTGTGTGTGTGTGTGTGTATTTTGCCAGTAGGGCCGAATAATTGGCTATGCGGAATTGGAATGTGGCAGAGGAGTAGACTTTCCATCCGAAAAGGTCTAACCTTTTCCCATCCTTATCATATGGGGTCGTTCTGGACTGCTATTGTTTTCCCCTTTGGTTGATCGCATCCACCACCAGCAAGTTTGGTGCAGGGTAGGTGAAAAAAAACTCAGCCCCTTTTGCTGTCACATAATACTTTTTGTCAGACCTCTTACAGGAGAGAAGTGCTGTGACAAGTGTCTGCCAGATTATTTTTGCAGGGTCCATAATGGTATTATTAATTGGCAGAGCTATCTTTGCAGTTGGGGATGCCTGTAGTATGTCCATGAGCTTGTGTTGGGTCTCCGGTAGCTGTACTAGCAAAATGTCCAGAGATTCAGCTACCCTTTTGAAGAGGTCTTGAAAAGATCTGAAATCATCCCCTGCAGTGGGGGGTGATGGCATTATCGTTTCATCCAGTGAAGAAGATGAGATATGAGTGGGCAGCAGAGTGTCACCTTCAGCTGTGTCCTCAGGCTCCTCTGTCTCTTCCTCCTGTGTCTCTGAGGGTGCTTGGACATTTGATGGATATTTAGTGTTGTTCTGGACCTTGGTGGGTTAGAGGGCTTGAGGTTTTGGCCCCAGACATTGCCCAGGAATCCCAGTATAGCCAACTGGGTGGGAAGGGTATAGGAGGCAGTGCTAGGGTGACCAGATGTCCCGATTTTATAGGGACAGTCCTGATTTTTGGGTCTTTTTCTTATATAGGCTCCTATTACCCTCCACCCCCGTCCTGATTTTTCACATTTGCTGTCTAGTCACCCTAGGCAGTGCCCATGGTTGCCCATACCAGCCCCACATGTCTCTAGATGTTTGGTGCTGACAGGGTCCAGGTTTAGGTGAGGAGTGGCAAGGAGTGTATATTACTTCCTCATCCTCTTCTTCCTCCTCATCACTGGAGAGGGGAGGGGCTGATCCACAGGGAGTGGTTACCAGGGTTGGTCCCTATCTCGCTGGGGTACCATCGGTACCAAATAGGGGAGTTCCAGGTGTTGAGGCCACTATCAGGTTTGCATGCCTCATGAATTGCTGCGGAACCGTGAGGCTCAATGCCAGGGATGGCATCATGCACTGACTAGGAATTAGGGTCAGAGTTGTCGGTGCCAATGACTTGGAGCAGAGCTGTATAGGTACAGCAGGTGGCGCCATTGTAGTGCTTGGTACCGAGGGTTTCTTCAGCTCCGTAGTTGCGGGAGCTGGGAGGTTTGACTTTACTGTGTGCACCTCCATTAGAGCTTGCCCACACAGGGTCTTTATCTCCTCAGGACATCCCTGGATCAGACGTTCCCAGTCCCCTATTGTCTGGCGCTCTCGGTGCTGTCGGTAAAGGGGCAGATTTCTCATTTGGAGATCGCTTTCTTTTAGGTGATTCTCGTTGTGGGGATGAGTGTGACCACTTTTTGGTAGCCTTCCTAGGAGCAGGCTCCTTAGCAGCTGTTGTTGAAGTAGATCCCCTATCAGATGCGACTGCTGGCGACCGTTGGCCCGGAGGCATCCTGGACTCGGGGTCAGAGGTTGGTCTGAGGGATTTCTCCATCATCAGGGCCTTCAATTGGAGATCCCTGGCCTTCCTTGTCCTGGCAGTCATTTTTCTGCAGTGTGGACACTTTTGGGTAATGTGTGTCTCGCTAAGGCAGCGGACACACTATGTGTGGCTGTCGAAGACCGGTATGGAAAGTCTGCAAGTCAGGCAGTGTTTAAAGCCAGGTGAGCCTGGCATGCCTGAGAGAGCAAGTCCTTTGGAGAAAGAACAGGGATAACCCCATTTTTCTTTCTTTTTACTCTCTCATTTTCTTCTTTTTTCCCCCCCTGAGGCAATAGTTGAGTACCTGCCAGGGAGAAGGAGGCAAGGGTAAAGAGGAAAGGGAAGGATACATAATTTTTTTAAAGAAAAAATAAAGTAAAATATAGAATATAAAATATAAAGGACAAAGGAATAGGGTAGCTAACTAAAACTAAGATAACACCATCAGAAACAACTACAAACTAATAATCTTATCTGAGGTAAGAGAGGGTGCACTGCTGTCTCAAGCCAAAGGCAGTAGAGAAGGAACTGGGGGACAGTTGGCTGTGCACCACTATGTAACCACTCAGAGTGGCGCAAGATGGCTACAAATCTCTGATTACAAGTGCAGGGCGCCAAGACACCTAAAGTGGAGCACCCACAGGGACATTCCTCAAAGACGACATTTGTATTACACTAGCACCTAGAGGCCTCAACAGAGATCAGGAACCCACTGTGCTAGGCACTGTACAAATTCATAGTAGGAGACAGTTCCTGCCCCTGAAAAAGTTTAGTCTAGAGATAAATAAGACAGACAAAGGGTTGAAGAGGAAATAGGAATAGAAAGTTAGTGATTTGCCCAAAGTTATATCTGCAGGTCAGTGGCAGAAGTGGGAAGAGAAACCAGGTTTCTTGACTCGCAGATCCAGGGCCCTATACACTAGACTATGCAAAAGAGAGAAAAATTCAGTTCCGTCTAGGAAGTAAACAATGGTCACTGTGCTACACACAAAGGTCATTCAGAATTTCACAGTCACAGGGGGAGAACAAAACGATCTTCCTCCTCCAAAAAGCACAGACACCTGCTATTTAACCTAAAGGAAATCTCCTCTAGCTTTACCAATGTTGGAGCCTGTGAAATATTGGAATTTGAGTAGTCCTCATATCATCATTTAGAGGGCACTAATATGCATGTTGGCCTGTATATTACCATTTTTAGAAGGTATTTAGGTTCCTAAAGATGCAGATAGGCACCTAGTGGGATTTTCAAAAGTGCCTTTTTCTCCTCTGATTTTAATCAGAACAGGATCAGGCCCACCATACGTAACAGGCGATGAGCATCTTCAATTTGCTCAGCACTCTCAGAATCAGGCTCACAGAGGTAAGGTTTACATTCCAAAGAGCACTCTTCGAAGCAGTGGGCAAGCATTGCATGTAGGACGCAGGACTGCTGCAGATATCTGAAGTCAGGACTGAGGCTGCACATTGGCAGAACTGAACAGGGGACAGAAACTGAATGCCGCAAGCCAAGTGAGGTGCTCTGACAGAGTTGCTAGGTAGAAGGGTTGCATAGTTCATATCTACATGACACTTGGCTCAAGTTAAAGCAATTAGTTATTCTCTTCTATGAACACTAAATTTTCATTTTTTTTGTAGACAAATGTATTTTCAAAACGATACAGTATATATAAACCAGATTAGATAGATAGATAGATAGTAGAACCTCAAAGACAAGAACACCAGAGTTATGGACTGACCGATCAACCGGACACCCTGTGAAACCGGAAGTAACCAATCAGGCAGTAGCAGAGAAAAAACAAAACAAACAAACATAAAAGCAAATACTGTACTGTGCCTGTATTGCATCTTAAAGATAGGCACATCTGGGTTGCCTGTCCCAACTCCCCCACCCCCACATGCGGGGCAGCCACTTACAGCAAGATGCTGGGGCTGCCAGCCCAAGACAGCTGGAGCCAGCAGAGCAGGAACAGTGCTGGGGTCTGCACTGCTTTCACCCCTTCCCCCCACCCCCGTCAGGAGGGGGATGCACTGCTTTTACCCCCCACCTCTGGTCGGGAAGGGGATGCACTGTTTTTTACCACCACCTTATGGACAACCTCCATTCCCAAGGTGTCCATAACTCTGAGGTTCTACTGTAGTTTAAAGAGTAGAGAGATCATGTACATAAAAACTGGACAGTCTTCTATGAAATGGCTCCTTTTCAAAATGTTACAGTAACTTCAACCAGCCTTTAAATACACTATGATAAACACCACCCAATGTTATTTTAGTACTAATACTTTAAAAACATTATATAAAGGCAGAGCATAAAATAAACACATAGCACAAAGGATGCACTTATACCTTGACTAATCTTGCACTTTGGAGAGTAATTAAACAAAAAACAACAGCTGTAACTAGCATTAACAAATCTGAGGACTTCTGGAGAGAATTCAGGAAAACAGTCACATTTATAAACAGCCTTCCATTAGATCACATGAAGGTGCCTAATTCTCCAGCTGTCTTGCATGTTAGTACTTTCCAAAATTCTGTGATTAAATTATATTAGTGTTCCTTAGTTCTTAACTGTCTAAAAACTCTATGCTAAGTACACTCTTCAGCACTAGAAAGCCCTTTTTAGTGACATTAACAGAAAGCTGTCCTTCCATTTTACAAATGGGAAACTGAGGCATGGCATACTTGACTTTCCCAAGGCTACATGATGAATTGTTGCCACAGGTGACATTAGGACTCTGGTACTCATGGTTCCTAGTCTTGTTCTCTGACCATGCTTTTCTCCCTGCAGATGCAGCTGACACCTTAACCCAGACTAAAAACTTAGAACATTCATTGTTAAACAAATATTGTGTATGTGATCTACATTCTATGGGAGAGCTATTTACATTCAAGGGCTTATATTGAGGAGAGTTAAACAATCTTTGTGTCAGAAATCAAAATTCAAAAAGGAATCTTCTTCCTATTTGCTACTTCACAGAAGCCAATAAAGAACAGTCACGTCCAGGAGTGGCAGCGACTTGACAGCAGCAGTAATGAAAACCCTCAATTTCTCCTTCAAGCTTCCTCTCACCTACGCTCACCTCAGGGAAACAATGGAAATCCCACTGAGTCATTTAAAATGGGACTAGACAAAGCACTGGAAAATTATACACTGTATGGAAAAGTCTTGCTATGGCCAAGGAGATGAAGGTGGGCAAGATGGTGCAACAAGATCTTATCTGCTAACCACAATTCAATCAAGTGGATAACTTCTATCTGTGGTCCCTGGGGCTGACAGCCCTATTCACAGCTTAGAAAATATTCTGCCTGTAAACATTGCTATTAAAGTGCATTAGTATTAAGAAAAAAACTAACAACCATGGAATGGGAGGGCGGAAGATAGAAAAACAAAGGCCTTGAGATGTTGTCTGCAGGGGGATGAATTTTATATTAACTGAAGATAGCAAAACCATAGCAAAACCTTTTAAGGAAGCTGTACCACTATTTTGGCAGTGTGACTCAGGGAATACTGCACTAAACTGGAGACCTGAGTTCTATTCTCAGCTCTGTCACTGGCTTATGGGTGACCTTGAGTAGGTCACATCCCTTTGAGATCTAGGGGTGAAAAGCGCTACAAGAGCTTATAATTAACAGTTACTCATGCTTGCAAGGATAACACAGGTTAAGATTATTTAAAAAATCTTACCTAACTTGTAAAAGAAAAATAAGAAATGTGTGACCATGGTGCCGGAGGGGCTACACTGAGAATGCTTATTCAGGGCAAACTGCAAAGAATGATCCCCAAAAATTGTTTTATTCAATAATTAGATTTCACTAAGCCAGTAACCAAACAGCTTCTGTAGCCAAATACAGTCCCCTTTAAGCAATCCAGCCTTTGGCTCCCACCCAGACAGCCAAGTCTAATATAGTGAGGGTTACTAAAAACCTTATTCACCATCTATAAAGTTCTACGAATCTCAAGAAATCAGACACATTACCCACCAGGTCAATGAATATTTCAGATTTTGTCCAAATATATGCTTACAGTCAATCCTTATTAACCAAATCTAAGATTTATCAATAAAAAGAAAAAAAGAGTTGCTATGGTTAAAGATCATTATACATACAAATATGAATGAAGTTCTTAGGTCAGTTTCATGGCAGAAATGGTGAGGCTGCTGATTTGTAAAAATCCTTCTGGATTCAAATTAAAAGGTCCAAGTGCAGAGTTTGTTCAATTTCTTACATGGGAATTACAGTGTTAATCCAGAGTAGACCTGGAGACTTCAGTCTTGTGGGTTTAGACTTTCCCAGGAGATTTAAGGAGATCTGATATATCAAGGATCAGGCCCAAAACTTCCTTTATAGCTTGAAGCCAGTCGCCATCACCGCAGGCCTTCCTTGGCTGAAGAGTAGGCAATGTATACAGTTGCTTTGATTCTAATCTCAATTTCCTCTGCATACTCTGGTAACTAGTTGTATTCATTAGCATAAGACAATTAACCGTCAAACAGCTCACAGGTAGTTTTACTATGTGGAGTCAAAATTTCAAAGAGAAATGAAGATAATATTATTACACCACAAGTTCCATCTAAATGATAATATCCCCTGTGATCTTTGAATCAATAGAATACAATAATGAACCATTATAGACAGGAACAGAAGTTTACAAACTAATTAGATCACATTGTTAAACTTCTAACAAGATAAAATTATTGAACACAAATACAATTTGTATCTATCCTTACATATAACAATATGTAACCCTTCTTCCACGTGAAGCCGGCAGCAACCAGGGCTGGGTTCAATATCTAGGGGTTCATTTTCAACAATACAAGGAGTCCTCGGACTTACGACAGAATTTGTTCCTCAGAATTACGTTGTAAGTCGAAACATTATGAATCGAAACTGCTTTTCCCATAGTAATCAATGGTATGAATAACAACATTTCACTACCCCTGCATTCAGTACTAAAATGATTTGTAACCCAACACCAGACAAAATTGATCACTTTGAGCAACACAACTCTATCAGCTGGATATCTAGGCAGAGTAGGCATGTTCATGTAAATACAGTTTGCTCCTGAAGTCTCTCCCCCTCCCAGCTAGCTGTTAGGGGAGAGCTCATTCAGACCCTGCTTACAAATATAAGCCTACATATCAAGGGTTCTAGTACTTAACAAGGCTTTGATAACTATCTACAAGGAATGGCCCTGTTTACCATTTCAATACTCTTCTAATATGTTCTTAAGGGTTGCTTTCAGGTCACCTAGCCTGCTGGTTACTTAACCCTCTCTGAATCAGCATCACATGTAAGCAAGTTGTTTTTCTATAAACAGCCTATTTAGAGTAAGGAAATTATTGTTAAAATAAGGAAAAATAAATTAAGCAAAAAAAAAATTACCTCACACTATGTTAAAATAAGTTAAAATAAAAGAGAAACAGGGAAAAAGGAGTTGAAAAAGTGAAGGAAAAGTGCAGAGGGAAAGATGAAAAGGAGACTTACTGTGAAAAAGAAAGTTGACAATTTGAAAGACAAGAACAGGGATAAGAGTATGTGGGAAAAGCTAAGAGAGGGTTACTCATTTTGTGCAGTAACTGAGGTTCTTCAAGATGTGCGTCCCTGTGGGTGCTCCACTTCAGATCACAGTACATCCTGGCACCAACGAAGACCTTCCAATCAATTGTGACAGACCAACCAGAGATGAGATCAGAAAAGCCATCACTATGATGAAGAATAGGAAGGCGGCTGGACCTGACGATATTCCAGCAGAGGCCCTGAAAGTAGATCTGGATGTTTCAGTGGAAATGCTGTACCCCCTCTTTGAGAAGATATGGGAAGAAGTGATTCCAGCAGACTGGAAAGAGGAATATCTTATTAAAATCCCCAAGAAAGGAGACCTCAGCAATTGTGCCAACTACAGAGGAATCACACTTCTGTCGGTGCCAGGGAAGGTCTTCAACCGAGTCCTCTTAGAGAGAATGAAGGATGCCGTCAATCCACAGCTACGAGATGAGCAAGCAGGTTTCCGGCAAAATAGATCATGCACGGACCAGATAGCAACGCTCCGCATCATAGTCGAGCAGTCTATGGAGTGGAACTCCTCGTTGTACATCACTTTTGTTGACTATGAGAAAGCATTCGATAGCATGGATCGAGAGGCTCTCTGGAAGCTCCTTCGGTACTATGGCATCCCAGCAAAGGTGGTCAACCTGATTAAGAACTTATATGATGGCATACACTGTAGAGTGATCCATGGAGGGCAGCTTACAAACAGCTTCCAGGTGCGAAGCTGAGTCAGACAAGGATGCTTGTTGTCACCATTTCGCTCTCTCCTTGTCATTGATTGGATTATGAAGACATCCACTTATGAGCATAGGAACGGAATCCAGTGGATGTTGTGGACCCAGCTTGATGACCTGGACTTTGCCGATGACCTTGCACTCCTTTCGCATAGCAAACAGCAGATGCAAGAGAAGACCAACGTAGTGGCAGCCACGTCATCACAGGTTGGCCTCAACATCCACAAGGACAAGACCAAGATCCTCAAGATTAACTCCATCAGTAATGACCCAGTCACACTGAATGGAAGCCCTCTGGAAGAAGTGCAGTCCTTCACCTACCTAGGCAGCATCATCGACCAACAGGGTGGCACAGACGCAGACATCAAAGCAAGGATCGGTAAGGCAAGAGCAGCTTTCTTACAGCTCAAGAACATCTGGAACTCTAGAGAGTTGTCTTTGGCAACAAAGATTAGACTGTTCAACTCCAACGTGAAATCAGTCTTATTGTATGGAGCTGAAACCTGGAGGATAACTAAAACAACCACCTGGAAGATCCAGACCTTCATAAATAGTTGCCTTAGAAGGATTCTCCAGATCCGCTGGCCAGACACCATCAGCAACATCTACCTCTTGGAGAGGACCCGTCAACTTCCAGCAGAGGAAGAAATTAGAAGGAGAAGGTGGGGTTGGATAGGACACACACTACGCAAGCAGCCAACCAACATCACTAGACAGGCATTGCGGTGGAACCCCCAAGGCAAGCGGAAAAGAGGCCGTCCAAGAAACACCTGGCGACGCGACCTTCAGGCTGATAGCCCATTTTTATGCTATACCTGGAACCAGTTAGAGCAAATGGCCCAGGATAAAGGACTCTGGAGATCTGTGGTTGGCGGCCCATACCCCGATTGGGGTGACGGGCATGAGTGTGAGTGTGTGCTCGGTCGGGCCACGCATGCACAGTAGCTGTCTTGCCACACCGTTGAAGTCTTGTGTAGCACACACCCTGACCCCCTCAGTTCCTTCTCTACTGTAGAGTCCTTGTATCGAACTACAAAGTAGAGGGGAAGAGGATAGGTAGTGGAGCACCCACAGGGACACACATCTCAAAGAACCTCAATTACTGCACAAGGTGAGTCACCCTCTCTTCTTCGAGTGCTGTGCCTGTGGGTGCTCCACGTCAGATGACTGTAGAGCGCGGGCCGAGGGATGTACTGGTCGCCGCTTCCAGCAGATGAATGTAGAGCACTGTCCCCAATTCCACTTGGTCTATTTCTCTGTCTACTAGATTCGTACGGTCTGGACTGAAGACGATTATACTATGTGTCCCTGGCATGGTGGCAAGGTTGGTAGCACTTTCTCTTAGTGGGCGGTGTTTAGATGCTCAGTCTGCAAAGAGATGCCTGACAGCCCTTCATGTAATGGAGAACCTCATCGGTTTTCGATGAAAACAATTTATCTTTGTCAAAGGAAAGGTCTTCCACCTTCATTTGCAGCTCTTTCAGAATACCGGCCAACAGGAGCCAGGAGGCTCTGCACATCACGATAGTCCTAGCTGTGGTGTGAGCTGCTGTATCGGCCACATCCAGAGAAGCCTGTATAGTAGTCCCGGCAACTAGTTGCCCTTCAGTGAGCACAGTCTTAAATTGTGCTCTCGTCTTCAGGAAGGTCAGACGTAAACTCAAAGTGTTTCCTGTAATTGTCTGGTTGGTATTCTGAAAGAGCTGCAAATTAAGGTGGAGGATCTTTCCTTTGACAAAGATAAATTGGTTCACTGCCTTGATCACTAGTGAGTTTGGTTGTGGATGGGAAAAAAGAAAGTCCATTCCCTTGGCTGGCATATATTATTTTCTGTCAGCCTCCCATTTGCATGTTGGAGGGACGGTGGCTGGCATCTGCCACTCTGTTTCCGCAGGTTCAAGGACTGCATCATTTATGGGCAGAGCAGATTTGGAGGATGAGGAAGATTGCAAAATTTGTAGCAACTTGTGTTGACTTTCCTGGACCTCCTCTAGGTGAATGTCCTGGCTAAGTGCTATGCATTTAAAAATTGTTTGAAGTAATAGAATCATAGAATATCAGGATTGGAAGGGATCTCAGGAGGTCATCTAGTCCAACCCCCTGCTCAAAGCAGGACCAAACCCCAGACAGATTTTTGCCCCATATCCCTAAATGGCCCCCTCAAGGATTGAACTCACAGCCCTGTGTTTATCAGGCCAATGCTCAAACCACTGAGATCCCTCCCCCAACCCATCTGCCAGTGTAGGTGAAGGTGGCATGATGGCCTCATCGGGGGAAGAAGAGTTGTGTGTTAGGTCCTGAGGATGTGTGGCTATTTCTTCTTCTGGATCCTCCATCATCTCCTCTGGGACTACCGATGTTGTAGCCACTGAAGGTAAAGGGTGACACCGAAGTTCACCTCTGGTTGGTGATGAGGTTCATGCATTTGTATGCTGCCCATGGGTCCCACGTGGCCACTGCATGGGGAATGCCATGAGGGGACACACCCATGGTTATCCATACCAAGGGTAAGGTGGTTGTGCATGTTGGCCTTTGGGTCTCAGTGTACCCCAGCAAGTCTGTGTTGAGTCATGGGGGAGCATTGTGGGGAGAACACTCCTTCTTCCTGGTCCTCATTATCACTGTTTTTGGACATCAGCAGTGCTGTGGGAGACGTAGGCTGTGTAAGACGCTCCTCGCAGGTGATCCGTCGGTGCCAAGAAGTGATTGGGGCACTGATGCAACAGTAATATATTTCTGATGGAGCAATTGTTGTGGTGCCGGTGGATGTGGTGCTGATGGTTTAGTTGTGGCAGGAAGGTGCACAGCCCTCTTGTGGCTGGATTTGGTCGGGGCCAGTGGGCCCATCACGGTGCTGTCAGTCAGTGCCAGTCGAGGGGTCGGTGCTGAGCAAGGCAGCATCGCTAAAGTCATGGTTGGCACCAGAGGTGGCTGCATGGTCGGTGCCATATCCGTTGCAGGTGCCAGCATGGTTGGCACCCATGTAGGAGACATGGCTTTGTCTATGTCTCGACTCCTTGCCCTTCGCTTTGGATTCATTGGCATGGCTGGTGCCGGATACCGGGGGAGTTATATGTACTGGCTCTCAAGGTCATCTGCACCAATGGTAACAACCTTGCAGGGGACTGTTTCTTTATGCAGATCCCACGGAGGAGAGGTTGATGCTTGCTTCCTCTTTTCATAAGAGGATAGAAACGTGCTCTTGGTCGGTTCAGACTGGATCGGTGAGCATTTAGAGGAAGGCTTCTGTTGGTTCTTTTCTGACCCCGGTTGGAATGATCTCTCTCTGAGGATCATTTTGAGGCGGAGATCCCAGTCACGCCGGGCTCTCGCTTTCAAGATGTTACAATGAATGCAGTTCTGTTGTATGAGTGTTTCTCTCAGGCATCTCACGCAGAGAGACCGTGTGACCGCAGCATCGCTTCTCAGCAGGAGCCGCATCTCTTAAAGACAGGGAAGCATGGCATGTCCAAGGGAGCGGGGAAGCAGAGAAAACTTTTGCGGGTGATGCTCCAAAGGGAGCAGGGAACTGGAGAAAGAAAACTATTTTTTTTTTTTTTTTAACAACTAATCCTAACTAATAACTACAACAAACCTAACAACTAAATTTCTATTTTTTTCTATCTACAGGGGAAGAAGCTATCGCATTGCCCTGAGCTCCATCTTCAGCCAAAGATGGTTGAGAAGGAACTGAGGGGGTTGGGCCGTGTGTGCGCTAAATGAGACTCCAATGGTGCCGCTAAACAGCTATTGTGCACGTGTGGCCTGACCAATCACTGCTACCGAAAATTTCCACTCAATGGCACCGGAACGCACCGTCACCTGAAGTGGAGCACCCACAGGAACAGCACTCGAAGAAGAAGAAGAAGCAGGAAACACCATACAGTGAGCTCTGTTTACAAAAAGACAAGGACTGGTCACAGAAAAGAAAAATAAAGTGAAGCAATACAAACAACAAGCAAACAAAAACGAGGAATAAAAATATACAGCTCCATGCAACGGATGTGGGAAAGGAGTACAGCAGGAAAATGCTGTGAGGCAGAGAAGATCATAGAATCATAGAATATTAGGGTTGGAAGGGACCTCAGGAGGTCATCTAGTCCAACCCCCTGCTCAAAGCAGGACCAATCTGCAGACAGATTTTTGCCCCAGATCCTAAGATGAGGGTAGAGAATGGAGGAGGAAGAAAGAGAGAGAGAAGTGGTAGTTAAACATTTAGCACCATATATGAGAGAATCAGAATTTAAACATATTGAAAGAGTCTGTTATTCCACACGTTTCTCAAGGAAGTAAACATATTTTATCACTATACTTACATATGAGTGACTTTACTTAAATTGTAGAAGGAATGGGCCTCCAGCCTTTGTAACGTAGCATCTATGGAGATATAGCTAAACATCAGGAAAACAGAAAAAGAAACACGTCACATAGAAAGACAGGTTGTAAGCAGTGACCAGTGCTCATCGTGCTTGTTTTATTGTTCCTTCCCATTCTCTTCAGCCCCCAGTTTGTTTGTTTTGTCTTAAGGGAATGTCGTAAATGTTTGTACAATGCCAAGCACAAGTGCCTGATTCTGATTAGACCCCACATACAGTTAAATCAGAAAGACATGAAGAAAACATCAGAGAAGCAACTGGAGTTCACTTTGTTGAGGGTACTAAGCCCCAGTTCAGGTTCTTTCCCCCAATTCCACTTGGCCTGGAGCAGCAAACCACAGCCAGTGGGAGCCGCGATCGGCCGAACCTGCGGACGGGGCAGGTAAACAAACTGGCCCGGCCTGCCAGGGGCTTTCCCTATATAAGCGGCATCCCAAGTTTGGGAAACACTGGAGTAGGGAAACAGTGGGCTGTGACTGCAACAAACGCTCTTAAATTACATCGTAAGCAGACCATAAAGGCAGCCTACATTCAGAAGAGCATTGAAAGAATATATCTTTCTCGCATGAATTTAAGAGAATTTTTAATTCCACTTTTTTCCCCCCAATGACAGTCACAGGTGATATGATAAGAAGGCAATGTGCTCCAGTGGCAGGTTAGTAGACTGGAAGCATGGAGCCCTGGATTTTGTTCTCATTTCTACATCTGACTTCCTAATGGGTGATCTTGCAAGTCACTTCTCTTTATATCTCCATTTCCCCCTCTGTAAGTAATTGTAATGCTTTGTAAATGCTTTCAGATATATGAATAAAAAGTGCACCATAAAAAATAGGTATTATTAAATCCCAGGGTGAATTTGTGTTATTTCCACCTATTTCTCTGACTACACCCCTGGAAATACTAAACCGTTGTAAATGTGCAACAAGAAAATATGGGTTTTTAAATTTATTTTTATTTAATTATTCCAATCACATTATTCTCTTAACTATTAACTGAATGGATTCATTTTAAAATGGCATGTGCATTATAATATTTTCTTACTCTTAAAAATGTTGCTAGAAACAGTAACTTTTGAAGCCACTTTATTTTGTTGCATGTGGCACAGTTCAGGGCAACTGCACCTATATTCCCCCTCAGGGGTCCCCAACAGCACCCACTCTAGGCTCCTGGCTTCTCAGGCATCACCTCATTTGGGTGAAGACATGTCTTTCTTCCTCCTGACCAGAGTTTTTTCTCCCCAGGCTGCAGAGTTCCTCATTTACACTATGACATTCCCAGCAAGCCAGCCTGTCTAAACAGGCTGGTGTCTACACTTTTGCTCACTCTTCAAAGGCTATAAACAGCTGTAATAGCCAGCAGTCACAAGTTACCACACAGCTCTTTATAAGCAAGAACATTTATTCTTAAGGTGAAAGCATTATAGAGAAAACAATAAAAGAACCTTACACACATGCAAATAAGCTTATCAGGGATCACCCCCAACTCCAACCAGGGCTCTGGTAGGAGTCAGTCCTTCAAACCCCACCAAAGGGGTTTTTCTGTGCTTAAAAGTTCGTAACAGCTTTAGCTCAGAACAAGCATGCCAAGGGGGCAGATCAGCCTGTTTCTTGAATCAGTTTGGGCCTTTTTCCTCCGATCTTTGACAACAAGCAATCAGTAAACAATCACCCTTCTGGGGGGGGGGGGTTAGCTTTAAAGGCTGGGTTTTTACATAATCAAGGGTGGGAATTTGCATTCACATCCCCGAGATTCCCCAGGAAAACACTTTATACTGTTTGTCCCAAAAGTCCATCCTCCTCTGGCACACTGATGAGTGTAGTCCTTTGCAGTTCATAACACTTCCCAGGATTCACATCCCATCTTCCACCCTAGAGAAGTTACATGCAATCCCAGCCCACAATAATATATAACTTCTGCATTTACAGTGGGGGCAAAAACCTAACTGGCTTCAAGACTGAGCTTGGTAAGTTTATGGACGGGATGGTATGATGACACTGCCTACAATGGCATGTAGCCAACCTGCAACTACTAGCAGAAAATATCTCCAATGGTTGGTGATGGGACACTAGATGGGGAGGACTCTGAGTTACTACAGAGAATTCTTTTCCAGATGTCTGGCTGGTAGGTCTTGCCCACATGACCAGGGTTTAACTGATCACCATTTGGGGTTGGGAAGGAATCTTTCCCCTAGGTCAGATTACCAGAGACCCAGGGTTTTTTTTTTGCCTTCTTCTGAAGCATGGGCACGGGTCACTTGGAGGTTTAAACTAGTGTAAATGGTGGAATATCTGTGACTTGAAATCTTTAAGTCATAATTTGAGGAGGTCAGTACCTGAGCCAGGAGTTAAGGGTTTATTTACAGGAATGGGTAGATGAGGTTTTGTGGCTTACAATGTGCAGGAGATCAGACTAGATGATCATGATGATCCCTTCTGGCCTTAAAGTCTATGAGTAATACAATGTACTTAAACTTAATTCAAGAAGGTTTTTAAAGGAAATATCTGTCACAATATGGTCAAAATAAAATATAAAAAAATCAAACTATGAGTTAAGACAAAAAATTAAAACCTATCTGCATATAGCTTTTTTCAAACTGTGTTTTATATGAGTACTTAGAAAAAATGTGTTAAAGCCTTGTTTCAGTCACCGTCTCATACATCAACTGTTGAGCCTTGGATTTTGAAACACTTTACATGGTTGAGCCTCTCCCACTTGACTGCGCTATATTTTTAGTAAGTTGGACAGCACCAAATGGAAAGTGAATATGATTAGTGTAATAGGGTCAGTCACCTTCTCAGCACCCCCTTGTGGCCTGAGGTCACTCTACAGTGGCCCAGTCTCCCTACTTTTTAGGGTTCTCTTAATCAGACTACCAAAACAAACTTCTCTGGTTCAGCAACAGCCCTATTTGGGACTGGATTTATTAAAACAACAATCACTCCCAAAATAAAGTTCTCAAATCTCCATCAAGTCCTTGTTCCCAGGCTTTCCTGCTTAGGATGACCAGATAGCAAGTGTAAAAAATGGGGATGGGGGTGGGGAGTAATAAGCTGGTGTCACTGGCGACTGCAACTTCTTTGTGTTAGATTCCCTACATGAAGAACTCAAGGCATGGCCTCTGGAAGTCTTATGAGAGGAATCTTGGGTCTTCCTCTTAGATGCCCTTGAAGTACAACTTGGAGACAGTTGAGATAGCTGACTTCTTCAGAGACCGGCATACAGGGAAGGGCTCCTGGCCTGGATCAGAGGCTGGGCATAGCAAGCTCACCATCATGAGGATCCAAAGTTTGATCTCCTTGTTTTTTCTGGCTCTAGATTTTAATGCCAGACAGAAGTTGCACTTTTGGGTTACATGAGATTCCCTGAGGCAACGAATGCACTGGGAGCATCCGTCACTCACTAGGATTGCCTCCTAGTGGCAACATTTAAAACCAGGAGAACCGGGCATGCCCTTCCAGTAATGTAAAGCTCCCAGGAGGGGAGAAACAATCTAATAGGTAACAGTCCTTACAGGTAAGAAAGAGAACATATACAACATATTTTGGGGGGGAAAAAAAAAAGGGAGTTTTTTTTTTTTTTTTTTAAACTACTACTACTACTACAACTACCTAACTGCCACTAATAGTTCTTACAGTAGTTAGTTTATTATAGTTATGGGGACACAGCTGAGATTAAAAACTCAACATGGATGACTGCTAAGGCTCCGTCTCAGGCTGAGGCAGTTGAGAAGGATCTAAGACCAGTTCATGTGTGCAGCAGTATATTCTGTAACTCATGGCAATCAGGGGAAGTCCCGGATGACTGGAAAAAGGCTAATGTAGTGCCCATCTTTAAAAAAGGGAAGGAGGAGGAACCAGGGAACTACAGGCCAGTCAGCCTCACCTCAGTCCCTGGAAAAATCATGAAGCAGGTCCTCAAGGAATCAGTTTTGAAGCACTTTGAGGAGAGGAAAGTGATCAGGAACAGTCAGCATGGATTCACCAAGGGCAAGTCATGCCTGACTAACCTAATTGCCTTTTATGATGAGATAACTGGCTCTGTGGATGAGGGGAAAGCAGTGGATGTGTTATTCCTTAACTTTAGCAAAGCTTTTGATATGGTCTCCCACAGTATTCTTGCCAGCAAGTTAAAGTAGTATGGGCTGGATGAATGGACAATAAGATGGATAGAAAGCTGGCTAGATCATTGGGCTCAGCGGGTAGTGATCAATGGTTCCATGTCTAGTTGGCAGCTGGTATCAAGCAGAGTGCCCCAAGGGTCGGTCCTGGGGCCGGTTTTGTTCAATATCTTCCTCCAGATTATTAATGATGGCGTGGATTGCACCCTCAGCAAGTTTGCAGATGACACTAAACTGGGAGGAGTGATAGATACGCTCAAGTGTAGGGATAGGATATAGAGGGACCTAGACAAATTAGAGGATTGGGCCAAAATAAATCTGATGAGGTTCAACAAGGACAAGTGCAGAGTCCTGCACTTAGGACGGAAGAATCCCATGCACTGCTACAGACTAGGGACCAAGTGGCTAGGCAGCAGTTCTGCAGAAAAGGACCTAGGAGTTACAGTGAACGAGAAGCTGGATAGGAGTCAACAGTGTACCCTTGTTGCCAAGAAGGCTAATGGCATTTTGGGCTGTATAAGTAGGAGCATTGCCAGCAGATCGAGGGATGTGATCATTCCCCTCTATTCGGCATTGGCGAGGCCTCATCTGGAGTACTGTGTCCAGTTTTGGGCCCCACACTACAAGAAGGATGTGGAAAAATTGGAAAGAGTCCAGCGGAGGGCAACAAAAATGATTAGGGGGCTGGAGCACATGACTTATGAGGAGAGACTGAGGGAATTGGGCTTATTTAGTCTGCAGAAGAGAAGAATGAGGAGGGATTTGATAGCTGCTTTCAACTACCTGAAAGGGGGTTCCAAAGAGGATGGATCTAGACTGTTGTCAGTGGTAGCAGATGACAGAACAAGGAGTAATGGTCTCAAGTTTCAGTGGGGGAGGTTTAGGTTGGATATTAGGAAAAGCTTTTTCACTAGGAGGGTGACAAAGCACTGGAATGGGTTACCTAGGGAGGTGGTGGAATCTCCTTCCTTAAAAGGTTTTTAAGGCCTGGCTTGACAAAACCCTGACTGGGATGATTTAGTTGGGGATTGGTCCTGCTTTGAGCAGGGAGTTGGACTAGATGACCTCCTGAGGTCCCTTCCAACTCTGATATTCTATGATTCTGACTGAGTTACGTATGTGCAGGCTGAACAGACACTGCTACGTGACATGTTCAAAGGTACAGAGGGCATAAGCACAACTAGAGTGAAGCACCCATAGGGAGACTACTCGAAGAACAACTTTTTGTTACATCCTTGAATGGGAAACTGAGGCAGGCTGCAGCAGACATCCCTTGGCAGAAGAAGGTACTGTACAATAGATATGTCTACTTGCAGGGATTCAGTGGAGAAAGCAAAAGTAGTGATAATGGTTATGGATAGTCAGGTGGGGGGGCATGTGGGGTCACATTGCCCCTCCCAGATTACTTGGTCAAATGATGTGGCCAAGCCCCCTCCCTGCAGAGCAGCTGAGCTGGCAAACTGCACTGGGCACAGAGAGGCAGAGCTGCAGGAGGGGCTGCTGCTTTAACTCTGCAGGGAGAGGCAGAGGAACAGTTGAGAACTGCACGGAGGGGCGCTGCTTTCCGGGAGGGGGCATGACTCAATCTATTCTGGAGTTGTGTCCCCCCACTGTCAGGAGGCACAGGTTGTCTATGCTTACTAGATCACTAGGACTACAAGCTTAATGGTGAGAATAATACCAAGTACTCCCCATCCCTACTGAAGCATTAGTGATTTTACTAGCTGAGTTCACCTAACTGGGAATCTCTGTACATTTTCACCTGTGAGTACTGTTGATGGAATGAGACTACAGGCATGTGTGTGATGGTATGGCTGGTGCAGTAGTGATTTGCATTACAAACAGGAAACCTGTACAAAAGATTTAGTCCTACAGAAAATGTCAAGGTTCTCTTCACCCACAGTTTCTAACAGAATGGTGAGGGTGGGTGGCCTATAAAATACCCCACTGTACGATGAAATCTAGTGCCTGCTACCAATTAGGTGCAATAAAATGGCAGGAATATTTGGGAAGTAATGATGATACATCTAATGAGTGGATTGGTGATATGAGATGTAGAGCTTTAAATGGTGTTTTAACTCTTGGTTTGGTATTCATCAGCAGAATGCATCCACCTGGTTGCTTTTGCAACAATTTGAATTTATAATTTACGTTTTGATTTGGCTGTTTCTAGGTATGACCCAAGAACCCCTCAATGCCAAGTGGCAAGGGGGTTACAAGAATATCCTGATTCTGGTATATACATTCTGTACAAAGAATGCCATATGAGGTCATAAATGAAATTCAGGGTCTTGCTGGTCATTGTCATGGTTAGGGTCTATACATACATTTCACATGCAAGGAGTTATGTATATATAGCAAAAGTGTTTTCAAGTCTGTATCAAGCCAGAGTTGACAAGCAGGTTTTCTGTCATATGTTTCATAGACAGAGGGATGTTTATTCACCTGTCTCTGACACAACACTTAATTCACATTTCAACATTCAGAATGGGTGTTCCATCACCCGTCTAAGCTAATTGCAGATGAAGGATTGTAAGAATTTCAGAAAGGAAGAGATGGTTACTCACCTTGTGCAGTAACGGAGGCTATTTGAGATGGTTATCCCTGTGGGTGCTCCACTTTAGGTATCTTGGTTCCCTGTGCTTGTAACTGGAGATTTGTAGTAGCAGTGCCTAGTTAGCTGCACATGCGTGGCAGCCGTCCCACTCCGATTGATTACCTAGCGTGCACAGCCAACCATCCCCCAGTTCCTTCTCTACCCCAGAGGATTGGCATGAAACTCCGAAGGAGAGGGGAGGTGGGATAGTGGAGCACCCACAGGGACAACCATCTTGAAGAACTGCAGTTACTGCACAAGGTGAGTAACCTTATCTTCTTCGAGGATGTCCCTGTGGGTGCTCCACTTTAGGTGACTGTTGAGCAGTGCCCCTCCATGGAGGGGAGGGGCTTTGGAGTTGATTCATTGATGGTGGATAACACCAGGAGTCCAAACTGAGCATCTGCAGCTGATTGCTGTTCTAAAGCATAGCGTTTAGTGAAGGTATGGGCAGATGCCCAGATAGATGCTTTGCAAATGTCTGTGATGGGTACATTATTGAGAAAGGCCGTAGATGCTGATAATGCTCTGGTGGAGTGTGTGCAAACTCCCGGTGGAGCTTGCAGATAGCTGTTTTGGTAGCACAAATGGATACATCTGGATATCCATTTAGATAGTCTGTTTTTAGATGGTTTGGCCCTTCGAACATTCTGTTATGGAAACAAATAGTCAAGATGATTTTCTAATGTTTGTTCTTTCTATGTAGAAAGCTAACGCTCTGCGAATGTCCAGCATGTGAAGTGAGGCCTCCCTGCTGCCAGCACGTGGCTTCGGGAAAAATACAGGTAAGTAAATGGGCTGATTTAAATGAAAAGGGGAGACCACTCTGGGTATGAATTTGGGATGCAGTTGTAGGATTACTTTATCCTTGAAGAATGTAATATAACGTGGGTGTGCCATTAGGGCACCTAATTCTCCAACCCGTCTTGCTGACGTGATGGCAATGAGGAAAGCCACCTTCATCAATAAGTGTAACAAAGAGCAAGTTGTATGGGGTTCAAACGATTTCCCCATGAGACTGCAGAGAACAAGGTTGAGATCCCACATGGGAGTAGGGTTTCTTAGCGTGGGATAAGTGTTTTCTAGGTCTTTAAGGAAGTGTTTAGTCATTGGATGAGCAAAGATCGTGACTCTGTCCACCTTGTCGTGGAAGGATGTGATGGCAGCCAGCTGTACTCTGATGGAGCTGAGGTTTTCTTCGGCTCCGTAGGCGCCAAGCTGGGACGTTTGGCTTTAGTGCATGTACCTCCATGAGAGCTTGCCCGCATAGGGTGTTTAGCTCCTTGGGAAGTCTCAGTACTGGACATTTTTGGTGCCTCACAGTCCAGTGCTCTCAGTGCCATCGGTACCAGGGCAGATTTGTACACCATGTTAGCAAGTCCTTTACCGGTACCGGTGGCAGACTTTTCACTCGGAGATTGCTTTCTTTTAGGCGAATCTCATTGTGACAATTAGTGTGACCGCTTTTTGGCAGCCTTTTTGGGAGCAGGCTCCTTAGCAGCTGTTTTTGAAGTAGATCCCCCTGTCAGATGCTGCCACTGGTGACCATTGGCCAACAGGAATCCTGGACTCGGGGTCAGAGGCTGGTCTGAGGGATTTCTCTATCATCAGAAGTTTCAATTGGAGATCCCTGGCCTTCCTTGTCCTAGCAGGGAATTTTTTGCAGTGTGGACGCTTTTGGGCGATGTGTGTCTCGCCAAGGCAGTGGACATGCTGTGCATGGCCATCTGAGATAGGTATTGAAAGTCTGTAGGTCAGGCAGTGTTTAAAGTCAGGAGAGCCGGGCATGCCTGAGAGGGTAATTGCTTTGGAGAAAGAAGAGGTATAACCCCATTTTTGTTTCTCTCTTCTTGGTTTTTTCCCCCCTAAAGCTGAGTACCCGCTGGAGAGGCAGGGTAAAAAAGAAGGGGAAAATCTATAAAATTTTTTGAAGAAAAATAAAGTAAAATATAGGATATAAAGAATGAAATTTATAGCCAGTGGTGCTGAATAGTTAGCTATGTGGAACTGGAGCATAGCTGAAGAATAGACTTTCCGCTGGAAAAGGTCAGGGGAACTGTGGGACCCTTACTGAATGGGGGAGGCAACCTAGTGACAGACGATGCGAAAAATGATTAAGTATTCAATGCTTTTTTTGCCTCGGTCTTCACAGACAAGGTCAGCTCCCAGACTGCTGCACTGGGCAGCACAGTATGGGAAGGAGGTGAGCAGCCCTCAGTGGCGAAAGAACAGGTTAAGGACTATTTAGAAAAGCTGGACATGCACAAGTCCGTGGGGTCAGATGCAATGCATCCAATGGTGCTGAGGGAGTTGGCTGATGTGACTGCAGAGCCATTGGCCATTATCTTTGAAAACTCGTGGTGACCAGGGGAGGTCCCAGACGATTGGAAAAAGGCAAATATAGTGCCCATCTTTTAAAAAGGGAAGAAGGAAAACCCAGGGAACTACAGACCAGTCAGCCTCACCTCAGTCCCCAGAAAAATCATGGAGCAGGTCCTCAAGGAATCCATTTTGAAGCACTTGGAGGAGAGGAAGGTGACCAGGAACAGTCAACATGGATTCACCAAGGGCAAGTCATGCCTGACCAACCTGATTGGATGAGGGGAAAGCAGTGGATGTGATATACCTTGACTTTAGCAAAGCTTTTGATACGGTCTCCCACAGTATTCTTCCCAGCAAATTAAAGAAATATGGATTGGATGAATGGACTATAAGGTGGACAGAAAGCTGGCTAGACCGTCGGGCTCGATGGGTAGTGATCAATGGCTCGATGTCTAATTGGCAGCCAGTATCAAGCGGAGTGCCCCAGGGGTCGGTCCTGGGGCCGGTTTTGTTCAACATCTTCATTAATGATCTGTATGATGGGATGGATTTCACCCTCAGCAAGTTTGCGGCGGACACTAAGCTGTTGCTATTGGAACATTTAGTGCACTGGATGAGGTACATCCACGGATCTTGAAAGGTGTGTTGTGGTAGGTGTTTATCATTGTAGCAGTGGAGATGTGTCTGCAGGTTTTGCATCTGTTGTTCTGGCAGAGTCTGATGCCACTTAGAGTTAGTGTGTCCTGGTCTGTGGATGGCTTGCTTCTGATGAGCTTGGAGAAGGTGTGTGTGTGGGGGTGTTTGAAGGCCAGAAGAGGGGTTCAGAAAAGATCTTTCAGTATGGGGTCCCCATTGAATATGGGTTGCAGTAGTTTGAGGATACCCTGCATGGATTACAGTGTGGGGTGGGGTGACAATTAGGGTGTGCTTTGTATGGAGAAAATAATACCCATTTTAGAAGCTCTCTTACACAGTGGGCTACTATTTCTCTAAACCAGCTATTACAATTCTGTAAATAAGTTTTTTTAAAATTGGATAATCCTTTTTTAAAAATACTATGGGCAAGATTCTGAGATGAGGCTGATCTGGAGAGATGGCAGGTTATGTGTATGTTAGTCCATCGCGGACGATGACAACGATATTGTTGCAGTTCTCATCTATGGTTACGTATATGACTCCGAAGTCCAAACCCTGATGCACAGAGTCAGCCACACTGAGGGCATGGGAAGTCTGTTTCTATGATGTTTGATGATGCAGCTCTCTGGCACCTTTCACGTGCAGCCTGGGGATTATTTTGTTGAACCTGCTCAAAACTGTTACATGCTGATCTTGTCAGAGACTGCCAGTGAGTCCTGTTCTGAGCCATTTGCTCAAGTTCTTTGGGACTGATAACAGCCCACTGGAGACTGCTGTTCAGTTTATCTTTAAAGCGTTTATACCAGTGGTTCTTAACCTTTACTGCAGCCTGCACCCCTTTGGTTCTCAAAATATGTTCTTGCACAAAATTAACACTACAATTAGCTTAAAAACTTGAAAACTTTGTATATTACAGTAATCATTAAAAATGTATAATGTTAATACATAGGTTTGAAGAAACAAAGTAGTTGTACTTACGTGCCTGTGCTTAATTTGTGTTTGATGATTTACCTTCTAAAAAAATCTGGCATGTCTTGCACCCCCAGAAAGGGCATCTTGCACACCCAAGGGGTGCGTGCACCCCAGGTTAAAAACCACTGGTTTATATAGACAACCCTTCTTTCTTTTGCCCTGACTCAGCTCCCCATATAAGAGCTGTTTTGGGAGACGGCGGTCTTCCATTCTGATGACATGTCTGGTCCACCTAAATTGTGCTCTCAGGAACATTTCCTCAGTGCTGGATTGTGTTTGCTCTCTCAAATACAAAAGTGACTTAAAACTCATTTTAGCATTCTGCTGATCCTAGTGTAGCCTTTGTTAAGGGCCAGGCCCCACTGTGCCATACTACAATAACCTGAAGACTAATTTACACTGGGTATAAATGGCCCCAAGGCACTGAAAATACAGCCCAAGAGCAGCATGGTGACAAAACAGGATGGTGGTTATAATGGATGAAACCACCTTTTCATATACAGTGAACTGTAAGAACAAACCCATTTATCACCTCTGTATCAGATGTATTACTTTATCTGGAATTGGTTTACATGCTTAAGAACAGCCAGTGCGGACTATACATAATAAAAAAAGATGTGAAGATTGACTGAAATCCTCACAGCTAATAATGGTGCCAATTTTTGCTGTACAGACTCGTATGTACAAAGGAACTATATGGCCCTAACCCTTAAAGTTTACTAATTATATCTTAAAGTATAGCCTTTGTAGCTTGATGTGTGAGAGTCACACAAGGAGAATTTTTTGAGGGAAGGGAAAGAAGTGGTTCTTTTAGTATTTTTATTAAAGTGTAAAAAAATAGGATACTTACATCCTGGAGATGTTGGGGAGATTAGAAAATGCTCCACTTGGAATTGTTCTCAGATGAGTCTCCATAAACCTCCTACAAAAACAAGTGTTTGTCAGCTAATGTCCTTCAATGGGAAGTGAAATGTAACAAAGCCTTGCATAACTCCCAGCCCTACCTGCATCTCTGCTCTCATTTCTCTACATTCCCAGTCTTCCCATGTTTGCTTTGCATCATGGCTGCCTTTGCATTGTTCTCTGTTCTATTTGATTTGTACACACTTCCATTCTAAAATAGTACCTTTGTCTTCTCCCACAATATTTCAGGAACCCAATAATTGAGCAAAAAGACCTCGCAGGGACAAAAATATGGAAAGCCCGACAACTGAAATTAAAAGTCTGAAAGTTAAAATGTTACTATATTGTGTTATAATCCTATAAAATGTGAAACCAAGTCTAGCACCATAATGGTCATAATGCATCTTCTGACGCTCCAGTTAGCAATTTCCTCTCATCATTGTATTGGCTTTGCAATGCTATGAGACCTAAATTTGTGATTCCATCACATATCAATAAGCTTGATTTGTGCTAGTAAAGTCAGCAGCTGTGACTCAAAGATACACAGGAAGCAGAGGTGTGAAGAAAGTTGCCATTTGATTCTAGTTACCTTTCTCCAGTGGAGAAAGGCAAAGCATTTAAAGGGTCTCTGAAAAAATTGAAGTGAAAAATGTAGACGTCTTTCTGATTAGCACTGTTATACTGAATTGAGCAGTCCATCCCTTGCTCACTACTTGAAAACATACTCCACCTCCCAATTCTCATTTATAGGGCCCTACCAAATTCGCAGTCCATTTTGGTCAATTTCACGGTCAGAGGATTTTAAAAATAGTAAATGACATGATTTCAGCTATTTAAATCTGAAATTTCACAGTGTTGTAAGTGTAGGGGTCCTGACACAAAAAGAAGTGGGGGGAGGTTGCAAGGTTATTGTAGGGGTGTGTGTGGTACTGATACCCTTATTTCTGCGCTGCTGCTGGCGGCGGCACTGCCTTCAGAACTTGGTGGCCAGAGAGCAGTGGCTGCTGGCTGGGAGCCCCATTCTGAAGGCAGAGCCACTATCAGCAGCAGCACAGAAGTAAGGATGGCATGGTATGGTATTGCCACCCTTACTTCTGTGCTGCTGCCTGCAGAGCTGGGCCCTCAGTCAGCAGTCGCCACTCTCCAGCCACCCAGCTCTGAAGACAGCGCAGAAGTAAGGGTGGCAATACCATGATCCCCCCTAAAATAACCTTGTGCAACTCTTTTGGGTCAGGACCTCTAATTTGAGAAATTCTGGTCTCCCCCATGAAATTGGTATAGTATACAGTAAAAGCACACAGAAGTCCAGATTTCATGGCGGGGAGACCAGATGGCATGGTCTGTGATGCGTTTTTCATGGCTGTGAATTTGGTTGGGCCCTACTCATTCATGTTTTAAGACTACAAAGCTAAGTTACTGTGTCAAAGGCACATTAAGTTTTTTTGGCAGGGTCAAACCCAGTGCCAAGAGAATGGATTGAATACATGGTAGACTGTACAGCCCCATCATTAAGTAATGACATTTACACAGAAAAGATGTCTAATTCCTGCATTTCAGAGAAAAAATGTTTTCTCAGAAAAACCTGATAATGTCTGGAATAAAAACAAATTTACAAGGATGGAGGACTCAATGGAAAAATCTTTGCCTTCTACAACTCCTCCTAGACAGCTCTTGCTTACAGGGTTTTTGCTAGTAAGAAAGACTAACTTTTAATTGTCATTTGTGCTAAGTGAAACATGCAATAGGTAGCCTTTCTCCATATATTTCAAATTAAAAGTGCACCTCTCTGCCTCTAATGAGAAAGCAATCTGGGGCTTTGACCGGGGTCCCAGTGGGGACCAGGTGAGGTCACTCAATTACGGTGAACTGCAAAGAATGGGGCAGACAATCCCCAAAGCTAGTGGATATTTCAATACTTAGATATACCAAGTCAGCACAAAACAGCTTCTTTATTACCTCTCTGGTTGCCTAGAAACCAACAACACAGTTCCCTTAAAGTAACTCAGCCTCAGGCCTCCATCCAGGTAACCAAGTCAAATATGATGAAGATTTCTGAACATCTTATTTCGTCATATAAAAGAAAAGGTTCTACCAATCCCAAAGGATCGGACACATTACCTCCCAGGTTAATAAATATTCCAGATCTTACCTAAATACATGCTTGCAGCCAATTATTAACTAAACTAAAATTTATTAAAAAAGAAAAGAGAGTATGGTTAAAAGATCAATATATATACACACAGACATGAGTTCAATTCTTGAGGTTTGGATACACAGCAGAGATGGTGAGCTTTGTAGTTGCAAAGAGTTCTTTTAGAACTTAGTCCATAGGTTACAGTCCAATGTCATATTCAGGGTGTTTCCAGCTGAACTGGGACCTCAATCTTGCAACTTAACTTCCCCTGATGAAGCTTAAGGAGATCTGAGATAAAAAGGATTGGGACCCAAGAATTTTTTATACAATTCAGGCCTTTGACAGGTTGGAGTCCCTCGGGGAACAATGGGTAATTAGGGCGACTTTGAAGTAGGTCCATCACCGGTACTTAGCTATACGAATTAACAAGGCAATTGCCTGTTCCTCCACCATTCACAGATGATTTGCTATACATTTCAAAGAGAGAGATGAATACAACTACATCCCGTGTTTACAATCCATTTAAATGCTAGGATTTTTTTTGATCTCTGAATTATCAGAATACAGCATAGACAGACTGTTGATTACACTGATGACCACTACCCATATATATGTAAATACACAAAAACACAAACATTATGTCCCCAGGTGTCTTGAATTTGAATCATTCATTCTGCAGGATGTTTAACCCTTTCTGGTCATGCGTCACCGGGGCCACTAATAGTGTCTGTGGCTAGCAGCAGTACACTAGGGAAGGGAATATTCTGCCACCTCTTGCAGCAATGAAACCCAAAACGAGAACCAGGGCAAAGCCTTTCCAAAGTATGAAGCAATAAAGTAACCTTAAAGGTTACTGACTCAGTACTGAAGCAAGGCCCTAAGTCCTAGTTATAATGTTTGCTCATTAACTTACTAGCCCTTAATTATCTATTCCAATTTGTACAATTAATACGCTATGCTTTGTGTTATTCTGAAATCAAATTCAATTTGGTTTATGCTATTGTGATGGACTAGTCCATCAGTGACACTGATAGCTAATTAGCTAGTTTAGTAGGGGCCAGGAATCAAGTATCAAGGGACAAGTCTACTAAGCTCAAAGTGTGCAGAGCTCTGACAATCAGCTGAGTACCAATCTCATCCCCTCCCCATCATTGCCCTTCACTGTTGAGGAGATAAATAAGGCCCTTTCACCCATGAAAAGCAGGAAAGCTGCAGGATGTGATCATGTCTTTCCAGAATTTCTTAAAAATCTCAAGACCAAGGGATGGAAATGGCTGGCAGCACTGATTTCCAATATCCATTCCTCAGGGCTCATCCCAAGGGGCTGACACAAGACTATGGTTATTGCCATTGCTAAAATGGGATGGCAACCACTAATCCTTCATTGTACCAGTCCATATTATTCCTCTGCATGTCAAACAAGCTCATGGAGAGGATATTACTAGCAAGGATTTTGTTGCTTGTAGAAGTAAAGTTACTGAATTAACAAGTGGATTTCTGACAAGGCTGCAGCTGCATCGTAGCCTTAAACACACACTGAGGTGGGGAAATATTCTTAAGATTTAAGAATGAGGAAGCTTTCTTAGAACTATCTGCTACCTACAACACCATATGGAGCAACAGCCTCCTTTTGAAACCCAGCAATATTATCCTATGCAATACAATAACAAAACTCTTCTGAGACGTTCTGACCAATCACAGGTTTTGCATTTTCCACAGTGACCAGGTCAGTAGGCCATGCACTCTTAACTATAGTCTACCACAGAGATTAGTCCCAGCATGATTCTGTTTAATATCTAGACCTGCAATCTTCTGAAAACGTGGAAATTTGTCTGTACTGATTATATTGCTCTAACCACACAGGCATAGAACAAATCCTAACTAAGGACCTTTAAAATCATGGGAGAACATTATTATATTGGCAGCTAAAACAAAAGCCCACTATGATGGTCACGTCAGCATTTCATCTAAACAATCAAAAGGATTGAGCAGAACTGCATGTGGACTTTTGTGGTAAGCAGATAAGATATGATCCCACCCCAAAATATCTTGGTCTGACATTAGACTGAAGCCTCACATACCACAACACCTGAAAAATATCCAAAACAAAACAAATATGCATATAAATCTCATTCAGAAACTGGGAGGAACTATGTGGGGAGCCAGTGCAAAAAAACTCTACAAGACCTTTTTACGGGTTCTTGTCTACTCTACAGCATAATATTGCTCATCTGTCGGGACACACAGCTCTTACATTTCACTTGTAGATTTTCAACACCATCATGTGGATCATTACAAGTACAATAAAACACCACAACCCTGGCTTCCCATACGGGTGCACACCACCCACCCCAAATTTGTGACATGAAAATCCTTCGGGAGTTCCATCATATTCAAAGACACAGGGATCTTCCAATACATGAAGACCTAAATAATACACTGAGACACCAACTGAAATCTAGAAAAACTTTTTGGCTCGCAGTGCAAGAACTCAAAAACATAGGGTCTTCCCTAAAAGATGAATGGTGAAGAAGGTGGAAGGATGGCAACATCCCAAACACACACCTCAACAAGGACCTAACCAAAGAATCCAGTGGCTTTTCACTCCCATGAAAAGTATGGCCCTCTCTGAATTGCATCCACACATCACATAGCAGACACCAAGCTTCTTCATAAATAGGGACTGAGAAACAATCTTATACATGACTGTGTAAATTGACTTCAAACTAGGGAACACCTCAATCAATGTCCCAAACAATAATATTCTGGTGGTATCTCTGCATCTGCTCCACATCACCTAGTTCAATTAGTAGGATGGCCAACCTAAACTTGGATGTTGCTGTTTTTAAGACATACAAAAAGAATTAGTGGGGGCAGAGTAAAAATTATAAAGCTTACCCCAACTTTCAGAATCAGTCTAGCCTGAGCTTAGGTGAGAGAATTGCTCAAGCTTTCACCAGATTTGGGGTCAGGAAGGCATTTTCCCAGGTTGAATTGGTAAGTACCTTGGATTTTCTTCCACCTTCCATTGCAGGGGCTTCTGACATTGGCGACACCTCAGCCTCTCCTTTTCTTTGTCTGTGGCACACAACAGTTTAAACTTCTGAGGATTGTAATGATTTAGTCTAACCAAAAGCACCTGGCTCAGAATAGGAGTATCTGAGTGAAATGTAATGCCCTAAGATATACAAAAGGTCAGACTAGATCAGGGATCGGCAACCTTTGGCATGCGGCCTGGTGAGCCGGGCCGGTTTGTTTACCTGCTGCGTCCTCAGGTTCGGCCGATCGCGACTCCCACTTGCTGCGGTTCACCGCTCCAGGCCAATGGGGGCGGCGGGAAGCGGTGGCCAGCACATCCCTCGGCTCGCGCCGCTTCCCGCAGCCCCCATTGGCCTGGAGCGGCCAACCACGGCCAGTGGGAGCTGCGATCAGCCGAACCTGCGGACGCGGTAGGTAAACAAACCTGACTAGATGATCTAATGTTCCCTTCTAGCCTTAAATTCTATGAAATCTATACAATTTCACCCAGTAAAAAACGCATTCAATTTTCCTTACTTCGATTTGGAAAATCAGGTTGCACACACTACTAAAAATCAACTGGTCACATTTCAGAAATGCAGGACATTCTGAATGTTGGTTTTATTTATTCTTAGAGGATTTTTTTTCAATACTATTCTAGACTCTCTTACCAAACACATTTCTTTCAGGTAGCACATTATACTTTTAGCTCTGTGACCATTTGCCTCAGATTTAAACAGGTGGAAGCTGGAGACAGAGGGACAAATCCTGGCTCCAATACAGTCAGTGGCAAAATTCCCACTGATTTCAATGGGACTAGGAATTGGTCACCCAGGGTATACCACATGTATAGTACAAGCTTATCTGTACTTCCAGGTCTTTCCAGAAGTGAAAGTAGAGGTAAATGGATGGCAGAGGATGATTGAGAGAGTTTTGGTTTTTAAGTAGAGCTGTATGAATAAATAGCAGTAAACAAATGGAAGAATTTTTCCTCTGTTCAAATTATCTAGAAGCAAAATGACAATTTTCTCAAATATATTTGTTGAACAACTTCTATCACTATTTCCTAATTTGTAGATTGTGAAGGTTCATTATCTGACATTTAAGCTGGTGGTTAGTTTCAACAGGACAGAGATCACTGTTCCTTACTGGATGAATCAAGCTTCTGGTTCACATACTTCCATCTGAAATTCACTGGACATATGTGATGCAGATTGTCTGGTATCTAAACTGAAAACAAAACAAAGCATTCTCTTTTCTCTACTGACTGACTACTCTGACCTCTTGCTTGCCTGTCACTGCTAGCTTCACCTCCATGGCCCAAGATGCTTCCCTCTCTCCTTCTCCCTACCCCCTTTTCCTCCCTCACCCCTTAAAGTCTCTTGTCCTGCCCTTTCTTTCTATACTCTTAGGCCTGGTCTACACTAGGAGTTTGTCGAATTTAGCGCCGTTACATCGAATTAACCCTGCACCCGTCCACACCACGAAGCTATTTAGTTCGACAGAGCTCTCTTAAATTCGACTTCTGTACTCCTCGAAAACGAGAGGAGTAGCGCTAAATTCGAAATGGCAATATCGAATTAGGCTAGGTGTGGCTGGAAATCGACGGTAATAGCTCCGGGAGCTATCCCACAGTGCACCACTCTGTTGACGCTCTGGACAGCAGTTCGAGCTCGGATGCTCTGACCAGCCACACAGGAAAAGCCCCGGGAAAATTTGAATTCCTTTTCCTGTCTGGGCAGTTTGAATCTCATTTTCTGTTTGGACAGCGTGGCGAGCTCAGCAGCACTGGCAACGATGCAGAGCTCTCCAGCAGAGATGGCTGTGCAATCTAATAGAAAGAGGGCCCCAGCATGGACTGATCGGGAAGTCTTGGATCTCATCGCTGTGTGGGGCGATGAGTCCGTGCTTTCAGAGCTGCGCTCCAAAAGAAGGAATGCAAAGATCTACGAGAAGATCTCTAAAGCCATGGCAGAGAGAGGATACAGCCGGGATGCAACGCAGTGCCGCGTGAAAATCAAGGAGCTGAGACAAGGCTACCAAAAAACCAAAGAGGCAAACGGACGCTCCGGATCCCAGCCCCACACATCCCGTTTCTACGAGGCACTGCATTCCATCCTAGGTGCGGCCGCCACCACTACCCCACCACTGACCGTGGACTCTGAGGATGGGATATTGTCCACGGCCGGTTCCTCGTCGGAAATGTTAGCGGACGGGGAAGATGAGGAAGGAGATGAGGAGGACGAGGCAGTCGACAGCGCTTGCACCGCTGATTTCCCCGACAGCCAGGAGCTCTTCATCACCCTTACCGAGATCCCCTACCAACCGTCCCCATCCGTTACCCCGGACACCGAATCAGGGGAAGGATCAAGCAGTGAGTGCTTTAAGCATCTAAACATTTATTTTTAACATAACTGGAATATTTATATTGTTAACAATGGGGTTTTCATTCACTCATTTAAACATAGAAACTTTTATTTATAAGACAACAGGATTATTAATAATATCAGCAATTGGGTGTTCATGATTTCTTTGCCTTAGGCAACTATTTAGTCCCAACTATGTTAAAAAAAAAAAAAAAAAAAAAATCAAATAATGTCCGGATTTTCATGATTAGGCAACCACAGGACGCTCCACTCTGTAGTCCCTTCCAGTGCAGTTACACCAAAATACGGTCTATATGTCCGGGAATTGACACAAAGTCCTCCTGGGAGAGCTCAGTATAACTCTCCTGGAGGTACTGCTCAAGCCTGCGCATCAGGTTCCTTGGCAGGGCGATCTTGTTAGGTCCACCGTGGTAGGACACGTTCCCACACCATGACTATCAAGTAGTCCGGGATCAGAGCACGGCAGAGCATGGCGGCATACGGCCCTGGCTTCTGCATGCTCTCCCGAAGCATCCGTCCCCTGTCGCTCTCCGAGATCCTCATCAGCGTGATGTCGCACATGACGCCCTGCTTTGAATTAGGGAGGGGAATGTTAGTATTGGGACTGCTTTACAGCCACGTGGTGGAGGCGGCAGAGGGGCAGCATACAGGGACCTTTCCCTGGGACTGCCCCTGTCCCACCACCTCGCGGCTGAGCTCATGCTTCCCTGATTGCTGCCAGCAGAGAGTGGCATTGCTTTCAGTGCGAAAGGAGCCCAGTGCTACTATTAAAGTTTTAAGCTGCCACAAGTCTACGGCTTACCACGTTTTCCTGCTACAAAAGTTGAGGTGTCCTGCCACGCTTCTCAGATCGCAACTGCAAGACCCCAGGCACTGAAGGCGAGGGCCGAAAATTCGACCTTGTCCTGAGTGTGCATGTGAAAGGTGCAGTGCATGGTGTTGTTCACAGAGAAAGACTATGTTCTTTGTTAGCAACTTCATTTATCTGTCTCAGGAATTCACTCCCTTTTTCCCATTCCCACAGACACATCTGCAACTGTCTCCCAACCCAGCCTGGCATCACACTCCCAGAGGCTAGCGCAGATTAGGAGGAGGAAGAAGAAGACGCGTGAGGACATGTTCTATGAACTTATGGACTGCTCACGAGCGCAGGCAGCCCAGACAACACAGTGGAGGGAGAACTTGTCAGAAATGCACCGAGCAGTCATGGAACGGGAGGAGAGGTGGCGCCAGGAAGACCAGCAGGCTACTCAAACCCTGCTTGGACTAATGAGGGAGCAAACGGACACGCTCCGGCGCCTTGTGGATGTTCTGCAAGACCGGAAGCAGGAGGACAGAGCCCCGCTGCAGTCTCTCTCTAACCGCCCTCCCCCGCCACAAAGTCCCACACACCCCTCACCAAAAGTCCAAAGAAGGAGGGGCGGCAAGGGCCGTTAAAACTTTCAGTCAACCCCTGCAGACTGCTGTTGCACTAGAAGGCTCTCGTTCCACAAAGTTTGAAAAGTCCTTTCCTACCCATCTCACACAAGCCCCCGTCCAAGTTTTCTACCCCCCCTTTTCATGTGCGGTTCATAATAAAATATTTGTTTCTGTTAAGTACTGTTTCCAAGATTTTCTTTTAGAGGAGATTGTGTCTGAAGGGGGGGAAGGGGTTTGGTAATTGGACAGGACAGTCACCTTAAGGAGGCTACAGAGGCGGGGGCAGGTCCAGCATCAGGACACATACACAGTGCAGTCACCAGTTACCCTGGTGAGTCTGGGAGGTGGTTTTCATGTTCTGGGGGGCGGGGGGGTTGATCTGTGACTTTGTGGCGGGGGAGGGCAGTTAGAGAACTTATGCCGCGGTCCTTATCCTGGATCACAGAGCCACGCAGCAGGGGGTCTGTAACCCTCCACCCCCTGCCAGAAAGTCACTTGGCCGACACATACACGCAGTCCCGCCCAGGACTGCTGGCAGGCTCCGTTGAAACAACCAATCCACCACTGCGGAGCCTGTCATTCCCGGAGTTTAGAAGCATCATTTGCATCAGAACACTAAACCCGCCCCCCGCCACAGTCTGCGTCCCCGGTTTAAAACATTCCCGCGAAAACAGTAAGAAAGAGAACCTTGTTCATTAACAAAACGGAACAGATTTTATTTGTTGGGAAGGTGGTGAAGGGGGTATGTAACTTGGAAGGATAGTCAACAGTAACTGGGTAAAGAAATGGGGGCAGATTCAGCATCTGTGTCCACAAACTAAACAGTCACTGGAGACCCTGCTCAGTCAGGAACCTAGCTTTCAAAGCTTCCCTGATACACAGCGCGTCCCGCTGGGATCTTCTAATCGCCCGGCTGTCTGGCTGGGCGTAATCAGCAGCCAGGCTACTTGCCTCAACCTCCCACCCTGCCATAAAGGTCTCCCCCTTGCTCTCACACAGATTGTGGAGCACACAGCAAGCAGCTATCACAATGGGGATATTGGTTTCGCTGAGATCACAGCGAGTCAGTAAGCTTCTCCATCTCCCCTTGAGACGGCCAAAGGCACACTCCACCACCATTCTGCACTTGCTCAAACGGTAGTTGAAAAGTTCTTTTTCTGAGTCCAGGGCGCCAGTATAGGGCTTCATGAGCCAGGGCATTAGCGGGTATGCAGGGTCCCCGAGGATCACTGTAGGCATCTCCACATTGCCAAGACTTATTTTGTGCTCTGGGAAGTAAAGACCTTCCTGCAGCCGTCTAAACAGACCAGAGTTCCTGAAAACACGAGCGTCATGAACCTTGCCCGGCCATCCGATGTTGATGTTTGTAAAACGTCCCCTGTGGTCCACCAGTGCTTGCAGCACCATTGAAAAGTAGCCCTTTCTGTTAATGTACTGGCTGGCCTGGTGGTCCGGTCCCAGGATAGGGATGTGAGTCCCATCTATAGCCCCACCGCAGTTTGGGAATCCCATCTCGGCAAAGCCATCTATGATGAGCTCCATGTTTCCCAGGGTCACTACCTTTGATAGCAGTACCTTGACGATTGCCTTGGCTACTTGCATGACAGCAACCCCCACGGTAGACTTGCCCACACCAAAGTGGTTCGCGACTGACCGGTAGCTGTCTGGCGTTGCAAGCTTCCAGAGGGCTATGGCCACTCGCTTCTGGACAGTCAGGGCTGCTCGCATCCGGGTGTCCTTTCGCTTCAGGGCAGGGGACAGCAACTCACACAGTTCGAGGAAAGTCCCCTTCCGCATGCGAAAGTTTCGCAGCCACTGGGATTCATCCCAGACCTGCAGCACTATGTGGTCCCACCAGTCTGTGCTTGTTTCCAGGGCCCAGAATCGCCGTTCCACAGTATCCACAAGACCCAGTGACACCGAGATGTCCTGGGCGCAGGGTCTCGTGGTTTCTGAGAGCTCTGAGCTACTCTCAGACTTCATGCCCTCACGGTGGTGGCGTAGCCTCCTCTCCTGATTTCTCTGCAGCTGCCTCTGGTAAAGGTGGATGAGAAGCTGCGAGGCGTTGAGAACTGCCACAACTGCAGCGATGGTCGCAGCGGGATCCATGCTCGCACTGCTGTGGCGTCCGCGCTGTCACTGATCAGAAAAGTGCGTGAACTGATTTCCCGCCGGCGCTTTCAGGGAGGGAGGGAGGGAGGGCGGGAGTGACTGACGGATGACGACAGGCACCCAAAAGCACCCTTGACACATTTTTTTACCCAGAAGGCATTTGGGGCTCGACCCAGAATTCCAATGGGCAGCGGGGACTGCGGGAACTGTGGGATAGCTGCCCACAGTGCACCGCTTCCAATGTCGACGCTTGCCCCGTTAGTGTGGACTCAAAGTCTCAAAGTCGAATTACTGTCCTTAGTGTGGACACACACGTTCGACTTTGTAATATCGATTCTACATATTCGATTTAACTAAAATCGAACTACTCTCATAGTGTAGACATACCCTTAGTAATTTATCTGTTACTGTGGTGGTATGAAAAAATGTGCATGTAAAAAGCTACAAAAAGAAACTTCCATGTTACTATCATGATTTTTGCCAATTACTGTTTCATTAGCAAAGAGTGAAGTTGAATGCAGCTTAAATTGAACAAACAGAACTTTATTATACACTGTGCACTGCTCTGTCCATGTCCCTGAGTTGCTTCTAGACTAACTTCACCTGGTATTCCCTCAGTAACAGCACTTCTAGGGAACATGAGCTTTCTGACTCCAGTTCCACTGATCATGATACACTTACTATACTAGCATTTTGCTTCCTTTCCCCCGCACTCTTTGTCTGTTCTGTCTTCCTAGATTGTAAATGCTTTAGGGCAGAGATCTTGTTTTCTTAACTGTTTGTACAGCACCTACCACAATAAAGCTCCCAACTCCACCTGAGGCTTTTGAGCACTAACACAATATTAATATTACATAAAATGAATTTTCCATAAACGTTACTGGTAGCAAGTTTGTTCATTAGAATATTCTCAGAAAGCAAACACAGAGGAGCAAATCCAGGCAAAGAAAATTAGTGTACAAATTCAAATAAATATTTCCTGAGAAGTTTCTCCAGTACTTGCCCAGTTTTATTTTTGGACATTAGTACAAATTTATTTATTTTTCAATAAAGTTTGTCCCTGTACCTAAAGCTCTGGGTGGTCAGATATTAAATAAATAGAAATAAATAAAACACATTATATTTGCAGTATTGTTATAGCCATGCTGCTCCCAGGATATGAGAGACAACGGGGGTGAGGTACTATTTTTTATTGGATCTACTTCTCTGGGTGGAAGGGACAAGCTTTGTAGGAGACCACTTAAAATGTACTGGGCAATTAAGGATTAGCAGGCAGGAAGGTCTTGATCCATTGGTGCTACACATGCCTATCACAACATGTGGCATATCTCATCCAGTGCATCAAATGCCTCAACAACAACTATAAGGCGAAACCAGACAATCACTACACTCTCAAATAAACACACAGAAAAATAAGACAAAAACACCATATAATCCCTGGGCAAACACTTTTCACAACCCCATCATTCTATATCTGTCCAATCAGTCCTCATTCTCAAAGGAAACCTGCATAGCATGTCCAAAAAACGAGACTTGGAACTTAAATTCATAACTCTGCTAGACACTAAAAACCATGGACTCTCAGACTCTGGTTTTATGGCTCATTACAACAATTTGTAACACATCCTACAACCTGCTAACCCTTAACTGCCCAATTAGTTTTAAGTGGCCTCCTACAGCATGTGTGAACCCCTTATGCTTAACAAGCTGTCCCACCTTTTATTTTGCTCAGACACTCTGGTTACTTTCTCCAGACCTGAGGAAGGGCTCTGTGTAAGCCTGAAAACTTGTCCCTTCCATCAAGAGAAGTTGGTCCAATAAAATATATTACTTCACCTACCTTGTCTTAAACAAATTACATTGTACACACCCACCTCATCTGAGAGGAAGAGTTATCTATTCCTCTTTTTTTGAAGGGCAAAGGAAAAACAAAGAGAAGGCTCTACCTCTTTCTCCCCTCTACTTCACCCACATAATATGAAAAGGCATTAGAAATCTTAACTGGTGTAGTGCTCAGGTTAAAATAAAGTTGGAAGAGTTATGACAGCCTCAAGCCTTGGGAGCTTGACTGGCTTGAGGAAGGCAGAACAGAGCTATTAGCCAAATTAACCCTCCCTGCACTAGTTAGAAAGTCTAAGGGCTTGTCTACACATACAGCCCTGAAGTGGCACAGCTGCACTGGTGCAGCTGCACTACTTTAGTGAACACAAGGGAGAGCTTCTGCCTTTGGCATAGTTAATCCACCTCTGTGAGAGGCAATAGCTATGTCGATGGGAGAAGCTCTCCCATCAACATAGCATTATATACGCCAGGGGTTAGGTCAGGATAACTGCGTCAGTCAGGAGTGATGTCATATCCCTGAATTAACATAGTTGTACCGCTGTAAGTTTGTAGTGTAGACCTGGCATAAGGGAGCCATCGTCTCTCTAACTCCTCAGGGCATTCATTGCGTCTTTGTTGTTCCAGTCCCCATGCATTTAATAATTCCTTTATACCTACATATTTCACAAATAAACCACCCAGCTCTTAACTGTGTCCAACATCCTCATATTAATGGCCCCTAGCCCAGACCATCTCCACTGAGGCCTGGTCTACACTAGGAGGTTATGTCGAATTTAGTAGTGTTAAAATCGAATTAACCCTGCACCCGTCCACACAACAAAGCTATTTAGTTCGACATAGAGGTCTCTTAAATTCGATTTCTGTACTCCTCCCCAACGAGGGGAGTAGCGCTAAATTCGACATGGCCATGTCGAATTAGGGTAGGTGTGGATGGAAATCGACGCTAATAGCTCCGGGAGCTATCCCACAGTGCACCACTCTGTTGACACTCTGGACAGCAGTCCGAGCTCAGATGCTCTGACCAGCCACACAGGAAAAGCCCCAGGAAAATCTGAATTCCTTTTCCTGTCTGGCCAGTTTGAATTTCATTTCCTGTTTGGACATCGTGGCGAGCTCAGCAGCACTGGCAACGATGCAGAGCTCTCCAGCAGAGGTGACCATGCAATCCCAGAATAGAAAGCGGGCCCCAGCATGGACTGATCGGGAAGTCTTGGATCTGATCGCTGTGTGGGGCGATGAGTCCGTGCTTTCGGAGCTGCGCTCGAAAAGACGGAACGCAAAGATCTACGAGAAGATCTCAAAAGCCATGACAAAGAGAGGATACAGCCGGGATGCAACGCAGTGCCACGTGAAAAATCAAGGAACTGAGACAAGGCTACCAGAAGACCAAAGAGGCAAACGGACGCTCCGGATCCCAGCCCCAGACATGCCGTTTCTACGAGGCACTGCATTCCATTTTAGGTGCGGCCGCCACCACTACCCCACCACTGACCGTGGACTCTGAGGATGGGATATTGTCGAGGGCCGCTTCCTCGGAGATGTTAGCGGACGGGGAAGATGAGGAAGACGAGGCAGTCGACAGCGCTTATAACGCTGATTTCCCTGACAGCCAGGATCTGTTCATCACCCTCACAGAGATCCCCTACCAACCGTCCCCAGGGGTTAACACGGAGCCAGAATCAGGGGAAGGATCAGTCAGTAAGTGTTTAAAACATGTAAACATTTATTTTGAACAGAACAGGAATATTAACAATGGGTTTTTCATGATTAGTTTGCCCTAGGCGCTTAACGTTTTAGTCCTTGCCAGTGCATCTACTGGAAAAGAAGGTCTATATGTCTGGGGATAGAGCTAAAATCCTCATGGGACATCTCCACGAAGCTCTCCTGGAGGTAATTGGAAAGCCTTTGCATGAGGTTCCTGGGGAGAGCGGCCTTATTGGGTCCTCCGTGGTAGGAAACTTTTCCACGCCAGGCTATCATCAAGTACTCCGGGATCATTGCCTTGCAGAGCATGGCGGCATACAGCCCTGGTTTTTGCTGGCTTTCACGCAGCATGCGGTCTCTCTCTGTCCCAGAAATCCTCAGCAGAGTGAGGTCGCTCATGGTGACCTGCTTTGAATTAGGGGAATGTTACTGTTGGGACTGCTTGCCTGTTCCTTTACAGAACTGGAACCGGCGGTTTACAGCCACGCGGTGGAGGCGGGAGAGGGGCAGCATACAGGGACCTTTCCCGGGGATAGCCGCGAGGGGGTGGGACGGGGCAGAGTTCATGCTTGCTGGATTGCCGGCAGCAGGAACTGGCCAGTGCTAGGAGCATTGCTTTGAATGTGAAAGGAGGGCACTGCTATAATTTAAGTTTTAAGCAGCCAAAAGTCTACGGCTTACCATGTCAGCCTGCTATCCGAGTTCCGCTGTCCTGCCCTGCTTCTCTGATCTACAGTGCAAGACCCCAGGCACTGAACGCGAAGGCCGAAAATTCGACCTTGTCCTGAGTGTGCATGTGATAGGTGCTGTGCATGGTCTTCTTCACAGAGAAAGACTATGTTCATTGTTCACAAAAAATTATCTTTGTGTGGAATTCACTCCCTTTTTCACATCCCACAGCTGCGACTGTCTCCCGACATACCTTGGCATCCCCCTCCCAGAGGCTGGTGCAGATTAGGCGGAGGAAGAAAAGGACATGGGACAACATGTTCTCAGAACTTATGGGCTGCTCCCAAGCCGAGGCGGCCCAGCAGACCCAGTGGAGGGAGAACATGTCCCAAATCCATCGATCACACATTGAATGGGAGGCGAGGTGGCGTCAGGAAGACTAGCAGGCGACTCAAACGCTGCTTGGACTAATGAGGGAGCAAACGGACACGCTGCGGCGCCTTGTGGATGTTCTGCAGGACCGGAGGCAGGAGGACAGAGCCCGGCTGCAGTCTATCTCTAACCGCCCTCCCCCGCCACAAAGTCCCATACCCCCCTCACCCAAAGTCCCAAGAAGGAGGGGCAGCAGGGGCCGTGAACACTGTCACTCCACCCCTGCAGACTGCTCAAGTAACAGAAGGCTCTCATTCCCCAAAATTTGATAAGTCCTTTCCTTCCCACCTCACCCAAGCTCCTGGCCCAGTTTCATCCCCTAACTGTTTAGTTGCTAATAAAAAAACACGTTTGTTTTAATTACTGTTTCCATCATGTTCTTTTAGAGGACAGTGTGTTTGAAGGGGGGAAGGGGATTGGTAATTGGACAGAACAGTCACCTTTACCAGGGTACAGACAGGGGGCATGTTCAGCAGCAGGTCACACACACATTGCAGTCACTAGGCACCCTGGTCAGTCTGGGAGGTAGTTTTTATGTTCTGTGTGTGGGGGGGCTATGAGTTTGTGGCAGGGGAGGGCGGTTAGAGATCTTATGCAACAGTCCTTATCCTGGATCACAGAGCCACGCAGCAGTGTCCTCCCCTGCCACAAAGTGACATAGCTCCCACACACAGAGTCCTGAAAAGGAGGGGTGGCAGGCTCCATTGAAACAACCAGTCCAGCACTGCGGACCGCTCTAGGAGCAGGAGCCTGTCATTCCTCGAGTTTATAAGCGTTCTTTCCATCACTACGCCCGCTCCCCATCACAGTCTGCGTCCCAGTTTCAACCCTTTACCGCGAAACCCATAATAAAGACAATGGTGTTCATTAACAAAGTTCCATTTTTTTATTTTTAAACATGTGTTGGAAGGGGGGTGTCGGGGTATGTAGCTGCAGAGGATAGTCAACATAAACTGGGTAAAGAAAGGGGGGCAGGTTCAGCTTCTCTTTAAACAAAGTTAATAGTCACAGGTTACCCTGCTCACTGAGGAACCTAGCTTTCAAAGCCTCCCGGATGCACAGCGCGTCCCGCTGGGCTCTTCTAATCGCACGGCTGTCTGGCTGGGCGTAATCAGCAGCCAGGCTATTTGCCTCAACCTCCCACCCTGCCATAAAGGTCTCCCCCTTGCTCTCACACAGATTGTGGAGCACACAGCAAGCTGCAATAACAATGGGGATATTGGTTTCGCTGAGATCAGAGCGAGTCAGTAAGCTTCTCCATCTCCCCTTGAGACGTCCAAAAGCACACTCCACCACCATTCTGCACTTGCTGAGATGGTAGTTGAAGAGTTCTTTTTCAGTGTCCAGGGCGCCTGTATAGGGCTTCATGAGCCAGGGCATTAGCAGGTAGGCTGGGTCCCCGAGGATCACTATAGGCATCTCCACATCCCCAACAGTTATTTTGTGGTCTGGGAAGTAAATACCTTCCTGCAGCCATCTAAACAGACCAGAGTTCCTGAAAACACGAGCGTCATGAACCTTGCCTGGCCATCCGACGTTGATGTTGGTAAAACGTCCCCTATGGTCCACCAGTACTTGCAGCACCATTGAAAAGTAGCCCTTTCGGTTAATGTACTGGCTGGCCTGGTGGGCCGGTCCCAGGATAGGGATGTGAGTTCCATCTATAGCCCCACTGCAGTTTGGGAATCCCATCGCGGCAAAGCCATCTATGATGACCTGCACGTTTCCAAGAGTCACTACCTTTGAGAGCAGTAGCTCAACGATTGCGTTGGCTACTTGCATCACAGCAACCCCCACGGTAGATTTGCCCACGCCAAAGTGGTTCGCGACTGACCGGTAGCTGTCTGGCGTTGCAAGCTTCCAGAGGGCTATGGCCACTTGCTTCTGGACACTCAGGGCTGCTCGCATCCGGGTGTCCTTGCGCTTCAGGGCAGGGGACAGCAGCTCACAAAGTTCCAGGAAAGTTCCCTTCCGCATCCAAAAGTTTTGCAGCCACTGTGATTCATCCCAGACCTGCAGCACTATGCGGTCCCACCAGTCCGTGCTTGTTTCCCGGGCCCAGAATTGCCGTTCCACAGCATCAACATGACCCATTGCCACCATGATGTTCACGGCGCGGGGTCCCGTGCTTTGCGAGAGGTCTGTGCCACTCTCAGACTTCATGTCCTCACCGCGATGCCGTAACCTCCTCGCCCGATTTCTCAGCATCTGCCTCTGGAAAAGGTGGACGATAGGGTGCGAGGTGTTGACAACGGCCATAACTGCAGCGATGGTCGCAGCGGGCTCCATGCTCGCAGTGCTGTGGCATCCGCGCTGTCACTCACCAGAAAAGCGCGCGAAATGAAATGATTGCCCGCCGGCGCTTTCAGGGAGGGAGGGTGGGAGTGACGGTTGGATGACGACAGTTACCCAAAACCACCCTCGACATTTTTTTTCCCCAGCAGGCATTGGGGGCTCAACCCAGAATTCCAATGGGCAGCGGGGACTGCGGGAACTGTGGGATAGCTGCCCACAGTGCACCGCTTCCAATGTCGACGCTTGCCCTGTTAGTGTGGACTCACAAAGTCGAATTACTGCCCTTAGTGTGGATACACACGTTCGACTTTGTAATATCGATTCCACATATTCGATTTAAGTAAAAATCGAACTACTCTCGTAGTGTAGACATACCCTGAGACAGTAGGATATCTCAGAAAGAAGGAAAACACTACAGGGAAATGATTTTCCACTTAATCAAAAAAAATTACATGCAAATATATTTACCCATTACTACGGTATTTTAACAAAAGCTTTTCTACATTAGGAAGAGAATAATGCACACAGAAAGCATGTCTAGTACCACTAATTAAAAAATAGCATAAGTACTACAATTTACCACAGCTTAATTTTCTGTTCATATTAAACACACCAACTCACTGAAAGTATAGGAAAGTCCTCAATCTTTATTGCAAACAATGAATAAAACACATTACAGAGGTTTGATTTAATTTTTCTTACACCCTTCACTAAAATAAAATTGCAGATTAAGCACACTATGGGAAAACAAAATGCCTTATTTTAGCAAATTAACTGTCATTTTATAAATTGGAAAGACGTGTCTTTCACTAAGACCTATGAGTTATAGGTGAAAGACTGCGATAGTGCCCCCTTTGCTTTTATATAATATATGAAATAAGGTTTGAAAGGAGTTTATTTCTTCTCTGTTCTTCTGCTTTGGTATTTATATTAGAAATTCAGGTCTTATCTGCACTATTTTTCTTGGAAGATTTTATTGACAACTGATCAATGACAGTAGAATGACATCTGTCACCATCTCTTGGTGTGGTCTTTCTAGGAGTCTTAGCTTCTCCTGACTGACCCTTCTTAGCCTGTTCTCTATTCAGTCAGTTTTTTAGACCCTCATCTCAAATTAAGTCTGTCAGCTCTTCAATTTTAAGGCTTGCAGTCTCCTGGCTGTTTGTTTGTTTTGGAAGCAGCCTGACACAGGCTATCACCCCTTGCTATCTCAGGCCTTTCTGCCTCCTTTTCCTTCTCTGTGCTCTCCCCTTTATAGAGAGAGGTCTTGTTTTCTCTAATGGTTGCAGCTGTGGGTGCTTTGACTCCATGATTGGCAATTCTGACAGCCGCATGGGAGTGCGATCAAGCTGTTTGCTTGTAAACAGGAAAGACTCTCCTCTCCCCTCTGTCTATGCTCAGCATGGGGTTTCTAGACCCCATTACATCACATGTACCAAAGAAGTGAAACCTGAGTAATTGATAAATGAAGGTTACTCACCTGTAACTGGAGTTCTAGATCTGTATATTCAAACTCAGACTGTGCCAGGTGGATGCAGCTAAGATGGTAGAACTAACCATGCCTGTTGGAAATCTCAGCCACCCTCCTTTCCCTTCCCTCAGTGTTGACAAATGTTCTGAGGGTGAAGCTAAAAATAGAGGGGGTATGGCACTCTGGCTACTTCAATTCCTTCCTCTGCTTCTTGAGGTCCCATACACTAGGACTACAGCTGGCTGGAAATATTCTAGCAAAACTCTGTGGCAGGGATCCTGCAGTGCCCTGAATCCTCACCTGGAGCTGGGTCTCTGGGGAGGTCTGACTTTCTGATGTCAAATCTGTCTCCTGAATCCACTCTACAAACATAGTACTTATCTTTAAAAATGAGGACCCAGAGATCTATAGACTAGTCAGCCTAACTTTGATACCTGGAAAGATACTGGAGCAAATTTTTAAACAATTTATAAGCACCAAGAGGATAACAGGGTTATAAATAGCCAACATGGATTTGTCAAAAACAAATTATGCCAAGCCAACCTAATTTCTCTTTTATGGGGTTACTTGTCTAATAAATAGAGGTGAGCTGTAGACATGATATATCTTGATTTTAGTAAGGGTTTTGACACCATTCCACGTGACATTCTCTTAAGCAAACTAGGGAAATGTGGTCTACATGAAGTTAAAGTGGGGGTGCATAAATGGTTGAAAGACCATACTTAGAATCATTCTCAATGGTTTGCTGTCAAACTAGGAAGACATATTGAGTTAGATCCCACAGGGGTCAGTCTTTGGTGCAGTATTAGTCAACCTTTTAATTAATTATTTGGATAATGAAATGGAGAGTATGATTATAAAATTTGCAGATGACTCTAAGATGGGAGGTGTGGCAAGCAATTTGGAGGACAGGATTAGAATTCAAAACAACCTTGACAAATTGGAGAACTGGTCTGAAATCAACAAGATTAAATTCTATAAGGACAAGTGTTAGTTAAGTTTAGGCTTTAGAATGTGTGTTCTGAAGTTTTATATTTAACTGTTTGAGAGTAGAGATTCAAATAAAAACCAAATAAATTTCCTTTTGTTTTATAATTGAATTCATGTGTTGTGAGTGATACAGGAGGAGCGCGCTAAGGTAAAATTTTTAAATTGTGTTACACTGTTCCCTTAGGGAAGAGACAGGGCTGGCTCCAGCATTTTTGCTGCTCCAAGTGGGGGGGAAAAAAAAATTCTTTGGCGGCAATTCGGCGGCAGGTCCTTCCCTCGGAGAGGGACTGAGGGACCCGCTGCCGAATTGCCGCCGAAGAGCTGGACGTGCCGCCCCTTTCTGTTGGCCGCCCCAAGCTCCTGCCTGCTGCGCTGGTGCCTGGAGCCGGCCCTGGGAAGAGAGGATCTGGAATTTCTGTGGGTATCCAGTGATCAGCGGCTGTATACCACAGGAGAATACTTTGAAGGGACTCAGGGGCTGGGGTGCATCTGCTGTCAACTGCAATATAAAGATTCAGCTGGTGCTTAGAGGAGGGTGCTTGAGTGGCTGACAGGTTAGTTGTATTAGGGAGATAACAGCCAGCTAATACAGGCCTCTCCTCTAATTGTCCTAGAGGAGAAACCCCCAAACTATGGTGCATCTTCCCCCCCCCAGGGGGGGCACCGAGGAACATTTGGGAGGTGAGGCTGGGGTCCAGGCCAGCCCCCACAGGGGGTGGGGAGGGAGTGCCACCCAGTTCTTCTCCTGGCCCCAGCTGCTGGCCCCGTGCCCATTACCCCACTCCCAGCCCCATGCCCAGGGCCCTGGCTGCTAGCCCCATGCCCTGGGCTCTGTGCCCAGACTGCTGGCTGCGCCCCCATGCCCAGCTGTGGACCCAGCCTCGGCCTCTTACCCATCAACATCCCCCCCTCCTGGAGCAACAGCCCTGCTCCCGGCCCCAGCTCGGGGGTGGGGTGGGGGCAGGAGGCATGGACGGGGTAAGGAGGGGCGTGAGGTAAAAAGTTTGGGGACCACTGTGCTAGAGGCACATGGTAACAAGGTGATTCACGGCCCTGAGAAGCATCACACCACTTCCTTAGCTGGCTCAGGAGCACATGGATATGATAAACAGTTGCCTCATAGATGGCCTCCATATGCAGAGCCAATCATCATCAAGGAGTCTGTGCTCTTGGGTTTTGTAACCAAAGATTTCAGATCCTTCTTCTGCACTGATTGTTTCTTTGAGCCTGGATCCACATTAGACATGTTCTGCAGAGACTTTTGTTGCCTCTTTCCCTGGATGAATCAGGGGCAGAAGACCATCTATGTGAGCCTTCTGGTCCCTTACAAGGGTCAGACCTGGGTGGTTTAGATGTCAACACCTGCTGCTGCAACACTGTTTGTAGCTTGTTCTGCCTATCTTTGTGAGCCCTTGATGTGACGTTTGAGAGTGTGGCACATCCAACAGTGTGTGTCCTTCTCCAAGATATGCCAAGCATCTCATGCGTACATTGGATACTGGAAAGAATGAAATGCAGGATGCAGTGCTTGAATCTTAGCTTCTTGATCTTTGAATCTGTCATTCCAGAACCAGAGACCAATATCTAAAAACCTAAATTATTTACTCTAAGACTAAAACTTATCTGAGAGACTAATTCTACCTAAAACCTATTTTAGAATTGTCTAAAAGTTATCTAAAACAAAGCACTGAACGGAGGACTCCTGTCGAGGCACAGAGTAGTTCCTGAACAATCAGCTGGACACGATAGAATGGAACTGAGGCAGACAGAGCACCACATCCCCTTTTATAACCTCGCACTCAGAACATTTGTAAATGTTGAGGAGAGAGATGGGAGGGGCATGCGAACTCTCCTACAAGCAGTACTAATTAAAGTTCCACCATCTAAGCTACATCTGGATGACTCATTCATAAATGGGAATATGAAGATGTAACTCAAACATGAGTGAACATTTTAGACAACTTGCTTGGTTTTTAACACCTATCAAACAGCTGGAAGGAAAACAATTTAAGAGATTAAACACTGCACCTATTCAGTTAAGGACTCCCTCTCCAGTGCTTCTCGGGTCCTCCAAGGAAATCTTAAGACTCCAATACTCCTAAAGTGAAACACAAGGAAGAATAAATATTCTTTGGTAGGAAGAGAAGCTTGTTAGGCTTTTTTTGTTTAAATCAGAAAAGAAAGGGAAAAACCAGCCAGAATTCTGTCCTTTGCAAATCAACTGTAACATTTGATATTTCGAGATATGAGCCACATATATCTGACCAATTGGTACAAGTAGGGGCTGAATGAGCAGCAAAGTGTTCAAACTTAAACTTCTGAAATTTCCTGACTTTAGGAAGCTTGATCTCTCCACCTCAATACTGCATAAATGTTACTTCCTTGTGAAATCTATGCAGAGGGGAGGTAAGTCAATTTACTTACTGCATCTGTGCTCCAGAATTCTTCTCTCTCATGTTTGCACAGACCATGAATTCCCATCATTGCAAGATACTAGGGCTGAATTTTCTATAGGAACCTTTTGAAATACTAAAAGTGCAAATTATAATAGGATTCATTTTCTTTCTCTTCTTAGCAATCCAGCACCAGTCTTTATGATAAGACAGTTACGCACACACAATTAATAATTTCAAATTCTTTTTTATAACTAACACTCCAAAGATAGCAGTTACAATGCCCCCTAGCTAGACTAATATCACTAATTCGAGATTTGTTATTTTTCCTTTAAAATTAAGAATATAACACAGGGTCTAAACCCCATATATATACACACATCTATATTTACAATACTCCTTATAAAATCAATACAGGGACTGGGACTGCTGACAACTGGAGAGCTTCTGCTTTCACAGGCTCACTCTGGGTATTATATTGGCAATTAAATAAAACATTTAGTTGTACTACATAACCAGTTGTTTCAGCAGCCAAACTATTGAGCACATATACAACTTCAAATAAGGAAAAAAACACCTTTACAATTACTGTAGCTGTTAGGCTCTCACTGTCTCTGGTTTAATGATGTAGTACACCTCCTGAAGACATTTGGTCTCCAGTCTGCGATTGCTCCTTTATGGTGTTTTCCCAGGCTCAATCCCACTGATTTATGTAAAATTACAGGAAACTATATTGAGATCCAATCTACACATCAGTCTGGGTTACCCCTGGCAGCAATATTTCCTCCCTGCAGGGTTGGACTGGACCTGACCAGTGCTCTACCAGTCAGGTTGCAGGGCCATGCGTTGTATCTCAACAATATATCTATATATTCACACAAACATACTTGCCCTACTTATTTAACTCTAAGCTTTTGTCTTAGAATAACATTGGTAAGGCAGCAGCCCACTAGGCAAGAAGCAACCTTCCCTAGCCCCTTAACTATAACCCACTGCTATATAAAAAAATTTACTTATTTTCCTTCTTGGGACTAAGGACTGTAATGATACCTTAACAGACCAATAACGTCCAACTAACATGTAAAATTACAGGAAACTGTATTGAGATCTAGCCCACAGATTAGTCGGTGTTACCCCTGGCAGCTCTCTCTTCCCCTGCAGGACTGGGCTGGATCCGAGCAGTGCTCAAATTGCCTGCCAGTTTTGGATCCCTGACAGAACTCAATACTGATTGGTCAGGAGCTTCCAGCTTCTAAGGCATGGTGTGGGGTACATGCGTGTATATGCAAGAATGTAAGCCCTTAATAAAGCCTTCCATACCAGCTTCAAACATCAACTGAGCATGGTTACCAACTTCCTGCGCCCTCTCTAATGTGCTGAAATAGCATCTACTTCTTTTTGTCACTCAAGACTCTATACTGCCACCTTGTCTGAGAGGAAGTAGAAACAGGAGCTGTAATTACATCAATAAGTGCTTTTGGTTGAACACCATGAAAGAAGAAAAAGAAATGGGGGTTATACTTGAATGAGATTATTTTAAATACTGATCATATCATTCTAACAAAGAGTTTGTGGATGCTAATTCAGAGTATGTCTACACTTCTGGTTTTCCATGTATCAAGCTGTGGGTTTTTGCCCCTACCCTGTATCATCTGAACTCAAAGCACCTAGATATATCCAGGGGCATGTAGAAATTGAGTTAGTGTGCTCATCTGGGTCTGTGAGTAAAATTGCAAAATGGCATATGCCCTGCCTCTCTACCCATCCACTTCACGATGTGGACGTGGCAATGATGTGGCAAACTGCCCTCAAGTCTATTTAGTCTTACACTGTCATTCCCACATGTAAGAGGTCCAAACTCACCCCTGCAGCACCTCCTGCTGGTCATCCAAGGAATTAGCTCACCAGCCTCTGGAGCGCCCTCTGCAGGCCAGCAATCCAACTCATTGTCCTCTGGCACCCGTGTCCCTCCCAGGACCCGGTGCCCCTAGTACTGGGATGCTGCCCCCTGGCAGTAACCCACAGATCTGGGTCTCCCCTCCTTGGGGAACCCCCACCCACTATCCCCACCTTGCCTCAGCACTAGGCCACTGCCAGTCACCATCTAGCCCCCGCGCCCTGGGGCAGATTGCAGTATAGGCCACTCATCACTGGCAAGGTGGGTTTGGACCTGCTGCCTTGGACTAGCCCTGGGCTGCCCTCTGCAACCCCCAGTACCCCTTGGCCTCCTACTAGGCCACAGCCTGGGGCTATCCAGGCTGGAGTTCCCCAGCTCCTCAGCCTTTCCCCAGCCCTGCTCCACCCAGGTACTCTGTATCTAGCTCCCTGCAGCCAGGCCCTTCTCTCTCTAAAGGCAGAGAGAGACTGTTGGGCTTTTGGCTCCCAGCCTCTTTATACAGGCCAGCTGGGCTCTGATTAGGGTGTGGCCCAGCTGCAGCCACTTCCCCCAATCAGCCAGGGTTTTACCTTGCCCAGCCCCAGCCCTCTGCAGGGCTTTTCCAACCCCTCAGGGCAGGAGCTGGTATCCACCCTGCTACACTACAATTCTCTGTCCTGTATCTTCCTACCTTTTAGCATCTTCACTTCCTTCCCATGGTTACCTGCTTTTTATATACCCTTGCTCATCATTTAACCTTTTTCTTTCCACATAAACTGCTCCACTTCCACAACAGCTCAACTGTTCCCCACCATTTGAAAATGTCCACACCCTACCCTGCTGCAAGATGGCCTGAGAACCACACCACGGTACTTGTTAACCTCTGGTGTGAGTACACCCAGAAGTGCAACTTCAGCAAAAGCTCTAGAAACTTTCACCTCTATTGAAGTATCTCACAGGGCATCTATTAGACAGTGCAGGGAGCGGATAAAACATCTGAAGTGCCTACACCACAAAGCTAAGGAAGCAGATCTGGTATCACACCCAGCCATTGCCCCTGCTATGAGGCACTTGATAGGGTGCTTGGGACCATCCCCAACACAAAGACCACCATATCTCACAATCTTGCTGCAAGCAGAGAGGCTTATTATTAGGCTGAAGGAAGGGAAGATAGGTGTGGCAGTGGATGGGATCACGGCAGACTTGCAGACCATGGAGCTTGAAGCTCTGAATCAGCTCACCCAGCAGGATAGGGTAGCAGATATTTTGGGCCCATTTTCCAAGGACCTGTTTGGGGATGGATCCAGGGACCTGCCTGGAGAGAGAGCAGAGCAGGGTTAGAGAACCAATCTGTAGTCCAGTAGGAGTCAACCATCATGTTTGTTGTTATTACCATGTGGTTAATATTTTGTTTGTTAGGATGGGATGTCCACATTATGACCAATAAAATGATTGTTATGGAGGAGGATGTTACATGTCGGGAGGAAGTATGTTTATCCTGGGGGGAGGGCAGTACCCAAGGGATTCCCACAGGGCACCTCTCCTATGCCCCGTTGCCGCATCATATCCAAGACAGATGCCACGTGGAGAAAATAAAGTTAGACACTACTAAAATGTAGGCTCAACACTGTCTGTTTCAAACCTTGTTTTCAATTACAGTTTTCAAAATTGGTAAAGGGTAACTGGCCTAGCAAGCCCGAGTGCATATTTTTGCAAGCATAGCTTTTTGTAAAATTGGGAATGCTTATGTAATGCTACTTGTGTAGTCCCTGGTTACTAATTTATTGTCCCATATATTGATGGTTATAAATCCAGTTCTGGTAAAGTTCTTTGCGACAGTCATGCTTGTGTTGCTTTCATTATGCTAATGTTATAGGTGTATACTTTGTCTAGCAAATTATTGTCCCATATAGCAGTGATGGTATGTCCATTGAAAGTCAATGTTTATCCTGATTTCACTTTGAAAGGCAATTTTTTTTATTAATGTTCATGCAGCAGGCATTCTTGTGCTCTCTGTCTCTTCCTGATCTTTCTGGGGCCTGATTGTGTGGGGTAGGGGAAAATGGGATGATTCTGCTGCTGGCAAAAGTATGCCTCTTAACCCAAAACTTGGTTAATTTTACTCTTGATTTTCTTCAGCTCCTGGAAGGTGACATTTGAAAACTTTTCATGGAGCAGGAATTCAACAATTTTTCAGATTTCTCGGTAGAGAAAAATTTCTTACACCCTCTTCTCCCTAGTAGCTCACAACTCACCACTTATTGATATACTGTTCAGTGACCAGTTCCCTATATATCTCCTTTGCGTATGTAACCAGCATCTGAATGAGCTCTCCCCTGACATCTAGTAATGAGCTAGGGGAGAAGACTTCAGTAACCAACCTTGTTTGCATAAACACACCCACTCTGCCTAGGTGCTCAGCATGGTGGAGCTGCTTTTCCCAAATGATCACTTTTGGCTGGTGTTGGATTGCAAGTCCCTTTGTTATTGGGTGCAGGGGTAATAAAGTGTCATCCTTGTGTGAATAAAGGGCAGCAGAACTGTGCTTGCCATGGCCTGATTGAGGGGTTCACACTCAACTGAACTGCACTCACTACAGTAGTGAGGGGTAGTAGTGCCAAAGCCCAGTGGAGATGAGAGAGGGTGAGGACAGGTGTCTGTGCCTGGTAGTGTGGGCTCTGCCTAAGGGCCCTAGACATAATTTGATCCTCCCCCTCTCCACTATTTAAGGACAGAGCTGATTAAGACTCAATTAAGAGCCTTTTGTTGTGGGGATCAGCAGAGCTGAAATCACGGATAACCAGGTCTAAGTGCTAAGCCTTAGATCTGCTAATGGGACAATGTCTCTGATGAAAGAAACTGCCCAGCCTGCACTAGCAGTAAGTCTTCCCCACTAACAGCTGAAATCACTGAGAGCTGTGTTAAGTGGCAGGACTTCAAGACGTCCTAGAGGCTGCAGTAGAGAGGGCAGTGATAGAGTGCATGATGATAAAGGAGCCAGCAGCCGAGTGAACGATGGCGGAGCAGCAGCTGAGGCATTGCTTCAGGGCCAGCTTTAGGCCGATTCCCCCGATTCCCCAGAATCGGGGCCCGCGCCTAAGTGGCCCCCGCGCCTTAGGCACCTTTAAAATATTTTTTTACTCACCCAGCGGCGGTCCGGGTCTTCGGCGGCACTTTGGCGGCGGCGGGTCCTTCACTCGCACTGAAAGACCCCCCGCCGCCAAAATGCCGCCGAAGACCCGGAGCGAGTGAAGGACCCCCCGCCGCCAAAGTGCCGCCGAAGACCCGGACCGCCACCGGGTATTCCAATCGGACCCACAGTTCCTAAAGCCGGCCCTGTATTGCTTGATGCCTTCCCTTCCTTCCCCCACCCCGGCGTGGGAGGTGAACTCATATGAACACACCTCTGAACTCTGGGTCATCACTGACAACAAGGACAACAACTGTGAGTGGGATGAGGTAGAAGGAGAGGGGAATGGTGTGTTAAAGGGATATTTGTTTGTCAGACTTTCACACCACAAGGAGAGAGATTGAGGAAAAGGACACTGCCCAACATACTCTGGCATGGATGTTTTGCTCATGGTCACATGTTTTCAAATCATGCCTGTGGTGTTTTCCCAAATTAATGGTGGGGTTTTTTTCCCCATACACAGACTCAGTGCTTCTGAGAGGGGAATTATTGCTTCTTCGAGGCATCCAGGGGTGGTGTGTAGTTTTCCCAGATTGCTGGGTGGAGGCTCGAGCCAGTTCTGTGTTATCAAAAGGAACCCCTAGATATTGAACCTAGCCCTTGTTGCTGCTGACTACACCTGGCACAAGGGTTAAAACATACATAGATAGGCTCCTCCCATTTGCCTGGAAAATTACTGCTTTTATCCATTCTGGTACTTTGTCTTCAAGGGCATTATTGATAAAAGTCCCTGAGACATGATTTCATCCCATCCTCCTTCATCTTCCTATTTTTTTATATAAAACTATTTAACTTACCAGCGAGTGAGAGAATCTCTCTCTCCCAATGCCAGAAGTGAGAATGTATGCCCATGAGAAATAACGAAGGAGTAATATATATTTTAATTTGTAGTGACTTTGCTAGTGCTTTTTACGTAGCCTGTTGTAAAATTAGGCAAATATCTAGATGAGTTCATGTACCCCCTGGGAGACCTTGTGACAGATTTCTGTTACCAATCTATCCCTGGTGTCAGGTGATCAGGCTGACACCGCAGGATCGTTGGGGTGTTTGTAATCTATCTCCCATTGTAAGTATTTTCACACTTGCTTCTTATCAAACTGTCTGTACTGAGCTATCTTGATTATCACTTCAAAAGTTTTTTTTCTCTTACTTAATTGGCCTCTCAGAGTTGGTAAGACAACTCCCACCTGTTCATGCTCTCTGTATGTGTGTATATATATCTCCTCAATATATGTTTCACTCTATATGCATCCGAAGAAGTGGGTTGTAGCCCACGAAAGCTTATGCTCTAATAAATTTGTTAGTCTCTAAGGTGCCACAAGTACTCCTGTTCTTTTTGCGGATACAGACTAACACGGCTGCTACTCTGAAACAAAACATTTCAGCTTCAGGGACGCTTGGCTGGTTCCCACTTTTGTTGTCTTGTTTGTATTTTCGGCCTCTGCAGCCCTGGGCTTTGTTTTCCTCTCTCCTGGTTTTGCTGTCCTGCAGGTGCAGGTTTGTGTAGTTGGTATTTTACGGCTGCTTGGGCAGCTTTCAGGCTCCCGTCTTTTTTGGCTATTAGCCAAGTCTTATCTGTGAGCAGTGTCTTTGGGCGGTGGCCAGCGTCTTATCTTTGAACTGAGCTTGTTAGCTGCAGCGTTGTTATCAGTTTTTTGCCTTTTTTTCCCCCGGCCTTTGGTAACCTGCAACAAAACCTTTTACTTTCCACTTACACACCTTTGTCCCTCCCCAAAATGCTTTGCAATGCTTGCAACAGCATTAGCAATATACAGTGCTGAACTATCTTTCCGGGGGGGACTCCCTAAAGGGAGGGGGCCATTGGGGTGTGACAACCTCTGTGTACCCCTGGTTGAGAACCACTGGTCTGGGGTAGCTAGCTGCCAGAGGCAATTGCAACCCACTCTGTACTAGTATGGCCTCCTTCAGTCAAGCGTTCTAGTGCTGGAGGGTCAGAGCAAGTTCCTCTCACAGCTCCAGGAATGTCTGCTTCCTCATGCAGAATTTCTGGACCCACTGCTTGTTATCCAGATCTTCAGGATGATGTGATCCCATCACACTGTGCTTTTTCTCCTGCACGAGAAATACAGGTCTAGACATGGAAAATTAACAGTAATAGTGGCATTCATTAGTTATGTCCAGTCTGCCATGATTGAGCCCCCCTCCAAGTCTCATCACCTTTTTTTAAATTTTTCCTGAAATGCCATCCAGCATCTCATCAAACTTCTGCTCTGCTGCACAAGCCATTCACCTGCACACAGGAGCAGCTGACAACAGATCCATGACTCACCCCGGATTGGAATGGACAGAAATGAGCAGCATGCATAGCTTCTCTCTGGCCAGCTTTGAAGAGGAAAGCGCCGCTTCTCTCCGGCTGCTGGCTGCGCGGCTGCCCCTGCTCCTCCTGAGTCCTCCAGCCCGTGCTCGCAGGACTGCATTCCGAAAGGGGCTTTAGAGCTGCAGGCCAGGGCCTTGGGGCCCCATTAGCCCAGGACCCCGCAGCCCCTAAAGCCCCTGCGTTCCGGGTGGCCCTGCCTGCCGGGGGGGGGGAGGGGAGGTGGAGGGCAGCTTCCCCGCTCGCTCGCTCCCTCCCTCCCAGAAAGTTCTAAGCGGGGGAAGCGCTGGGAGGGAGGAAGGGAGGAAGGGAGGGGGAGGAGGCGGAGAAGAGGAACTTGTGCAATGCTCCCTTGTAAAGTCAGCCAAACGACGTTATAAGGAAGCATTGCACAACTTTAAACGAGTATGTTCCCTAATGGAGTAGCGACATAACTTTGAAACATTAAGCGGGAGGATGGTAAGTGAGGAGTTACTGTACTACCACAGCTCTATGTGGCAAGGATGTTCAGGGCCATGGGATAAACACCCATAAATTCAAACACAGAACACTATATAATAACACAGTCAATGTGGATGCGAGTACACAGGGTCTAGCTTGTGTACGGCTCTGCAGCATGTACTCTGGCAACGGGCAGGGCTTAACTAACACATAGACGCATGCATGTGAGCCTGGACATAGGTACACGTCCAATGCAGACAAAGCCTCAGAGTGAAGTTTGTTTGAATCAGCATTCCACTTGACAGTGGTTGCAAAAACTCCTACCACTTGTATCAATGTGCCTAAACCTTTTTCTTCCCGTATACTATTATGCTGCAGGTATTTGGGGAGTGTTATATCTTCCCTTAAATTTTTTCTAGTCCAGTAGTTGCTATCCATTGCTCTGTATACTATGTGTTTTATGCTTTGTAACGGGTACTCTAGTGTCCTCAGCAATATCTTGAATAAGGGCCTAAGTGTTGGGTGCTGCTGCTGCCTGCCTCCCCATTCACTTAGGAGTTCTCTATCCCTGCCGGGACATTTTGCTGCTCCAAATTCTATGATCACTTAAGTTCTAGAGTGGACATGAGTAGCACAGTCTACCAAGAGCCATTGGATAGTAAAATTAAAGTAAGTCTCAAACTCATACAGCCTAAAAATTTGATCACCATTGTTATTGGCTATTCACATTAATTGCCCTCAATCTATCCCATTGTACAGTAGTTCAAATTTTTAGTCCATCATTTCAGTTAGAACTCATTTGAACTCTTTTTGAGGTCTTAAATGGGGTATTATGAATTTATATCTGTCTCAAAATAATCCAAGTAAACCTATGCCGACAAGAGATGGGAAGAGCAAAACATTCTTCCTTCTTCTTGGTTTATTTAATTAACTTTCACATTCCTAAATTCTTTCATCAAGCAGGAGCTCACAACTTATTTCTGTTTTTGTAACTAGACTTAAAAAAGTTGTTTACTGTACAATTGTCTCATACTTCTTCTGCCAACACATTTTTTTCTCAGTATATCAGTCACCATGGCTTGTCCAAGTCAGATTCTGAGAAATTAGTTACACAAAATACACACAATAATAGCCAAGATTAGGAAAATGAGTGCTTTGTTCTTGTGCATGTCACAATACTGATTCCTCTTCACTTGTTGCTCAGAAAATAAACCTATCCATTTAGTAGCCCTCCTTTTAATCCCTTTCCACGCTAATATGACATTTTCCTATTTTATGATTTGGCACAAAAGGAACCTTTTAAATCAGAGAACCTCAAATCTCTTATAAAAGAATCTTCACAACAACTCCTCTTTGAGGTAAGACTTTTATCCCCATTTTGCAGTCAGGAAAACTGAAGCTAAGACAATATCAGTGACTTACCAAGGTCACAGAGTGAGTCACTGTTAGAGCCAGGATTAGAGCTCAGGAACTCCTGACTTCCACTTGCATGTTCAAAGCAGACCTCTGTTCATGCCTAACTAATAATTTTCTGTGCAAATGGTAAGTAGAATTAGGGAAGGAATGTTACAGAACATTTTTGTAACCCACTTAAAATGAAATGATTTAGGGACCAAATTTTCTATTGGATGCCCACGTCAGTTAGAGCTGCCCATGTGTACCAGGAAATGGGGCACTCACCTCTTGGGTGCCACCTAGCAGCGGGGTGAGGTACTGCCATCCTTTACTCTCCCCTGGCGCCCCCTGCAGGCTGCTGACTGACCTTCGTCAATCTTTCATGGCATGGCACTCCAGCCAAGACACAAAGTCCAAATGAATCCTTACCAGAATAGTAAAAAGTCCAATATATGAACAGTCCCATTCCCCTAGCTAGGGTCTTCAGCTCTGGCTCTGGGCCCTTTAAATCCAGCCCTTTGTTTGGGTTCTCAAATAAGCCCCTGTCCCTTTCTTGGGGTTTATGGCACTGTGGCCAGTAGAGGAATCCAGGCCCATCCACTACTCTGGGTTCCAACGCAGGGACCCTATAAACAGAAGCTATGCACTGCTCAATTTCAGTTCATTGATCCTTCTTCCCTGGGCATCTTCCTTACCTCAGGGTTAAGGTTGTTAGGTCCTCTCTCTCTCTCTCTCTCTCTCTCTCTGTAAACCCAGCTTAAGCAAATGCAGCTAGAAACAAACTCTAGTTATCCTGTGAAGTGCTTTGGCCAGAAAGGAGCACACTTCCTTGTCCCCCTGGTCCCTGCCAGGAACTGAACTGCTAAGGCCCTGCAGCTCCTTTTATCTAGGGTGACCAGACATCCCGATATTATCGGGACAGTCCCGATGTTAACCCATTTGTCCCGCGTCCCGACCACACATTGGTCGAGACGCCCTTTGTCCCGATATTGGGGACGGACCGCTCACCATCACTGCCAAAGTCCTGGGGCTGGCTTGGCAGTGCTTCCTGGGGGGGGGGGGGGGGGCAGCTCCCGGTGGCGCACGCACCCGCCCGCCGGCAGGAGCCTGCAGTGCGGGCGGCCCCTAGGCACAGAGGCGGAGGGGGCCTCCGCATGCTGCACCGGCTCCCTCCTGCCTAATCAGAGCTGCGGTGGCGGGGCTTTTGCAGGCACCGGCAGCAGGCAGAGAGCCCTCCGCCCCCCCAACCCACCCACCCGACCCGACCCTAGGAGTCAGAGGGACCTGCAGGATGCTTCCCGGGAGCTGCCCCAGGTAAGCAACGCCGGGACTCCCCACCTTGCCCCCCGGCAGGTTCCCCCTGGCTCTTAGGGTCAGGGTGGGGGGGCAGGGGACTCTCTGCGCGCTGCCGGCGCTTGCCAGCCCCGCTCCGCGGCTCCAGCAGCTTCCATTGGCGCTTTTCCTGGCCAATGGGAGCCACAGAGCTTGCGCTTGTGGCGGGCGCAGCATGTGGAGACCCCTCGGCTGCCCCTGATCCTAGGAGCCAGAGGGACCTGCCAGATCCTTCCCAGGAGCCGCCCCAGGTAGGCACCGCCAGGACCCCCCACCCCCGGCAGGTCCCTCTGGCTCTTAGGGTCGTGGCGGGGTAGGGGGCTCTGCGGGCTGCTCCCACCTGCAAGCCCTGCTCCGCGGCTCCGGCAGCTCCCATTGGCGCTTTTCCCGGCCAATGGGAGCCACGGAGCTCACGCTTGTGGTGGGCGCAGCACGTGGAGAGTCTGGAGACCCCCCCCTCACCACTCTGACCCTAGGAGCCAGAGACCTCCCAGCAGGGCTGGTGAGTGCGGCCAGGGAAGGGGGCAGGGTGTGATGGAGTGAGTGTCTGGGAGGTGTGTGTGGGGTGCTGGGCTGTGAGGGTGTGGAGGGCGCTGGGCTGAGAGGGTGTGGAGGGCGCTGGGCAATGGGGGAGGTTTGGGTGTTTTGGGGTGCTAGGCAGTGAGGGCCTGTTGGGGGGTGCTGGGCAGTGGGAGAGATCTGTGTGTGTCAGGGCACTGGGCAGTGGGGGTCTGTGTAGGGCATTGTTTAGTTGTGGTGGTGGGGCTGTGGGGAAGGGCACTGGGAGGGAGGAAGGGAGGGAGGAGAAATCTGTGTGTATTGGGAAACTCGCGAGTGGGGGGGTTCTGTGTGGGGTGCTGGGCAGCTGAAGTGGGGCTGTGGGCGGGGGGGTGCTGGGCAGGGGTGATGGTGTGCACAGCACTGTGCATTTGTGGTGGAAACGTGGGGGGGCTCTGGGCATAGTGGGTTCAGGGGGTGCAGGGCATAGTGGATCCAGGGGGCGCTGGGCAGGGGAGCTGTGTGGCGCAGCATGGGCCCACCCCCAACAGGAAGGGGCATGCTGGTAGCACAGGGCCAGGTGGACCAGTGTACCCCATTGCCCCTGGCCGGCCTTACCCTTCCCGCTGCTCACCTCCTCAACTGAAGGTGGGGGTAGGGGGTGCAGGGGTGGGTACCGGCAGTGCTTACCTGGGGCAGCTCCTGGGAAGCGTCCAGCATGTCCCCGAGGTGAGTGTCAGCTGGGCTGAGCCAGCAGTGTGGCCCAGGGTCCCCCAGCAAAGTGTGTGCAGACTGGTCCACCTAGCTCATGGCAGAGCCAAGGAAAGGAGGCACCTGCCTCTGCACATGCTGATTCCACCCAGGGCAGGTCGGGGCTGAGCACTGCTAAGCTGCTGCCCAGTTCACTTACCCACATTGGCAAGCAGGGATTGCATCTGGCGGCGTACATCTGCTTGATGTACAATCGGGACGCCATTTGTCCCGATACTCAGGTAAAATTCAAAATTTGGTAATGAAATAGAAAATTAGTCAATTGGGAATGTCCCATTAAACCCGATTACGATCTGTTATCTACTGGCAATTTTGGTTTTTCAGGTTGTTTTCAGGTGTAACACAATTTACAGTAGGGATATGTAGTTTACAGTTCTGAACCACAATGCATACCGTAGGACAAACTACAGTGGGCACGCAATAACACGTAAGAAGCACAAGACTGTGCAGTTCTTTTCAGTGGCTAGCTAGCTAGGTAGGTAATGGTCTACCCCACCCGAAATGGCAACGGCAAGGGAGGAGCCAACTACCAAAAAACAAAAAAGACAGTGCAGTTACAGGACAGAATGGGGAGCCACTTACACCTGGATTCGGAAATACTACGAGTGTGATTCAAAAGCCTTTTGTAAGGCATGCAAGAAGGAACATTTTCTAGCAGCTGCTGAAAAGTTAAGTACTTTTCTTGTTGATGGAACAGTGCATCATGCAACAGAATTCACCCTAAGCTAAAGAGCCAAACTAGAGGGTACTCAAATGACACCAAGATGCCTTTGACCCCGATAAATATAATCATTTCTTACTCTATTATACTGATACAGTTAAATACACAAGCATGGTCTTGCCAATTTCCCCACTTGTGAACATCTGTGACATGACTCTTACAGTGATCTTAATGAAGGTAGTGAAAAAATACTTCATATGTTCAGTTCTCATTTTAAAATATCCACAACCTCAATTTATAACAGCATTCTTCAAAGCTGGTGAAATCACTAGTCCCATTTTAAAACCATGTATGTTCCAATGTGACATTTCAATACAAAGTTACATAAAAGTATTTTTATTTTATCCAAAGTATGCCAAAAAAAAAAGAGCCTCTGAAGAAGAGAAAACAATGTGATTTGGGTAGACAGTAAGGAGATTTTTAAGAAACTAGTCACAGTGAACAATAGAAAGAAAAACAGACCACAAGGTTAAACAAGCCTGAGAAATTTCAGCTGCAGTGGTAACTTTTTAAGAAAGTTTTATACGCAATTAACAAAAAGGAATTTATAGTATAAGTGCCTACTTAGGTGGCATGAGTAAGATGATAATGTTCAACGTATCTAACCCACTAGATTATACTGAAAGCTCTTATATGAATATTATATTATATTTCTTTTGATTATGCTGAAAAAAATGTATATATAACAAGTTGAATATAAAAAACAGTCCATGTAATGCATTTCTCTCTCTACTCCTGGGAGAATTCTGCACCATTGCACAATGCAGAATTTGTGTAGAATTTCATTTTCCCCCGCAGAATTGGTGCTGCAGAGCTGTTGATTGACACTAGCCCAGCTCTCCAGCTTGCAAATACAAGACACTGCTGGGGAGCTGGGGAGGGGTATGGAGCTGGAGGGTTCTGGGCTGCTGTGGTTCCCAGCAGGTCCTGAAGGAAGGAGGCAATGTGCAGGAAACTCTGTACAAGCCCAGGACCCAGCATCAAGCTGTTTCTCTCTGGATCCCTGGGATCCGGGGGTAGGGAGTGCGGGTGTCTGGGCTGAGGGGGTGGGTATGTGGGTATCTGAGACCGGAAGGGCAGAGTTTTCCCCCAAGATGTGCCCAGCTGGCACGTGTGACACACCCAGACTGAGGCACCTAACTGAAACATAACAGAGAAACAGGAACTGGGTTGTTGTAGGGGTTTCTTTAACTCTCTACTCCTGGAGATTTTATTTTATTTTATTTTATTTTGCTGTCTGTATTATTACAGGTTTCAGAGTAGCAGCCGTGTTAGTCTGTATCCGCAAAAATAACAGGAGTACTTGTGGCACCTTAGAGACTAACAAATTTATTAGAGCATAAGCTTTCGTGGGCTACAACCCACTTCTTCGGATGCATATAGAGTGAACCATATATTGAGGAGATATATATACACACACATACAGAGAGCATGAACAGGTGGGAGTTGTCTTACCAACTCTGAAAGGCCAATTAAGTAAGAGAAAAAAAACTTTTGAAGTGATAATCAAGATGGCTCAGTACAGACAGTTTGATAAGAAGCAAGTGTGAAAATACTTACAAGGGGAGATAGATTCAATGTTTGTAATGGCTCAGCCATTCCCAATCCCTATTTAGCCCTGAGTTGATTGTGTCTAGTTTGCATATCAATTCCAGCTCAGCAGTCTCTCGTTGGAGTCTGTTTTTGAAGTTTTTCTGTTTTAAGATAGCCACCCGCAGGTCTGTCATAGAATGGCCAGACAGGTTAAAGTGTTCTCCCACTGGTTTTTGAGTATTATGATTCCTGATGTCAGATTTGTGTCCATTAATTCTTTTGCGTAGAGACTGTCCGGTTTGGCCAATGTACATGGCAGAGGGGCACTGCTGGCACATGATGGCATATATCACATTGGTAGATGTGCAGGTGAACGAGCCACCGATGGTATGGCTGATGTGATTAGGCCCTATGATGGTGTCACTTGAATAGATATGTGGACAGAGTTGGCATCGGGCTTTGTTACAAGGATAGGTTCCTGGGTCAGTGTTTTTGTTCAGTGATGTGTGGTTGCTGGTGAGTATTTGCTTTAGGTTGGGGGGTTGTCTGTAAGCGAGGACAGGTCTGTCTCCCAAGATCTGTGAGAGTAAAGGATCATCTTTCAGGATAGGTTGTAGATCTCTGATGATGCGCTGGAGAGGTTTTAGTTGGGGGCTGAAGGTGACAGCTAGTGGTGTTCTGTTATTTTCTTTGTTGGCCCTGTCTTGTAGGAGGTGACTTCTGGGTACTCGTCTGGCTCTGTCAATCTGTTTTTTCACTTCAGCAGGTGGGTATTGTAGTTTTAAGAATGCTTGATAGAGATCTTGTAGGTGCTTGTCTCTATCTGAGGGATTGGAGCAAATGCGGTTATATCTTAGAGCTTGGCTGTAGACAATGGATCACCTGTACCGGAAACCTACTGACCGCTACACTTACCTACATGCCTCCAGCTTCCATCCAGGACACACCACACGATCCATTGTCTACAGCCAAGCTCTAAGATATAACCGCATTTGCTCCAATCCCTCAGATAGAGACAAGCACCTACAAGATCTCTATCAAGCATTCTTAAAACTACAATACCCACCTGCTGAAGTGAAAAAACAGATTGACAGAGCCAGACGAGTACCCAGAAGTCACCTCCTACAAGACAGGGCCAACAAAGAAAATAACAGAACACCACTAGCTGTCACCTTCAGCCCCCAACTAAAACCTCTCCAGCGCATCATCAGAGATCTACAACCTATCCTGAAAGATGATCCTTTACTCTCACAGATCTTGGGAGACAGACCTGTCCTCGCTTACAGACAACCCCCCAACCTAAAGCAAATACTCACCAGCAACCACACATCACTGAACAAAAACACTGACCCAGGAACCTATCCTTGTAACAAAGCCCGATGCCAACTCTGTCCACATATCTATTCAAGTGACACCATCATAGGGCCTAATCACATCAGCCATACCATCGGTGGCTCGTTCACCTGCACATCTACCAATGTGATATATGCCATCATGTGCCAGCAGTGCCCCTCTGCCATGTACATTGGCCAAACCGGACAGTCTCTACGCAAAAGAATTAATGGACACAAATCTGACATCAGGAATCATAATACTCAAAAACCAGTGGGAGAACACTTTAACCTGTCTGGCCATTCTATGACAGACCTGCGGGTGGCTATCTTAAAACAGAAAAACTTCAAAAACAGACTCCAACGAGAGACTGCTGAGCTGGAATTGATATGCAAACTAGACACAATCAACTCAGGGCTAAATAGGGATTGGGAATGGCTGAGCCATTACAAACATTGAATCTATCTCCCCTTGTAAGTATTTTCACACTTGCTTCTTATCAAACTGTCTGTACTGAGCCATCTTGATTATCACTTCAAAAGTTTTTTTTCTCTTACTTAATTGGCCTTTCAGAGTTGGTAAGACAACTCCCACCTGTTCATGCTCTCTGTATGTGTGTGTATATATATCTCCTCAATATATGGTTCACTCTATATGCATCCGAAGAAGTGGGTTGTAGCCCACGAAAGCTTATGCTCTAATAAATTTGTTAGTCTCTAAGGTGCCACAAGTACTCCTGTTATTTTTTTGTATTATTACAGACATACTTGCTGACAGGTCTTTTGAAATAAATTACCAAAATAACTGAAACTGATGTGGTTATATTGTGTTATTTTGACAAATAAAATATGCAGAATTTTAAAATATTGTGTGCACATTTTTGTTGTTGTTGTTGCACAGAATTCCCCCAGGGGTATCTCTCTCTCCCACACACACAAAACAGTTTCAGAAGACTGCTGCCACCTACTGTCTAGAGTCAGTATAACCAAACACACAGCATTCAAAATGGAAACTCAAAGCTCTCAGAATTAGAATTGAGCAAAGCAAACTTCAAAAGAGTGATATTCTTATATATATGTCAGTGATCTACATTGTGTAATTTTCCCTACAATTAATCCAGAGCACATCTTTATCTGACTCAAGCAGTTAATTACAAAAAAAACCAAGCATACAATAAGTTACTGCCGAGAATTCACATTAAATTAGTATTAGAAAAAAAGTCACACACAGTGGGTGGTGCTGATATTCAAATTGAAGAGGCTGTGCCATATTGCAGGGTGCCAGTTAGGAACTACTCCATTTCATAGTTCAAATTCACAAACAATGTAAAAGCAAAGTTAGATTTACATTATATTTTTTCTCTTTATAAGAGTAATGCATTAATTGTTCATTTGTAAATTAAGTGTTAATCAATGTGCAATTTTGGCAATTATTTTATATATAATTAAGTAGTAAATGATTCATACTAGTTTTGGTGCTCACTCTCCTAACTTTAAGTAAGAAGAATTCATGCATCATTCATATAGATAGTAATCTCTGAACACTTAGAGAATTAATAGCACTAACAATGTCAGCCTATAAAGCATTAGCTATTCTCTATCTAGGGCATTTTGAAGGTACCTATCACTTTGATATGTGTAATTAGATTAACAACAGAAACATACATTGTAAATTGTATTTTCAAGGACTATCTGATTTTTTAAGTCTCTGTTCTGTATAGTGTGTGTGTGAATGTATCTCACTCACTCACACTCTCACTCATGCCCGTCACCCCAGTCGGGGTATGGGCCGCCAACCACAGATCTCCAGAGTCCTTTATCCTGGGCCATTTGCTCTAGCTGGTTCCAGGTATAGCCCATTTTTATGCTATCAGCCTGAAGGTCGCGTCGCCAGGTGTTTCTTGGACGGCCTCTTTTCCGCTTGCCTTGGGGGATCCACCGCAATGCCTGTCTAGTGAAGTTGGTTGGCTGCTTGCGTAGTGTGTGTCCTATCCAACCCCACCTTCTCCTTCTAATTTCTTCCTCTGCTGGAAGTTGATGGGTCCTCTCCAAGAGGTAGATGTTGCTGATGGTGAATGTATACACAACATAAAATCTCCCCTCTCTGTAATTTACCAAAATATTATCTTTTAAGGAACATGGGAGCTGTACTATTGGAAACAGACGACTATTTTATCTCAAGTATCCTGTTCACAGCTTTGGCCTGTCATTGACGCCTCTAAGGAAAGAGAACTCCTCAAACCACCAGAATAAACATGCTATCTAGGTAGGCTTGGCAGAATTCATTTTTTATTTTATTTTTATAAATTCTACTGATACTGTCAATGATTACTTCTAATCATTTTACTTTTTTTAATCAATTTAAATTTTCACACTTGCAGAAAATATTGGGGGGTCAGACAATAATTATTTAATGACAGAAGACGTTGAGATTCAAAAAGTTAAAACTTTATAACCATTAAAATGCAAATTGTTATCATCTTATGTCAAAATATACAAAATAAATAGCCTTAAATCAAACTCTAAGAAGTTCTCAAGCAGCATATTTCTTGCTTTGCCCATCTGTAAATTTTGATTATCAATGGAAATATTTTTTCATCCATGTGTGTATGTTGAAACAGAGAAAAGGTGGGTGAGGTAATATCTTTTATTGGACCATTTTCCGTTGGTGAGAGAGACAAGCTTTCAAGTTTGTGATGAGGTGTTCACCACGCACTTGCCTGGAAATGGTTAATGTGGATTGAGAAAGGGCCTAATTTACCTGACAGGCCACATCTGAGGGGATCAGGTGGCTAAGTAATCTCCTGACCCAATGAGGGAGCCCAGCTGGGGAGGAACAGCTGGGCTGGATTTATAAAGACAGGAAATTGGAAGGAGAAGAGGTCTGCTGGGAAAATGTCTGCAGTCACTTCCTGGGAGAAGGGAGGAGTGTCTGGAGGCTAGACACAGATAGGTAGCGTACAGTTACTCTCTCAGAGGAGGGAGTTGGGAGGCTGACAAATCCAGAGAGGGACGAGTGTCAGATGGTAAGGAAAGGTCTCAGGGAAAGGAAGTAAGGTCAAGAAGGGAACAGACCTTGGCCTTCTGTTGGACCAACAGGGTCCCTGAGCTGGAACCCAAAGTAGAGGGTGGGCCTGGGTTCTCCTGCCAGCCACTGAGCAAGTGGCATTATGAGGCAGTGAATGAGAAGACTGACTAGGATTGCTGAAGAAACCCTATAGTACCCTAGAAGCAAAAAACATATATAGTGACCTGGTTGGAGGGCCAAGTTACGAAGAGGTGGTAGCCACTCCCAGACCAAGAGAGGATGGAGAGACAGTGTGCAACTGTGAGAAGGGGCATAGGCCTTGCAAAGCTAATCCCCAGAATGGCCAGGAGGAAGCACAATTCTAGAGGTGAGCAGAGCACCCTGTCACAGAGCCATACAGAACTCTTGGAGTAATGTGAAGGAGTTGGGGGCGCAGGTGGAGTTTTCTTCGATCCTTCCAATCAAGGGTAGTGGCACAGACAGAGAATGGTGAGAATGGTGTCAACAACAAGGCTTCAACTTCCTTGACCACAGGATGCTGTTCCGGGAAGAAGGACTGCTAAACAGAGATGGGGTCCACCTATCGAGGAAGGGGGAAAGGATATTTGAATACAGACTGGCTAACCTATTGAGGAGGGCTTTAAACTAGTTTTGACAGGGCAGGTGACAAAAACCCACAGGTAAGTCAAAAAAGCATGGAGACCTGGGAGAAGGCTCCTGGGGGGAGCATAGGCTGTTACAGCTGAGATAAGGGAGATGAGAGAAAATGGGGGAAATCAAATCATTGTCTTACTTCTTGCATTAGTATACAGAATCTATGGGGCATAAGCAGGAAGAACTTGAAATGCTAGTTAATAAACACAACTATGACATAGTTGCCATTGCAGAGACTTGGCAGGATAATATGCATGACTGAAATATTGGTATAGAAGGGTACAGCTTGCTCAGGAAGAATAAGTATCGAAAAAAGGGAAGATGTGTTGCCTGATATTAAAAGGCTGGCCGCTGCTTCCTGGAGCTCCCATTGGCTGGGAACAGTGAACCACAGTCACTGGGTGCTGCGGGGGGCCATGCTTGTAGATGGTCAACGTAAACAAAATGTTGCGCGGCCCATCAGCGGATTACTCTGCTGGGCCGCGTGCCAAAGGTTGCCCATCCCAATGTAGAATGTCCCTGGGGTGAGTTTGTGGGGGATGAATTTGAAGAGTTTCTCTTGGAGTTGTTTGGGAAAAGATTTAAATGATATCCTTAAGTTCCTGGGTAAATTCTGGTGTGGGGTAGTCTTTGAGTTCTTGATACTAGGTGGTATCAGAGAGTTGTCAGTTTCCCTTGTTAACATAGTCATCACGTTTGAGCACTACAATGGCAACCCCTTCTTTTGCTTGTTTGATCACTATCTGGTGGTTGGCAATACAGTCCCTGAAATCTATCCTCTTGGCAGTGGAGAGATTATGGTGGATGTGATGTTTGTTAAGGATTTCACAGTAAAAATTTTTCCTGAAGCAATCAATATAATGATTAACAGTGTGGTTTTGTCCGGTGTGTGTTGTCCAATCACATTATTCTTTTTTCTTATACTTGTTGGTGGGGTGTGGTAATTGTGACTGGTGTCATCAGTGTTGTGAAATAATTCTTTAAGGTGGAGACAGTGGAAAATTCTTCTAGTTCTCCACATGTTAGTATGGTATCAGCTTCTGTGGTGGAGCAAAAGTTCAGTCCCATAGAGAACAGAAAATTTAGCTGCAGTGAGGGGTAGTCTTGATAAATTGATGTTTGGGTGTTGTGTAGTGTCCATATAAAGGGTACTGATGCCATGGTTTCTCCTGGAAGTGGTGTTCTGTGGGTTGTGGAGTCGTTGTAGTTTGTGCCGCTTTTTGTTTTTGTGTTGGATGACTATCATCTCTCACCAACAGAAGTCAGTCCAATAAAAGATATTACCTCAGCCACCTTGTCTCACTAGTATCCTGGGACTGACATGGCTACAACTACACTATATACATTGAAATAGATATTTATCAACATTTACGGATAAAAATCTAATCCTTCCAACCTTATAGATCGGATAGCGGGGAGAGAGGAATTCCTCCCAACCCCTGTAAGCAATGAGCTTATAACTTTGCTGAAATTTAAGGAAACATGTCCCATGTAAGTTTATTAATTTATCATAGTTGCAAACATTCCTCCTCATCCCCAGCCTCATTCCAACGCTGTCATTTGTCCAGGTTGTGATAGCTAAAATTTTGGTTACCCTAAAATGCCTCTGTCTACACTTTTTTGCCCTCAGATTTTTGGTCTAGTTCTAAATGGCAGCAACAGCAGGACTGCCAATGCACACCAGCCTCCAGCATTTTAAACATTGTATCTTTCAGTCCAACTCAGAATAGGTGTAAGCGATGAGGTGATTAAAAATAATGACTGTCCATACCCTGTCTAAACCAGCACTACCAGTGGAGCTGAACTGAAGAAATTTTACAAAAATACCTAGTCTAGACAAGATCAAAGAATCCCACCTCCCAAATCAGCAACACTAAGTCCTGCAGAACTACTTTGAATTGTGTTTGGAGAATTACTCATTCAGCTTTCATCAGAGGATCTCAAATTACAAAGGACTTCCCTATTTTATATAAAGAGAATCTGAGACACCTGGAAGGAAAGTGAACTGCTGATGGCCACACAGCATGTCAGTAGCAATGGTAGGAACAGAACCCAAGTCTTTTGACTCCTCATCCACTGGACCACAAACTGGTTATCTTATTCTTTTTTCTTCCTATTAACTCTATTAAATTTTTAAAAATGTATATAAAAAACAAAATATACATAATCATCTTATAATACATTAACCACTTGCTACCTAATCTTAGCTATACTTGAAACAATTAGGTATGAATGGTTGAAATATAAATCAATTGTTTTGTATTACACAATTTAAGAACAAACTAGTTAAAGATAAATTATTAAAATAAGATAAAGAACAAAAGCAAAGTTCAAAGGAGAGGGATAGAGATGGGGAGGGAAGGAAGTTGTAGAGATGAGGGGGAGGCAAAGGGTGGCTCATGTATTCAACAGGATGATTCAGATACTTCAGGAAAGCATCCTGTAACCCTTCTGCCGGGTCTTTATTTTGCAGGGAATCTGTACAATTTGCTTCATTTTGGCTAGAGCCCCCACCCAGTGATCTGGGAATATAAATCCATCCTAGGAGCCTTTTGTAGGCAAATCTGTACTCACAAGCACATTCAACGAGTGTTTTAAACAAAAAAACTTTATTGGCAAAAGGAAAAGGACAGGATGAATCTTGACAAACTTTGCAATTTAACACTTTCTACAACCTCCTGCCTCAGGGTGCATGAGTCACAGTTCCGAACAATTGGACTCTGAATGGTTGGTGCAGTTTTGCCACCTCTGAGCCCTCCACTCACAGCTGGTAGGTCCAAGTGCCCCAAGGAAAATCCCAAAACACATGGCTATAGGAACATTCCCAGAGCATGTGCATTAAGTTACTACCTGCTAAATTGTAGCTCCAACATTTGTCTGATATAGCGGCAGCTGTTTTGAACAGTCAGGGGAGGGTCCACTGCAACCTCCATATGATTTTCTGCTAGATTAATCTTAAACAGCAGTCCAAGAAACAGTGTGGAACACTGGCTAAAGTTTATTTCGATTGGCTAGCAGAGAATAATTAGCCTAGTTTCTACTCCCATTTCTTTTTTAGAGAATCTGGCCAAGTGTGCACATGGTGTTGCCATAGGTCTTGGCAATCTGGGTAATATTTGGAGAAATGAAAGCAGTATAGGTGTGTCAGGGGTAACACAGGCATAGGAGCCAAACAGCTAGGAGGTGGCATGTTTCTGTTGCATATATTGCCACTTCTTAGGGCTGGGCTGGTATACCCTAGAAAATTAGGTCAACCCAACTACATCACTCAGAGATATGAGCAACACAGTTAAGTCAACCGAAGTCCCCATGTAGACAGCACTAGGTTGATGGAAGAATTTTTCGGTCAACCTAGCTGCCACCTCCCAGGGAGGTGGATTACCTATGCCAATGGAAGAACCCTTCCCATGGATGTACATAGTGTCTACACTGAAGAGCTACAGTGGCCCAGCTGCAGCTGTACCATTTTAAGTGTAGACAAACCCTCAGTCTCTAGACTGAACCTTTCTTTTAATATTGTAAAAGGGAGAAAGATGTAATTTTCAATTGGTTGACTGATGGTCAAAATCCCTTTCCTAATCCAATCTGGCCAAATGACGGGGTTGCCAGCTATACAGACTTTCAAGTTACCCCAGATAGAGGCCTTGGTATGTAGAAGGGGGGTGATTTTTAAACTTAGTAGCCATCACACTAAGTATTTCTGGCTACCACAATAGTTGGTCATTGTTCTTTAGGGAATTGGTAGTAATCCACATGCAGTGCATTGGAAAGGGGTAAAGGAACAACTAATTCTGCTTTAAGTGATTGTAAGGGAGAGCAAACAGAACAAAGCAGATTACTGAGAAAACAAAACAAAACATGCAAACTAAGCTTAATACACTAAAAAAATAGGTTACACACAGTAATTTCTCACCCTAAATGTTGTTTAGGCAGGTTGTAGAGTTTCTGCAGCTCAGAGTTCCAGTTATGTCTCTTTACAGGCTAGACCCCTGTTCTCAGCCTGGACTCAGCCCATGCCTTCCCCTAACTTAGTTCCTTGGTTTCTTCAGGAGCTTTCAGCAGTCTTCCTTCTCGGGTGGGGAAGCAGAAGGAGAACCCAGATTGCCTTGCTTCCCAGCCTTAAACAGAATTTACATACAGCAGGAAGCCTTTGTTTCCAGTGGGAAAGTACCAGCGGTGTCCAAGGTGGTATTTTGTACCAGGTGACACTATCACATGACCTTGCAGTGTCAGGGCAACCATGAGACAAGGTTTATTTGCAAGGACAACCATGAGACAAGGTTTATTTACAAGGTCCACAGGAAGGAACTCCTGGGAAGATGGGGGATCCACATCTTCAAAGACTCATTGTCTTTTCCTAATGGCCCATTAAGGCTGATTGCTTACTGGCTGGTGGGTGTTTCCCAAGCACATACCACACAGTTCTAATTATTACACAGACAATATTCCTAATTTTAGATACAGAAATGATACATGCATACAAATTGGATAAACACATTCAGTAAATCATAGCCTTTTCAATGATACCTCACATGACCCATCTTGCATAAAACATATCTTAGTTATGCCATATTCATATCATAATAATATTTATATGTAGAATATGGGGTGTAATGTCATACTGAAGGACTAGGGTTAACATTCTAAGGCTATCACCGACTGTAACACTATTTAATACTGGTCCACCCAATGTTTGGTGCATAGTTCAACTTCTTCATGTTAGTATATTTCAGTTACATGTACTTTTAATTTTAAGTAAAATTAACCTTTTAATTTTAATAATAAACTTAGAGGAAACTTTTTTTATTTGCTTATATATGGAATGAATAAATAGATTTACAGATCCTAGCATGCAAATTTAACATCTTATATAAAATGGGCAACAAATGCAATAAAAATAAGATATTCAAAAGTTTAAAAAATGGGGTGGGGGGCAGGAGGAAGAAACTCCTTGCCAGGACCTGAAGACAAGCATACACTCCTTTGTTCAAGACAGATCTGTTTGACCAGTTTGGTGCTATGTGAGTCTGAACATGTGTTTTTAACATCATACAGGGGAAATTTATAACTTTATGCATATAGCTGCTACACACATTTTACCATGATATTATTGAACAGCAAGTTATGAGTTTTCAAATGACACCTCACAAGGCATACCTTGTACAAAGATTATTGCAATGGTGTGCAGAGTGTCAACAGAGGTGTATTCCACCTCAGTGCCCATTTGAGACCCTAGACACATTTTCAGGATGGCTAACCCATCCTAGTACTCATGTTCTTCCATTTGCTGTATTGCTGCAGCATCACAAAGCCTATGAAACTGCAGATCCAAATTCATTTGCCTTTGCAACTGTAAATGTATGCGTATCATCCTGTTCATATTAATGACTGTCATGATCATGACACTCATTAGTGTGTGCTCCATGCTGCCTGACAGCAGTTCAGAAATGGTGCTGGCAGAATTAATGGATGCCAAGACAGGAATCATGGGAGACTGTTTGTTTGCCTTCCACCAGGAGTCCAAGAATTTGTATAATTTCAAGAGTTGTGGGTGTCTAAATCCAGTGTAGAAATACCCTCTGAGTATACTCCCCAGACCTGAAAAAGAGCTATGTGAACGCTTGTCTTTTTCACCAATAGATGTTGGTCCAATAAAAAATATTACCTCATCTATTGTGTTTCTCTAAGGAAGCTACAATAAACTGACATAACGAAGTGGCTGGACACACTTCAGAGAGGCAGCAGGGCACTACACTACTAAAACTAGTACTATAGACAGGGAGGCACTGCTGGGGCAAATAGAGAGTTGTGTAAGGTACCTCTGATGGGGTGGTGGTCCCACACTGGCCTCTAAGAGAGGCTGTGCAGGAGGCAGCCAATTAGAGAGGGGCTGAGAGGAACAGCCAATCAGGGGATGGCAAGCCCACATAAGAGCTGCAGAGCATGGTCAGTTACTCCCTGGGCTCAATGAGGGAGGACTGGGTGCCTGGCAGGCAGGAGGAAGCTAACACCCTGGACAGAGCAGTGCTGCTAGCAGGGACTCGGGGAGCTAGTGGAAGTGCCTGGCTGGCTGCTGGGATTTGCAGGCTGAGACCCTGAGGAAGAGCAAAGAAGGTGCTGGGGCCACAGGGAAGTGGCCCAGAGGAAAGGTACTGAGGAGTTGGAGGGGACGTAGCATGTGACTGCCAGCTACAGGTCTGTGGACCTGGAGTAATGGGCAGGCCTGGGTCTCCCCCGCATTTGCCACTAGGGAAGTGACTGGGACAGTTGGACTGCAAGACTTGCCCCCGGAAGTGGGGAGCACAGACTGTAACACAGCTGGAAGACTGTGTCATGAAGGGGACACCACAGTCCTTGGAGTGACATGAATCCAGGAGCAAGAGTGACAGTGGGTGAGGCACCATCTGGAGAGTTAATCCGCAAGACAGCCAGCAGGAGGTGCCAGCGTGGTGAGTGGAGCCCTGTTACAGTACCTAACCACAGGCTTCAGGTGTGTTTTTACTCATCTAAGCCATGCCTCACCATCTATACCCATGCTGGGGGGCTAAGATGTATGCAGTGTAGACATACATTTTGTTTAGTAATAAAGTAATTTAGAAGAAAAGCAGAAGGAAACAAAAAATGAAACAGTAACAAATGTTATGTCCAAAATATATAGTATTTCTGATCACATAGAAGTAACAGATGGGGAAAAGCTGGAACAGAGGGAATGTGATGCTATATTTCAGACATTAATATTCCAATCCATCTTTAGAATGTGTATGGAAAATGTGCAACTATAGAATTTAATGTAATATAATATACAATTCTGTAACAATATAACAAAATATAGAATGTAATATTGGCTTTGCAATGCAACTCATTTTCTATTTAACAAAACATTAAATCTACAAAGAGGATATGTAAACTCTACTACTTGATTTGTTTTATATTTGGCTTTTTGGTATAATGAAAATGTATATTATTCAAAAAGAGTAACTTAATATCAGATTTCTTCACCTGTAAAAGAGAGATACTTACTCACACACTTTGAGATTCTAGGAAATGAAAAGCCCCATGTAAATGCAAAATTTATTCATTTATTCAAAGCCTGCTTTACGCTTTCCCACCGATCCTGATGGTCCACCGGGTACTCCTCAAGATTCGCAGGGATCGCGCTGAAGTCATACTGATAGCGCCAGCGTGGCCGCGCCAGCATTGGTTCACGTTGCTGCTGCAGATGTCCGGTCAGGCGCCCATCATGCTACCCCTGCTCCCGGACCTGATCACACAGGATCGAGGCCGCCTCCAGCACCTGAACCTGGAGTCGCTCCACCTCACAGCCTGGATGCTCCATGGCTGAACCCTGTAGAAATGAGATGCTCCCATCAAGTTAGGCAAGTCCCTTCCATTTCTTTTCAGTGGGAACTGCACTACAACCTTTCACTAGACAGTGACACCTCATTCATTAAGGATAAGGATTTTAGAGGCAAAAAGGAGCTATTAGGAGTCAGGCATCTAATTGTCCTTTGTGCCTGCGGAAATCCCCCCATGAAGCAGGATGTGCTTCTGCAACTCAGAAAACTGCATTTTCTAATAGGAGAATCTAGTATAGCCCTGGTAGAGGGTTTCCTGCTACCAAGGAGGACTTGCCTAACTTGAGAGCCCCAGAGGCGGAAGATTGAATGTACCACATCCCGGCAGAGAGACCACTCGTGACCGTGAAATGATCGACTGAGGGCGTCCGCCAGGCCGTTCTGCACCCCTGGAAGGTAAGACGCCATCGGGTGAATTGCATGTTCTACGCAAAAGTGCCATAGCACGAGGGCTTCCCAGCACAGGGGAGAGGAGCGTGCACCCCCGTTTGTTGATATAGAACATCGCTGAGGTATTGTCCGTGAGAACCGCGACACACCTGCCCGCCAAGCGGGACTTGAAAGTCTGGCAGGCGAGACACACCGCCCGCAGCTCCCGGACGTTGATGTGCAAGGTGCGGTCCTCCGAGAACCAAAGGCCCTGGGTCCTGAGATCCCCCAGGTGCGCTCCCCACCCCAGGTCTGAAGCCTCGGTTACTAAGGATAGGGAGGGCTGAGGGCTGGCGAAGGGCACTCCTGCACAAACCTCCCCCAGGTCGAGCCACCACCGGAGGGAATCTAGCACCACCCGGGGCAGCGTCACCTCAGAGTCCAGCACATCCCTGGTTGGTCCGTACACGGTCGCCAACCAGGACTGAAGCAGGTGCAGTCTGAGCCTGGCATGACTCACCACATAGGTGCTCGCAGCCATGTGCCCCAGCAACTTCAGGCAGTTCCTTGCTGTAGTGGTCGGAAAACGCCTGAGACCAAGAACGACGTTGGACATGGACCAGAACCTGGACTCTGGGAGGTATGCTCTGGCTTGAGTCGAGTCCAGGACTGCCCCTATGAACTCTATCCACTGGACAGGGCATAGGGTAGACTTGGCCTCGTTTAGCTGGAGGCCGAGCTCGAGGAAGATCTGTCTGATAAAAACCACCTGAGCCTCCATCTGTACCTGGGAGCGGCCCTTGATGAGCCAGTCGTCGAGGTAGGGAAACCTTGCACAGGAAAGCTGCGACAACTGCCATGCACTTTGTGAAGACCCTCGGGGCTGTCGACAGACCAAACAGCAGGACTGCAAACTGAAAATGGGTGTCGCCCACCACAAATCTGAGGTAACGTCTGTGTTGAGGTATTATCGCGATATGGAAGTACATGTCTTTTAAGTCGAGGGCGGCATACCAGTCTCCTTGATCCATGGAGGGAATGATGGAGGACAGAGAGACCATAAGGAACTTGAATTTCTTCACAAACTTGTTCAGACGCCGCAAGTCCAGAATGGGTCTGAGGCCCCCTTTCGTCTTCGGTATTAGGAAATACCAGGAGTAGAACCCTTGCCCCTGAGTCCCTGAGGAACTGCCTTCACTGCCCCTACAGCGAGGAGGGACTGCACTTCCTGAAGGAGAAGTTGCTCGTGAGAGAGGTCCCTGAAGAGGGACGGGGAGGGAGGCTGATGGGGTGGTAGGGAGGAGAATCGGATGGCACATCCCCTCTCTACCGTACGGAGCTCCCATCGGTCCGATGTGATTTGGGACCAAGCACGGTAGAAGGGGGATAGACGGGACGAGAAAGTAAGGTTGGTAGGATCCAAGGTCCTGACTGGTAGGTCGTCCTCGACCGCACCATCAAATTTGGGGTCCAGGCCCCGACGGAGGGCTTGGTTGGCCCGGGGACTGTCCGGCAGACTGATACTGCCTCCTCCTGCCACTCCTATTCCTTCTGCGCGGGGCCCCTGGGTGGTTCTGTGGCTGGTACGGCCGCGGGGTTGCCTGCGACCTAAATTGTCTATGCTGAGTGGCCGGAGTGTGCAGGCCAAGTGAGCGTAAAGTAGCCCTTGAGTCCTTTAGGCTATGGAGCCGCTTGTCCGTTTTCTCAGAAAACAACGTGGGCCCCTCAAAGGGAAGGTCCTGGATGGTCTGCTGGACCTCACGGGGAAGGCCAGAAACCTGAAGCCAGGACCCTCGCCACATCACCACTCCAGTGGCCAGTGTGCGGGAGGCTGCGTCCACCACGTCCAAGGCCGCTTGGAGGGATGCTCGTGAAATCAGCTTCCCCTCGTCCACCAGAGCGGAGAATTCTGTTCGCGAATCCTGGGGAAGGAGTTCTGAAAACTTGGACAGGGCCGAGCATGTATTGTGTCCATACCAGTTCACTATAGCCTGTTGGTTGACTATATGCAGTTGCAGGCCCCCCGTTGAGTAGACCTTTCTACCAAAGAGGTCTAGTTTCTTGGCCTCTTGGTTCTTTGGGGTAGACCCCTGGAACCTCTGATGCTCCCTTTGGTTAGCCACATCGACTACCAGAGAGTCTGGGGGAGGGTGGGCATACAGGTGCTCATGCCCTTTGGAAGGTACAAAGTAACGTCTCTCCGTCCTTTTGGCCATACGGGCTAGAGAGGCTGGGGTCTGCCATAGGGTGCGGGAATTGTCTATTACCGTCTTGATTAACGGTAGAGTGACCCTAGATGGGCCCGAGGGAGCTAAGATGTCCACTACCGGGTCCACATCCACCTCGACCTCCTCAGCCTGAATAGCCGGGCTCTGGGCAGCTCGTCTGAGTAGTTGCTGAAGCACCCGGTTGTCTTCCAGAGCCGGTGCCGTCGAAGTTCCCGCCACCGCTTCATCCGGCGAGGAAGAGGAGGAAGTTGCAGGCAGATGACCTTCCTCGCTCCCCTCAGCTCCTGCAGGGTCCCGCAGCACACGGTACTCAGGTTGCGTAGCCGGTGCAGATGGAGGGGGCGGCATCGCGATCAGTACCGGGGTCGACGCCGAATGATGAGGCATGCTGGGCGCTGCCTGCGGCGTCAAAGACATAGCCCCCACCGGTGCCGGTGTCTGATGAGGCGGTGCCGGATCCTGTTGAATAGGTGGCACCCCTCTCTTGGACGGCGGTGCCACTGGTAGAGGCAATTGTGCCGGAGCTACCGACGTCGCAGAGACTGATGTGGACCTGGAGCATGGACTGTGCACCTGCCCCTGGGACTGATAATAAGCCCAGGGAGTCCAGAACGGTCACTGGGAAGGCGGCTGCCAATGCTGCTGCCACGGCGCCGGGTAAAGTTGCTGATTTCTCTGTGAAGCTGACCTCCAGCTCCTTGATCTACTGGAGCGATAGGATTCCCCTTCCGACTCCGAGGTCTCCGAGTACAAAGACCAAGGGGAGGTAGTACCCACTGGCGCCGGCGAGAGGTGCCGTGAGGGAGAGCGGGGAGGCACTTACCTCTGTGCTGGCAGTGCCGAAACGGCGCGAGGTGGGGACTGTGGCGCCATCAAGGTCGGCTTGCCCCTTGATTGGACTGGGGGTCGGGCAGTTATTGGCGGCTCTTCCCTCTTGCACGGGGAGGCCAGCACCGGCAGGCTCATCAGGTCCAAAGCCGCCTCGAACGCCTCCGGCGTCGATGGGAGGTGCACTTCCTTGCAATGGTCCGGGGACCTGGACTGGTCTGGACTCGACTAGACCCCAACCGGGGCAGGAATCAGCGTGACCTTGGGGGGAGGTGCCCGTGGCGCGGCTTTGTCCCACCACACTTGTGGATGTTGCCGGCCTTTTAAGGTCCTGGTGGGGTGACCGGCCCCTCACTGGCCTCTTCTTTTTCGCAGGCACCGGGGATGGCGAGCGGTTCCACATGGAGGCCAGCTTCCTTCTCTGCGGTGCCGGGGCCTGGAGTCCTTAGACCGGGCCTCCTCTCTTGCTAGCGGTGCCGGAGTGCTGCGCACCAAGACGAGGTGCTAGGTGCCGGGTCGGCGAGTTCGGGATCTGTGTGTGGCCGCAGGGGGCGCCTCCATCAGGAGAACTCTAAGGCCTGGTCTACACTAACCCGCAAATTCGAACTAAGGTATGCAACTTCAGCTACGTGAATAACGTAGCTGAAGTCGACATACCTTAGTTCGAACTTACCGCGGTTCAGACGCGGTCCACACGCGGCAGGCAGGCTCCCCGTCGACTCCGCGGTACTCCTCTCGCCGAGCTGGAGTACCGCAGTCGACGGCGAGCGCTTCCGGGATCGATTTATCGCGTCCAGACCAGACGCGATAAATCGAACCCGGAACTTCGATTGCCAGCTGTCGAACTACCGCGGTAGTGTAGACCTGGCCTAAGTCTCTGCTCTCTATCTTTGAGAGTCCTGGGACAGAATCCCTTGTAGATACGGCACCGATCTCTCCGGTGGCTCTCTCCGAGGCACCTCAAGCAGGAAGAGTGCGGGTCACTCTTCGGCATAAACTTCCCGCAGACCGCACAGAGTTTAAACCCTGGGGACCCAGGCATGCCCCAGGAGAGGGGTTGAGTTGGGGTGGGAGCCCCCCAATAGCTAACTAACTAACTTACAATTAACACTAGCTATGAAACTATGAGAATCAGACCTCTATACACGAACTGAGACACTGCTAGGCTTACTGCAAGAGCGCAGTAAAGTTCCAGCCAGCCATCACTGGCGGTAAGAAGGAACTGAGGGGGTGGGGGGATGGCAGACCCCTATATTGGGCGTCATAGAGGCACCACTCCAGGGGGCGCCCAAGCTGACCCTACAGACGCTGCTAAGGGAAAATCTTCCGGCTGGCGTGCATGCGGCGCGCACACACCTGCTTGGAATGGACATAAACAATCACTCAAAGAACTATGCAAAAATGAGAAGGTTAGTTAAAGAGAAATTAAAAGGTACAGTGACTAGAGTGAAATCTCTGCAAGATGCATGGACACTTTTCAAAGACACCATAATAGAGGCCCAACCTAAATGTATACCCCAAATTAAAAAACACAGTAAAAGAACAAAAAAAGAGCCACCGTGGCTTAATAACCATGTAAAAGAAGCAGTGAGAGATAAAAAGGCATCTTTTAAAAAGTGGAAGTCAAATCCTAGTGAGGTAAATAGACAGGAGCATAAACATTGCCAAATTAAGTGTAAAAATGTAATAAGAAAAGCAAAAAGGAGTCTGAAGAACGGCTAGCCAAAAACTCAAAAGGTAATAACAAAATGTTTTTTAAGTACATCAGAAGAAAGAAGCCTGCTAAACAACCAGTGGGGCCCCTGGATAATCAAGATACAAAAGGAGCACTTAAAGACGATAAAGTCATTGTGGAGAAACTAAATGAATTCTTTGCTTCAGTCTTCACGGCTGAGGATGTTAAGGAGATTCCCAAACCTGAGCCGTCCTTTGTAAGTAACAAATCTGAGGAATTGTCACAGACTGAAGTGTCACTAGAGGAGGTTTTGGAATTAATTGATAAACTTAACATTAACACGTCACCGGGACCAGATGGCATTCACCCAAGAGTTCTGAAAGAACTCAAATGTGAAATTGCGGAACTATTAACTATAGTTTGTAACCTGTCCTTTAATTCGGCTTCTGTACCCAATGACTGGAAGATAGCTAATGTAATGTATTTAAAAAGAGCTCTAGAGGTGACCCCAGCAATTACAGACTGGTAAGTCTAACGTCAGTACCGGGCAAATTAGCTGAAACAATCATAAAGAATAAAATTGTCAGACACATAGAAGAACATAAATTGGTGGGCAAAAGTCAACATGGTTTCTGTTAAGGGAAATCATGTCTTACTAATCTATTAGAGTTCTTTGAAGGGGTCAACAAACATGTGGACAAGGGGGATCCAGTGGACATAGTGTACTTAGATTTCCAGAAAGCCTTTGACAAGGTCCCTCACCGAAGGCTCTTACATAAATTAAGTTGTCATGGGATAAGAGGGAAGCTCCTTTCATGGATTTAGAACTGGTTAAAAGACAGGGAACAAAGGGTAGGAATAAATGGTAAATTTTCAGAATGGAGAGGGGTAACTAGTGGCGTTCCCCAAGGGTCAGTCCTAGGACCAATCCTATTCAACTTATTCATAAATGATCTGGAGAAAGGGGTAAACAGTGAGGTGGCAAAATTTGCAGATGATACTAAACTGCTCAAGCTAGTTAAGACCAAAGCAGACTGTGAAGAACTTCAGAAAGATCTCACAAAACTAAGTGATTGGGCAACAAAATGGCAAATGAAATTTAATGTGGATAAATGTTAAGTAATGCACATTGGAAAAAATAACCCAACTATACATACAATATGATAGGGGGCTAATTTAGCTACAACAAATCAGGAAAAAGATCTTGGAGTCATCGTGGATAGTTCTCTGAAGATGTCCACGCAGTGTGCAGAGGCGGTCAAAAAAGCAAACAGGATGTTAGGAATCATTAAAAAGGGGATAGAGAATAAGACGGAGAATATCTTATTGCCCTTATAGAAATCCATAGTATGCCCACATCTTGAATACTGCGTACAGATGTGGTCTCCTCATCTCAAAAAAGATATACTGGCATTAGAAAAGGTTCAGAGAAGGGCAACTAAAATGATTAGGGGTTTGGAACGAGTCCCATGTGAGGAGAGATTAAAGAGGCTAGGACTTTTCAGCTTGGAAAAGAGGAGACTAAGGGGGGATATGATAGAGGTATATAAAATCATGAGTGGTGTGGAGAAAGTGAATAAGGAAAAGTTATTTACTTGTTCCCATAATATAAGAACTAGGGGCCACCAAATGAAATTAATGGGCAGCAGGTTTAAAACAAATAAAAGGAAGTTCTTCTTCACACAGCACACAGTCAACCTGTGGAACTCCTTGCCTGAGGAGATTGTGAAGGCTAGGACTATAACAGGGTTTAAAAGAGAACTAGATAAATTCATGGAGGTTAAGGCCATTAATGGCTATTAGCCAGGATGGGTAAGGAATGTGTCCCTAGCCTCTGTTTGTTAGAGAGTGGAGATGAATGGCAGGAGAGAGATCACTTGATCATTACCTGTTAGGTTCACTCCCTCTGGGACACCTGGCATTGGTCACTATCAGTAGACAGGATACTGGGCTGGATGAACCTTTGGTCTGATCCAGTATGGCCATTCTTATGTTCTTATGCATTGTAATTGAAATCAATATATTTGAAAATGTAGAAAACATCCATTAAATATTTAAATAAATGGTATTCTATTATTGTCTAACTGTGCAATTAACCGTGATTAATATTTTTAATTGTTTGACAGCCCTAATAATAAGTTAAGGCTTATAAAGTTTGTTGAAGAGGAGGCAGCATAGTACTGCAAAGAATAATTACATCTTATTTAGATGTAAACGTGTGAACCCAAGTCTCTAGAGGTAAAAGGCTGGTCCTTTGGCCTGCTGAACAACCATAGGCGGCCTCTGTTAAAGAATATGAAAATGAATAGACTTCATATTCTTATACTCTTTACTGCATAGGACTCAAAAAGTTTTCCTTGATATTTATATTACCTCAATTGCTAACTTTCAAAAAAATTTAAGATAACTCCATACAAATCTACCACTGTACCTGGAATACACAAGCGTTCCAAATAAGCTTATGTTTATTTTGACCTTAATAGTGAAAAACTAAAATGATACAGCCAGAAATATTTTAGTGATGTTTAATTGCTTATTACTTTTTACACTGAGTGGAGCACTAAACCTCTTTAAATGTTCCCATGATCCCATCAGCTACGGCATAAAAAGGTGCTTTAAAAACATTAACCAAAAGAAAAACATTTTAATGCTGGTTGTAACTGCAGCAAACGAGGCTAACAAAAAAAAAAAAAAAAAAAAAAAAAGGGGTGAGGAAGATGATTAAAGACAAAGATCCATCACATTTTGACCAAAAGAAGGAAATGGATCAATAGAAAAATCTACCTGGCATCATCAATGTCTCTCCCTAGATCAGTAAAGCTAAGTTAACCTAATTTCTCAATGAGAAATCTGTATGATGTTAGTTATTCCAGCTATTGTTATTTATTATTTCATAGGGCCCAAAATGAACTAGGCATGTGTGACGGGGCATCTGCCCTGCAGTGGCCCTGATAGGGTTAAAACCCAGCCTGGAGGGCTGCAAGGAAACAGCCAATTAGGGCAGTGGCTGCAGCCAATTAGGGAGGAGGCTGGACCAGACAATGGGGACCCAGCCAGCCCATATAAAGGAAGCTGCAGGCCAGAGCAATTCAGTCCGCTGCAGGAAGCCCCAGGGCAGGGACCGGCTTCCTAGAGGGCTGCAGAGACTACACTATAAATAGGGCTACTAGAGCTTGCAGGCCCAAGGCCCTGGGAAGAGGGTGAAAGAGCCAGAGGCAGGAGCCGAAGGTGCTGGGGCTGTGGGGAAGTGGCCCAGGGAATTGAGACAGACTGGCGGAGAAAGAAAGGAGGGGCAGCAGGAAGCTATTGTTCCCAGGGTCCCTAGGCTGGGACCTAGAGTAGTGGGCGGGCCTGAGTCTCGCCCACCCCTCCACTCACCACTGAAGAAGCGGCCAGGCTATGGACTGCCAAGCCGTTGTGAGGAGCGGCTAGACTGTTGCGGAAGGAGTCCCCCAGAAGGGGGGAACCTGGATTGTGACACGGCCGGAGGGCTGTGCCTAAAAGCAGAGGCAGTGAGATTGAAACTCCAGTGGGTCTACAGGCAGAGACTAGGACGGGAGAGCCACCACCACTGGAGGGCACACCTGCTGACCAGAGCTAATTCACAAAACTGCCAGCAGGAGGCACCAGTGTGGTGAGAGACCCCATGACAGCATGTCAAAACTGACAGAGTTCCCACCTAAGGGCTGGTCTACACTGGGGGGGGATCGATCTAAGATATGCAACTTCAGCTATGTGAATAAAGTAGCTGAAGTCGAAGTATCTTAGATCAATTTACCTTAGGTCCTCACGGCGCGGGATCGACGGCCGCGGCTCCCCCGTCGACTCCGCTACCGCCACTTGCTCCGGTGGAGTTCCGGAGTCGACGGGGAGCGCGTTTGGGGATCGATATATCGCGTCTTAACGAGACGCGATATATCGATCCCCGATAAATCGATCGCTACCTGACGATATGGCAGGTAGTCTGGACGTACCCTAAGAGAGATGACAGTCAAAGTTTTAGATGTAAGGCAATCATAGACTCACAGAAACACAGGGCTGGACTGGACCTCGAGAGATCAACTAGTCCAGCCCTCTGTGCTGAGGCAGGAACAAGTATACCTAGACCATCCCTGAAAGGTGTTTGTCTATCTTGTTCTTAAAAACCTGCAGTGATGGAAACTCCACAAACTCCCATGGAAGCATATTCCAGTGCTTAGCTATTTCTAATAACTAACCTAAAGCTCCCTTGCTGCAAATTAAGCCCATTAAGTTTTTGTCTTATCTTCAGTGGACCTGGAGAACAATTTATCACCATACTCCTTATAACAGCCCTTATATTTGAAGACTGTTATCAGGTCCTCCCTCAGTGTTCTTTTTCCCAAGACTAAACATGCCCAGTTTTTTGTAATTTTTCCTCATAGATCCAGTTTTCTATATCTTTTATCATTTGCTAGCTCTCGTGTGGACTCTCTCCAATTTCTCCACATCTTTCTTGAAGTGTGACACACAGAAGCAGACACAATATTCCAACTGAGGCCTCACCAGTGCTGAGCAGAGGACAGTTTCCTCCCCTGTCTTACATGAGACACTCCTGTTAGTAGGCCCCAGAATGTCTTTAGCATTTTTTTACAACTGCATCACATTGTTGACTCATTCAGTTTGTAATCCACTATAATCCACTTTTTCTGCAATACTACTATGTAGCTTTTCTCCATTTTGTAGTTGTGAATTAGATTTTTTCCTTCCTAAGTGCAGTAACTTTCACTTGTTTATAACTGCATTCCCAAAAGAAGCTTCCTATTTACTTCATAAAGATCTAGATTTTTCTGAACTTCACAAAATTAAATCCTGTTTGCTGACACAGCAGTTTGTGTATCCAAATGTGATAAATTTCACAGAGTACTGAGAGTTATTCAGCTGCATTTCATAAATTGCTTTAAAAGCATTAAAGATGTAAGGAAAACTGCAGTGTAGTGAACAATGCTATTAGCAATCTCAGCAGAGGAGGGAAGCCAGACAATGTGAATTAAGAGCTAGATAGTGGGAAATACCTATTCTCACCTGTTACCAGATTTAGTCTTGTAGGCACCATTAGGCATGGTATTGAAACAAGACAGATTCCTTGTTTAGCCACTGAGGGGAGGCATTGAAACATTACTCTGAAGGTCCAATCCTGCTCCCTTTGAAGTCAATAGGAAGCTTGCAATGGATTACAGTGGGTGAAGGATAGGGCCCCTGAATCGGATTCCCTGGCAACTGTCCCAGTTACCATCTGGGAGCATTTACAGTAGAGCTAATAACTTTGAGTTGAAAACCTCTGATGGTGTTTGATAGTTCGTTGGGTACAATATATGGAATAACAAGATTTCCCAGGAATGTAATTTCCAGCACCCCATCCCATACTGAAGAAATTCTTCTGTATAACATAATAAGGCAATGTCGTTTTTTTACATTCCAAAGTCAAATAATTTCTGATCATCAACTGGAAAGCATTAATTTGTGTTAAAGCATAGGCAATGGGGTGGAATGAGCAAGAGACACGTTTATGCTAAAAATCCTGACTCTTGTAACAGAGCACAATGCAATAACCCCCAACTACCCAATTAATCCAGTCCTGAATCAACCTGAAAATGCTATCCTGAAAGCCCTGGGAGCCAGATTCTGATTACTTAATTTGTATTATGTACCCAACTTCACAAATAGTCCCATTCATTTCTGTAGTTCTCCTTCAGGAAGAGACAGGACAAATCCAGGGATTAACAGAACATGAAGTTGAAGCCCCTTCTGCATGCTTAACATTCTAGACTTCTGATATCTATCTATGTAGCTATTCACATACCATAACTAGTCTGGAGAACTATGTGTTTCCGACCACTGGACACCATTAAATTAGGCTTGAATAAAGACTGGGAGTGGATGGGTCATTACACAAAGTAAAACTATTTCCCCTTGCTAGTTTTCCCCCCCTACTGTTACTCACACCTTCTTGTCAACTGTCGGAAATGGGCCATTCTGATTATCACTACAAACGTTTTTTTTTTTCTCCTGCTGATAATAGCCCACCTTAATTGATTAGTCTCGTTATAGTTGGCATGGCAACACCCATTTTTTCATGTTCTCTGTGTATATATATCTTCCTACTGTATTTTCCACTGCATGGATCCGATGAAGTGGGTTTTAGCCCACGAAAGCTTATGCCCAAATAAATTTGTTAGTCTCTAAGGTGCCACGAGTACTCCTCATTCTTTTTGCTGATACAGACTAACACGGGTACCACTCTGAAACCTGTTATTATCTTGTCATCTTTTCCATGTCTTCCAATTATTTGTTACATCTATTTGTTGTCTTTAGTGTTATATTGCACACTCTTTGGGTCAGTGTTTGTGTTGTGCTGAGCACAACAGGGTCCCAATTCTGACTGAGGCATATGGGCACTACTATAATATAAATAAATAGCACTGTCGGGAAAATGTATTAGCCTCCAATGAAGTCTTCTTCCCAGGCATTTGGGAACCACATTTTCTCTATGTAGCTCTCCTCCCTTACCCTAAGAGGCCTTGTGAGTAAGGGACCTGGAAAATCAGGCGAAAGGTACGTTTACACTGAAATTAAAAACTCGTGGCTGACCCATGCCATCTGACTCGGGCTCAGGTTAACAGGCTGTTTAATAGCGGTGTAGAAATTCAGCTTTGAGCTGAAGCACAGACTGTAGGACCCTGCAAGGTGGGAGGGTCCGAGACCTCGCGCTGCAGCCCAAGCCTGAATGTCTATACTGCAGTTAAACTGCCCTTTATCCTGAGCCCCACTAGCCCAAGTCAGCTGGCATGGGCCAGCCGCAGGTGTCTAATTGCAGTGTAGACATAACCCAGGTGATGTCCCACGCTCTTAATTGGCCCAATTAGGCAAAGGAGAGCTGAGCTAAGTTTCATTTAATAGACCAGTTACCTCATCACAAAAGGCTATTTAGAAGATGTACATTCTTTTCCCCAGCATGGCTTGTCTTCATTCAGTTAATACTAAACATAAAATTAAATAGGAAGATTGTCATTGTTTTGCAGATGTGCTGTTCATTCCCCAGAAAAAGCCACTTGAAAAATAATTAGTGCCTGAAATGTTCAAATGGTAGAGAAAATTGCCAATTATTCCTAAAATAATTGCAATTTTCAAAAGATACTCCAATTAAGGTACTTTCCAGGCTCTAGACACATATAGTAAGAGGGACACAGACTATGGTAACTTACTTCAAACTTTTCAGATCACATCAATTAAGATGCAGAGTCCTTGGCAGACTGAGTTCACTATGCAATTAGAGTTTATTATGCTGCCTCCAATCTGAGTGCACAACTACTGTTTATGCGTGAATTCAGGGAAGTAGTTTGAGTTAAGAACATAAATCAGAGAATATTAAAACTGGCAGTAGCCATTAGTATTAGATCAATACAGATGCATTAAAAGGAAGATGAAAGGGAACCACAAAGTATCAAATATAACACTGAGCTAGGGCCCCTTCATCAGCCACATTCCTCAGAAATGGAAGAATATTCCTCATTCTTGACAATATTTGAACAACCTATATGCGACGTATTATAGCTATGAAACTGATGGCTTTGTTTTGTATGTACTGGACCTTTTAAATGTCTAACATTGTGTGTGGAGACAGCAATCATTTTATTCTCATATCTTCTGTAACCTTTTATAGAAGGGGCATGCGCACGCACTCACACACATGGAACTCTACTGAATGCTTTACTTTTGTCTTTTCTCGCTGTTTTCTTTAATCTAAAGTAGAAGTCATTTTAGACTGAAAACATACCATTGCTCTGTACATAGATGAAAACACAACATTGGATTATTTTCTTATTCCCCTCACTCTTTCATTTAGGAAAACCACATCCTTTCCTTTTTAAATTTTGTTAAAAATCTTAGTTGATTTTATTCAATGCATCACTGAAGTTTAGTTTCAGTTTTATATTTTCAACCTTTGTTTGAAAATGAACACAATCTAACTGACCTTTCATAAAATAACTAAATACTAGGGCTGTCAAGCAATTAAAAAATTAATCATGATTAATCGCACTGTTAAACAATAATAAAATACCGTTTATTTAAATATTTTTGGATGTTTTTCTACATTTTCCAATATATTGATTTCAATTACAACACAGAAGACAAAGTGTACAGTGCTCACTTTATATTTATTTTTGATTACAAGTATTTGCATTGTAAAAAACCAAAATAAATAGTATTTTTCAATTCACCTAATGTAAGTACTGTAGTGCAATCTGTTTATCATGAAAGTTGAACTTACAAATGTAGAATTATGTACAAAAAAGACTGCATTCAAAAATAAAAATGTAAAATTTTAGAGCCTACAAGTCCACTCAGTCCTACTTCTTGTTCAGTCAGTCACCCAGACAAATAAGTTTGTTTACATTTGCAGGAGAAAATGCTGCCCACTTCTTGTTTACAATGTCACCTGAAAGTGAGACATGTTGTTCTCATGGCACTGTTGTAGCTGGCATCGCAAGATATTTATGTGCCAGATGTGCTAAAGATTCATGTCCCTTCATGCTTCAACCACCATTCCAGGGGACATGCATCCATGCTGATGACAGGTTCTGCTTGATAACCATCCAAAGCAGTGCGGACCGATGCTTGTTCATTTTCATTATCTGAGTCAGATGCTACCAGCAGAAGGTTGATTTTCCTTTTTGGTGGTTCGGGTTCTGTAGTTTCCACATCAGAGTGTTGCTCTTTTAAGACTTCTGAAAGCATGTTCCACACCTTGTCCCTCTCAGATTTTGGAAGGCACTTCAGATTCTTAAACCTTGCGTCAAGTGCTGTAGCTATCTTTAGACATCTCACATTGGCACCTTTGCGTTTTGTCAAATCTGCAGTGAGAGTGTTCTTAAAATGAACATGTGCTGGGTCATCATACAAGACTGCTATAACATGAAATATATGGCAGAATGCGGGTAAAACAGAGCAGGGGACATACAGTTCTCCCCCAAGGAGTTCAGTCACAAATTTAATTAACACATTTTTTTTTAAATGAACATCATCCGCTTGAAAGCATGTCTTCTGGCATGGTGGCCAAAGCTTGAAGGGGCATACGAATGTTTAGCATATCTGGCACATAAATACCTTGCAATGCTGGCTACAAAAGTGCCACTGAAATGTCTATTCTTATTTACGTTACCAGAAAGCGAGAAGAGAGCAGTATTATCTCCTGTAAATGTAAACAAACTTGTTTGTCTTAGCGATTGGCTGAACAAGAAGTAGGACTGAGTGGACTTGTAGGCTCTGAAGTTTTACATTGTTTTGTTCTTGAGTGCAGTTATGTAATAAAAAATCTACATTTGTAAGTGGCACTTTCACGAAAAAGAGATTGCACTATAGTATCTGAATGAGGTAAACTGAAAAATACTATTTCTTTTGTTTATCATTTTTACAATGCAAATATTTGTAATCAAAATATACACTTTGATTTCAATTACAACACAGAATACAATATATATGAAAATGTAGAAAAACATCCAAAATATTTAATAAATTTCAATTGGTATTCTATTGTTTAACAGTGCGATTAAAACTACGATTAATCACAATTAATTTTTTTGAGTTAATCGCGTGACTTAACTGCTGCATTAGGGGGGCTGTGTTGGTGAGTATCTGAGTGTCTGTTGCTGGGACAGTTTGTCAGTTTGACCATGTGCTTGATTGTTTGCTTGTTTGTTTGAAAAGTGTGAATTGGGAGTGCTTTGTTCCAGGTGGGCCTTGAGTGGGCCTGACTGGTATATAAGGGCAGCCAGCAGCGAACCAGCTGAGCGGCGAACAGCAGAGGCTAACAGAGGGAGTTTGCCTGGGGAGAGCTCACTGAAGCTTTCATCTGTGGGTTTCTCTGACTAGTTACTGCAATAGCTGAGGAAGCTCTTAAGAGGAAGGTGATATGGAAGGTGAGCGATCAGCTGTTGTAACCTGCACAGGTTGTGCCATGTTTGTCTTTCTTCCACAGGACAGAAGCGACTTTGTCTGTACAAAGTGCAAGCTGGTCTCCATATTGGAAGAGAAGGTTCGAGGTCTGGAGAAACGAGTATCGACTCTGCGTTGCATAAGGGAAAATGAAGATTTCCTGGACAGACGTCAGGAGATGCTTCTACGGCCACAATGTTCTGAAGATTCAGAGCAGGCACAGCAGGGACAGAAGGATGGTGAAGAAGTTTGGCAGAATGTGACCTCCAGAAGGAGAAAGAGGAGCGTCCATGTACCAGCAATGGAGATACAGGTGAGCAATCGTTTCCATGTTCTCTCTACAGGTACTAATGCGGAGAGTGGACTAGATGACACATCTGAAGGAAGGGAGCAGAAGGAGACTCCACCGATTGGAAGGCAAAAGATGCACTGTCCTAGGGATGAGGGTTCCACAACCACCACTCCCAAGAGGAGGAGGAGGAGGGTGGTGGTGGTCGGGTACTTCCTCCTCAGGAGGACTGAGTCATCTATCTGCCGCCCCGACCGGGAAAACCGAGAGGTCTGCTGCTTGCCAGGAGCTAGGATACACGATGTGACGGAGAGACTGCCGAGACTCATCAAGCCCTCGGATCGCTACCCCTTCCTGCTTCTCCACATGGGAACCAATGATACTGCCAAGAATGACCTTGAGCGGATCACTGCAGACTACGTGGCTCTGGGAAGAAGGATAAAGGAGTTTGAGGCGCAAGTGGTGTTCTCGTCCATCCATCCTGTGCAAGGAAAAGGCCTGGGTAGAGACCGTCGAATCATGGAAGTCAACGAATGGCTACGCAGGTGGTGTCGGAGAGAAGGCTTTGGATTCTTCGACCATGGGATGGTGTTCCAAGAAGGAGGAGTGCTAGGCAGAGACGGGCTCCACCTAACAAAGAGAGGGAAGAGCATCTTCACAAGCAGGCTGGCTAACCTAATGAGGAGGGCTTTAAACTAGGTTCACCGGGGGAAGGAGACCAAAGCCCTGAGGTAAGTGTGGAAATGGGATCCTGGGAGGAAGCAAGAGCAGGAGAGCGCAAGAGGGGAGGACTCCTGTCTCATACTGAGAAAGAGGGACGATCGATAAGTTATCTTAAGTGCCTATACACAAATGCAAGAAGCCTGGGAAACAAGCAGGGAGAACTGGAAGTCCTGGCACAGTCAGGGAACTATGATGCGATTGGAATAACAGAGACTTGGTGGGATAACTCACATGACTGGAGTACTGTCATGGATGGATATAAACTGTTCAGGAAGGACAGGCAGGGCAGAAAAGGTGGTGGAGTTGCATTGTATGTAAGAGAGGAGTATGACTGCTCAGAGCTCCGGTATGAAACTGCAGAAAAACCTGAGTCTCTGGATAAAGTTGAGAAGTGTGAGCAACAAGGGTGATGTCGTGGTCGGAGTCTACTATAAACCACCGGACCAGGGGGATGAGGTGGACGAGGCGTTCTTCCAGCAACTAACAGAAGTTGCTAGATTGCAGGCCCTGGTTCTCATGGGAGACTTTAATCACCCTGATATCTGCTGGGAGAGCAATACAGCGGTGCACAGAAAATCCAGGAAGTTTTTGGAAAGTGTAGGGGACAATTTCCTGGTGCAAGTGCTGGAGGAACCAACTAGGGGCAGAGCTTTTCTTGACCTGCTGCTCACAAACAGGGAAGAATTAGTAGGGGAAGCAAAAGTGGATGGGAACCTGGGAGGCATTGACCATGAGATGGTCGAGTTCAGGATCCTGACACAAGGAAGAAAGGAGAGCAGCAGAATACGGACCCTGGACTTCACAAAAGCAGACTTTGACTCCCTCAGGGAACAGATGGGCAGGATCCCCTGGGAGAATAACATGAAGGGCAAAGGGGTCCAGGAGAGCTGGCTGTATTTTAAAGAATCCTTATTGTGGTTGCAGGAACAAACCATCCCGACGTGTAGAAAGAATAGTAAATATGGCAGGCGACCAGCTTGGCTTAACAGTGAAATCCTTGCTGACCTTAAACGCAAAAAAGAAGCTTACAAGAAGTGGAAGATTGGACAAATGACCAGGGAGGAGTATAAAAATATTGCTCAGGCATGCAGGAGTGAAATCAGGAAGGCCAAATCACACTTGGAGTTGCAGCTAGCAAGAGATGTTAAGAGTAACAAGAAGGGTTTCTTCAGGTATGTTAGCAACAAGAAGAAAGTCAAGGAAAGTGTGGGCCCCTTACTGAATGAGGGAGGCAACCTAGTGACAGAGGATGTGGAAAAAGCTAATGTACTCAATGCTTTTTTTGTCTCTGTCTTCACAAACAAGGTCAGCTCCCAGACTGCTGGACTGGGCAGCACAGTATGGGGAGGAGGTGACCAGCCCTCCGTGGAGAAAGAAGTGGTTCGGGACTATTTAGAAAAACTGGATGAGCACAAATCCATGGGGCCGGATGCGCTGCATCCGAGGGTGCTAAAGGAGTTGGCGGATGAGATTGCAGAGCCATTGGCCATCTTTGAAAACTCATGGCGATCGGGGGAGGTCCCAGATGACTGGAAAAAGGCTAATGTAGTGCCCATCTTTAAAAAAAGGAAGGAGGAGGATCCGGGGAACTACAGGCCAGTCAGCCTCACCTCAGTCCCTGGAAAAATCATGGAGCAGGTCCTCAAGGAATCAATTATGAAACACTTAGAGGAGAGGAAAGTGATCAGGAACAGTCAGCATGGATTCACCAAGGGGAAGTCGTGCCTGACTAACCTAATTGCCTTCTATGAGGAGATAACTGGCTCTGTGGATGAGGGGAAAGCAGTGGATGTGTTATTCCTTGACTTTAGCAAAGCTTTTGATACGGTCTCCCACAGTATTCCTGCCGCCAAGTTAAAGAAGTATGGGCTGGATGAATGGACTGTAAGGTGGATAGAAAGCTGGCTAGTTCGTCGGGCTCAACGGGTAGTGATCAATGGCTCCATGTCTAGTTGGCAGCCGGTTTCAAGCGGAGTGCCCCAAGGGTCGGTCCTGGGGCCGGTTTTGTTTAATATCTTTATTAATGATCTGGAGGATGGTGTGGACTGCACTCTCAGCAAGTTTGCAGATGACACTAAACTGGGAGGAGTGGTAGATACCCTGGAGGGTAGGGATCAGATACAGAGGGACCTAGACAAATTGGAGGATTGGGCCAAAAGAAACCTGATGAGGTTCAACAAGGACAAGTGCAGAGTCCTGCACTTAGGACGGAAGAATCCTATGCACTGCTACAGACTAGGGACCGAATGGCTAGGTAGCAGTTCTGCAGAAAAGGACCTAGGGGTCACAGTGGACGAGAAGCTGGATATGAGTCAACAGTGTGCTCTTGTTGCCAAGAAGGCTAATGGCATTTTGGGCTGTATAAGTAGGGGCATTGCCAGCAGATCGAGGGACGTGATCGTTCCCCTTTATGCGACATTGGTGAGGCCTCATCTGGAGTACTGTGTCCAGTTTTGGGCCCCACACTACAAGAAGGATGTGGAAATATTGGAAAGAGTCCAGCGGAGGGCAACAAAAATGATTAGGGGTCTGGAGCACATGACTTATGAGGAGAGGCTGAGGGAACTGGGATTGTTTAGTCTCCAGAAGAGAAGAATGAGGGGGGATTTGATAGCTGCTTTCAACTACCTGAGGGGGGGTTCCAAAGAGGATGGAGCTCGGCTGTTCTCAGTGGTGGCAGATGACAGAACAAGGAGCAATGGTCTCAAGTTGCAGTGGGGGAGGTCTAGGTTGGATATTAGGAAACACTATTTCACTAGGAGGGTGGTGAAGCACTGGAATGCTTTACCTAGGGAGGTGGTGGAATCTCCTTCCTTGGAGGTTTTTAAGGCCTGGCTTGACAAAGCCCTGGCTGGGATGATTTAGTTGGGAATTGGTCCTGCTTTGAGCAGGGGGTTGGACTAGATGACCTCCTGAGGTCCCTTCCAACCCTGATATTCTATGATTCTATGATAAGGGGGGGAATCTCTCTTTTATCAAAAGACTTCAGCAGTGAATTTAACAGATGGATTCAATAAACGTTCTGGTTCGTTACATCTTAAAATGTTTCTGCAGCCTGTTGTGATTTCACTGCTTACCTTTGAAACAATAAAGTTCCCAGCACATTCCACTTCAGAAGCACACATAGTAGCCGTCTATTACACTGAGTAGCTGAGCTTATTGATATAACTGCAAAAGGAAAGAAACAGCTAAGAGGATTACAAAGCACTGTAACTACTTAACTGCTGAATGTGTGTGTAGGACTTTATGCACAAAACTAGATAAAATACCTTTTATGCTGACAACACTGGTTAAAAAATAGGCTAATTTTTCACAAATCCTGCTGGCACTGACTTTTATCTTCACAGATTTATAAATTTAGAACAATAACTCGTGTTCTGCAGCATGTGTACTCAGAACTGCAAAACAGTAAAAAGGAGGTTAGGTTTGAGAATACAAATCTAAATGATGTCTGAATCAGTCTTCACTACACAGGATGCTGGGTAAATACCTACTCTTCCCAGGCAATAAAAGGTAAGATCTTCTCAAAGCCTGATATGTCAAAGAGGTACTGGAATGAGGGCTGGTCCTGCATGGTGCAGAGCAGTCCTCTGACTCCAATCCTTCAAAGCACTTTAAGCATGTGCTTAAATATTAAGCATGTGCTTACAAGCTGTGCTGGACCAAGGTCAGTGTTGTTGGCACCTTCCAGGATCAAGCCCTTACAAGTCCCACATCCAGATGGTATACATTCAAGAGTTCTAGATGAATTTAAGAATTAGGTCACTGAGCTGCTCTCTCTCTTGGTTACTAACAAAAGATAGGGAGAGTAGCAAATATGTCATATCTATTATTTAAAGAGGCATTGGGGTGGTCCAGGAAATTGTAAACCAATGAGCCTTATTTCAGCACTAGGTAAACTGGTGGAAATGTTATGTAAAAAGAGAATTATAAGACAATTAAATTAACTTGAAATGTTAGGGAAAACCATCGCAGTTTCTGCAAAGGATAATCATAACTTAACAGAGATGGGCAGGAAATGGTTTTCCCATCCCATAAAAATTTCCCATTCCTCATTTGGACAAAACCAAGACCTTTTGAAATTAATTATAAAAAATATTTTTCTACTCTTTAATCTAATAGAATTCTTTGAGCATGTCATAAAAACAATGGAAAAAAGATAACTGGTAAATAAAATTTATTTGAACTTTAAAAAAAGTTTTGACAATCACGAGATTTTTAAGAAAACTAAGTAGAGATGGGTTGAGAAGTCATGGATTAGGAACTGGATAAGAAACATAAAAGGAGTAGGGATAAATGGTCAATTTTCAACATAGCAGAAGGTTAACAATGGGGTGTCCTAATGTTGATTAATATATTAATGATTTGGAAAAAGGGGTGAACAGTGAGGTGGCAGAATTTGCAGTATTTAAATTAGCTATCATTGACCTGGGTTTCTTTTAGGACCGCTCAATGAAAATCTTTTCTCAATGTGCAATGGCTTTAGAAAATAAAACAAAATGTTAAAATATATGGAGAATGGGCCAGAAATTCAGGAAAATATGATGACATTATATAAACCAATAGTATGTTTTCATTCTAGTTGGAAAAGGATATAATAGAAATAGAAGGGTTTCAAAAAATGGTGGCAGAATGATTAGAGACAGAAATATTTTCACATGCAGCAAGAGAAAAGATTGGGACTATTTATTTTAGAGGAGATGAATAAGAGGGGACATGATAGAGGTACACAGAATATTGACTGATCCTTCAAATGGTGCCTTGTGGGAAAAAAAGGACTATATGGCCATTACCAAGGCTGGCAAGGTTTTGGCTAAGTCAGAAGATTCTTAGGCTCCCCATTGCAAATCCAGAAGAATTCAAAAAAAGCTGTGAGCCAGCTTTGGAAGACATGCATTGCTTTACTGAGAGAGGTGTCAGACCTGCTACCTTCCTGTATTTAAATTTTTTTCTGATTAGTTTTAAAATTGAGTGTTACCAATTAAATTAAAACATATATCAAGGAAACCTATTATTTAATGGTGAGAACCTAAAAGTGTCATAGTAACTTTCCCTTCACAAAAGAATTTGCAGTATCAGTCTCTTAAATTGTAAATTATTCCATATGGGCAGACCCCTGTGTGATGGGTTCCCCCTCGGGTGCCACCTGGAACTGGGGTACCACTGAGCCCCCCGACTCAGCGGCCTGGGCTCCCTCTACACCAGGGGTGGGCAAACTTTTTGGCCCGAGGGCCACATCGGGGTTGCACAACTGTATGGAGAGCCAGGTAGGGAAGGCTGTGCCTCCCCAAACAGCCTGGCCCCCGCCCCTTATCCGCCCCCCTCCCCCTGACTGCCCCCCTCAGAACTCCCAACCCATCCAACACCCCCTGCTCCTTGTCTCCTGACCGCCCCCTCCTGGGACCCCCACTCCCTATCCAACCCTCCTGCTCCCTGACTGCCCCGACCCCTATCCACACCCCCGCCCCCTGACAACCCCCCCAGGACTCCCACCCCCTATCCAACTGCCCTCTGCTCCTCATCCCCTGACCACCCCCTTTCGGGACCCCCCACCCCTAACTGCCCCCTGGGATCCCACCCCCTTATCCAGCCCCCCCTGTTCCCTGTCCCCTGACTGCAGGGCCGTAGCAACAAAGAACGTGGCCCCCTCCGAACGGTGGCCCCCTCCAAACATATGTCCGGGCGGGGCCCCATACAATGCAGAAACTGGAATGCGGAATTTATTTTGCCACTTTTAGGGGCCCCCTTCCTTGCGAGGCCCCCTCCGGTCGGAGGGTACGGAGGGCACTCGCTACGCCTCTGCCTGACTGCCCCCCCAGAACCTCCGCCCCATCCAACCTCCCCCTCCTCCCTGACTGCCCCCCAGGACTCCCTGCCCCCTTACCAGCAGCAGGAGCTCACAGCCGCGACACCCGGCCAGAGCCAGCTGCGCTCCCCAGCGGGAGCGGCGGGCCAGAGTGCGGCCTGCACGGCGGCGTGGCTGCGGGGGAGAGGGGACAGCTGAGGAGGGGCCAGGGACTAGGCTCCCCGGCTGGGAGCTCAGGAGCCGGGCAGGACGGTCCCGCGGGCCGGATGTGGCCCGCGGGCCGTAGTTTTCCCATGTCTGCTCTACACTGTACTGCTGTGACAAGCTGTAAAGCCCTCCAGGCTCCAGCCTGCACTTTCACCAGCATACACACAGGTAGGGAAACACAGGTGCTCTGACCAGTCTCTGCATAGGAAGACTACAGCTAGGGCAACTACCAGCTCCTCAGGCACGCACCCCCTCTGGAGTATAAACTGAAAATTATACCATCTTGTGCTGCACAGGAAACTGTACAACATAAGCTCATAAAATTCGCCCCCTCCCTCAATGCGGAGAGGAATATGCAACAGCCTTTTGCCCTGAGTCACAATTCCAACACACTGGTGTAGATAAAGCAAAAATAAGTTAATTGCAAAAGATAGATTTTAAGTGATTATAAGATCAAACAGATCAAAGCAGATTACCTAGCAAATAAACAAAAAATGCAAACTAAATTTTATATACTAAATAGATAGGGTGAGAATCTTCTATTCATATCCAAAGAGATGATATAAGTAGGCTGCAGATTCTTAAGGGGCAAGCTGCACTTGCTTACAGCTTGGAATCCCCAGGTGTTCCATTCACAGGCTAAAAATCCCTTTAGCGTGGGTCCAGCACTTCCCCCAGTTCAGTCTTTGTTCCTCAGGTGTTTCCAGGAGTCTTCTTGTGTGGGGCGCGAAGAACTCCAGGTGATGTCACTCCCCGCCTTATATAGCTTTTGCATATGGTGGGAATCCTTTGTTTCAAAGCTCCACTGAAATGAACTGGGTTCTGTGCAAGCACAGGGGTCAACCCATGCAGATCAGGGACTAACATCAAATATGACACATACGAGCAGGGGTGGCCAAACTTACTGACCCTCCAAGCCGCATACAATAATCTTCAGAAGTTCAAGAGCTGGGAGTGCCTGCTGGGACTTGGAACTTCAGCCCCACGGCAAGGGGAGTCTCAGGGCTTCAGCCTCACAGGAAGCACCTGCCAGGGCTAAAGCCCCAAACCCCATGATGGTAGTGGGACACGAAGGTATGGAATGAAGACCGGGTAGCAGCTCTGCAAATGTCCTGGATTGGTACCTGCATGAGGAACACTGCTGATGAAGCCTGCGCTCTCATGGAATGGGCGGTTATGATGGCCAGGGGCAACACCTTCGCCTGTTCATAACAAAAGTTGATGCAGATGGTTATCCAAGACAAGATTCTCTGGCACTACTACAAAGAGCTGCGTTGACTTGCGGAAGGGTTTAGTGCTTTCTATGTAGAAGACCAGGGCCCATCTAAGATCCAAGGTATGCAGCCGACGCTCCTCATTGGTTATGTGAGGCTTTGGAAAGAAGACAGGTAGAAAAATGTCCTGATTGTTGTGGAACTGCGTCACCACCTTTGGTAGGAAGGCTGGGTGAGGCTGCAGCTGGACCTTGTCCTTGTAGAACACCACATAAGATGGGTTCTGATGTCAATGCTCTGATCTCAGAGACCCTTCTGGCTGAAGTGATTGCTACCAGGAAGACGACCTTCCACAAGAGGAACAGCACGGAACAGGATGACAGCAGCTCAAAGGAAGGTCCCACGAGCCTCAACACCACCAGGTTTAAATCCCAAGAGGGAATCGGGTCGTGAACTTGCAGGTAGAGCCTCTCTAACCCTTTCAGAAACCTGACCATCGTCTCATGGGAGAAGACTGATCTACCATGGACCGGTGGATGGAAGGCCGAGATGGTTGCTAAGTGAACCTTGATCGATGAAAAAAACAGGCTTTGGTGCTTTAGATGGAGCAGATAGTCCAAGACGGACTGCAGGGACAACCGGGAGGGAGAAAGACTCCGTTCTGAAGCCCAACAGGTGAAACGCTTGCACTTTGCCAAGTAGGTCGCCCTGGTGGAAGGTTTTCTGCTACTCAGCATGACCTGCTGGACCTGCTCTGAGCAGGCTCACTCCTCTGGGTTCAGCTATGCAGCAGCCATGCCATCAGGTGCGGGGAAGCGAGGTTCGAGTGAAGCAGTATGACCTGGTTCTGTGAGGTCAAGTCTGGGCAAGGTGTGAGTTCTAGGGGAGTTGTCACAGAGAGGTCCAGTAGAATGCCAAACCAATGTTGATGAGGCCACACCAAATCTATCAAGATAACCCTTGCCTTATCCCTCTTGACTTTTAGGAGGCTCTTGTGAGCCAGTGGAATTGGCGAGAAGGCATACAGCAGACCACTCACCAACTAGAGCAGGAAGGTGTCGGACAGGAAGCCCCAACTGAGCCCACGTGCCGAGCAGAAACTTTGGCATTTTCTGTTCTACTTGGTGGCAAACATGTCCACCTAGGGAGTCCTCCATTTCTGGAAGATGGCGTTAACTACCTCTGGGTGAAGGGACACTTGTGGCAAGAGAAGGACCTGCTGAGGTGATCCGCCAGCATATTCTGGCCTCCCGGTAGGTGCGCTACCTCGAGGTGGATGACATGAGCTACACAAAAGTCCCACAGTTTGAGGGCCTCCTGACACAGGGCTGAAGAGCAAGGTTCTCCTTGTTTGTTGATGTAGAACATGATGACTGTATTGTCTGTCAAGACTTGTACTACCTTGCCTGATAGATGGGGGAGGAACACCTGTCAGGCTTATCTTATGACTGAGTTCCCTGACATTTATGTGCAAGGAAATCACCTCCTAGGACAAGAGGCCCTGGGTTCTGAGACTGCCGAGGTGGGCACCTCACCCCAGGTCCAAAGCATCCGAGACCAAAGTTGCCGAAAGGTATGGGGCTGCAAAGGGTACCATCACCAACCGTGGGTCTATCCACAAAGTCAGTGATGCTAAGACTGTTGGTGGGACTGTGAGAATCATATCCAAGTGGTGCCTGCCCGGGAAGTAGACTGACGCCAACCACATCTGTAGGGGTCTGAGCCACAGCTGCACTTAATGTACCACGTAAGTAAATGCTGCCATGAGACTCAGCAACCTGAGGTACACCGACCTACGGACGGTCAAGATCAGCAAAATGTCTCACGACCCGCAATCAGATTATGCTGATGGGCCGCAGGTTGCCCACCACTGATGTAGGGACAAAATCAGAAAGCCTAAGGCATGAAATGAGTTACATCTACCAAGGGACATAAAAAGAGGTTCTATAAATACATTAGGAGCAAGAGAAAGATAAAGGAATGTGTAGGTCCACTACTTAGCTGGGAAGAAGAGCTAATAACAGATCACATCAAGAAGTCTGAGGTGTTTAATGCCTATTTTCCTTCAGTCATCACTAAGATGTTAATTGTGATCAGACACTTAACAAAATTAATATTAACAACAATGGGGAAGGAACACAAGCCAGAACAGATTAAAGAATATTTAAATAAGTTAGATGTATTTAAACTGGCAGGGCCTGATTAAATTCATCCTAAAATACTTAGAAACCGGCTGAAGCAATTTTGAAGCAGTTAGCAATTATCTCTGAGAACTTGTGGAGGCCATGCAAGATCCCAGCTGACTGGAGAACGGCAAACAGAGTATCCATCTTTTAAAAGGGAAATAAAGAGGAATCAGGGAACTACAGATCCGGCCAGGACCCGGGCAGTGTGAGTGCCACTGAAAATCAGCTCGCATACCGCCTTCAGCACATATGCCATAGGTTCCCTACCGCTGAACTAGAGGATAATAAAGTTATAAGTAGTGTCCAACATAGATTTGTAAAGAATAAATCATGCCAAACCAACCCAATTTCTCTCTTTTAAAGGGTTACTGGCCTATTGGATGGGGGAAAGCTGCAGACATGACATATCTTGATTTTAGTAAGGCTTTCGACACAGTCCCATATGACATTCTCATAAACAAACTAGTGAAATGTGGCCTAGATTAAATTACTATAGGGTGTGTGCAAAACAGGTTGAAAGACTGTACTCAAAGAGTACAACGGTTTGCTCTCAAACTGGGACGACATATCTAGTGGGGTACTGCAGGGCTCTGACATGGGTCTGGCATGATTCAATATTTTCATTAATGATTTGAATAATGAACTGGAGCGTACGCTAATGAAATGTGCAGATTGCACCAAGTTCTGAGGGGTAGCAAGCAATTTGAAGGACAGGATTAGAATTAAAAACAACCTTGACAAACTTGAATTGATCTGAAAAAAACAAGATTAAATTCAATGAAGACAAGTACAAAGTACTACATTTAGGAAGGAAAAAACCAAATGCACAGCTATAAAATGGGGAATAACTGGCTAGGTGATAATACTGCTGAAAAGAATCTGGAGTTCTTGTGTACTGACTATGAACCAACAATGTGATACACTGGTGAGGCCTCAGTTGGAACTGTGTCCAGTTCTGGACTCCACACTTTAAGAAAGATGTGGACAATTTGGAGAGAGTCCAGAGGAGAGTAAAAAATGATAGAAGGTTTAGAAAACTGGACCTATTAGGAAAGGTTATAAAAAACTGGGCATGTTTAGTCTTAAGAAAATAAGACCAAGGGAGGACCTGTAGCAGTATTCAAATATATTAAGGTCTGTCATAAAGAGGACCGTGATCAATAATTCTCACTGAAGGTAAGACAAGAAGCATTGGGCTTAATCTTCAGTAAGGGAGATATAGGTTAGATATTAAGAAACACCTTCTAACTATAATGGTACTTAAGCACAGGTATAGGCTTCCAAGAGAGTTTGTAGAATTCCTGCCATTGGGGTTTTTAAGAACAGGTTAGACAGAGTAGGTCGGTCTAATATACCTAGATATATATCCTAGCGAGGTAAATAGAAAGGAGCATAAACACTGCCAAATTAAGTGTAAAAATGTAATAAGAAAAGCCAAAGAGGAGTTTGAAGAACGGCTAGCCAAAAACTCAAAAGGTAATAACAAAATGTTTGTTAAGTACATCAGAAGCAGGAAGCCTGCTAAACAACCAGTGGGGCCCCTCGATGATAGAGATAGAAAAGGAGCACTTAAAGATGATAAAGTCATTGCGGAGAAACTAAACAAATTCTTTGCTTCAGTCTTCACGGCTGAGGATGTTAGGGAGATTCCCAAATCTGAGCCAGCTTTTGTAGGTGACAAATCTGAGGAACTGTCACAGATTGAAGTGTCATGAGAGGAGGTTTTGGAATTAATTGATAAACTTAACATTAACAAGTCACCGGGACCAGATGGCATTCACCCAAGAGTTCTGAAAGAACTCAAATGTGAAATTGCGGAACTATTAACTATAGTTTGTAACCTTTCCTTTAAATCGGCTTCTGTACCCAATGACTGGAAGATAGCTAATGTAACGCCAATATTTAAAAAGAGCTCTAGAGGTGATCCTGGCAATTACAGACTGGTAAGTCTAATGTCGGTACCGGGCAAATTAGTTGAAACAATAATAAAGAATAAAATTGTCAGACACATAGAAGAACATAAATTGTTGGACAAAAGTCAACATGGTTTCTCTAAAGGAAAATCGTGTCTTACTACTCTATTAGAGTTCTTTGAAGGGATCAACAAACATGTGGACAAGGGGGATCCAGTGGACATAGTGTACTTAGATTTCCAGAAAGCCTTTGACAAGGTCCCTCACCAAAGGCTCTTATGTAAATTAAATTGTCATGGGATAAAAGGGAAGGTCCTTTCATGGATTTAGAACTGGTTAAAAGGAAGGGAACAAAGGGTAGGAATTAATGGTAAATTCTCAGAATGGAGAGGGGTAACTAATGGTGTTCCCCAAGGGTCAGTCCTAGGACCAATCCTATTCAACTTATTCATAAATGATCTGGAGAAAGGGGTAAAATGTGAGGTGGCAAAGTTTGCAGATGATACTAAACTGCTCAAGATAGTTAAGACCAAAGCAGACTGTGAAAAACTTCAAAAAGATCTCTCAAAACTAAGTGATTGGGCAACAAAATGGCAAATGAAATTTAATGTGGATAAATGTAAAGTAATGCACATTGGAAAAAATAACCCCAACTATACATACAATATGATAGGGGGCTAATTTAGCTACAACAAATCAGGAAAAAGATCTTGGAGTCATCGTGGATAGTTCTCTGAAGATGTCCACGCAGTGTGCAGAGGCGGTCAAAAAAGCAAACAGGATGTTAGGAATCATTAAAAAGGGGATAGAGAATAAGACGGAGAATATATTATTGCCCTTATATAAATCAATGGTACGCCCACATCTTGAATACTGTGTACAGATGTGGTCTCCTCATCTCAAAAAAGATATACTGGCATTAGAAAAGGTTCAGAGAAGGGCAACTAAAATGATTAGGGGTTTGGAGAGGGTCCCATATGAGGAGAGATTAAAGAGGCTAGGACTTTTCAGCTTGGAAAAGAGGAGACTAAGGGGGGATATGATAGAGGTATATAAAATTATGAGTGATGTGGAGAAAGTAGATAAGGAAAAGTTATTTACTTATTCCCATAATACAAGAACTAGGGGTCACCAAATGAAATTAATGGGCAGCAGGTTTAAAACAAATAAAAGGAAGTTCTTCTTCACACAGCGCACAGTCAACTTGTGGAACTCCTTACCTGAGGAGGTTGTGAAGGCTAGGACTATAACAGCGTTTAAAAGAGAACTGGATAAATGCATAGAGGTTAAGTCCATTAATGGCTATTAGCCACGTTGGGTAAGGAATGGTGTCCCTAGACTCTGTTTGTCAGAGGGTGGAGATGGATGGCAGGAGAGAGATCACTTGATCATTACCTGTTAGGTTCACTCCCTCTGGGGCAGCTGGCATTGGCCACTGTCGGTAGACAGGATACTGGGCTAGATGGACCTTTGGTCTGACCCAGTACGGCCGTTCTTATGTTCTTATGTAGATGACCTCTGACTGGTGTTTTGGATCTGCCTCCGCTCAGGGAGTTGAACTAGATGACCACTCGAGGTCCCTCAAACCCTACATTTCTCTGATTTTATAAAATTAAACTAGGAGCCTGATCATATAAATCTTTGGTGGGAGTTCCACATATAGAAATCAATACTAGTTCAGTGCATGGAGGATTTGCAGGATTGAGCCCCTAGTCATTAAGTCCCTCCACGTTAACTTTTCCACACTGAGAAAGAATGGTTACTTACCTTACAGTGACTATGGTTCTTCATGATATTTTGTCCACATAGGTCCCACTCTAGGTGTGCACGTGCCCTACTTGCACCCTGTATGTCCTTGTGGCCCCCATGGGGACCTAAAAGGTGGAGTGGGGCCAAAAGCCTCTCAGTTCCTTTGCCAATATAGTATCCCAAAGCAAAAGGACTCTGCAGTACCAGAAAGGATGGCAGGTTATGGAATCTATGTGGACAAAACACCTCAGAGCCACAGTCACTGTATGGTCAGTAACCATCCCGCTTGTTCAAGTATTTGATGACAGATCCACTCCATGCATCTGGCTATCAGTTATCTCCCTAAGGTGGTAGGTGCCAGGAATCCTGGTTAAATAAAGACTGTCCTATTAAACAGGGCACCAGACCCAGCAGCTGCAACCAATGGGTAGTGCTGAATAAAAGTACACACTGGGCTCCAAGTGCCTGCACTGCATATTTCTGATATAAGGATGTTCCACAAGCATGCCAAGGAGGTCACTTGGGCCCTAGTGGAATGTGCTCTAATATGAAAGGATGGAGCTAATTTATTTAGTTCATAGGAGATCTCAGTACAAATCTGATTCCCATTTGGAGAGTCTCAGTAGTTTTGCAGAAACATTCCTGTTTGAATCAGAATATTTTGTATCTTGCAGAGCAGCTTCAGGCTGTCAGATGTAGAGAAGAGAGGTCTGGGTGTAGGACCAGGGTTGTGAAACAATGTCCAGGAGATCTGGAAGAGTGATGGGCAGATACATTAATAGTTGCATCAGTTGTGAATACCACAGAACTGATGCACCCATGCACAAAGCAAGACTTTGTCCTGCCTTACTGTTCTGAGAATTAATGGCAGAAAAGCATCCATCAGCCCTCTGTTTCACGGGATCAGGAATGCATCTGAAAGGGAGCGTGGGCTTATGTCTCTTCCGGAGCAAAATGCCTGACACTTCTTGTTCAAACTGGTGGCAAACAGGCCTGTGGAAGGAAGACTCCATTTGAGGATGACCTGATAGAGGACTGAATCTTTGAAAGTCCATTTGTGACTGAAAAAGCACTTCCTGCCAAGTTGGTCTGCTGTTTGTTCTGAACACCTGGTAAGTATAGAGGAATGAGACTGATCTGGTGATGTATGCACAGTCCCATAGATGAATCACCTCTTGACAGAGAGGGGATGATCTGGCTGCACCTATTTATTAATGAAGTGAAATAAAGTGACTTTTTCATAATTTCATATAACTCCAAAGATCAATGTCCATTACTGAACTTTTTATATCAGTTTTACTTCTACTCCTTTTAATTTTTCTTAAGATACTTATCTCCTGCATTTTTCTAATTAATTTTCTTTTCAGTACAGGTGAAAATTACTAGATTTACATCACTGAAGACTTATGTCCTCTATTTAGCCATAGAACTGTTACAGTATTTCTAGCAATAGTGCAGGTTTCCCTTCCCGATATTGCCCTGCAAATGAATCTCAACCCTGTTATGGAGGGGTCACCTCTGTAACTGAAAGAGTCGTTCATTTGCATGTTGCATTAATTCCTAGATTTATCTGGTACAACTACCAAGTCTGATCCTCACCCCCAAACTTATGTTTACAAATCAATATGATTTATTTTGGTTTACTTCTTAATTTGTTATTACCATTGTTGATGATATTGAAAATTCTGGCAATAGGGTTTATTCGTTAACTTGTGCTCCCTCTGCTAGCCACTTTTCTATAGGAGCAGAACAAAACTACTGTCATAAAGTACCATTATAGGCCACAGGGGGAGCTCTACAATATCACTCCTGCCAGTTACAATCCCTATAGGGAGTTCTGTCAGTTTAAGGATGGGGTAGGTTAGAGGATTCACATTGTTACCCCTGCCCAACAAATTAGGGGATCTGCACAAAAGATAATATAGGCTATATAAAGTATAATTTTCTTGCAGAGCCTCTTCACATTACGGAAATCATCCTCTCCCTTTCCAGGGAGATTGTTGGGTCAGCTACAGACTAGGATGAGGAACAGATATCTGTGAAGATAGATGAGAGGCAAAGGACCACCAGTGAATCCCACGACATCCACGGAATCTTCATACTGTAAATCCAGAGGATTTGAGGGTCAAACCCTCTATTTCATGTTTGGGGGAAGGGAGAGTGGGAGGGTGAAGGTGAAAGGGACCAACCTCTTTCCCTCATGAAAGAATTCAGAGGAATCTCTCATAGGTTGTCTTTGCTGCAAAATTTTACCATGTCCAAACCTGGTTGTGCAGAATCAAGTTAGCTGATACAATATTGACCACAATTTTGAATTTAGTATTGACCAGACAAATCGCTAGCATGATTTGTCCTGGTATACACTGACTGCCACATCACAGTCAGCCTCTTGTCAATTATCAGAATTTTCACAACTGCGTTCAGAAATGGTAACATTTTGTGCTATAGAGCATCTCCTAGAGGAGAAGAACTTGGCAGAGAGTTCATTCCCAGTTCCAACACAATTACCCTCCCCCACAGCCCTTTTTACTTTGTTGTTGTTGTTTCTTAATTTTTCTGAACAAGATTGGTGGATTTAAAATAACAAAAATATTTATAATCCACAGGCCATTGCCCCAGATTATGAAAATATTACGGTAGGTCAAATTTGATGCACAGACTATTTGAATAGAGTCCCTTTAAAGAAATACTTACAAAAGGAAAAACAGTATAAGTAAGTTTATTTGAGAACAGGAAAGGTATTCAGTTGGAATTTGACTCGGGAAGCACGTATTAGGGAGCAACGTGCTTTAGCTAATAGGTTTTTTACATTTCTAATGTAAACTTTAAAAAATTCCTGCAATTGCATAATAACTAAAAAGTAGCAACATCTGGTTTTGAGAGACAAGAAGGGAACTTTTGGGCTGAGATCATGGATGGGGGAAAGGAAACAGACTGTGAAAACTACTGGGCCTTTTAAAACCAGAAAAAAATACATTAAAATTCAAGAAAATCTCCTGAAACTTACTTTTTTGGAGATATCACAAAAAGCAAAAGAACATGGGGAAATTAAAAACAAAAAAACTAACCCACCACCACTTACTATAATAAAACACTGAAGTCCAGCACAGGAGGGTTTTTACAAATAACATTTAAATTGTTACTAATAATTAAAAATCTAATTTTCCCCATGTCTGCACTTTGCTTATTTTTAACATTTCATTCAGCATGGACAACAAACATTAACTATTAAGGGCTTTTCTGCTTGGAGAAAAAAGGCCAGAGTAGCTAGTGCACACTTGCTACTCAGCATTAATGCACCATGTATTAGTACAGAGTAGCTAGTGTGCTTTAAATTCACACACTATCTTACTCCATACTAACTTCTGCATATAGACAAGTTCTTAGTTTCTTTAAATAGTCTGCTTCTCTTTTCTAGTGGTCATTCTGAAAAATGCTACTGTTTGGAGTAACAAAAGTAATTGGAAATATCTATATTTTAAATGATTCTGTTTCAGCTTCATGAAAAATATTTCTATTCATATTATGTTTAGTAAAAAATAGTATATATTACACTACACACACAAAAATTCTGCCTTTGCAACCTAAAATATTACATTATATATATATATATATATATATATATATATATAAAATGGACATGTTAAAATGTAAAATATATTCCAGCAATCTGTACTGGAGCTTTTCCTATATCAATTAAATTGTCAGCTATGTTGTGATTATATAGATAATGAAGAGACAGAAAGGATACCAGTTTTCAGATCTTGCAGTCTTGGTATTCAGAAAAAAAACGGTTATTCACCTTTGTAACTGTTGTTCTTCGAGATGTGTTGCTCATATCCATTCCAATTAGGTGTGCGCGCGCTGCATGCACGATCGTCGGAGAATTTTCTACCCTAGCAACACCCGGTGGGTCGGCTGGGGAGCCCCCTGGAGTGGCGCCTTCATGGCGCTGGATATATACCCCAGCCGACCCAGCGCCCCCTCAGTTCCTTCTTGCCGGCTACTCCGACAGTGGGGAAGGGGGGCGGGTTTGGAATGGATATGAGCAACACATCTCGAAGAACAACAGTTACAAAGGTGAGTAACCGTTTTTTCTTCTTCGAGAGCTTGCTCATATCGATTCCAATTAGGTGACTACCAAGCCTTACCTAGGAGGTGGGGTCGGAGTGAGACATCGCTGAGTGCAGAACCGCTGATCCAAATGCAGCATCGTCTCTAGACTGCTGTACAAGCGCACAGTGAGCGGCAAAGGTTTGAACCGATGACCAAACTGCCGCTCTACAAATGTCATGGATCGGGATGTGAGCCAGGAAGGCAGTCGAGGAGGCTTGGGCCCTCGTGGAGTGGGCGGTGAGGCGCGGCGGCGGGGCACCGGCCAAGTCGTAGCAAGCATGAATACAGGACGTGATCCAAGAGGAGATACGTTGCGAGGAGACCGGTAGGCCTTTCATCCAGTCAGCCACTGCAACGAAGAGTTGAGTCGTCTTCCTAAACGGCTTTCAGGTATCAGAGGGGTAGCCGTGTTAGTCTGGATCTGTAAAAAGCAACAGAGAGTCCTGTGGCACCTTTAAGACTAACAGATGTATTGGAGCATAAGCTTTCGTGGGTGAATGCCCACTTCGTCGGCTTTGTACGCTCGATATAGAAAGCAAGGGCTCTGCGTACGTCCAAGGAGTGCATACGCTGGTCTTGACATGTAGCGTGCGGCTTAGGATGGAAGACCGGGAGAAATATATCCTGGTTCACATGAAAAGCTGATACCACCTTGGGAAGGAAGGCAGGGTGGGGGCGAAGCTGCACCTTGTCTTTATGGAAGACTGTATACGGAGGTTCGGACGTGAGCGCTCTGATTTCAGAAACACACCTTGCTGAAGTGATGGCTACAAGGAAGGCTGTCTTCCAAGATAGGTAAAGGAGTGAGCAGGTAGCCAATGGCTCGAACGGGGGCCCCATGAGCTTGGAGAGAACCAGGTTAAGATCCCACGCCGGAACCGGTTGACGCAGCTGTGGGTATAGGTGGTCTAAGCCCTTGAGGAATCTGACGATCATCGGGTGAGAGAAGACCGAGGAAGCGTGTTCTCCTGGGTGGAACGCCGATATAGCAGCCAGGTGCACCCTAACCGAAGATATCGCCAGGCCCTGCTGTTTTAGGGATAGGAGATATTCAAGTACAAGTGGGATCGACTCCTGCAAGGGGGGCGTGGCCCGCTGCTCGCACCAACAGGAGAAGCGCTTCCATTTGGCCAAGTAAGTGACCCGTGTAGAGGGTTTCCTGCTGTCCAACAGAACCTGCTGCACGGGATGTGAGCATCGTAGCTCCGCCCGAGTCAACCATGCAGCATCCAAGCTGTAAGGTGGAGCGATTGCAGGTCGGGGTGACAGAGTCAGCCGTGGTCCTGAGAGATCAGGTCCGGGTACAATGGAAGCGTGATCGGAGTCTGTACCGACAGCTCCAGGAGCGTGGTGTACCAGTGCTGTCTTGGCCAAGCCGGAGCGACTAGAATCATACGTGTCTTGTCTCTGTGTAGCTTGAGCAGGACCTTGTGGACCAGCGGAAATGGAGGGAAAGCGTAGAACAGCTGGTCCTTCCATGGTAGCAGGAAAGCGTCCGACAGGGAGCCCGGAGATCGCCCCTGGAGGGAGCAGAACACGTGGCACTTCCTGTTGGCGTGTGAGGCGAATAGGTCGATCTGGGAAAATCCTCACCTCTGGAAGATGGAGTGGATGATATCTGGGCGAATCGACCACTCGTGCGTTTGGAAGGACCTGCTGAGACGGTCCGCTAGAGTGTTCTGGACTCCAGGGAGGAACGATGCCATGAGATGTATCGAGTGGGCAATGCAAAATTCCCACAGGCGAATGGCCTCCTGGCATAGGAGAGACGATCGGGCTCCCCCTTGCTTGTTGATGTAGAACATGGCCGTGGTGTTGTCTGTGAGGACTGCCACGCAACGGCCATGTAGGAGACCGTGAAACACCTGACAGGCTAGGCACACTGCCATCAGCTCTCGAACATTGATGTGCAGAGCTAGTTCGGATGTGGTCCACAGGCCCTGCGTTTGGTGCTCCCCGAGGTGAGCGCCCCAACCGAGAGATGATGCATCCATGACCAGGTACAGAGAGGGTTGTGGGGTGTGAAACGGCACTCCTTCGCACACCGACTTGTGGTTCAGCCACCAGTTGAGAGAGATCAAGACCGAATTCGGAACCGTGACCACCATGTTCAGGCTGTCCCGACAAGGACGGTACACCGATGACACCCAGGCCTGAAGCGGGCGGAGCCGAAGTCTGGCATGCCTGGTTACGTAAGTGCAAGAAGCCATGTGTCCCAACAGGCCAAGGCACTTCCTTATCGTGGAAGTCGGGAAGCCCTGGAGGCTGCGGATGATGTTTGCGATGGTCTGAAACCGAGTGTCTGGCAGAAGAGCGCGGGCGAGTCTGGAGTCCAAGACTGCCCCGATAAACTCTATTCTCTGGGTTGGCTCCAGAGTAGACTTTTCTTTGTTGAGTAAGATGCCCAACTTGTGGAATGTTTGTAGTGTGGTTTGGACGTGGGATTGAACCTGCTCCCTGGTGTGGCCGCGCACCAGCCAGTCGTCTAGATACGGAAACACCTGTATCCTTTGTCGACGAAGGTATGCTGCCACGACGGCCATAGATTTGGTGAACACTCTTGGAGCCGTGGACAAGCCGAAGGGAAGGACGGCAAATTGGTAGTGTACGTTGTTTACTACAAATCGAAGGAAGCGCCTGTGCGGAGGGTAGATTGCTATATGAAAATATGTGTCCTTCATGTCGAGGGCGGCGTACCAGTCTCCAGGATCCAGGGAAGGGATAATGGTCCCCAACGAGACCATGCGGAACTTCAACTTTACTATGAATTTGTTGAGTCCGCGTAAATCCAAAATGGGTCGAAGACCCCCTTTTGACTTGGGGATCAGGAAGTAGCGGGAGTAAAACCCCCTGCCCCTTAACTCTGATGGAATCTCCTCTATAGCCCCCATAGAAAGGAGCGTAAAAACCTCCTGTGTAAGGAGATGCTTGTGAGAAGGGTCCCTGAAGAGGGACGGGGAGGGAGGGTGGGATGGGGGGGGCAAAGAAAACTGAAGAGCATATCCCCTTTCCACCGTGCGAAGAACCCAACAGTCCGAGGTTATAAGGGACCAAGCACGGTGGAAATGGGAGAGGCGATCCCGAAATAAAGGGAATGGATCCTGGGTGGTGGCTAGTACGCCATCCTCGAGCGCACCTTCAAAAATTTTGTCTAGGCCCAGAAGGTGGCCTTGGTTCTGACCGGGTTGGGGGCCGGTCGACCTCCTTCTACCCCCTCGTCCACGCCTTCTGGAGAAGTCCTGTCTTGGACGAGGAGGAGGAGGGTAGAACCTCTGGGGCTGGGGCCTAAACGGCCTGCGCTGGGGTCCTGGGACATGCATCCCCAGGGAGCGCATGATGGTTCTGGAGTCTTTTAGGCTCTGCAACCGAGAATCCGTCTTGTCCGAGAACAGCCCCTGACCATCAAATGGCAGATCCTGTAGGGTCTGTTGCAGTTCTGGCGGCAAACCAGACACCTGGAGCCAGGAAATGCGTCTCATGGCTATACCGGAAGCCAGTGTTCTAGCGGCAGAGTCCGCTATGTCTAGCGAGGCCTGTAAGGAGGTCCTAGCCACCTTTTTACTTTCCTCTACTAGGGCCCCAAACTCCTCTCTCGAGTCCTGGGGGACCAACTCCTTAAATTTACCCATGGAGTTCCATGAGTTGTAATCGTAACGGCTCAAGAGCGCCTGTTGGTTTGCGGCTCTGAGCTGCAGACCCCCTGCTGAGTAAATCTTACGTCCGAACAAATCGAACCGCTTGGCGTCCTTCGATTTGGGCGCTGCCGCCTGTTGACCATGGCGCTCTCTTGCGTTCACTGAGGAGACCACTAGTGAACACGGCTGAGGGTGGGTATAAAGATTCTCATGGTCTTTAGAGGGGACAAAGTATTTCCTCTCTGCCCCTCTGGCAGTGGGTGGGATGGAGGCAGGGGTTTGCCATATGGTGCTGGCATTAGCTTGGATCGTGCGGATGATGGGCAACGCCACCCGGGATGGGGCATCAGCTGAGAGGATGCTCACCACTGGGTCCTCCACTTCCACTATCTCCTCTGCCTGTAGATCCATGTTCCGTGCCACCCTACGTAGCAGGTCTTGGTGGGCACGGAGGTCTATCGGGGGTGGGCCCGAGGTTGTCGGGCCCGCCACCGCCTCATCTGGGGAAGACGAGGAAGATGCCTCAGGGGGTAAAGGATCCAGAGGTGGGTCTGGGTCCGAGGGTCCCTGATGTCCAGGATCCCCTGTACCGGGGTCTGGGGCCTGCGTGGGCGTTGGCACAGGAGCCTCCATACCCCCTGGGGGAGGACGGGTAATGGTGGCCTCCGGTACCCTGGGCTCCGAGTGTGCCGAGCGAGAGGCCGCTAGTGGAGCCCCTTGTGCCTGGTGATATGCCCATGGGGTCCAGAAAGACCCATGTGCAGGGTCCTGTCTAGGGTCCTCTGCCCCATCCTGCCAATGGCCCAGGTCGTCCGCTGCCTGACCCTGAGCAGGATAGGCTGAGCGGGAGGCACCATCAGAAGAGCGAGATGCAGATCTTGAGGGCCAGGGTGGTGCCGAGCGTGATTGCGCTGGCTCCTCCTGGAACGGTGCCGAGCGGTGCCGGTCCACGGGAGAGCGGTCTCTGCGTGGTGCCGGGGAGCGGAACCGGGAGCGAGAACGGCGCCGATGGCCATGCTGGTACCAGGACCCAGATCTGGATCGCAAAGAAGACCGTCTGTAGAATCGGTGCCGGGAGCGGCCTCTCGAACGGGATCGGCGCTCATACCAGTGCCGGGAACTGCGTCGGGACTCTGAGCGGTACCGATGCTCGGGTCGGTGCCGAGAGGTGGACCGGTGCCGGGAGGAAGAGCTGGGCCGCGAGTACAACCGGCGCCGTGATGAAGACCGGTGCCGGGACTGCAAGCGGCGTCGGGACCTGCTCCGAGACCGAGAGCGGTGCCGAGAGTACACGCTCGGAGATGGAGGGCGTAGCAGGGCAGGCTTGCCTCTGGATTGCACTGTGCGGAGCGGATGCGGTGCCGCGGTCTGAGACGGTGCCGGTTCCGTAAGGGCAATGAGGTCTCTCGCCGTCGCAAACGTCTCCGGCGTGGACGGGAGACACGGCTCAACCACGGAACAGGGCGGGGAGCCAGTCCACACCGGACTCAACGGCCCTGCTACCGGTGCCGGAGTTAATGGTGTCGATGACGGCGCCTGTAACCTCGGACGTTCCGATGCCGGACGCGACTCCGCAGTCAGTGCGGGGGGCGCCGGTGCCTGCTGTTGCGTGGCAGTCTCCTGTGTTTTACGGGGTCTCTTGTGACCAGGAGACAGGGAACGGCGCCGAGGGGCTTGCGGCGGACGCGGTGCCGATGGAGGACGGTGCCGTGGGGTCTTATCCGCGTCTTCTTGCGGTGCAGTACCCGAGGCCGCCGCCGGGGTGTTGCGCACCGAGGCATTCGGTGCCAGAGCTTGGCGTGCCGAAGGAGTGTCTGGGCTAAGTGCCGCCTCCATAAGGAGCTGTTTAAGACGAAAGTCCCGCTCCTTTTTGGTCCTGGGCCGAAAAGCCTTGCAGATCCTGCACTTATCAGTCTGGTGAGACTCCCCTAGACACTTTAGACAAGAGTCGTGGGGGTCTCCCGTTGGCATAGGCTTAGCGCAGGTCGCGCACAGTTTAAAGCCAGGAGCCTTGGGCATGAGCCCGGCTGCACGTTGGGGGGAAAGGGGGAGATGAAAACCCCCTTACCCCCGCTAACTACTTATAACTACTCTGTAACCGCTATTAAACTACTAAGCTATACTAAATCTATAACTATACATAAGAACTATCTACAACAATAACTAACAAGGAAAGCTAGGGAGAGTGGAGGACAGCTATGCCACGCTCCACAGTTCCAACGACCGTCACGGGCGGTAAGAAGGAACTGAGGGGGCGCTGGGTCAGCTGGGGTATATATCCAGCGCCATGAAGGCGCCACTCCAGGGGGCTCCCCAGCCGACCCACCGGGTGTTGCTAGGGTAGAAAATTCTCTGACGATCGTGCATGCAGCGTGCGCACACCTAATTGGAATCGATATGAGCAAGCACTCGAAGAAGAAATTCCTGTTTTGATTTGTAAACTAAACTGTAGAATACATAAAATACGTAGGAAAACAGTCTAGAATTCATTAATGTGGGGGAAGAGAGTGAATGAATCCAAGATTTATAAGGACAGATGTGAGTGAGAGGAAGAGCCCTGAATTTATTTGTACTTAATGTTGGGGGTGATGGTGTCAGATTTGAATATTGCATAGAGCCAGGAAGAGTTGACTTATGGGTGTATGAAGATGTGATAATCTAAAGTAACAAATGCTGGCATGGAAAATTGATCAGTATGCAGGGCATTTTGATTAACAACAACAAAAACAAAGGAGAACAAACCGGTATGTCAAGGCCCAGTTACACATGAGAGTTTGGGATAAAATTCTGAGCTATACATAGCACAGTAAGAGGGGGTTAGTGGGTTACAGATTATTGTATTAAACCATAAATCCAGAGTGTCTGTTCAGTCCATGATTTTTAGTGTCTACCAGAGTAATGAATTTAAGCTCCCAGGCTCGTCTTTTGAAAGTGTTCTGCAGGTTTCCTTTGAGGATGAGGACTGATAGGTCAGATATAGAGTGATCGCTTTGTGAAAAGCATCCACCCACTACTGATAGAGTGTTGTTGTCTCTTATCATTTTCCTGTGAGAGTTCATTTGAGAGCATAGTGATTGTCTGGTTTCACCCACATAGTTGTTATTAGGGCATTTAGTGCACTTGATGAGGTATACCATATGCTTGTGAAGGATCCATGGATCTCGAAAGGTGGCCAGTAGTTGATTACACTGGTCTACAATTTTTGAGAAGTCGTCTGCTTCAGAGATAAAATGTGCTATTTATTATGTATTTTGATGTGCTGAATTCAAATATGACAATTAAAACAACTGATTGGCTACCGTTTCTAAGATATTTAAGTTTTTACATTTTATGTCTATGTATATTGTGTAGATAGTAGAGTTTTAATCATAAATTGTAAACCTAGGTCTTTTCATGTGTTTATGGTTGCTTTACATGATGATATTTCACCTGTCCTGTTTATGTAACACTTTAAAAAACAGCAAAAGGGTTATATAAATAAGATTTATTATGAAACAAAAGGCAAAAAACTATTCTGTACATAGTTTAGTCCTATTCAGTGTCTACTCGGCGCTTCTTGGCTTGTCTCTTGTATTCATTAAATGGAGCATCTCTTGTCACTGTCCAGCAATAGTCTGCAAGCATTGATGGGCTCCATTTGCCCTGATAGCATTTCTCCGTTGTTGCAATGTCCTGGTGAAATCGCTCGCCGTGCTCGTCGCTCACTGCTCCGCAGTTCGGTGGAAAAAAATCTAGATGAGAGTGCAAAAAATGTATCTTTAGTGACATGTTGCAACCAAGGCTTTTGTATGCCTTGAGGAGGTTTTCCACCAACAACCTATAGTTGTCTGCCTTGTTGTTTCCGAGAAAATGTATTGCCACTAACTGGAAGGCTTTCCATGCCGTCTTTTCCTTGCCACGCAGTGCATGATCAAATGCATCATCTCGAAGAAGTTCACGAATCTGAGGACCAACAAAGACACCTTCCTTTATCTTAGCTTCACTTAACCTTGGAAATTTTCCACGGAGGTACTTGAAAGCTGCTTGTGTTTTGTCAATGGCCTTGACAAAGTTCTTCATCAGACCCAGCTTGATGTGTAAGGGTGGTAACAAAATCTTCCTTGATTCAACAAGTGGTGGATGCTGAACACTTTTCCTCCCAGGCTCCAATGACTGTCGGAGTGGCCAATCTTTCTTGAGGTAGTGGGAATCTCTTGCACGACTATCCCATTCGCAGAAAAAACAGCAGTACTTTGTGTATCCAGTCTGCAGACCAAGCAAGAGAGCAACAACCTTCAAATCGCCACAAAGCTGCCACTGATGTTGGTCATAGTTTATGCACCTCAAAAGTTGTTTCATGTTGTCCTAGGTTTCCTTCATATGGACTGCATGACCAACTGGAATTGATGGCAAAACATTGCCATTATGCAGTAAAACAGCTTTAAGACTCGTCTTCGATGAATCAATGAACAGTCTCCACTCATCTGGATGGTGAATGATGTTGAGGGCTGCCATCACACCATCGATGTTGTTGCAGGTTACAAGATCACCTTCCATGAAGAAGAATGGGACAAGATCCTTTTGACGGTCACGGAACATGGAAACCCTAACATCACCTGCCAGGAGATTCCACTGCTGTAGTCTGGAGCCCAACAGCTCTGCCTTACTCTTGGGTAGTTCCAAATCCCTGACAAGGTCATTCAGTTCACCTTGTGTTATGAGGTGTGGTTCAGAGGAGGAGGAGGATGGGAGAAAATGTGGGTCCTGTGACATTGATGGTTCAGGACCAGAAGTTTCATCCTCTTCCTCTTCCTCGTCTGACTCAAGTGAGAATGATTCTGGTGCATCAGGAACCGGCAGTCCTTCTCCGTGGGGTACTGGGCGTATAGCTGATGGAATGTTTGGATAATGCACAGTCCACTTTTTCTTCTTTGACACACCTTTCCCAACTGGAGGCACCATGCAGAAGTAACAATTGCTGGTATGATCTGTTGGCTCTCTCCAAATCATTGGCACTGCAAAAGGCATAGATTTCCTTTTCCTGTTCAACCACTGGCGAAGATTTGTTGCACAAGTGTTGCAGCATATGTGTGGGGCCCACCTCTTGTCCTGATCTCCAATTTTGCAGCCAAAATAAAGGTGATAGGCTTTCTTAACCATAGTGGTTATACTGCGCTTTTGTGATGCAAAAGTCACTTCACCACAAACATAGCAGAAGTTATCTGCACTGTTCACATAAGTACGAGGCATCTCTGCTCACTTTGGCTAAACAGAAATGTGTCCCTTTGCAAAATCAAACACTGACAAATAAGAGAGCACGACACTGTATGATTTCTAGAGCTGATATAGGGCAATTTGTTCAGCAGAGTGATGTAAGCTTCATTATGATTGCATCATCCATGACTTCTAGGAATAACATGATGCAATTCATATCATGTATGACGCAATACCAGCTTCAGATTGCATCATTCATTGTTTTGCCTAAAAAGCAAGTACTGTCCAAACCCAGTCATAGATTTATTCATAGATCAAGTCAAAGATGTATTTTAGTCATTTCTGGTTTAAATTGCGATCCCTTCCCTTTATAACTCACTTATCCTCCGCCATTCCCAAGTCAAGGGTCGTATATACTGACCCAATAGCATATATTGAAAACTAGAGCCAATCAACAATTTTAAGCATCATTTTCGTTCTCAGTGACCCAGAATTAGTAAAGTTTGACTACATTTATTTCAGAAGCATTTTGGCTGTAGAGCAGTGTTATCAGTCAATGCCAATAGTCCTAGATTGCCATCTCAATGGCTTCCCTGAGGTAGTCCTTCAATGAAGTATCAAGTACCTTTCCTGGGTAATCCATTCTAGACAGCTGCTTTACAATAGGCTGCCCTCAAGCAAGTTTAGACATGTTCAACAAGTCATAATTTGACACAGACATATCCCACTTTGTCATACAGCCAGACTTTGATCCCAGGCAAAATAATGGTGCTGATACTTTCTTTTAATTCCTTATTAATGAAGTCCTTGTAACATAATTAATGTCAATCTAAATGGGATTATGGAAAACTAGATATCAAACTAATGTGATATTTTTTCATGAGATTACAAGGCTGGTTGATAAAGGTAATAATGTTGATGTAATAGATGTCTGTAAGGCATTTAACTTGGTACTGCACAACAAACATTTGGGGAGAGGTAAATAATGAAGAGGACAATCATTATGAGAGTGATCTAGATCACTTGGTAATCTGGGTGCAAGACAAAATGCATTTCAACATAACCAAATGTAAAGTTATGCATCTAGGAACAAAGAATGAAAGCCATACTTACAGGACGGGAAACTCTATCCTAGGAAGCCGTGTCTCTAAAAAAAAGGCTTGGAGGTCATGGTGGATAATCAGATGAACATGCGCCTGCAGTGTGATGCTATGGCTAAAGGACTAATGTTATTTCTAGATGTATACACAGGGGAATATCAAGTTGGAGTAAGGAGGTTGTATTACCTTTGCATTTGGTACTAGTGCAACTGTTACTGGAATATTGTGTCCAGTTCTGGTATCCACAGTTCAAGCAGTATGTTGATAAATTCAACAGAGTTCATAAAAGCCATGAGAATGAATAAAGGACTGGAAAACATGCCTTACAGTGAGAGATTCAAGGAGCTCAATTCTATCTATATCATCAAAGAGAAGGATAAGGAGCGAATTGATCACAGTCTGTAAGTACCTAGATGCGGAAAATAAATTTGATAATAGAGGATTCTTTAATCGAGCAGATAAAGGTATAACAAGATCAGATGGTCAAAAGCTGAAGCTAGACAAATTGAAACTAAAAATAAGGCACAATTTTTTAATAATGAGGGTAATTTATCATTGGAACAACCTACCAACTGTTGTGGTGGATTCTCCATTACAGGAAATGTTAAAATCAAGATTGAATATTTTTTCTAAAAAATTTGCTCTAGTTCAACCACAGTTATTAAGCATGAAGCAGGAATTAAATTAAAAGAAGTGATATGGTCTGTGTTATGTAGGATGTCCAATTAGATAATCACAATGCCCCTTCTGGCCTTAAAAATCGATGAATTACTGCAAAAGAGAAATCAAATAAAGGACACAACCACCCAAAAAGCATATTAATTATCAAAGACGTAAAAAAAAAAAACCACAATCCCCACTATTCCAAGCTAAAAAGTACATTGATGGCTTTTTTAAAAATAGCTGCTGGAAAGCTGACAAGTCCTCTTTTTGTTACTACTAAATGACATTAGTAGATGAAACATGAATGACTCATGTACCATTTTTTCAGGTGGTGCAAAGAGGGCATTGGATAAAGATAAAACATCTTAATAGTATGTGATGAGGCCAGTTTCTAAAGGATGTCAGCCTAAAAAATTGCTTTATTGCCCCTTGTTATGCTAATGCAGCAAATTAAAAGGCTTCTTCTTCCTAAAGTGCATTTGTGCAATTCCCACATACAGTAATGGAAATGAAATTAGTAGAGAGAGCACAACACCATCCCTCAACAACTTTAGCCTCATCCCCACTTCCCAAAAGCACCTGGTGGCAGACCTCTGATGAAGGCCAACAATGTTCTTTCAGCTTTTCACCCAATAGTACATGTAAACTCACCATGAGGAACAAGAGGATGCTTACCAGTAGCTACTGTTACTTGATAGTCTTGCTTCTGCATATTCACATTTGAGGGATATTTTGCTACTGGCATCGAGTTGCAGAATTCTTCTAGCGAGCAGTGTCAATTAGGGCCACATACCCCTTTACCTTGCAAAAGTTTCTGAGAGTGTAAAAGGAGGAGTGACACCAACTGCCCTCCAATTTCTTCCCTAATTTTGGAATTCTTTACCTGACACTCCAAAGTGAGGAAGGTGGGTGGGAAATATAAATACACAGGGACAACACTCCCAAAGAACAACAGTTACTGGTAAGTAACCTCACCTTCCTTTGAGTGGCCTCTACATATTCCCACTTACGGGAGATCAGCAAGCACTACAAACCCCTAGGAAGGTGGGCGCAGGCACTCTAGGTGAACAAGAACTACAATACTGCCAAAGCAAGCATGAGCTGTAGGTGACAGGTCAAGTGTGTATTGAAGTGACCAAAATTTCACTCTCTCACATCAGACCTCAGTGAAGGGCAATTAAAAAAAATAGAGAGAGCTTCAAGCAACAGCTTTGCAAATTCTACAAAAGAGAGAGAAGCCATGCAATTGAGGCTGCCATCAGCTTAGCCGAATACCTTCTGATAAATGCAGATGAATGAAGACCTGGATTAACAAGAATGTAAAAGAGACTTGGGGAAATACAGTCATGCTAGCAACCAGTTTGAGATAGAAACAGAGGTGATTTGAGACTGGAAATGGGGATGAGGGCACTGACTGACCAAATCACATTTTCCGTATAGATTACAGTTTATAGAAAACAGCCCATGTGGTCTGTATCTCAATAAGTCCAAGCAGTAGCTATGGTTAGGAGCAATGTCCTCTTGTCAGGTGTATAGTTCAGGTAATATTCTATCAAGTAGCAGACCAGAGGTCCAACAAATTCTGAGAAACAAGATTCCAATTCCATACCAAGAGAGATACATGCAGAAATATCATTTGGGCAACTAAATTAATACATCCATCCTGTGGCACTCACAGCACAACCAAGTATACTAATCTAAAGAATTCCAGTTTCCTTCGGTACAACCCTGATGGCAAAGCAGTCATCTTAAATAACCCTAGTAGTACACAGAGCAATCCTGCCAAAGGCTAGAGTATTGCAAGGTGAGTGAGAACTGTTGACCAAAGAAGGCACAGGTGGAAGCTGAAATCACTATCCATACCATCTGGGGAAAACCCGTAACACAATTCTGAAGGGTTTCAGTGCCAACTAACACTGCTCCAGGCCCTCATCAGAACCTGGACCTGGAAACATTGAACAGTTCTACCAATTTCATCTGGAAAGACTCCAATAAAAGGAATGCCTAGAGCTTCAGTTAACTATCCCTACAGGCTCTGGGAATAAATCATTGATAGATATCACATCTCAGTAGTATATAAGTGAGACCAGGATAGTAGACCCAGATTTTAGAGGTGCCAACCTACCAGACCCCAAAGGATCAGAGATCTATGGTGCCAGGTTCTCTGAACCAGACTCAATTGATGTAAATAGGTCTAGCGACCTATGTGCCACTTATACCTGACCTAAAGCATCACAATATGTAATTCTCCTGAACCTGTGACAAATCAGGAAATCTTGGTGACACTTATGCAGGGTATAATACTCTTCTGGCAAGTAGCACTTCAGAGACAGTGAATCATGCCAGCCTGGGACCCAGTTCTCCTGTGCAAACCTAGGGATTTGAGTGTTCCTGACACTGGGCACCAAACCACTTCATCAAGAAACTTACCCAAGTTATTAGTGCTAGTTCTTGTCACTGAATTACATTTTGACTCAGATAGATCTGAGGTTCCTATTGCCACTTGATTTGGGTACATAGCCACTTCAACTAAGATCAACCTTAGTGCCACTTTTACTGTGCACTGAGTCACTTCAAGTTATGCTGGATCCTTGGCACTAGACTCAGTAGGCATGGTTTTCATTCCTCAGATTTTTCCTGGTTTAACACTACTTATACTGGTGCTGGACCAGTTTAGGTAAGTGGTACTGAAACCTTAACACCAGATTTAGATGACCTGGAATTTGTGGTAACATTAATGCTTACTATAATGGACACCGGACCACCTAATCAAGTGGTTCACCGGGATCTATGATGCTGGATCCTAGGCAATCTTGGTCAATACATTGTGTCAATGGTGCCAAGATGCCAGGGTCTAATTCAGTCATACCAGTGTGACCCAGAGACCTCGTCACTTTGTCAACAGTGCCAGAATATCAGCATTGAAATAGGTCAACCTGGGGAAATCTGAGGACCTTGGCACCAGGTTCTCAGAGATAAGAGCAGGGAGATGGATGCCACTTAAGCCACATACGGAGCTACTTTGGCTAGTGGATGTTCCAAGTTGATGCTGAACTTACACACTGCCAGACTCAGGATAGTCTACACTGCTATCAGAGGTGTGACTGCAGCATTTCTTGACATACCCAAGCTAGCTTTGATCTAGTTCAGGAATTCTCAAACTTTTTTTTGCTAGGCTCCCCTTTGAAAATATTTCAGGCTGTGATGACCCTCCCCCCCCCAAGATACCATACCATGCCACCCTTACTTCTGCGCTGCTGCTGGCGGCAGCGCTGCCTTCAGAGCTTGATGCCTAGCCAGCAGCCACCGCTCTCTGGCCACCCAGCTCATAATCATGGAAGTTTGTTCATATTTCAAAAATCCACGTGGATGGAGATCGGAGAATCAAAAAAGAAGTCATGTCTGGGAAAACATGGATGTATGGTAATCTTAGTTAACTATTTAAGCACTGTAATGAAATGCAAAGGATCTAACAGTTGTTGCGACCTCCGCCCTCTCCCTCCCAATAGCCTTATGACTTTTTGGATAGGGACTCCCAGTTTGAGAAATGCTGATCTGGCTAATGCAAATAACAGCAGCAGTGAAGCGGTGGCAGCACAGGCTAGCTATTCGAGTAGGTACCCAACATCTCAAATAGGCGTGTATATGCTGCTGTGGCTTCACTGCAGAGTACAGCAGAGGAGTCCATGTGATCATCATAGGAGATAGGTGGGACTTGTGCATGGTTTTGCTGACAGTTTCTCCAGGATTTTGGAGAGAGTTAGAGTACAAATGGATGGATAATATCTGAAGTATTGCAGGGTATTGGTGTGTTTATCGGAGCCTGTTGGCTTCTGTAAAATAGAAAAGCTAACAGCATGTTTTTTATATATCTTTGCAATTCGAACTGATGTCTGGTTTCCCAGAGCCTTTGAAGGAGTGCCTTTTTATAAATCTAAACTAATGCACATTACATTCATAAACCAGATTACAATCATGTTTTACTTTTCAATAATGTAAGTTCTGAATAGCAACTCAGGCCACAAAGTAATGGCCATTACTCCTCACACCAATCTCCTCATTCTTGATACTAGTATCTTCACTAAGTGCTGCAGCTGTGCCACTGCAGCGCTATAAGACCTGGTCTATGCTACAGGGTAGGTCAACATAAACGGTCTTGCTTCAACCTAGCTGTGGAAGTGTCTTTACTTAAATTTGGCTCCCACTGAAGTGTCCTTCTATGCTGCTCAGGGAGGTGGTGTTACTAAATCGGCGATGTAATTAGGTCGACGCAGTGTCAGTGCAGACACTGTCTTGCTTATGTCAACTATTACTGGTTTTCAGGAACCATCCCACAATGCCCCACACTGACAATACAATCAATACAAGTGCTCCTGGTGAGGATGTGCACTGTTGACACAAGGAGCCAAGTGTGCGCACACACAAGCAATTTAATAATTGTGGTGGCTGCACGCCAACATAAATTAGGTTGACGTAATTTTGTAGTGTAGCATGGCCTAAGTGTAGACATGCCCTCAGCCTTTTTTCTCTCCCTTCCCTGCCAGTTCCTACAGTTTCCTGCTCCCCCCCAGCTCTTTATCCCAATCTACTCCTTCTCCCCACCCCCCCACCAGACGCAGCTCTTGTTCCCTCTACATTTAAGTCAGGCTGCAATCTTCCTCCACACTGCCTGGGAAGTCAGCATTGGGGCACAGAGAACACTGGAGATATCGGGCATGTCTACACTTAAAAATCTGCAGTGGTGCAACTACACTACTGTAGTGCTTTAGTGAAGATGCTACTATGCCAACTGGAGAGCTTCTTCCGTTAGCATAGTTAATCCACCTCCACAAGAGGCAGTAGCTATATCAGTGGGAGAAGCGCTCCCATTAACATAGTGCTGTCTACACTGGGGGTTAGATCAGCATAACCACGTCACTCAGGTCTGTGGATTTTTCACACCCCTGAGCGACGCAGTTATACCAATGTAAGTTTGCAGTGTAGACCTGGTCATAGTCTCCCTGTTCTCAGTTCTGGTGGTCCAGAACAACAGTTATAGGAAAATCATGCTCAGACCCTTCAGCCCTGGGATGGAGCATGCTCAGAAGAGATGGACTCTTAGAGAATTTAGCTCCTAAACTCTAACAAGTCTCTACTGACCATTTGCCAATTGAGACCTTTTTCAGTGGCTTATAACTTGGGCAAAAAGCATTTCCCAGACACAAACACCACCCACTGCCAAATTTCAAGTTCCTGAACAAAAGGGTTCTCAGTGAAATGGTTATAAGAATTTCTTTTAACATGGGCAAAATAATGTATTTCAATTACTGTGTTCTCAGAAACTGCTGAACCATTTTTGCTGACAGTTTCCCCAAAAAATTTAAATAAAATAATCAGCCCAAGGTAGACACCCAGCATGGAAAATTTCAGCATGAACAGTTAAAGCAGGGGTGGCCAACCTGTGGCTCCAGAGCCACATGCGGCTCTTCAGAAGTTAATCTTCGGGTCCTTGTATAGGCACCGACTCCGGGGCTGGAGCTACAGGCGCCAACTTCCCAATGTGCCGGGGGGTGCTCACTGTTCAACCCCTGGCTCTGCCACAGGCCCTGCCCCCACTCCACCCCTTCCAGCCCCTGAGCCTGCCATGCCCTCGCTCCTCCCCCATCCCCCGAGAGCCTCCTGCACGCCACAAAACAGCTGATCAGGAGATGCGGAGAGAGAGGAGGAGGCGCTGATCGGCGGGGCAGCCAGTGGACGGGAGACGCTAGAAGCAGGGGGTGGAGCTGATGCAGGGCTGGTGACATATTACTGTGGCTCTTTGGCAATGTACATTGGTAAATTCTGGGTCCTTCTCAGGCTCAGGTTGGCCACCCCTGAGTTAAAGTCTGGCAAAGTTATAAGCCACTGAAAACAGGGTCTTGAAATTGTCGGGTGACAATAATAGGCAGCACTACCAGCTATGCCTATAACATATATGACAATCTCTATTTATCTGGTTTACTCCACAGCAAAAACAAAATTCCTGCACTAGTCATTTTTGGATAAGTACAGTAAGAACAGTCTAAGACAAGCAAGCTTTGCTGCCTGGATTTCATGAGACTGTTCCACCAGCTGAGCTTTGAAATAAACATTTTCTATAATTTCCTATAAGCATATGCCTCGCTTAAAATGCAAACAAAAAAGAGACTGTATGCTCCTCTTCTAAAGTAGGACAGACAAAAAGAGAACAGTTCAGATTGAAAAAACTGGGTGAAACTGCAACTAAAGTTTCAAGATTCTGCCTACTGTCCCCAAAAGCCAGCCAATCTACTCCCATATTTACCACAATCAATCATTTAGGTTTACAAGTTCTACAAAACCGGTTAGCCACGTAAGAATGTTTAAAAAGTTTTATGATTTTGCTAGAATTGTACAATTTTTTCAGGTTTTTGACATTTATGTACTTTTTGAAATAAAGAAAAGTATATCTTGCTTTATTCTCAATTAACAACTGAAACTAAACTTCTAGAAATCTGCAGTCTGCAGAGACTGTTGCCATTTTGTGAAGCAGAGAGATTCAGTACATTAAAGAGGAGTCTGACACTCTGTACTCTCTCATAGAGACTATTTTTGTTATTTTTTCCTTAATATAAAATAAACAGTAATAATTAAGTGTTATGGATGTTGTGTGCATGGAAAACAGAAAGGTATATATGTATTATCGTTGACATTTTATAGATGGGGAAAACAAAAGAGATTAAGTGACTTGTCCAAAGTCACAGAGCAAGTCAGTAACAAAATCAGAACCCAAATATTTTAACTCACAATCCTATGACTCAGTTCACTAGACTTCAGCTAGACCCAAAACTGGGTCACCAGAATGTTTCAAAGGGTTGTGAGACAACTCCATTGATACAGATTATTAGACTGCACCCAAACAGTCTGAAAACAATTTGTAGCTGTTTTCTATGGTTTTGATGGAATTAAAGTTTCTGCATGCTTTTTTTATTTAATTTCTTTGGTGATCATCCTCATTTTCCTACAGCCCCTCATTAGAAATTGGTATTTGAAAATATTAGATTTCCATATGCTGGATTTTTATGTGCTTCTCATTCAGCATGTAACTATCTCTGAAAACAATGTGCAGCGGCAGTCAAAAGAGCTAACAAAATGTTAGGAACCATCAGGAAAGGGATAGATAACGAGACAGAGAACATCATAATGTCACTATATAAATCTATGGTATGCCACATCTCAAATACTATGTGCAGTTCTGGTCGCCCCATCTCTACCAAGGTATAATTAGAATTGGAAAAGGTACAAATAAAGGCAACAAAATGGTCATGGGCATGGAACAGCCTCTATATGAGGAGAACTTAAAAAGACTGGAACTTTTCAGCTAGAAAAGAGATGACTAATGGGGGGATATGATAGATGTCTATAAAATCATGAAAGGTGTGGAGAAAGTGAATAAGGAAGTGTAAAGGGTAAATTACACAACACAAGAACCAGCGGTTCCAAATTAAATTAATAGGCAGCAGGTTTAAAACAAACACAAGGAAGTACTTCTTCACACAATGCACAACCTGTAGAACTCACTGCTAGGGGATATTGTGAAGGCCAAAAGTATAACTGGCTTCAAAAAAAGAATTTGATAAGGTCACAGAGGATATCTCCATCAATGGCTATTAGCCAAGATGGTCAGGGATGCAACCACTTGCTCTGGGTATCCCTAAATCTCTGACTGCCAGAAGCTGGGACTGCACAACAGGGAATGGATCACTTGATTACTGCCCTGTTCCGTTCTTTCCCTCTGAAGCATGTGGCACTGGCCAGGTGTGGAAGACAGGATACTGAATGATATGCACACAGTATGGCCGCTCTTATGTTCTTATGCTCCCGTTTTCCAAAAAGAGTGCCTCCAATTTTATTTGGGGATTTCAGACATTTCTGTGAATTGATTTAAATTCCTGTCTCAAGAGTTGAGAGCTATCTGTTTTTACAGTTTAGCAGCACAGATTCCCAAGACATACAGTAAGCATTATCTCTGTACAATATTATCACATTTATAAACTAAACCACATAAAGCCTCAAGTCTGCATCTCCAAGAACAAATGAGTCTAATCTGAAATTCAAAAATATCCACTAACAACTGGAATACTTCAATAGCTGCAGTCCAATAGTACAAAAATTACAAGGCAGACATAGATAAACAATGGAAAGCACGTAAACATTTCTTTAGCTGGACTTGCAGGTAAGAAGTTGGTTCTGTGAGATCCCATTTCTTTAGGGTTTAAATATTCTTGAGAAGCTCATTACTAAAATAACTTGATTATTTTAACATCCAGTTAAAATCTATAATTTTAATTAGGGTTCTCAAATAACCCGAAATGGTTTTAACTCCCCGTTTAATAAATTAGGAGTTATTGGGGTTTTTTTTACTGGAATGTTACAAACAAACCAGGGTCTCTCTTTTGGGGTTAGAAACATTTTGTATCTTGCAAAAAAAGACTGTAAAAGGAGAGGTATCTATCACTCTCACATGCCTCCAATTCATTACTATGAATAGGGCCCTACCAAATTCATGGCCATGAAAAATACGTCACGGACTGTGAAATCTGGTCTCCCACATGAAATCTGGTCTTTTGTGTGCTTTTACCCTATACTACACAGGTTTCACGGGGGAGACCAGTATTTCTTAAATTGGGGGTCTTGACAAAAAAGGGAGTTGCAGGGGGGTCACAAGGTTATTTTAGGGGGGGTCGCAGTATTGCCACCATTATTTCTGCGCTGCCTTTAGAGCTGGGCAGCCAGAGAGCGGTGGCTGTTCGCCGGGCATCCAGCTCTGAAGGCAGCGCTCTGCCAGCGGCAGTGCAGAAGTAAGGGTGGCAATACCATACCATGCCATCCTTACTTCTGTGCTGCTGCTGGTGGCGGCTCTGCCTTCAGAGCTGGGCTCCCGGCCAACAGCCACTGCTCTCCAGCTGCCCAGCTCTAAAGGCAGCAACAGCGCAGAAATAAGGGTAGCAGTACCGCAACTCCCTCTACAATAACCTTGCGACCCCCCCACATCTCCTTTTTGGATCAAAAATGAATTCCATGTCCTTTTGAAATTCCTGCACAGTTATATCTTGTCCATCAAAATGGGGCAAAAAGGAAAAGTAAATATGGTGAGGTTGTATGGAACTATTCTGTTTGGTAGTGGCACATCTGATTTATGTTCATTTTTAGGGTACAGTGTCTGACCTATCCCACCTTGTCCCTCCTCCCTTTCCAGGTATATTAATCATAGGATCCAATCTTCCCATCTTCTTGCTTATAAGTACTCTCAGTGCCTGACTTTCCACGTCCCATCTAAGCTCTTACAAGGTCCAAAGGTCCATCATACTCATCACACTCAAATGCAAAGTACTCCATTTAGGAAGGAATAATCAGTTGCACACACACAAAGTGGGAAATGACTGCCTAGGAAGGAGTACTGCGGAAAGGGATCTGGGGATCATAGTGGACCACAAGCTAAATATGAATCAACAGTGTAACGCTGTTGCAAAAAAAGCAAACATCATTCAGGGATGTATTAGCAGGAGTGGTGTAAGCAAGATATGAAAAGTAATTCTTCCGCTCTACTCCGCACTGATTAGGCCTCAACTGGAGTACTGTGTCCAGTTCTGGGCACCACATTTCAGGAAGGATGTGGACAAATTGGAGAGAGTTCAGAGAAGAGCGACAAAAATGATTAAAGGTCTAGAAAACATGACCTATGAGGGAAGATTGGAAAAATTGGGTTTGTTCAGTCTGGAAAAGAGAAGACTGAAGGGGACGTGATGACAGTTTTCAAATATGTAAAAGGTTGTTACAAGGAGGAGGAAGAAAAATTGTTTTTCTTAACCTCTGAGGATAGGACAAGAAGCAATGGGCTTAAATTGCAGCAAGGGAAGTTTAGGTTGGACATTAGGAAAAAATTCCTAACTGTCAGGGTTGTTAAGCACTGGAATAAATTGCCTAGGGAGGTTGTGGAGTCTCCATCATTGGAGATTTTTAAGAGCAAGTTAGACAAACACCTGTCAGAAATGGTCTAGATCAGTGTTTCCCAAACTTGGGACGCTGCTTGTGTAGGGAAAGCCCCTGGCGGGCCGGGCCGGTTTGTTTACCTGCCCCGTCCACAGGTCCGGCCGATCGCGGCTCCCACTGGCTTGCGGTTCGCTGCTCCAGGCCAATGGGAGCTGCTGGAAGCCGCGGCCAGTACGTCCCTCAGCACGCGCCGCTTCCAGGAGCTCCCATTGGCCTGGAGCAGCGAACCGCAGCCGTGGGAGCCGCGATCGGCCAGACCTGCGGACGGGGCAGGTAAACAAACCGGCCTGGCCCCCCAGGGGCTTTCCCTACACAAGTGACGTCCCAAGTTTGGGAAACACTGGTCTAGATAATACTTAGTCCTGCTACGAGTGCAGGGGCCTGGACTAGATGACCTCTCAAGGTCCCTCACAGTTCTATGATTCTATACCCTGCACATTATTGCAGGGTCTGAAGGTCACTGCTCTCCTCACCCACAGTTACCTATAGCGTCTGAATATCATTGTTTCCATCCCTAAGTACTCAGAGGCCTGAGTGCCAGCATTCACCACATCTCACTGCCTTCTCCCTCCCCATTTGTCACAGGGTACCAGCTCTGAGTGTATCCCTCCAAGTCCTTACACAAAGCTGTTGTATGACTCCACTCCATTACTCACAGGGTTTTGGTGTCCTGTGGAAAGCTGGGAATGAGATGTGTCTCCTTGCAGGTGATTTTGTAGTGGTCCCAGTCTGAGCACTCACACTCTGATGAAGGGCACATCTTTGTGGCTGTGCTCCACAGCACCGTCTCCAGCAACAGCAGGACCTGGAAAGCTACCAGTAGCCACAGCATCTTGCACATCCTGCTGCTGGTGCTACTTCATTAGTCCCCTGCCTCACTCTTCTCCAGTGGAGGGGGAACAAGGCAACCAAGGATACAGATGGTACAGGACTCTTCTGTCATTCAAAGAGTGGGGCAGTAGGAAACTGCACCTTGCCAAAAAGCCACCTCCTCCTCCCTAAAGGGAAGCAGAAGAGATATCATTACACAAAAAACAGAAATCCTGAGTACCTTGCCTCCCCTGTGCTGCTGTGCCTCCTCATGGTAACCTGCTCACTCTCCCCAGGCACACCACCCCCTACCCACAACTCTCCCCTGGTATCCCACTCCACTGCCCCCACTCTCTCCAGGCACCCCACTCCCCCAAATTTCTCCAGTCACTCATTCCCCCAGCTCCACCCCTCTCCCCCCGAACTCTCCCGGGGCACCCCGCTCCACCCCCGCCATGTGCGCCCCCCGGACTCGGCTCCCAGCCCCACAACTCTCCCCAGGTACACTATCGCCTCCAACAGACTCATTCTTCCAGACGCCACAGCCCATGTACCATGATCCACACCCCCGGACAAGCTTTGCCAGGCACTGCCCCGCCAGAGCCCCTTCACCCACGGTCAACCTCCTCCTCCTCCTGAGCCGCTCCCCGCACCCCGCTCTGCTCCCAGCCCCTCAGAGGGCTGCCCTGCCCCGTTCCACCCCGAGCTCCCCTCACCAGGACAAACGGCGGGCCGCGCTGCTGGGCGCGGAGCTTCCCCTCACGCTGCGTTTAGAGCCGGGAAGGCGGCTCCTGGGGCAGTTCCCTCAGCCGGGCACATCACTTCAGCGCGGGCGGTGGCAGCTGCTTCTCAACTCCGAGTCTCAGTTGGGACGCGGACCAGAGTCGCTACCCTCCGCGTTTTACCGCTTCCAACGGCTGTCCGCATCGGCCACCTAGCGGCAACTGCAGGCAGTGCCTCGAGCCGAGCCGGCCCAGCCGCTGGGCGACAGGGCCACCTGCCGAGAGCTGCAGGGAGGGGACGGGCCTGGGGGCAAGAGGCGACAGTGTTTGTGCGCGAGAGAGAGTGAGCGCGCACGGGGTTGTGCGAGGCTGAGGGAGAGTGTGAGAGGATGGGTGGCGTGGTTTGTTTCAGATATGGATTGTGAGCGCATGAGCGATCATGCTGTGAGAAAGGAGACCGTGTGCCTGTAGCCAGGTCCAGCGCTCAGAAGAGGCTTTGTGAAATTGTGATAGATCATAGAAAAGGTGTTAACACAAACAGTATTACACCCAATGATAGGGGCACCTTAAACTTATATGTCCCTGTGTAGCCGGGTGGTCACCCGCTTCTGCTCTGAGGGGTTTAAAAACAGCCCTTGGAAAGGATGGGGGGGTGAGAAAGAACACCCTGGGTTGATTGGGGGAAGTAGCTGCAGCTGGGCCACGCCCCAATCAGAGCCCAGCTGGCCCTATAAAGGCCAGGGCAGCCAGAAGCTTAGCAGTCTCTCTCTGAGTGCAGAGAGACAAGGGCCTGGCTGTAAGGAACTAGAGCAGAGTACCTAGGTGGAGCAAGGCTGGGGAGCTCCAGCCTGGAAAGCCCCAGGCTGTGGCCTAGTGTTAGGCCAGGAGGTACTAGGGGTTGCAGAGGGCAGCCCAGAGATAGGCCAAGGCAGCAGGCCCAAACCCAACCTTGCCTGTGATGAGTGGTTGATACTGCAGTCTGCCCCTGGGCGTGGGGCTAGATGGTGACTGACAGTAGCCGGATACTGAGGCGAGGTAGGGTTAGTGGGTGGGGTTCCCCTGGGAGGGGAGACCTAGCGTGTGGGTACTGCCAGGGTGCAGCACCCTGAGCAAGGGGCACCGGGGTCCTGGGAGGGACACGGGGCCCAGAAGTAGAGAGCAAGGCAGATCACCGGCCTGCAGAGGGTGCTCTGGAGGCTGGGTCAAGCTAATTCCCTGAGAGACCAGCAGGAGGTGCCACAGGGGTGAGTCCGTGCCTGTTACATCCTGTAAAATGGGTGTGGTATCATTTACCAGATACTCCCATCACCAGCTAACCCATTTTTAAATATAAACATGACACTGCCCTCTAATAATATTTTTGTTAGTTAACACAATTTGTAACAGAATATGTTTTCCCAGGGTAGAGGCGGCAGGTGAGAGAATATCCAAGCAGCAAGAGCTTGCCCTTACAGTTGTTTATTATGCTGACCTATCTAATGTAAAACGTGCAAAGCTAAGGCAGAATTTTGCCAAGTACAGAAACTAAGGGACACACAGGACAGTCAAAACTCAGATTAGCACACCTATTAAACCAATGTGATGGGAAAGAGTAGGAAGTGTCCCGATTTCAATCTAATGACCAAAATATGAGGCCATACAAGTAAGTAAGGAGAAGAAACCGGGTCTAGCACCAGGGAAAAGGAGACAGAGCTCACCCATCATGTACTTCTTGTACAGGGTAGGTTGCAGGCTGCTATTAGCAAACCCAGGCTGGGCTGCCTGTAGCCCTTTCTTCCCAATACAGCAGATGTGTTCACTAGCTAGAACATCCTTTAATGCACACAGCCATGAAGGGCTATTGTGAACTTAAGGTATGTGATACATGGCTGAACAGTATAATAGTTAACCATTCATTTACAGCATCACTCCATGTAGCAAGCCCATATTGCCTCAGGAATAGATTCTAATTAAAAAATGGAGAGATGGAGATCTCCTTTAGGTTCCACTTCACCCTGGCCAGATCACATCTGAGGGCTGTGCCTCTTTTATTCTCTGGTACTATTTGTACAGCTCAGTGGATGAACCTACTTTTATAGTATTTATCTCTCTCACACACATGGGAGCTGTGGGGGTGGTACAAATGAATAAGACATGCAGTCTTGTTATTTATTTTAAACAGTAAACACATTAAAGTTATTTGGACAGCTTATTCAGACAAGATCTACCGCATGTGCTCCTATGTGTGTTATGTAGATGTCCATTAAATTTTCTTGCTGTGTGGGTTATTTCATTTGTGTTTTTTTAAGAGTATGTGAATTTTATTTTCTCGCATCGCATCTACTTTGTGTCTCTACTTGCATGCAGATGGGGTTCATAGCTCCCACCCATCTACCCATAGAGGGAACAAATGAACAAGGTAAATCATAATACCTCACATTAGATTAAAAAATAAAATACACTTTACAAGATTTTTAGGTAAAATAGTTGTCCCACAGCATGTACAGCACAATAGAGCTTATTTTGTTGTAATTCTTTAAAAGGCAGTTAAGTCACTGGAATTCAGGTGTCAGTTAATGTTTTGTCTTTACGGATTTTATGTGGCAGAAACACATTCAAAATGACAAAAGAGACAGATGCCACTTGTAATTTTGTAAGATTTAAACTTCAATATACAATCAAATTACTTCGAATAGCACCTTCCATCAGAGGGCATCAAAGCACATATGCATAATTAATTACTCCTCTCAGCGATGTTGTGAGGTTTAAGTAATACCAGGCCCATTTTACAGAGACACGTTTAAGGACCCCATTTTAATAGCTCTAGTTGTGATCTCCATATCCACTGAAGGCAGGACAAGAAGTAATTGGATTAACCTGCAACAAGAGAGATTTAGGTTAGGTATTAAGAAAAACTTTCTAACTATAAAGCTAGTTAAGCACTGAAATAAGCTTCCAAAGGAGGCTGTGGAATCCCTGTCATTGGAGGTTTTTAAGAACAGGTTAGACAAACATCTGTCAGGGATGATCAAGGTATAGTTGGTCCTACCTCAGCACATGGGGCTAGACTAGATGACCTCTCAAAGTTACCCCCAGTCCTACATTTCTATAAGTTTTTTTTCAAAAAGCACAAATTTTAACAACACTTTCTACAGTTCCTCTGCTCTTTTTAATTTTGATTGGGATGAAGCAGAAATAACAAATTACCACAAGAAGCTGTTCTCCTGGAGCCCAATTTACAGCTGCTCTGCAGCTGCACAGGCCCTTCAGGAAACACTCTGGCTCAAGAGGCTTTCTAAAGGAACTGGCTCTGTGTGCTGCATGCCCTCCTCCTGCACCCTCTCACACACATCCCAGGTGCAGGTGGAATTCAGGAGCAGTTGGTGTGCATGCCCAGGGTGGAACAGGAAGTGGCTAGAGTCTTTTTACCCTGGTGTTTTTTTGGTGCTGCAATGGTGCAGTTTTAGGGTGTCCAGCAGGCCTGGAATCAGGTAGGCACATCCACCTCCGCTCTGTCCCTCCACCAAGCCTGGCACTGATAGAGGGATAAACTCCCCTGCTGGTGTTTCTGATGTAGAGGAATGCAGAAAGTATAAGACAACCCACAAGAGACTATTTTCTATATGAAAAAATGCTCCAAGTCGTATCTAAACCAAGTTGAACCTACATACTATTTAACAATGGTCCGGCCTTCATTTAAAAGGCCAGCATGGATGTAAGGAAGCCTGAATAGACTCTGAAGCCAAGTGTGTGTAATGATAAGTCTTTTAGGACCCAGTCCTTAAAGTCAGTGGAAGATAAAAAAGGTACTCAGCACCTTCAAGGATTAGATACCTAACAAATAAAAATCATCCTACAAAGCAGAAGAATTTTCTGACATTTGTGGTGAATAGGTTATCACAGAATGTGTGCTCAACTCTTTAAAACAAAAAGTGAGAATGTAAAGTCTCAAAATTGCCTCAAACAACGTTGAGGAGCATGTCTGTGTCTGCAATACAAATAATTCCTGCCCCGCAACTGCCAACCTTGATGGTACAGCCTGGGAGTCAAACCAGATTATTTCTGGCTTCAACATCATCTTTTGTGACGAAGATACTACCTTTGGAATTTAGAGCCTGATCCTGAAATCTGAGGGCACTTAACAGCTCCTAAGAGGTGATCAGCATCTTAAACGCCCATGCATGAGTGGCAGATGACCCCTCCCCCCTTTGGGGAGGCTAGACCACCGGCCCCACCCCTTCCACCTGAGCCCCGACACCCATGGCCAGAGGAGCCCCGAGCCGCACCCCCCCCCACCCACAGCCGGAGGAATCCCAGCCACCCCAGCCCCTGGCCGCTCGGGCCTGACCTCTGAGCTCCAGGCAGCAAGCTGGAGCTGAGCCTCTGCCGGCTTCAGGGGCGAGGGGAAGCAAGGGCAGGGCCATGGCCTGGGTTAGGGGAGGCTTAGCTTACCCTGGCCTTTGATACCTGCCACCCATGTAAAAAATTTCAAGGATGTTTTGGTTTTTCTACAGAAGAAGCTTTATAGTTCAAGGGAGGAACCTGTTACAGCAGATTGTTACTAACATTTGTGAGAACAGACATTCAGATCTTGTTTTCCCTATGCAAATAAAGATGGAAATGAAACTGTGTAACATTGTTTGTGCTTATGACACTCTGTACCTCGGGGGAACACCCTGCAGCCCCATGTTCATCCTTATAATATCATTGTGTGGTATCCAATGCAAAGTTTGTCATGTCAAGTGTCTTTGGAAGGCTCCTGATGCGCTGAGCATTGCTGTTATAGTAATGTTATAGGTTGTAATTTCATGTATATAGTTATGAGGCTGAAAATGTGTCCTCGTGGCTTAAAACAAGCCCAGGCAAAAACTCTCCAAGAGCAGAGGGGCAGTTCACACCTCATCAGGTCATGTACAGAACAAACCCAGCCCAGCCTCACAGGAACAAAGGACACTGGTCGAGGCAGCAACAAAGGATCTGTTGAATTCTTGAGTGAGTCACCCCCCTTCCTTTGGTCAGTTTGGGACTATGATGAGGTAAGGCTCACCTGACTCTGAAGGGGGTGGGCAAAGCCAAGAGGAAAGAAAGGACTGATAAAAGGGGGAGAGGTTTGCCATGCTCCCTCTCTCTGCCACCTCCAACTACAGACACCACCACCAAGCAACTGAAGCACTGATCAAAGGGGAGAGCCTGGTTTAAGGACAACCAGCCACCTGTAGTGAGAAGCATCTAAGTTTGGAAGGGCACTGAAAGTGTTCAGATCAGCTTAGAATGCATTTTACATTTATTTCATTTGACCAAATCTGACTTCTTGTGTTTTGACTTATAATCACTTAAAATCTATCTTTTGTAGTTAATAAATGTGTTTGTTTATTCTACCTGAAGCAGTGTGTTTGGTTTGAAGCATGTCAGAGATTCCCATTGGGATAACAAGCCTGGTACATGCTTGTACAAGTGCTGGGAGCAGCTTACATGCTAGAGGCTGTGCATGAACAGCACGGGAGTTGGGGTTCTCACAGTGAAGCAGGGTAAGGCTGGCTCCCAGAGTCGAGGATTAGAGTGACCTAGCAGATCACCGGTCCAGCTAACACCAGGGGAACGTCACAGTGCTGCAAGCCGAAGTGAAAGGGAAAGAAAAATCTCTTCCTCAGCTTTCCGAACAAACAAGATTACAATCAGAACTGTGCAAATAAAATAACTGAATTTGTTTGCTGACAGTTCTGAAAAATTTAAGAGACTTTGGTTTGACCCAAACCAAAGTTCTGCCGAGACTCATCGAGCCCTCGGACTGCTACCCTGTTCCTAATTATCCACATGGGCACAAACGATACTGCCAAGAATGACCTTAAATGGTATGAGGCTGACAGATCAGCACAATAGGACAATTCACTAGTATATTAATATTAAAGAAATGTTAGAGTACTATTCACTCGAGTGTTAATTTAGTTCAAAGGAAATGTGAATAATATTGTCTTGACTTGTCTGTAACCCCGTTGAATGCTATCGATTATATATAATGTATATCCCTGTACTTAATTAACCCTAGGTCAAAAGTATGTGTAAGTATTAAGATAAGAATTTACTTAATGTGTAAATGCATGAACACTAAAGAAATGTTACTTGGATTGTTTTCACTTACCTATCCCTATTATAATGTAAAGGCAGGCAATTGCATTATGTATATCCTTGTAATTAAGTAACTCATTAAATGAAGATTAAGCCTTTGGTAATGTAAATGAAGAAGGGGCTAACTTCAAAGCAAGGGCCATTAAGCAACAGTAGGAATTCAGACTGTCTGCATTGCTTATTCTTCGTCAAAGAAGGACGCACACGGGGGAAGACACTATTCAGATTATCTTCTATGAGCAAGATCTACAAATACTGGTTTAAAGGAATGATCTTGCATCTCTGAACTGTTTTGGATTCTAACAGGATTGAATATTGAACAAGTGGACAGAGATCCCCAGTGGTGTTCTTGTCCATCCTCCCTGTTGAAGGAAAAAGGCCCAGGCAGCGACCGTTGAATTGTGGATGTAAATGCGTGGCTGTGCAAGTGGTGTCACTGAGAGGGCTTTGGCTTCTCTGACAACAAGCTAATGTTCCAGGAAAGAGGATTATTGTGCTGGGATGGGCTCCATCTATCAAATACTGGGAAGATCATCTTTGGACATCGTCTGGCTAACCTGATAAGAAGAGCTTTAAACTAGGTCCTATGGGGGATGGTGACAAAAATCCAGCCAATGTACATCTAGACTCAAGTAAATGTACACAAGCGGAAGGGGCTAATTTCTGGAGAAGAGACTAGGGGTATATCTACACTACGAGAGTAGTTCGATTTTACTTAAATCGAATATGTGGAATCGATATTACAAAGTCGAACGTGTGTGTCCACATTAAGGACAGTAATTCAACTTTGTGAGTCCACACTAACGGGGCAAGCGTCGACATTGGAAGCGGTGCACTGTGGGCAGCTATCCCACAGTTCCCACAGTCCCCGCTGCCCATTGGAATTCTGGGTCGAGCCCCCAATGCCTTCTGGGGGAAAAAATGTGTCGAGGGTGGTTTTGGGTAACTGTCGTCATCCAACCGTCACTCCCGCCCTCCCTCCCTGAAAGCGCCGGCGGGAAATCAGTTCGCACACTTTTCTGGTCAGTGACAGCGCGGACGCCACAGCACTGCGAGCATGGAGCCCGCTGCGACCATCGCTGCAGTTATGGCCGTTGTCAACACCTCGCACCTTATCATCCACCTTTCCCAGAGGCAGAGGCTGAGAAATCAGGCGAGGAGGCTACGGCAGTGCCGTGAGGACCTGAAGTCTGAGAGTGGCACAGACCTGTCACAAAGCACGGGACCCCGCGCCGAGGACATCATGGTGGCAATGGGTCATGTTGATGTTGTGGAACGGCGATTCTGGGCCCGGGAAACAAGCACGGACTGGTGGGACCGCATAGTGCTGCAGGTCTGGGATGAATCACAGTGGCTGCGAAACTTTCGCATGCGGAAGGGAACTTTCCTGGAACTTTGTGAGTTGCTGTCCCCTGCCCTGAAGCGCAAGGACACCCGGATGCGAGCAGCCCTGAGTGGCCATAGCCCTCTGGAAGCTTGCAACGCCAGACAGCTACCGGTCAGTCGCGAACCACTTTAGCGTGGGCAAATCTACCGTGGGGGTTGTTGTGATGCAAGTAGCCAACGCAATCGTTGAGCTACTGCTCTCAAAGGTAGTGACCCTGGGAAACGTGGAGGTCATCATAGATGGCTTCGCCGCGATGGGATTCCCAAACTGCGGTGGGGCTGTAGATGGAACTCACATCCCTATCCTGGGACCGGACCACCAGGCCAGCCAGTACATTAACCGAAAGGGCTACTTTTCAATGGTGCTGCAAGCACTGGTGGACCATAGGGGACATTTTACAAACATCAACGTCGGATGGCCGGGCAAGGTTCATGACGCTCGTGTTTTCAGGAACTCTGGTCTGTTTAGACGGCTGCAGGAAGGTATTTACTTCCCGGACCACAAAATAACACTTGGGGATGTGGAGATGCCTATAGTCATCCTCGGGGACCCAGCCTACCTGTTAATGCCCTGGCTCATGAAGCCCTATACAGGCGCCCTGGACACTGAAAAAGAACTCTTCAACTACCGGCTGAGCAAGTGCAGAATGGTGGTGGAGTGTGCTTTTGGACGTCTCAAGGGGAGATGGAGAAGCTTACTGACTCGCTCTGATCTCAGCGAAACCAATATCCCCATTGTTATTGCAGCTTGCTGTGTGCTCCACAATCTGTGTGAGAGCAAGGGGGAGACCTTTATGGCGGGGTGGGAGGTTGAGGCAAATAGCCTGGCTGCTGATTACGCCCAGCCAGACAGCCGGGCAATTAGAAGAGCCCAGCGGGACGCGCTGTGCATCCGGGAGCCTTTGAAAGCTAGGTTCCTGAGTGAGCAGGGTAACCTGTGACTATTAAGTTTGTTTACAGAGAAGCTGAACCTGCCCCCGTTTCTTTACCCAGTTTATGTTGACTATCCTCTGCAGCTACATACCCCGTTCACACCGTTCCCCCCCTTCCAACACACATTTAAAAATAAAATCACTTGAAATTTGTTAATGAACACCGTTTTCTTTATTACTGTTTTCGCGGTAAAGTGTTGAACCTGGGACGCAGACTGTGGTGGGGAGCGGGTGTAGTGTAGTGATGCAAAGGACGCTTCTAAACTCGAGGAATGACAGGCTCCGCACTGGTGGACTGGTTGTTTCAACGGAGCCTGCCACCCTTCCTGTTCGGGACTCTGTGTGTGTGGGCTATGTGACTTTGTGGCAGGGGGAGGACGGTTACAGATCCCCTGCTGCGTGGCTCTGTGATCCAGGATAAGGACCGCTGCATAAGATCTCTAACCGCCCTCCCCCGCCACAAAGTCACAGAGCCCCCCCCCCCCCCCACAGAACATGAAAACCACCTCCCAGACTGACCAGGGTGACTAGTGACTGCAATGTGTGTGTGCCCTGCTGCTGAACCTGCCCCCGCGTCTGTACCCTGGTAAAGGTGACTGTCCTGTCCAATTACCAACCCCCTTCCCCCCCTTCAAACAGACTCTCCTCTAAAAGAACATGATGGAAACAGTTATTAACAGAAACGTATTTTTTATTAGCAACTACACATGAAACTGGGGGATGAAACTGGGACGGGGGCTTGGGTGAGGCGGGAAGGAAAGGACTTATCAAATTTTGGGGAATGAGAGCCTTCTGGTACTTGAGCAGTCTGCAGGGGTGGAGTGAGAGTTTTCACGGACTCTGCCGCCCCTCCTTCTTGGGACTTTGGGTGAGGGGGGTATGGGACTTTGTGGCGGGGGAGGGCGGTTAGAGAGAGACTGCAGCGGGCTCTGTCCTCCTGCCTCCGGTCCTGCAGAACATCCACAAGGCACCGGAGCGTGTCCGTTTGCTCCCTCATTAGTCCAAGCAGCGTTTGAGTCGCCTGCTGGTCTTCCTGCCGCCACCTCTCCTCTCGTTCCATGTGTGATCGGTGGATTTGGGACAAGTTCTCCCTCCACTGGGTCTGCTGGGCTGCCTGGGCTTGGGAGCAGCCCATAAGTTCCGAGAACATGTCCTCCCGTGTCCTCTTCTTCCTACGCCTAATCTGCGCTAGCCTCTGGGAGTGTGATGCCAGGGTAGGTCGGGAGACAGTCGCAGCTGTGGGATGGGAAAAAGGGAGTGAATTCCTCAGAAAGATAAATTTTTTTGTGAACAAAGAACATAGTCTTTCTCTGTGAACAAGACCATGCACAGCACCTATCACATGCGCACTCAGGACAAGGTCGAATTTTCGGCCTTCGCATTCAGTGCCTGGGGTCTTGCAGTGCAGATCAGACAAGCGGGACAGGACAGCGGAATTTGGGTAACAGGCTGACATGGTAAGCCGTAGACTTGTGGCTGCTTAAAACTTTAATAATAGCACTGGCCTCCTTTCACGTTCAAAGCAATGCCAGTCCCTGCTGCCAGCAATCCGGCAAGCATGAACTCTGCCCCTGTCCCACCCCCTCGTGGCTGTCCCAGGGAAAGATCCCTGTATGCTGCTCCTCTCCCGCCTCCACCGCGTGGCTGTAAACCGCCGGTTACAGTTCTGTAAAGGAACAGGCAAGCAGTCCCAATACTAACATTCCCCTACCTAATTCAAAGCAGGTCACCATGAGCGACATCACTCTGATGAGGATTTCAGAGACCGAGAAAGAAAGGATGCTTCGGGAAAGCCTGCAAAGACCAGGGCCGTATGCCGCCATGCTCTGCAAGGCTATGATCCCCGAGTACTTGATTGTCTCCTGGCGCGGAAACGTTTCCTACCACGGAGGACCCAATAAGGCCGCTCTCCCCAGGAACCTGATGCAAAGGCTTTCCAATTACCTCCAGGAGAGCTTCGTGGAGATGTCCCAGGAGGATTTCTGCTCTATCCCCGGACATATAGACCGGATTTTACTGTAGCTGCATTGGCAGGGACTAAACAGTAGAGCGCCTAGGGCAAAGCAATCATGCTAAACCGGACATTGTTAGATTTTTTTTCAGTAGCTGCACTGCCAAGGACTGAAACCTTAAGCGCCTAGGGCAAACTAATCATGAAAAACCCATTATTAATATTGTTAATATTCCTGTTCTGTTAAAAATAAATGTTTACATGTTTAAAACACTTACTGACTGATCCTTCCCCTGATTCTGTGTCCGGGTTAACGCCTGGGGACGGTTGGTAGGGGATCTCTGTAAGGGTGATGAAGAGATCCTGGCTGTCGGGGAAATCAGCGTTGTAAGCGCTCTCGACTGCCTCGTCCTCCTCATCTCCTTCCTCATCTTCCCCGTCCGCTAACATCTCCGAGGAACCGGCCATCGACAATATCCCATCTTCAGAGTCCACGGTCAGTGGTGGGGTAGTGGTGGCGGCCGCACCTAGGATGGAATGCAGTGCCTCGTAGAAACGGCATGTCTGGGGCTGGGATCCGGAGCGTCCGTTTGCCTCTTTGGTCTTCTGGTAGCCTTGTCTCAGCTCCTTGATTTTCACGCGGCACTGCGTTGCATCCCGGCTGTATCCTCTCTCTGCCATGGCTTTTGAGATCTTCTCGTAGATCTTTGCATTCCGTCTTTTCGATCGCAGCTCGAAAAGCACGGACTCATCGCCCCACACAGCGATCAGATCCAAGACTTCCCAATCAGTCCATGCTGGGGCCCTCTTTCTATTCTGAGATTGCATGGCCATCTCTGCTGGAGAGCTCTGCATCGTTGCCAGTGCTGCTGAGCTCGCCACGATGTCCAAACAGGAAATGAGATTCAAACTGCCCAGACAGGAAAAGGAATTCAAATTTTCCCGGGGCTTTTCCTGTGTGGCTGGTCAGAGCATCCGAGCTCGGACTGCTGTCCAGAGCGTCAACAGAGTGGTGCACTGTGGGATAGCTCCCGGAGCTATTACCGTCGATTTCCATCCACACCTAGCCTAATTCGACATGGCCTTGTCGAATTTAGCGCTACTCCCCTCGTTGGGGAGGAGTACAGAAGTCGAATTTAAGAGACCTCTATGTCGAACTAAATAGCTTCATTGTGTGGACGGGTGCAGAGTTAATTCGATGTAACGGTGCTAAATTCGACATAAACTCCTAGTGTAGACCAGGCCTAGAAATCACAACTGCATTAAAAAGTCAAGAAGAAAAGTAACAGGGAAGTCTGCAAAATGTCTTTGATACCTGTATAAAATGCAAGAAGCACAAAGAACAAGCAGGATGAACTGGAAGTCATGGTATATGAAGGAAATAATGATTTAACTAGCATTACAGACACTTGGTGGGACAACTCCCATGATTGGAGTACCAGCATTGAGGGGTATAGCTTGTTCCAAAAGGATAGGTAAGGGAAAAAAGAAGGAGGTGTTGCACTGTATGTCAAGAATGTATATACTTGCTCCGAGGTCCAACAGGAAGTGAGACATAGACCTATTGAGAGTCTCTGGGTCAGGATAAAAAGGAAAAACAGTACAGATGTTATGGTGGGGGTCTATTATAGACCACCAAATTAGGAAGAGGAAGTGGATGAGTCATTCTACAAGCAGGTAACAAGATTAGCTAACACATATGAGCTAATATTAATGGTTTTTTTTAACTTCCCTGATATCTGTTGGAAAACTATTACAGCGTGTAGTGGGGTGGTCACCCAGCTCCTGCCCTGAAGGGCTTAAAACAGCCCTGGGAGAGGGCTGTGGCGGGGAAAAGCTAGGCTGATTGGGGGAAGCAGCCGCAGCTGGGGCCACGCCCCAATCAGGCCACGGCTGGCCCTATAAGAGGGCTGAGGGCCAGAGACAGACCGACTCTCTCTCTAGCTTTTGACAGGAAAAGATCTGGCTGCCTGGGAGCTGAGCAGGGTACCTGAGGTGGAGCAGTGCTGGGGAAGGGCAGAGGGAGCTCCAGCCAAGCAAAACCCCAGGCTGCAGGCCTAGTTAAGGACCCACAAGGGGTATTAGTGGGGTACCTGAAGTGGAGCAGTGCTGGGGAAGGGCAGAGGGAGCTGGGGAGCTCCAGCCTAGCAAAGCCCCAGACTGCAGGCTGAGTTAAGGGTCCACAAAGATACTGGGGCTGCAGAGGGGCAGCCCAGATATAGGCAGAGGCAGCTGGTCTAACCCCTCCTTGCTGATGATGAGTGGTTTACAGACTGCCATCTGCCCCAGTGAGTGGGGGCTAAATGGAGACTGGCAGTAGCCACTGAGGCAAGGTGGGGATAGAGGGTTGGGGGTTCCCCTAGGAGGGGAGACCCAGAGTGAGGGGGTACTGTGGTGGGCAGAACCCCTGAGCAAAGGGCACCGGGGTCTGGGAGGGACACGGGGGTGGGGAGGGGGGGAGGAGCGGCAGGCAAGACACCGGCCTACAGAGGGCGCTCTGGGCTGGAAGAGCTAATTCCTGAGATGACCAGCAGGAGGTCCATGCTGGTGAGTTGTCGCCCTGCCACACAGCAGAACATAATATGTCCTGCAAATTCTTAGCATGTGTATGGGACACCTTTCTGAATCAGAAATTTGAGGAAACAACTAGGGGGTCATCCATTTTGAAACTGGTTTTGACCAACAGGGATGAATTAGTTGCAAACATGAAGGTGGTCAGGAACTTGGGAGGACGTGATCAGGATGTGATAGAATTAAATATCCCATGGAAAGAAGGACATGAGAACAGCAAAACAAAGACACTGGACTTCAGAAAGGCAGACTTCAGCCAACTCTGAGAAATAGTAGGCAAGGTCTCATGGAAAAAGACCAAATAGGAAGAAAAGGAGTCAAACAGGGTTGGCAGTTCCTAAAAGATGTAATACTAGAGGCTGAACAGCAAGCTATTCCGACACAGAGGAAAGATCAGAAGAGCCACAGGAGGCCAACATGGCTGCACAAGGGCTTTTTTGCTATCTAAAAACCAAAAGGAATACATACAGAAAATGGAGGAGTGGCATGTCACCAAGGAAGTATACATGGGAATAGTGCAAGCATGTAGGGACAAAAAAACAAAACAACCCAGGAAAGCCAAGGCAAAGAATGAGTTACAGCTGGCAAGAAATATTAGCGACAACAAGAAGGGGTTATTCAAACATATCAAACAAAAAAAGATCTAGGACTGTGTGGAGGTGGTGAGCTGGTAATGGAAGATGATAGGAAAGCAGAGCTGCTCAATCCCTCCTTTGCTTCAGTCTTCTCACAAAATCAACATGTGACTGGACGACTAGCGAAGTTACCATAGACCAGGGATCTCAAACTCAAATCACCACGAGGGCCACATCAGGACTAATACATTGGCCTGAGGGCCACATCACTGAAACCTTTTCATACAACGAAGAGTAATATAGTATGCTATAAAAAGTCAATGTATTAACTATTTTAAAACTGTAATGCGAAGAAGGGTTTTAATAAAATATAAACACCTGCAACTATTCCTTATATGGTCAGTAACACTGATGATGATCTACACTAACAGTCTATCAACATAGCTGTAATGGCAGGAACTTTTTAAGTAACTATTCATACAAAATATGTTGCCACTTTTAACAAAACATTCTTCCCAATTACTCACAGCAAAGAATCATACATGCTGAACTTCATACCTCAGACTGGTTGTCTAGTCAATGAGGCCCTGCCCCTGCCCCGCCTCTTCCCACCCCAGTGTTAGGATTGGTTAGGTAAATTTCAGTAAAATGATTGGTTAAGGTATAGCTGAGAATATTACTATATAAATTAGGGGCAAACAGGAAGTAAGTTGGGATTCGAAAATAAGAAAAAAGGAACTTGGGTTTAAGCTTGCTGGAAGTTCACCCCAATAAACATCGAATTGTTTGCACCTTCAGACTTCGGGTATTGTTGCTCTCTGTTCATGCGAGAAGGACCAGGGAAGTGAGAGGGTGAAGGAATAAGCCCTCTAACAGAGGCATAGCATACAAGTCATGGAAGGTGATAGTACCGTTCTACTTGGTGCTGATTAGGCCTCAGCTGGAGTTCTATGTCCAATTTTGGTTACCAATATATAGAAAAGATGTGGAGAAACTGGAAAGGATCCAGAGGCGAGTGACAAAGATGATCAAAGGGATGGAATGCAAACCATATGAGGAAAGGCTGAAGGAACTGGGTATGTTTAGTTTGGAAAAGAGGAGATTAAGGGGGGCCAAGATAGCAGTCTTCAAATACTTGAATGGCTGCCATAAAAAAATGGAGAAAAGTTGTTCTCTCTTGCCACAGAGGGCAGGACAAGAGGCAATGGGTTCAAACTACAGCATTAAATCTCAGGAAGATTGTCCTACTGTTCTTACAGTTAGGAAGATGAAACAGACTGCCTAGAGAGGTTGTGGAAGCTCCTTCACTGGAGGTTTTCAGAAGGATGTTAGATAGCCATCTGTCTTGGATGGTTTAGACACAACAAATCTTGCATCATGGCAGGGGGCTAAACTAGATGACCCTGTCTATGGTTCTAGGATTTTGGTGAATCATAAGAGTCAGAAAAACTTAGTTTCAGTCAAATGAAGTGTTTCATTTTGTATGCAGTGTAGTTGTAGCCACGTCGGTCCCAGGATATTTGAGAGACAAGGGCAGGGGGGAGAAATGAGGTAATATCTTTTATGCAATTATGTGTAGCTCGAGCGCTTGTCTCTCTCACCAACTGAAGTTGATCCAATAAAAGATATTACCTCACCCATTGTGCTTCAGTGTTATTTTTAAGATAAAGGAAATTAATCAGTCTACCCCTCCCCCAACCTTTGGCCAGGTGATTGGGGCACTCACCTGGGATGTGGGAAATCCAGGTTCAAATCCCCAACCTAGAGCAAAGACTTCAGCTTAATGTTTCTTACTGGTAAATGCCTTAACCGCCAGGCTATAGGATATTCTGGAGTTAGTCACTCAATCTCTCCTTTTGAAGCTTTCCCACTTTTTAGAAATACTTGTGTTCCAGCCCCTGCTCCACTGAATACTCAAGTGTCTCCCCTTTCCCAGTGCTCTAACTACTGGGCTATAAAGTCATTCTCTCACTCTCTGGCCCAATGACTATTCAAGTATTTTATACCAAGTGAACCAGCTTTAGCAGGCGAGATTAAAAAGCACTCCCGCGCCAAATACTTAATAGCCTGGTGTTTAGAGTACCCACCCATGAGAGAGCAGCAACTTGGGTTCAAGCACCTGCTCCAAAGTGGGGATTCATACTTGGTTCTCCCACAACCTATCTAAAGGTTATAAAGATGGGGGACAGCACTCCCCTACCAGTGTTTTTGGTGCTTAAGTCCCACCTGTGAATCTAGCCTGAAAAATTAAAATGAGACATTTTGTTAGTGCTGAAATGGTTCATTTTGACATTATTTCTTCTTCTTCTTCTTCTTCTTCTTTTTTTTTGACTGAAGTATACATACCTATCCCCAAATCCAGATTTAAGTTTGGAGATGTATATTTTAAGATGACCTGCAAACGCTTAAAAAAAAATCCAGTTGATTTAGTCATTTGTTTAATGTCCTAAGGACTGTGGTCAGGGCAGGGTGAAAAATCCAGCAAATAATTGATAACAAATTCTTATATTTTATAAGTCCTGCTGTTTAGCACCGCCAGCGCCTGCCCTCCATGTGCCCCAGTATGCATTATATTGGTGACATCACACCTACTGGGGTTCTGCAATGGGGTGGAGAACAGTGGAGTCAGGTACCTGCTATTTTATTTTATTTTCATAATATTGCCTAAGTTTGAATAGAAATATTAATAAACTTTGCAAAAAACTGCATTACCTACAGATCCCCAAAACCATCAGTGATATTTAGAAGTAGATGTGGAATTGAGATACACCTGGCTATGCTGAGGAAGACTCTAGGCCAGAACAGAATGTTAGGCAAGCTAATGCAAGGCCAGGTCTTTGAAACTAGAGTTCTCAGGAGCATGAGATATAGAAATAAAAACCCAGTCTGAGGTTTATTTTAGGAGATTATATTGGTTAAATCATCCTTGACAATGCAAATGCCAGACTGCTGCATTCCTGCCAAAAAAACAAAACAAACAAAAAAACCCCACACACTATACTGTAAGTAAATTCCACAAAACAAAAAACACAAACCAACACTTATGTATTCTCAAAGCCCAAAAATTTAAGTAAATGGCTTCAGATGTTCATTTCTGGTTAATTCTCTTCTGTGAATATATAACATTGCTCTCTGTGGGTCAAAACCCAACCTACTCAGGTATGCATCATTTTTTGGGTCGAGTCCTTCCATTTTTTGTTTTAAATGTACAAACAAAACAACTTTTTACCATATAAAGCTTAAACAGGTTCACACTAGGAAAAAATACATTATGAAAAAATACACAAAATCATACCACTTCTTCCTTCATCTGAGGAAACACAAAAGTTAAGACCTCAAAAGTTAAGCTCTGCAGTGTCTGAATGTGACAAAAGTGGTCCCTGCCTTGGGTGCCCTCCTGCAGTAGATTCATAGATTCTAGGACTGGAAGGGACCTCGAGAGGTCATTGAGTCCAGTCCCCTGCCCGCATGGCAGGACCAAATACTGTCTAGACCATCCCTGATAGACATTTATCTAACCTACTCTTAAATATCTCCAGAGATGGTGTCATAACTATAAAGGGAAGGGTGACAGCTCTCCTGTGTACAGTGCACAGTGCTATGGAATCCCTCCTAGCCAGAGACTCCAAATCCTTTTACCTGTAAAGGGTTAAGAAGCTCGGGTAACCTGGCTGACACCTGACCCCAAGGACCAATAAGGGGACAAGATACTTTCAAATCTTGGGGGGGGGAAAGGCTTTTGTGTGTGTCCTTTGTTTAAGGGGTTGTTCGCTCTTGGGACTGAGAGGGACCAGACATCAATCCAGGTTCTCCCCATCTTTCTAAACAAGTCTCTCTTATTTCAAAATTGTAAGTAAAAGCCAGGCAAGGCGTCTTAGATTTACTTTGTTTTCTCAACTTGTAAATGTACCTTTTACCAGAGTGTTTATTTTTGTTTGCTGTACTTTGAACCTAAGACAGAGGGGAGTCCTCTGAGCTCTTTAAGTTTGATTACCCTGTAAGTTATTTTCCATACTGATTTTACAGAGATGATTTTTTACCTTTTTCTTTAATTAAAAGCCTTCTTTTTAAGAACCTGATTGATTTCTCCTTGTTTTAAGATCCAAAGGGGGTTTGGATCTGTATTCACCAGGGAATTGGTGAAGGTCTCTCAAGGCTACCCAGGAAAGGGAATTAGCTTTGGGATGGTGGCAGCGGACCAGAACTAAGCTGGTAGTTAAGCTTAGAAGTTTTCATGCAGGCCCCTACATTTGTACCCTAAAGTTCAAAGTGGGGATACAGCCTTGACATGGTGGCACAGCGGTGGGATCGTTTTAAACCCAAAAGCCAGTAAGAGATTTTTTTTTCCTTCTAGCTGCTTGGAGAGCAGAGCTGAAGGTAGATGCATATCTTATCTCTCCTTGCCTGAAGGCAGAGGTGTTAAGTTTTTTTTAACAAGATCCTTTGTTAAGAGAAGTGTTCAAATAAGTGAGCAAACTTTGATCTGGTAAAGGTAATTTACAAGCTGTTTTTTTTTTTCTTTTTACATCCTCGGAAGTAGCTAGTTAGAAAGTCTCTGTTAACTCAGCAGCACTCAGCAGGAGCCTAAGCTAAATACATCCCAGTTTCAGTCAACTGCAGAGGGTGAGACCCAGCACAAGAAAACCAGGAAAATGACTACCAAAGAAGAAAAAGCTAAAGAGGAGGCCCACAAGAGAGCTATGGAGCTGAAAGAAAAAGAGATAGAGCTGAGAGACAGAGAAGAGAAAGCCAAAGAGGGGGCCCACAAGAGAGAGATGGAGCTGGAGAAAGCCAAAGAGGGGGCCCACAAGAGAGAGATGGAGCTGAGAGACAGAGAAGAGAAAGCCAAACAGGAGGCCCATGAAAGAGAAGAAAAAGCCAAACAGGAGGCCCATAAAAGAGAGATGGAGCTGAAAGAAAAAGAGATGGAACTGGAAGCAGCAAGGACTAGGCAGGGTGCATCAGACCATCCTAACAACTCCTCTCCAGGTACCACTTCCCATCCCAGGAAATTCCCCACCTACAAGGCAGGCGATGATACTGAGGCCTTCTTAGAAAATTTTGAAAGGGCCTGCCTTGGATACAACATCCCTCCAACCCAGTACATGGTAGAGCTGAGGCCGCAGCTCAGTGGACCCTTAGCAGAGGTGGCGGCTGAAATGCCTAAGGAACACATGAACAGTTATGAACTTTTTAAAAACAAGGCCAGAATCAGAATGGGGCTAACACCTGAGCATGCCCGTCGGCGGTTCAGAGCCCTAAGGTGGAAACCTGATGTGTCATTTACCCGACATGCCTACCACATTGGGAAAAATTGGGATGCCTGGATATCAGGAGCAAATGTTAAATCTACGGAAGAGTTGCCCTTCCTATTGCAAATGGAGCAGTTTTTAGAGGGTGTTCCTGAGGAAATAGAAAGGTACATCCTAGATGGGAAGCCCAAAACTGTAACCGAGGCGGGGGAGATTGGAGCCAAATGGGTGGAGGTGACAGAAAAGAAAAAAGCTAGTAGCAGTTGGAGTGAATATCAGAAGGGGCAAGCCGAAACAAAACCTTATCACCGGGGACAACCCAAGGCCCCACCCACATCCCAAGGGAAACCCCAGACGCCTTCTCACCCCACCACACCAGTCTCCATCAACCAACATCGCCCCGGTGATACCTTAGCAGGGCGATGTTTTAAATGTAATGAACTGGGGCATATAAAGGCTCACTGCCCCAAGAACCCCAACCGATTACAGTTCATTACACCCCAATCACACCAAGGAACCCCAGACCCAGATGCCTCTCTCATACCCTCGGAGCGAAGGGAAACCTTGAGAGTGGGCGGAAAGAAGGTTATCGCTTGGAGAGACACTGGAGCACAAGTGTCAACTATTCACCAATCCCTAGTGGACCCCAAACTCATCAACCCGGAGGCTACAGTGACAATTCAACCCTTCGTGTCACAGTCTGTAACCTTGCCTACAGCCAAGTTGCATGTCCAGTACAAGGGCTGGTCAGGAATGTGGACTTTTGCAGTCTATGACAATTATCCCATTCCCATGCTACTGGGGGAAGACTTGGCCAACCATGTGAAGCTAGCCAAGAGGGTGGGAATAGTCACCCGCAGCCAGACTAAGCAAGCTTCCACCCCCATCCCTGTTCCTGAGCCGTCCACCAGGACCCCGTCTGTGTTACCAGAGACCCAAACAAAGGTGGTGGACCCGGATCCCCTGCCAACGACTGCAACAGCCGTAGTGGATCCAATCCCAGAGACCCAGCCAAAGCCAGTCCCAGAACCGGAACTGGCAACGCAACCAGCACCAGAACCATTGTCAGCACTGAGTCCAGCGCTTGCAAGCCCGTCTACAACTCCAATGCCAGAGGACACCAGCGAGCCTGAACTGGCGGAAGCAGCAGATAACCTTACCCAAGAGGCTCAGCCAGAGCCTGAGATACCACATAGTGCACCAGCGAACAGCGGTTCACAGTCAATGGAAACAGCCCCAGCACCTGCATCGCTTCCAGAGGGACCAAGCCCCAGTCCACAGTCTAAGGAGGAACTGATGTCTCCAGCATCAAGGGAACAGTTCCAGGCCGAGCAGGAAGCAGATGACAGCCTTCAGAAAGCTTGGGCGGCGGCGCGGAGCACCCCACCGCCTCTCAGCTCTTCTAACCGATCCCGGTTTGTTGTAGAAAAAGGACTTTTATACAAGGAGACTCTTTCTGGTGGGCACCAGGAAGACTGGCATCCTCAAAGACAGCTGGTAGTTCCCACTAAGTATCGGGTAAAGCTCTTGAGCTTAGCCCATGATCATCCCAGTGGCCATTCTGGGGTGAACAGAACCAAAGACCGGTTGGGGAAGTCCTTCCACTGGGAGGGAATGGGCAAGGACGTTGCTAATTATGTCTGGTCTTGTGAGGTGTGCCACCGAGTGGGAAAGCCCCAAGACCAGGTTAAAGCCCCTCTCCAGCCACTACCCATAATTGAGGTCCCATTTCAGCGAGTAGCTGTGGATATTCTGGGTCCTTTCCCAAAGAAGACACCCAGAGGAAAGCAGTACGTACTGACTTTCATGGATTTTGCTACCCGATGGCCGGAAGCTGTACCCTTAAGCAACACCAAGGCTAAAAGTGTGTGCCAGGCATTAGCAGACATTTTTGCCAGGGTAGGTTGGCCCTCCGACATCCTTACAGATTCGGGAACTAATTTCCTGGCAGAGAACATGAAAAACCTGTGGGAAGCTCATGGGGTGAATCACTTGGTTGCCACCCCTCATCACCATCAAACCAATGGTCTGGTGGAGAGGTTTAATGGAACTTTGGGGGCCATGATACGTAAATTCGTAAATGAACACTCCAATGATTGGGACCTAGTGTTGCAGCAGTTGCTTTTTGCCTACAGGGCTGTACCACATCCCAGTTTAGGGTTTTCACCATTTGAACTTGTGTATGGCCGCGAGGTTAAGGGGCCATTACAGTTGGTGAAACAGCAATGGGAGGGGTTTACGCCTTCTCCAGGAACTAACATTCTAGACTTTGTAAGCAACCTACAAAACACCCTCCGACACTCTTTAGCCCTTGCTAAAGAAAACCTAAAGGATGCTCAGGAAGAGCAAAAGGCCTGGTATGATAAACATTCCAGAGAACAGTCCTTCAAAGTAGGAGACCAAGTCATGGTCTTAAAGGCGCTCCAGGCCCATAAAATGGAAGCGTCGTGGGAAGGACCATTCACGGTCCAGGAGCGCCTAGGAGCTGTTAACTATCTCATAGCCTCCCCCACCTCCAACATAAAGCCTAAGGTATACCATGTTAATTCTCTTAAGCCCTTTTATTCTAGAGAATTAAACGTTTGCCAGTTTACAGCCCAGGAAACAGATGACGCGGAGTGGCCTGCAGGTGTCTACTACGAAGGAAAAAGGAATGGTGGCGTGGAAGAGGTGAACCTCTCCACGACCCTGGGACGTCTGCAGCGACAGCAGATCAAGGAGCTGTGCACAAGCTTTGCACCGATTTTCTCAGCCACTCCAGGACGGACCGAACGGGCATACCACTCCATTGACACAGGTAATGCTCACCCAATTAGAACCCCACCCTACCGGGAGTCACCTCATGCCCAAGCGGCTATACAAAGGGAGATCCAGGACATGCTCCAGATGGGTATAATCCGCCCCTCTAGCAGTGCATGGGCATCTCCAGTGGTTCTAGTTCCCAAACCAGATGGGGAAATACGCTTTTGCGTGGACTACCGTAAGCTAAATGCTGTAACTCGTCCTGACAACTATCCAATGCCACGCACAGATGAGCTATTGGAAAAATTGGGACATGCCCAATTCATCTCTACTTTAGACTTAACCAAGGGGTACTGGCAAGTACCACTAGATGAACCCGCTAAGGAAAGGTCCGCCTTCGTCACCCAGGCAGGGGTGTATGAATTCAATGTACTCCCTTTCGGGTTGCGAAATGCACCCGCCACCTTCCAAAGACTTGTAGATGGTCTCTTAGCGGGATTGGGAGAATCTGCCGTTGCCTATCTCGATGATGTGGCCATTTTTTCTGATTCATGGACAGAACACCTGGAGCACCTGAAAAAAGTCTTCGAGCGCATCCGGCAGGCAGGACTAACTGTTAAGGCTAAAAAGTGTCAAATAGGCCAAAACAGAGTGGCGTACCTGGGACACCAGGTGGGTCAAGGAACTATAAATCCCCTACAGGCCAAAGTGGATGCTATCCAAAAGTGGCCGGTTCCAAAGTCAAAGAAACAGGTCCAATCCTTCTTAGGCTTGGCCGGATATTATAGGCGATTTGTACCACACTATAGCCAAATCGCCGCCCCGCTGACAGACCTAACCAGAAAGAAACAGCCAAATGCAGTTCAGTGGACTGATAAGTGTCAAAAGGCCTTTAACCAGCTTAAGGCAACACTCATGTCTGACCCTGTGCTAAGGGCCCCAGACTTTGACAAACCGTTCCTAGTAACCACAGATGCGTCCGAGCGAGGCGTGGGAGCAGTTTTAATGCAGGAAGGACCGGATCAAGAATTCCATCCTGTCGTGTTTCTCAGCAAGAAACTGTCTGAGAGGGAAAGCCACTGGTCAATCAGCGAAAAGGAATGCTACGCCATTGTGTACGCGCTGGAAAAGCTACGCCCATATGTTTGGGGACGGCGGTTCCAACTACAAACAGACCATGCTGCGCTACAGTGGCTTCATACCGCCAAGGGAAATAACAAAAAACTTCTTCGGTGGAGTTTAGCTCTCCAAGATTTTGATTTTGAAATACAACACATTTCGGGAGCTTCTAACAAAGTGGCTGATGCACTCTCCCGGGAAAGTTTCCCAGAGTTAACTGGTTAACAATTGTTCTTGTAATGAAACATATTGTTAGTTTTTATATAATCAGTAGTATGTCTAAAGGTACATGTGTTTTATTAACTCTGTTTTCTCCTAAAGCTCCAGGAAGAAATCACAGCCAGTGTGGAACCGGACGTCCAACACTATCTGTGATTTGGGGGGCGTGTCATAACTATAAAGGGAAGGGTGACAGCTCTCCTGTGTACAGTGCTATGGAATCCCTCCTAGCCAGAGACTCCAAATCCTTTTACCTGTAAAGGGTTAAGAAGCTCGGGTAACCTGGCTGACACCTGACCCCAAGGACCAATAAGGGGACAAGATACTTTCAAATCTTGGGGGGGGAAAGGCTTTTGTGTGTGTCCTTTGTTTAAGGGGTTGTTCGCTCTTGGGACTGAGAGGGACCAGACATCAATCCAGGTTCTCCCCATCTTTCTAAACAAGTCTCTCTTATTTCAAAATTGTAAGTAAAAGCCAGGCAAGGCGTCTTAGATTTACTTTGTTTTCTCAACTTGTAAATGTACCTTTTACCAGAGTGTTTATTTTTGTTTGCTGTACTTTGAACCTAAGACAGAGGGGAGTCCTCTGAGCTCTTTAAGTTTGATTACCCTGTAAGTTATTTTCCATACTGATTTTACAGAGATGATTTTTTACCTTTTTCTTTAATTAAAAGCCTTCTTTTTAAGAACCTGATTGATTTCTCCTTGTTTTAAGATCCAAAGGGGGTTTGGATCTGTATTCACCAGGAGTTGGTGAAAGGAAGGAAGGGGGAAGGGTCAATTTCTCCTTATTTAAGATCCAAGAAGTTTGGATCTGTATTCACCAGGGAATTGGTGAAGGTCTCTCAAGGCTACCCAGGAAAGGGAATTAGCTTTGGGATGGTGGCAGCGGACCAGAACTAAGCTGGTAGTTAAGCTTAGAAGTTTTCATGCAGGCCCCTACATTTGTACCCTAAAGTTCAAAGTGGGGATACAGCCTTGACAGATGGAGATTCCACAACCTCCCTAGGCAATTTATTCCAGTGTTTAACCACCCTGACAATTAGGAACTTTTTCCTAATGTCCAACCTAGACCTCCCTTGCTGCAGTTTAAGCCCATTGCTTCTTGTTCTATCCTTAGAGGCTAAGGTGAACAAGTTTTCTCCCTCCTCCTTATGACACCCTTTTAGATACCTGAAAACTGCTATCATGTCCCCTCTCAGTCTTCTCTTTTCCAAACTAAACAAACCCAATTCTTTCAGCCTTCCTTCATAGGTCATGTTCTCAAGACCTTTAATCATTCTTGTTGCTCTTCTCTGGACCCTTTCCAATTTCTCCACATCTTTCTTGAAATGCGGTGCCCAGAACTGGACGCAATACTCCAGCTGAGGCCTAACCAGAGCAGAGTAGAGCGGAAGAATGACTTCTCATGTCTTGCTCACAACACACCTGTTAATACATCCCAGAATCATGTTTGCTTTTTTTGCAACAGCATCACACTGTTGACTCATATTTAGCTTGTGGTCCACTATAACCCCTAGATCCCTTTCTGCCGTACTCCTTCCTAGACAGTGTCTTCCCATTCTGTATGTGTGAAACTGATTTTTTCTTCCTAAGTGGAGCACTTTGCATTTGTCTTTGTTAAACTTCATCCTGTTTAACTCAGACCATTTCTCCAATTTGTCCAGATCATTTTGAATTATGACCCTGTCCTCCAAAGCAATTGCAATCCCTCCCAGTTTGGTATCATCCGCAAACTTAATAAGCGTACTTTCTATGCCAATATCTAAGTCGTTAATGAAGATATTGAACAGAGCCGGTCCCAAAACAGACCCCTGCGGAACCCCACTCATTATGCCTTTCCAGCAGGATTGGGAACCATTAATAACAACTCTCTGAGTACGGTTATCCAGCCAGTTATGCACCCACCTTATAGTAGCCCCATCTAAATTGTATTTGCCTAGTTTATCGATAAGAATATCGTGCGAGACCGTATCAAATGCCTTACTAAAGTCTAGGTATACCACATCCACAGCTTCTCCCTTATCCACAAGACTCGTTATCCTATCAAAGAAAGCTATCAGATTGGTTTGACATGATTTGTTCTTTACAAATCCATGCTGGCTGTTCCCTATCACCTTACCACCTTCCAAGTGTTTGCAGATGATTTCCTTAATTACTTGCTCCATTATCTTCCCTGGCACAGAAGTTAAACTAACTGGTCTGTAGTTTCCTAGGTTGTTTTTATTTCCCTTTTTATAGATGGGCACTATATTTGCCCTTTTCCAGTCTTCTGGAATCTCTCCCGTCTCCCATGATTTTCCAAAGATAATAGCTAGAGGCTCAGATACCTCCTCTATTAGCTCTTTGAGTATTCTAGGATGCATTTCATCAGGCCCTGGTGACTTGCAGGCATCTAACTTTTCTAAGTGATTTTTAACTTGTTCTTTTTTTATTTTATCTGCTAAACCTACCCCCTTCCCATTAGCATTCACTATGTTAGGCATTCCTTCAGACTTCTCGGTGAAGACCGAAACAAAGAAGTCATTAAGCATCTCTGCCATTTCCAAGTTTCCTGTTACTGTTTCTCCCTCTTCACTAAGCAGTGGGCCTACCCTGTCTTTGGTCTTCCTCTTGCTTCTTCTGTATTGATAAAAAGTCTTCTTGTTTCCCTTTATTCCCGTAGTTAGTTTGAGCTCATTTTGTGCCTTTGCCTTTCTAATCTTGCCCCTGCATTCCTGTGTTGTTTGCCTATAGGCTACCACCTGACACACACACACACACACTTGCCTTAGTTTCCCCTTTCTTCTGCCCACAAAAGGGGTATAGTCTCTCAGTGTCCAATCCAAACCCCCCTTTGGGCATAATTTATTCATCTACATCAGTTCAGTGACTCCCTAAAACCTTATGAGATCATTCTCCACAACAAACATAAAGCAGATAAAGCAGGGGTTCCCCACATTCCACTCTTCACAGACATCACCTTCAAGTCACCCACCCAAGAGTCAAGAGCAGCACTTTGTCCCCAGTTCCTTTTTTACCCCGATCCAGAGTCCCACTCTCTAGGCCTTCCTGCCTGAAAGTGACTGGTCTTCCCACAATCCTTCACCCAAACGATTCCATTCCTCCAGGCGCCCTACTAAGGCGTCCTACCTTTGTTCAGAAGAATCCACCCTCTTGCAACAACCCTCTTGTTTCTAGGTTTATCTTCCCTGGATCAAGATAGATCTTTTCCTTTCCTAGGGGCCTCTGCCAAAGCCATCTGCTCATCAGGAGATCCCAACTTTTGTCAATTGTCACCAACAGTTTTCCTCTAAGCTCCTCACCAGCAGCTCACATGTAGTGCTTTCCTTCAGGTAATTCTTTTCCTGTTATTTCCTGGCTCTCCAAGTTTCCAACTCACTGGATTTCCCACCTCCCCTAACTTGGGGCCCTTTCTTAATCCTAACTGGGGGAGCTGGGAATGGCAACTAACCAGCCACAGATGCATTGGCCATCTGGCCCCATCCCTATTAAAAGGCTCATATCACCCTGTGACAATGAGGAAGTGCCCACACAGGGAGAGTTCTTCAGTAAAGAGTAGAATAAAGTCCTATTTTCTGTCTAATCCAGGGATCAGCAACCTTTGGCACACGGCCCGTCAGGGAAATCCGCTGGCGGGCCGGGACAGTTTGTTTACCTGCAGCGTCCGCAGCTTCAGCCGATTGCAGCTCCCACTGGCCGCGGTTCACTGTTCCAGGCCAGTGGGGGCTGCAGGAAGCAGCGTGAGCTGAGGGATGTGCTGGCCGCCGCTTCCCACAGCCTCCATTGGCCTGGAACGGCGAACCGCGGCCAGTGGGAGCTGCAATTGGCCGAACCTGCGGACGCTGCAGGTAAACAAACTGTCCCGGCCCGCCAGCGGATTTCCCTGACAGGCCGCGTGCCAAAGGTTGCCAATTCCTGGTCTAATCAATAAACATATTTACCTATTATAGACATTTGTAAAATACTCCTTCACCATAGAACCTAAGTGCCTCTGATCCCAATAGTTTGTTTATGGGTCAGTCACCATAATGACTAATTGTATTCTCACTTCTTAAATATCTTTCCAGCCAGTTTGGTCATTTGGTCATCTGTTTCCAGTTGACCCTCCATCAGGTCCAGTTAATCTGTGTGTGGATCATCAAATGATCCATTTGTTGCACGTGAACAACTGGCAGGAGCGATAGCCTTCTCTGCTCAACTTTTCAGATATAACGGAGAATGTGTATCCTTCACCAATTCCCTCCTGTTCCTACTTCAATCTCTCGGCTAATTTCTATTCTATCAAAAATACTTTACAGTAGAGATGCTGCTTTGGCACAGAGCTGTTCAACATGGTGTAACATGAGAAAGTGACTGACTAGAATATATGAAAGAATTAATTCCTTTGTTTCTCTAGGTCCTTGAAAACTGTGCTCCCCACATGACTAAATTATCTCAAATTTCAAGAAAAGGTGGTTATGCTACCACTCACTTTAAGAAAGAACACATTGGTTTTCTATCTCTGTTGTAATGGGAAAGGGCTAGGAAAATATGGGAGAACAGAAACAGTCTCAAGCTGGCAGCCAGGCTGAAGACCCCCATGAGAGTTGCTCTTATATAAAGTCTGAGGTCTCTCTCAAACTCAAAAACATCCTAAGAAAATGGTTGGATATGGTTTCCTTTTTTGTGCATTTATGCCTGATCCTGAAGAGACTCAGTTGTTAGGGTTTGATTTAGAGTATTGATGAGACATCAGATAATGCAGGCTCAATCAGGTTTAATTAGTCAAAGACTAAACATCATTATAGAACGGTTAATACTTTACCAATCTGGAAGACAGCAGTGCAGCGTTCATACTATCCTGAAATTATGAGCTTCACACTACTCATATACATACCTGACGTGTTTATAGCAAACAAGCTTACCTAAGATTTACCCACCCTTTCTTACCAGTTTCTTATCTTGTTTTCAACATTGTTTTCCAGAAGTCAGCAAACTTAGAGACATCCTGCACCAGCCGTAGCTTGTTACAGATTGCATATTGGTCAAGTGTCAAAAGAATCATCTGTCTTCTCTCTAGCATGCTGTCCAAGCTGTACTAAGCACACTATCATATTTGCAAGACAAAACATACATCTCATCTCTGTCAGATTCTACAGACACATAAAACAGGTTATTGAGAGTTTACTGTAAGCTTAGCATGAGTGCAAAGCATGCTGGGAATCTGCTTAATAGTTACACACTGTTAGCATAAGCATAAAGAATACAAAGCCTTCTCGAAATATTTATTGGCTAACAGTTGATTAGACTAGTTATCATGAGACTCATGATAAAATTGTGAGTTGGCAACAGTGGAACTCCATTTTTATTAAACTAAACTGGCTCTTTATTACATCAACTATTTACAGAGCTGTTCTAGCTCCAGTTTAGCAATTCTAGCCATAGGCATACAGAATTGACTTCCTCTTTCCTCCTACAGCCCACACTCCTCCCTCCAACTTCCATGCAGGTTGCTACAATGGGGAATACAATAAATGAGACAGCAAGAACTTTTAAAAAAGGGAACAAAGCATGCTGGCTTCTCTAAAGCATGGCCCACATGGGCATTATTGGGGCTCGGCCCTTAAAGGCAATGGAATGATGGAAGATGTCGTGTTGAGTACTCTAGAGAAATGTTATCCAATGGATCAGATGACAAAGGGAATCTTGTGGCTCACTTCAGATGGGTGCAGGAGTATATATAAGGGAGACCTCTCTCCCTAAGACAGGGATGAGGGTGCTTTAGCAATAGCAGGCATGAGCTAAGAATGTGTGTGAGGGTTGGGAAGGAAGAGTGGGAGAATTGTCTGAGAAGAGGGTAGTGTGAAGGTTTAAAGGAAAATCAACTACTGTAGAAAGTAGCCTTTGAGCAAATTAAGCAAACATAGAGAGCAAAATGAACAGCTGCTTAACTTTTTAGGAACATAGTTTACAGCTCAGTCAGCTGCCACTGATCTACCCCATATCTACCTTTGAAAAAAGGGTTGTATTTACATAGGGGGTATTTGGTGTTTTTCTTAAAGTCCCAGCATCTGGATTCATGTGATTACAAGAGTATCTCTGCTTTTGTTTTTTCTTTACATGAAGTTTCTAGCCCCAATGGCTGCAGATAGAAGCTGTGGAAGCAAGTGCATTGTAAAGGCTCAGAAAGGAAATCAAAAGATTTCCTTCCCCTCTTTTTTTAATCTTGTGTTTTCTGGTCTTGATTCATGATTTTTGATTTTGGGGTTAGCAACATTGTTAAAGACTTAATTTTATTATTTTGTTTTGGGTATACTATCAGCTACAAAAGCCACAAAACTACAATGTAAGCACAGTTTTAAGCCTCTCTTGTAACTTCCATTGGAGGTTTCAGAGACCCTTCCTGTAATGATGACTCGGCATTTATACTGATTTCTATCTTCTCTCTTTAAGACTATGTTGTGTATTAGCCATTGTATCCTGAAACTAGAAATATTTGTACTTGAACTGTTTATTGCACAAATTCATAATTTGAGGGGATTCATAGCACTTTTTACACTCGGTATAAAGAGAACCAAGAGATAATTGACTCAGAAGAGGCAAGGTAGGAAGAATTAAGGGATGACTAACAGACTTTCCTGACTAGAATAAAAAAACCCAGCATTGGTTAAGATTTATTTCCCTCTAAAATGTATTTTGTATATTTTTTTCTGTAAGGTGTGGCCTGCTGCACATGAGTATTTTGATTCATACCTGCTTCAGGATGGTTGTCTTTGTATGTAACTTTACCAGCTTGCCATGTTTTTAAAGACCACATGAAATTACTTTTAACAGTCATAGGATTTGGATATTTTTTTGTCTCAATTGAGCTCCAATGGACATGCGACCTTATAAAATCACCGAACAGTTTAATGCTCTTGTGCTTAATTGACAGTCTCTGAAGTGGCCTGGAAGTCTAGAGTAGCAGTGGTCACAGAGAAACAATTAAAAACAAAGACAACCAAAGGACTTATATAAAACAAGCAAAACCCCCCAACATTCTAAATGAATCAGACACAATAAATTTTTTTTTTGCAGTAGTTACTATGTAAATGCAGGATCTTACTGCTTATTTTTGGTCTTCTTCCCTGACTCCCTCCTACTGTTAAGTTCATTAAGGACTTGTCTACACTACCTGCTGGATCGGCGGGCAGCGCTCGATCCAGCAGGGGTTGATTTATCGCATCTAGTACAATAAGCTACAATAAGGGCTTGTCTACCCTACAGCACGGGGTTGATCTAAGATACGCAACTTCAGCTACGTGAATAGCGTAGGTGAAGTCGACGTACTTAGATCTACTTACCGTGGTGTCTTCACTGCGGTAAGTCGACAGCTGATGCTCTCCCGTCGACTCCGCTTGCGCTTCTTGTTCTGGTGAAGTACTGGAGTCGACGGGAGAGCGCTCAGCAGTTGATTTATCGCATCTATACTAGACGTGATAAATCGACCCCCGCTGGATCGATCGCTGCCCGCCAATCCGGCGGGTAGTGTAGACAAGCCCATAGACACCACATAAGATATTTTTTTCTTACCTCAAACAGATTACTGACCAATGTCCTGATCTTGAAACCACTAACAAACATGAGTTATATTATACAGCTGAGTAGTCTGGACTGCTCGCCTGTGTTATAAATTACTCAAGTGCAAAAGTGTTTGCAGTTGAAAAATTTCTAGAAATTAATCACTAAAAACTATAACTAAAAAGAATACTTATGTGCACTTTAATTATTTTAATGCTAATTTTCCAGTTACACTCCTGTTAACTCCAGTTACACCGTCAGGATCAGGTCTTGCTGAGGCTGCTGTTCTCACATGCCTCCTTTCATGAATGGCCCTTTAAGAAATGGGTGTGGCCTGAGCTGGCGATCGCCTCGGTGGGGCTTTCGGCGCGGACAGTTGCATCTCAGGCGAGACCCAGCAGCGCAACCGCAAGGCCTTTCGGGAATTGTAGTCCACTCAACCTTCTCCCATGATGGCGGCGTCGGAGCCTGAGGACTACATGTCCCACAGTGCTATGCGTCGGGGGCCCTGGCGCCCGGGAGGCCGCTCTCTCTCCCTGTGGCAAGGCGGCTAGTTCAAGTTGCCATAGCGGCGAGGTGGGGAGGAAGCTGAGCAGAGTTGGGCGGTTGGAGCCGGCGGGGTGGGGGTGCCCTGATGCTGAGGTCTCTCGCGAGGTGAGGAGGGGGCTCGGCCCCCGTGGCGTGTTGGGCCTGGGTGGCTCCGGAGTAGGAGCCGGGGGCGGGGGCCAAGTGGTCAGAGCCCAGGGGGGCTGCTGGGAACCACTGTAGGGGCTGGGCCCCGGGAGGGCCTGTGGGGCAGTGCATGGGGGAGATGTCTGTCCGGTGGGGTACTGCAGTGTTGTGTTTAGAAAGCGGGCCTTGAGCTGCACAGAGAAAACCACAGTTGCCAACTTTCACATGGTAAATAAGCACCCTGACTTCCACAATAAGCTAAAAATCAAGCGAATCCCATTTCAAAATAAGGCCAAAACGAGCCAGTCCCTAAGAACCCCAACCCTCTATGTGTCTAGATCTTCCTGGCGTGCAGTCTGGGACTATATTGGGCCGGCTGTGCACACCTCCTTGCCCGGAGCTGACCAAAAAAAAAGAAGCTACAAGCCAAACAAGCAATAAGCTACATGCCAAAAACTAGCCAATAAGCAACTCACAAGCCAATTAAGCCGAAAACAAACCCAATTTCTGCGTTATTTTTGTGGGTTTGGCATGTCTGGAGGAAACGTTCTACCTTGATGTCAAAAGATGGCATAGCAGCATCTGTGTGTTGGGTAATTGAATGAAACTGGCGGAACCCAAACTTTAAGTGCTGACAACATGCTTAGCCTTGGTCAGAGCACACAAATGATAATATCATCCACTCCTTTGCCCCCACAAAGAGTTTACAACAGGGATCGCCAACCTTTGGCATGCGGCTCGCCAGGGTAAGCACTCTGGCGGGCCGGGCCGGTTTGTTTACCTGCTGCGTGCGCAGGTTCGGCCAATCGCGGTTCCCACTGGCTGTGGTTCGCTGCTCCAGGCCAATGGGGGTGGCGGGAAGCGGCGGCCAGCACATCCCTCGGCCCACGCCACTTCCCGCAGCCCCCATTGGCCTGGGACGGTGAACCGCGGCCAGTGGGAGCCACGATCAGCCGAACTTGCGCATGGGGCAGGTAAACAAACTGGTGGAGGAAGAGAGAGACTGGGGGGGTGAAGGGGGGGAGGGGCTGGCTAGCTTCAAGAAACATCTTCTTGGCAAATATCTCTTCTGGCTTTCATCCTGTTTCAACATATATTTGTACTTCTATTTACCTTGTTTTTTAGTTATTTTTCTAAGTATTCTCCTCATTGGGGAGTTGAAATTAGAGACTATCGTAACCGTATTAAAAATTAGGATGTCAGTTCTACAAACACTGAATCTCTCTTAAGCATGAAAGTGCTTGCACTTCCTCTTAGCACGCTTATTTGAATAAAGAGGAAGCTTGAAAGCTATATGAAAATCTAGTAGAAAATTGTTTTTCTGTCAGATGAAATGTCCTCATTCAGTCATTTTTTGTTTATTTAGCACTTTATTTACTAGTCTCCTTTTAGCACTGCAGCCATTGCATTTTTTAGCAAACCTCTTGTTGGACAGCTAAAAATAAACCCCTTAACCTTCTATGTGGTAAATCTTCATTTCCTTTGTGCTGCTTCTACGGTTGTTTCTTTTTTCTTGACCTCATTTGGTGGAAACACTTCTTGGAACTTTATTTTGTTTTTAGCAAATTAACTTCAGTGCAGGTCAGCATTACTTTTATTTCAGTGTTTAAAAATTCAGTAAAAATAAAACAACTATGCTCTTGGAAAAAACTTCTGTGCCAGTTTAAATATCTGAGTCAAAGAACCCAAAGGTGCCTGTCCTGGGGCACTTAGGCAAGGTATAATTTCTGCTCCACGCTGTCCGAGTCTCTCCTCCCTTCCCACTCAAAAAGGTACATTGCAAGAGGAAAGTCTAAACCCAGGGTTGTGAGTTCAATCCTTGAGGTGGCCATTTAGGGATGGGGCGGGGGAACTGTCAGGGACAGTACTTGGTCCTGCTAGTGAAGGCAGGGGACTGGACTCGATGACCTTCAAGGTCCCTTCCAGTTCTATGAGATAGGTATATCTCCGTATATTATTATTAAAGTCAGCTGCTTATAAGGACTGGCAGGAATCAGGGCACCAAATGTTGCTTTTTGTTTAGAAACAATCATGCTTATAGAAGCTAGAGGTAGAAAAGATCTTACTCCTGGGAGAATTCTGTGCAAAAAAATTAAAAATTCTGTGCACAATATTTTAAAATTCTGCATATTTTATTTATCAAAATAACACAATATAATTGCGCCAGTTTCAATTATTTTGGTAATTTATTTCAAAATACCTGTCAGCAAGTGTGTCTGTAACAATACAGACAACAAAAAATATTCAGGATCTGTTTTTTGACAAATAGATTCCCTACTAGGCATATTAATACAAAACTTTGAGTAATAATTCATTTAAACTACAACATAGAAATGTGTGCCCGCATCTCTCAGAAGCAGTGCAAAGGCTTGGAGGAGTCAGGGGTAATGGTGGAGCTGAGGGAGAGTGAAGTAATTGCTGGGAATGAGCCTGGGAGTGAATCTGGCGGTTTGTTGGGTGTGCGTGGGAGAAGTTTGGAACAGGGTTTTTTTAGGGTAAAGGTATTGTTAGGCAATTGGGGAGCCTCCCCCATGCAGAACTTGTCTGACCCCTAGCCAGTCAGGCACATCTGCACCTATCACCATGTGTCCCTGCATCCCCCTTCTGTCCCATCCCTATGTGTCCTTGTACCCAGACTCAGCCACTCCTTACCTCCATCCTCATGTGGTCCAGCACCCCAACTGAGCCACCCTTTGCCCCACCCCATCCCCACGTGGCCCTGTACTCCCATTCAGCCCTGCCCCAGTGTATCTGCCCCACTAGCCCTTGTGAACTCAGGTCTTTGACACCCCCCCCCCCCAGCAGTCCTGTGTGTCCCATCCCCCCACATCCTGTTCCTCCTCACTTGGCCCCATGGGCAGGGCACTGTGAGGAACGCACTCTCTCCTCTTCCATATCGCTGGCTGCTACTGCCGGTGAGCAGGCTGCTCTCTGTTCTGGTGCCACAGCAGCCCCTGGGTGGTGAAAGGTGTAACTTTAGTGCCTCTCCAGCAGAATATATTTTCTACAGAGGAAAAAAAAATCTGCTGGGGACATGAATTCTGCACTTGCGAAGTGGTGCAGAATTCCCACAGGAATAAGATCTATTAGATCATACAGTCCATCTCCCTGCTAATAAAATGATTGTTCCCTTTTAGTACACTTTCTAGTATTTTGTCCTGCCTAATTTTAAATATTTCAAATTATTGATTTTTTTCCACTAGCTAGGGAAGGTTGAGGAGATTACTGCCTGAATGCTGACCCTTGACCGTAGTCGGGACTCTTTGTCTATCATATCAGCCTTTAGCTCAGTGGTGCCCAAACTTTTCCTGTCGCACCCCCCCCCCACCAGTAATGGAATCTGTCCACATTCTCCCCCCCCTTTCCCCCCATTACTGAGCAGCTAAGGCTTCCTCAGCTTGGGCTGAAGGTGGAGCTGGGGGCAGAACTGGGGATGGGGGAAAGCTGTGGCTGGGTCCAGAGCTGGGCGGGGGTGCAGCTGGGTGCGAAGCAGAGCTGCAGCTGGGGCGAAGCTGGGCTAGGGTGGACCAGGGCTGGGTGTCACTCCCTCCCCACCCCCTGTGGGAGCTGACCCGGGTCCTGCCACATGCCTCCCGAAGTTCCTCAGTTTGGGGACCACTGCTTTGGCTGGTATGTTGTTGATAAACTTAAAGCCTCCCCATAGGGATTGCTATACCAATGGCCTGTGTAGTTCAGGATCACTTCTCAGATATCTGTCTGTACCAGATACTTCAGAGGAAAATGAAGAAAACATTAAGTGGGCAATTATGGAATAACCTGCCCATGAGGGAAATTTCTTCCTTTCACCATCATTTTAGAAGTTGGCATATGCCCTTAAGTAAGAATGCTTATATTCCTTACAAACTTGTTTGGATATTTCTATCTAATGTATCTGTGGATGTTCTCATTAGCCATATGACTATTCAGTTCTCCTTTTCTGAATTGCCTGATATGTTGTGGTAAGGAGTGCCGTGCTTGTTTCTTGTACTTATTTAGGCCATGTCTATATGTACAGTGCTGCAGTGGTGCAGCTGTACAGGTACAGCTGTACCAATGGAGCGCGTGTGGTGAAGATGCTCTGTGCCAACAGGAGCGGCATAAGCTATGTCGGTGTTAGAAGTTCTCCTGCAGACATAAGCGTTTGTGTGCACAGCTCTATGTCAGTGTAACGTATGTCACTCAGGGGGTGTGGAATATTCATTCTTCTGAACGATATAAATTTTGCCAATATAGGCTGTAGTGTAGACATAGCCTTAGGTGAGTACTGTGTGAATATTTAATATACTAATGCATTTGTGCAAGACTAGTGTGGCATGAACTACTATGGTGTGTGTGTGTGTGTATATGTATGGGGGGGGTTGTTACTAAATCTTCAATAGGTAGAAATTAGTAGCTTAATTACACTAAAGTGATGTCTACACCAGTGTTTTTCAACCTTTTTTTGGGCAAAGGCACACTTGTTTCATGAAAAAAATCACGAGGCACACCACCATTAGAAAATGTTAAAAAATTTAACTCTGTGCCTATATTGACTATATATAAAGTAATTCTCTTGAATAGGAATCAAATAAACACAAAGAAAGTATTTTATAATTACTTTATTATGAAATAGTAAGTAAACAGAAATATGAAAAATTATAAAATACTTTATTCAGTGCGCAACCTGGGCCTGTTTGGCTGAACACAAAGCTGATATTCTGGCTGGAATCGAAGAAAGACACACACGTAGCTCTTCGTCAACAGCTCTCAGTCTCTCTCTGTATTTAGTTTTTATAGCAATCATGCTTGAAAAGCTCATCTCACACAGATATGTAGTGGGAAATGGGAGCAATGTCAAAATAGCTTTGTTTGCCAGAAGGGGGAACTCCTTGGCAGTATCCAATATTTTTTTCCCACGGCACACCAGGCAACATCTCGCGGCACACTAGTGTGCCGCGGAACAGTGGTTGAAAAACACTGGTCTACACTGTAAGCTTAGGGGATGATTCCTCTGCTTGTGTACACATACTTATTTGTTCTAGCATGGATATAAATAGCCATGTAACCATGGGAGGGGAGGTAGTGGCAGCGGATGCATGACTGAGCTGAGTACAAACCTGCCTGAAATCAGTGGATATGTACTTGGCACGTCTCAGCTGTGCCTCTGCTGCAGCTACGCTGCTATTGATATTTGTGCTAGCTCTCATTGAGCTACCACAAGTATGTGTACACCAGCAGGGTAATCAGACTCCTTGCTTATAGTGTAGGTATAGCCTAAATGAATACTGGAACATAGTTTCTCTCCATCCTCTCCACCCAGTCCTCCTTGAAGGAATGCTGTCAAATGACCCTTAAAATATTTTCTTATTTTAACTTTGTCTCTTGATTCCCTCCAATCCACCCTGCCCTTAGATGTTCTTAAAATTAGATAGTTTCAGAGTTTTAGAAAAGTCATTTTCCCTAGCGTTGAAGATAAACAATCAGAGCTGCTATTATTTTTGGACCAAGATATTGGAAATAAATGTGGTGGTGGAGAAAGAAGAATGTGGGGGCAAGAATTAGGCTCCAGTCCTGCAATTGGATCTGCTAACTTGCACCTCTGCAGCCAGGGAAGCTCTACTGAGGTGAAAGGGTAAATTTTTCTAGTTATCTTATAGGATGTTTCTGTTCTGTGTAACAGGCCTTTTGAGCCAAATTGAAAACATGCTTATTTGATCTTGCATTCCCAAATACCAATACATAGCACATCATCTTATGTACTTAAAAATAATAAAGAAAACAATTTTAATCACATCGCATCTCTTTCCCCTCTGGAAGGGAAGAGCGAATAAATTACATGTGGCAAACACAGATCAAATAGGATTTGTACTAAACAGGCAGCTGTCAGATAATGTGCTGAATTTTAGACCTGATCTTTTCACTCTTACCAATGAGCCCATCTATTTTTGTCACTAGATGCAGAAAAAGCTTGTGGCAGAGTAAATTGACAGTTCTTAAAAGATACTTTATATACATTTGGCTTAGGCCGTAAATTTCAAAATTGGATTTCCATCTTGTATTCCAAACCATATGCTGCTGTAAGAGTAAAAGGATATCAGAAAAATTCTCCTTCTTTAGATGCACACACCATGGATGCCCATTGTCTCCTCTTCTTTTTGCCAGGGTAATGGAGTCATTCATCTTCTAGTTGATAAGAAATAATCCTTGTATAAATAAAATGTTTCAGACGCTTCATTTAAAATTAAATTAAAATGCAGAGCCCCCCGGACTGGTGGCCAGGACCCGGGCAGCATGAGTGCCACTGAAAATCAGCTCATGTGCCGCAGGTTGCCTACCCCTGATATGGAGCAATGGTCCCCACACCTTAATGAACACATTAATAAAAGAAAACCTTGTTACCATTTTTTATCAATGGTACCTAGCGCCTCTTAAAATTAAACAAATTTATGGTGCAGGGATGGGTAAATGCTGAAGAAAATGTAATGAAATGGAAGGATTTATCCATCTGTGGTGGAAATGCCCCCAAATGAAGACATTTTGAAATGCAGTTGGACGCAGCATAAAGGAGATAACGGTGTCAGCCATCAGATATTTTTATTATCAGATATTAGTATTTTATTCAATTATCCTGAAAACTCTGCATCTTACAAAAGCTATGGAGAATTGATCATTTATCTATTAGTTCCTGCTAAAATTACTATAGCAAGGTGGTGAAAGAAGAGTGATTCTGCTAAATCTATTGATGGGTATCAAAAAATCTGGGAAATTCTGGTAATAGAAGAATTAACTCAGTTTTTACAGGGGAGAAGGAAAAAAAGATAACTACTTAGAAACCTGCCAGAATTTTTTGGCGTTTGCTGAAGAGGGCATCGCCTGCCACCAAACCTGATGGTTTGAGAAGTTTTTTTGAATACTAAGGAAGGGAAAAACCCTTTCAAACATAGTAAAAGTTAAACTCAAAATAAAGGCATTAAAATAGGAAGAAGAAGGAGAAAAGCTTAATATTGTATAGAGTTTTGATTGGACATCTAATAAATAGATTACACATCTCAATGTCAGAAAAACAGAAATTTGGACCTAAATATGAGGTGAAAGACTTTAATTGACACTATGAACTGAAAGTACAGAAAAGGAAGATGAAGAGTAGAAAAGCATCAACCAATATATGTGATCAATATCACAAAGTTGAAGAAAATGACTAGAGGCAGGTTTTGTCAGTACAACTTTACAGACTTCCGTAGGCCAATTAATAATTGCGTACGTGTGTGTATAATACTAAGTTTACCTCTATTAAAATTTGTTTTACAATTTAACAAGATTTTTGTTATAAAAGAATGGATCTATTAATAAAATAAAAAAGAGAAGAGATCATATATGGTAGATATAACCCCTTATGAACTTGTATTCTATAAAATGTTCCCATATTTGAATACAGTTGTGAAAAATCAAGTTTGCTGAAACAATACTAACCACGACTTTGTGATCAGTGTAGACTAGTAAATCTTTCTGAGCACTGTTTCAGTTAATTGTGATTAAATCCTAGAATTTAAGGTTGAATGTGATTTTGTTCTAGTGTATACTAATTGCAAAATTGTGATTAGTATGGTTTCGGTGTCAACAGTTTTCAAATAGTGACATTTTTGTAGCAATATGTCTATCCTTCGTTGGAAGGTGCTTAGATACCATGGTAATGGATCTGGTGTATAAAAACCAAAATAGCACAGAGATTAGTCAGTGAATTTTCTCCACCTACTAGAGGCAGAGATTGGATTGCCCTGTGACTTTCAGGCTGCATGAAATTGTGGCTCCTCAGGTGGTCATTTGTATTACTTATGACTAACACCAGTCCTGTAAACAAAGCTATTCATGTGCACTGCGGTAATTGTAGTATGTGCAGTCTTGATCCTACTCCAGTTGATATCAATAGAATAAGATTGAGCCCTGTGTAAGAGCTACTTAATTTACAGGATTTGCGGGAAATAACGTTGTACATGTAGATTTTAAAAAATATCTTTCTGCAACAATTATATGTGGGTTTTTACTCAGATCAGTTTGGGTGGAATCCAGAGGTTAAAGACTATACACCTTTCAAGGTAAGTATATTTTCCAGGTTAACTTGACACATGCAGTATCTCTTGGTTAACTGTGTGCACACACTGGACAGAATTGCATACAGCTGTCTTGCAGGCTGGTTATGAAGCTTACAGTGATAGAGATTTGTTTTTAAATAAATTATATGGTAGTGAACATAACCTACTCAGAAGATACTAACCTTTCACGGTGGGAGAGAATTCATTCTTGTTGCTTTCTCCATCTAAGCCTCATCAGTATTCTGACCACTGTGCTATATGTTATAGATAATGCTAAGATTTTATCATGATTATTTTTAGTAAAAGTCATGGGCAATAAACAAAAATTCATGGAGCCTGTGACCTGTCTGTTACTTTGCTAAAAATAACCAGGGGGCAGGGCTAGGTACGGGGGAGGAATGGAGTCCCAAGGCGGGGGGGCCCAACAGGCCGAGCCCTCTGCCATGGTGGGGGGCACAGCCCAGACTACAGTGGCCGCAGAGGGGCACGCAGCCAGGGGGGAGCACATAACCCCACTCCAGAGCTGGCCCAGCTACATGACACGGGTGCCCGGCCCCAACTGCAGCCCCCGCCAAGCCCCGGCTGCAGCGAGGTGGGGGCACACGGCCCTGGAAGCTGCAAGGGGGGTGCATGGCTCCCGGTGCAGCCACTGGGTAGGGGCGCGCAGCCTCAGCTGCAGCCCCTGGTGAAAGCCACGGGGCTGGAGTGCACAGCCCTGGCTAAAGCCCTCAGGAAGCCTGGGACACTGCAGGGCTGGGGCGTGCGGCCCCTGCCAAACCCCCACCAAGCCCAGGACTCTGGACACCGCGGGGTTGGGGCGCATGGACCCTGCCAAGCCCAGGACGCTGCGGGGCTAGGGCGCATGGCCCCGGCTGCAGCCCCTGGCAGAAGCCGCGGGGCTGAGGTGCACAGCCCCGGCTGCAGCCCCCTGCCAAGCCTGGGACACCTTGGGCCTGGGGTGCGTGTCCCCCGCCAAGCCCAGGAGTCAGAAATCTGCGAGGCTGGATTGCGTGGCCCTGGATGCAGCCTGTAGTGGAAGCTACGGGCTGAGGCACAGGGCCCCAGCTGGAGCCCCCGCCAAGCCTGGGAAGCCGTGGGGCTGAGGCGCACGGGCCCCGGCTGCAGCCCTCAGCAGAAGCCGTGGGGCTGGGGCTGCAGGGTCCTGGCTCCTCCTCATGAAGCCCTAGAAGTCATGGAGGTCCGGTAAAGTCACAGATTCTGTGACTTTACCGGATCTCCATGACTAAATCGTAGCCTTAGTTATAGATTTTTTTTATGTGCCTTTAATTTATTGATATCAGGTATTGCTTTAAGTCTCTTTTTTCCCTCCATCAAACTAGATTCTTCCCTTGCTCCCCTGTTTTTGGTATTGTTTTTTTGCACTTTTTTGCTTCCTATTATGTCTGCAGATTGCTTCTAATCATTGGACAGTGGTGAAGGGCACACTTGATTCTTTTCCCAGCAACACGGAGGAAGTATATCTATTCGTAACCTGAGATGGGCTACGTAACTTTTCGTGCCTTGGTTTCCCCATCTGTAAAATCATTACAGCTATCTTGCTAGGCTTAATTACTGTTTTTAAAGTGCTTCGACATGCTTGACGAAAGATGCTGTGGAAGTACAGTGTGTTATCGGTCTCCAAAAGATGTTTAGTTTTCAGTGTACTTGGAAGAAGAAGAATTCTAAATGTGCCTCTTGCTTAGCAAAATGTAGAGCTGTTGTGGTACTGGGCCAACCTTGTAAAATGACTTTTGTCGTGAATAGTGTCCTTAGGAGTATTAAGTACAGAAGAATCTCTTTGAAGCTAAAATCAATAAACTTATTTAATTGATGTTATTAGTTTGGAGCTGTTTACTTGGAGATAGAAAGTCACAGCATTCAGAGACCCTAAGGGTATGTCTACAGTGCAATTAAAAATCTGTGACTGGCCTGTGTCAGCTGACTTGGGCTTCTGGGATTTGGGCTAAAGGGCTGTTTAATTATAGTGTAGACATTCAGGCTCGGGTTGGAGCCTGGGCTCTAGGACTCTGCGGGGGGACAGGGTCTAAGAACTCAGGCTGCATCTCAAGCTGGAACATCTACACTGCAATTAAACAGCTTCTTAGCCCAAGCATGGCAAGCCCAAGTCAGCTGGCATGGGCCAGCTGCAAGTGTCTAATTGCAGTGTAGACATGCCCGAAATGTTTTCTTCTGAGGTGATTAACATGCAGGTAGCCAGTGTTTGTAAAATATGACCCTGGTAGTTAGCTCTTGTCTTATGTCATCTTGCAAATCATAATTTTAAATTTTCTGATGAATCAATGAGTTGCTGTCTTCCATACCTGCATTTATGTCATTATAATGAAGATAATTTCCTTTAAGTAAAGTAAAAAATCATGTGGACCTTGCAGGTTTCCAGCACACGCTGTAGGTGTTTGTTACACTCTTGTACTCACCATATAGGGTTGTTTATCTTGGCTTGATGATAACTCACTAACATTAATGACATATCAATTTATTTTTTCAGATGATTGCCTCATTTAATTTTATTAAGACTTTCCCATGAATGTTCATGCCACTAAATACCAACTATTAGCATGGGATAAGGTAGGTGAAGTAATATATTTTAATGGACGAACTTTTGCAAGCTTTTGAGCTTAGCAGTACACTGCTTCAGGTAGGGGGAAGGTAACCAGAGTGTCCAAGCTAAATACAAGCTGGGGCAAATTGTTAAGCATAAGAGGTTCACACATGCTGTAGATGACCACTTACAATGAAGTGGGCAGGTAAGAATTAACGGGCAGTAGAATGTGTTACAAATCGTTTTAATGAGCCATAAAACCAGTGTCTTGGTTAAGTCCATGGTTATGTCGACACTGGAATAGAAGACCCAGGGCATGGCCACTGCTGGCCTAGGTCAGCTGACTTGGGCTCACAGGGCTTGGGCTGCAGATCTCAAAATTGTAGTGTAGTTGTTCGGGCTTGGGTTGGAGTCCGGGCTCTGAGACACACCCCTCTCATGGGGTTTCAGAGTGCGGACTGCAGCCTGAGCTCAAACGTTTACACTGCAATTTTGAGACCTTCATCCCAAGACCCATGAGCCCAAGTCAATTGACCTGGGCTCTAAAACTCAGTGCCACAGGTTTTTTATTGCAGTGTAGAGGTACCCTTAGAAAGCCTTTGACAAGGTCCCTCACCGAAGGCTCTAAGCAAAGTAAGCTGTCATGGGATAAGAGGGGAAGGTCCTCTCATGGATCGGTAATTAGTTAAAAGATAGGATTCAAAGGGTAGGAATAAATGATCAGTCCTATTCAACAGTAAACAGTGAGGTGGCAAAATTTGCAGATGATACAGGCAGACTGCATTGAGCTACAAAAGGATCTTGCAAAACTGGGTGACTGGGCAACAAAATGGCAGATGAAGTTCAGTGTTGATAAATGCAAAGTAATGCACATTGGAAAATGTAATCCCAACTATACATATAAAATGATGGGGGTCTAAATTAGCTGTTAGTACTCAAGAAAGAGATCTTGGAGTCATTGTGGATAGTTCTCGGAAAACATCCATTCAATGTGTAGTGGCAGTCAAAATGAACAATGTTGGGAATCATTAAGAAAGGGATAGATAATAAGACAAAAATATCATATTGCCTCTATATAAATCCATGGTACGCCCACATCTTGAAGACTGCGTGCAGATGATATCGCTCCATCTCAAAAAAGATATATTGGAATTGGAAAAGGTTCAGAAAAGGGCAACAAAAATGATTAGGGATATGGAACGGCTTCTGTATGAGGAGAGATTAATAAAACTGGGACTTTTCAGCTTGGAAAAGAGATGACTAAGGAGGTCTATAAAATCATGACTGGTGTGGAGAAAGTAAATAAGGAAGTGTTATATACTCCTTCTCATAATACAAGAACAAGGGGTCACCAAATGAAATTAATAGGCATCAGGTTTAAAACAAACAAAAGGAAGTATTTTTTCACACAACACAGAGTCAATCTGTGGAACTCTTTGCCAGAGGATGTTGTTAAGGCCAAGACACTAACAGGGTTCAAAAAAGAACTAGATAAGTTCATGGAGGATAGTTCCATCAATGGCTAGTAGCCAGCATGGGCAGGGATGGTGTCCCTGGTCTCTGTTTGCCAGAAGCTGGGAATGGGTGACGGGGGATGGATCGCTTGATGATTACCTGTTCTGTTCATTCCCTCTGGGACACCTGGCATTGGCCACTGTTGGAAGCCAGGATACTGGACCTTTGGTCTGACCCAGTATGGCTGTTCTTATGTTCTTAACCCTCAGTTATCAAAAACACTTTCAAAAATAGTCTCAAAAATTTAGGCCTGGGAACTTCCTGGGAAGTTGGTAAGAAATGAGTGTTCAGTACCTCCCAGGATTAGGTTCTTATTTTGTTACCACTGACCATTTTCTTTGCATTTCAATGACACATCTCTTCCCCCTACCCAGCCTATTTAAAGTATATTGATGTGGTGAATTTTGCCTCTCAGGATGGGAGAAGAGATGGGCCTTGTGTATTACATTGACTTGTATGCTATTTAATGTATAATGGTATATAAATTTATAAGATTTTAAGTATTACCATATATTGTAATTATTTTATTTTTTTAAACATTAAATAAAGGTGGGCCTGAGTTGAAAGCTTTTTTTGTACCTGAACATTCCCAAAGCTTGGATCTGGGAATCTGGTTTGGGGCTGGATTGTCTAATAAGACAACATAATATAAACATTCATCTTCTGTAAATCAAAAAACTTTGCAGAGAACCCATGTAGAAATCAGAAAGAAATTAGAAAGATTTGGTGCATTTATGGAAGCAGTGTTGTTTAGTATTTAGAGCTACAGACTGAGAGTCAGGAGACCTGAGTTATACTCCCAGTTCTGCCTCAGATTCATTATGTGACATTTTGCAAATTCTAGATTTCATTCCTGCCTTCTCAGTTTCTGCATGTATGAAATGGGGATAGTGATTTATGGCTGTATAAGAAAACCGTGGATTAAAGCTGCTGTATAAGTGCAAAATATTATCATTGGTTTAAGTAAAGCTCTTAGGCTGCTAATGTATTGCAATCATGGAGTTAAAAAGAAGACCTTTTGAAAAGTCAGGGAGTTTGCTTGCATTAATGTATCCAGTAGTTATCACATTATTCCAAAACCTTGCTATATCAGTTCGTTGTCTTCTAAAACAATGTAGATTACATGATTGACTGCTAAGATGTACACAATTCTTCAACAACATAGTGTTATTTTTATAAACACTATTTTATAACCCAAAACTATGCTAGGTGCTTCTCAGAAAACTTGGAAAGACACGCTTCCTGCCCAAAAGAGTGTGTAATACGAATTTAAGATGTGACAAACCGTAAAGCAGCATAAGGTAGTGGTAGTGCTGGTACTCAGTTTAAGTATATGCATATCTTAGTAGTTCAATAAAAATACATAGGGAAGGAGAAATGTGAATATAATTTAATCACTAGCCATAAGCATCAAGGAAGAGATGATTAATTTTAGTTAAATTAATATAAAGGAAAGAGAGAGTAGGAGGCAGCCTGGAAAAAAGATGAGGTCTTCATTGAAGAAGTGGACAAAGAGGTTGTCAAAGCTGGAGGAGAAAAGGGATGGATGGCTTGATGAAATAAACGGTTTTAAAAGACATTTGATATAGTAGAAGTTGCATGTACAACATTGAGAATTTATCATGAAGATGATGTCTGAATAGAAAGACTAAAAAAACTATGTTGAATACTTGATGTGAGGAGTCTGAAGAAATATGTCTAATGAAAATTAAATAAAGCAAAATTACTAAAATAGCTCTAAAGCATCTTTCATCTGAAGGTCTCAATGTACTTTACCAGGACTTATTAAAACTTGCAACACACTGTTTGACAGATGAGACTGAAAACAGACACAGGACTTGTCTAAGTGACTTGTCCAAAGTCTGTGGAAAGATGGGAAGAGAACAGAGATGTCCTGACTCCAGTAATCTGCTTCAACTACTGGAAGTTAACACTTCTCTAGATTAAACAATAAATACTAAATATGAGTTTATGCCTCATTGAAAACTTTTGAAATCTATTTAAAGGCTGTTGTGCCTAAGAAATGGTACTTTTTCCTACATTTTTTTTCTGCCCCCCTTCTTAAAAATTCTTTCTAGTGATAGCTGCATTTAAAACTATACACCTCTATCCCGATATAACGTGACCTGATATAACACGAATTCGGATATAATGCGGTAAAGCAGTGCTCTGGGGTGGGGTGGGGGTGGGGCGGTGCTGCGCACTCCAGTGGATCAAAGCAAGTTTGATATAACGCAGTTTCACCTATAACGCGGTAAGATTTTTTTGGCTCCTGAGGACAGCGTTATATCGAGGTAGAGGTGTATTTGTTTTGAGTTTTTCTCTCTGCCTATGATCACATGAACTCCTAATTCCTTCTTTGTGGTGATCATTTTGTTGCTGTAGTGACAATTATGTTGTTACAAATGGGATTATGATTTCACGTTGTTAACCTGAAGCAGGTGATCTTGTAAGAAACACAAATCTTGGATTTTATGTCAACTTCTATATTTAATAGAAAACAGGAATCTCCTTCCCACTACATCTGTCCACCTCTTCCTATAAAGAGAGAAAATAGAGGCAAAACTATTTCTATGTAGAATGTTTTTCATGAGGCATCAGTTGCTTCTTTAAAGTTCTTGCATATACCCATAGAGCAGAGAAATGTATACTGTGTTGCATCTTAAAGAGGAACTAACTATTTTTATGTGCCTGTTTTTTCTTTAATTGTTTCGACTGGTTTATGCTTCCAGAGTTGTCAGCATTTGCTGTAATAGTCATCTTCCCTTCACATTTTTATTGCAGTCAAAAACCCTGATCCATCATAGTTTGCACACTTCTTAATCGCCACTCTGACATATATATATTTTTGGGCAATTAGAGATGTTCAAGTTTGTTCATATTTCAATGACTGGATTTTATAATACAAGTGTGGTTACATTCAGATTTGTCCTTTTCCCCGTTCCCCAGATTTCAGTACATCAATGGCAGATTCATCCAGTGATTCAGACAACTTTCTTCGTGGTCGTGTAGGAAGGCGAGGCCCTCTAAGAGCCACCCACAGCAGAGCCCGAAACCATGGGGCTGGAGATGTTACAGAGAAGATTCATACCTTAGCAAGCACTTTACAGGTTGTTAGACAATGATCAGATGCTGTGCAAACAGGATAACTTATGTTTGTGTAAAAGAAAGTGCCCAATTTTTCTGAATGAGGTGGTCTAAAGTGCTGTGGTAATGGGAAACATTACTTGCCATTTACCAACTGTAAAAAGTATTTGGGAAATAAAGCATGACATGTCTGCATTTACAGTGAGTATTTTACTGCTATTTCTTACAGCAACATGGAAGCTTGATAAAATATTGTTAGAAATGACTCGTTTAAACCATTGAAAGATCTGATAATGTCTCATTCAGTTACGAAGTTGGCAAAATGCTTGCGAACAGAGCAATCTTTTTTTTTTTTTTTTTTAAATTAACTGCAGAATTCCCACAGGATGCATTAGCTCTTTGGGGCAGTGACTGTCATTTTGTTCTGTGTTTGTACATTGCCTAGCACAATGGGGTCCTGGGAGTCCTAGGTGTTATCACAATATAAATTAAAAAAAAACAAATTACAGACAGTGTGAAGACAAAGATCCCTTCCCCACAGATCTGATAATCTGAATAGATAATGTTCAGACGAAGGATCATGGACAGGCTAGAATGCAAAAAAGAGTGCATGTCACTTGTTTGGATGACTTTTGGGGGCAATGGCTTCTCTGTGGGCAAAAGTAATTCTGTACAATTGGCATTGTGGGGTTCCATGTTTTATGTATCCCTGACTCCAGCTCAAACTTGCTCAGTTTGCAAGGTAAGACTGCTTTCTAGCTGACAGCCCTGCAGACTCACCTTGAGCTCTGAGTCAAGCTGGGTTCTTTCCTTCTTAATGCATCCGTCACCAGCAATAAAAATGAGGGTGCGAGTTGGCCTGCCATGCTGTATCTTTGCTACTGGTGATGCTGAGAAGGAAAGAACCCACAGTGAGTTTGCTGAGTTGTAACTTAGAAAAGAAAAATCTTGAACACAGAGTAAACTTGAGCTGGAATAAGTGAGATACAACACTGCAGTTTTAATTCTGAGATGAAGAAAGATCCTGATTTAGGTGCACTGTGTTCATTTTGAGTAATGAATTAAGACTTAATATTTTAGTGTGAAGTATGCATTGTCCTCATTTTGCAGATGGGGGAACTGAGGCATTGAGAGTGAAGTGAATTCCAGCACTGAATAGAATCCAGATCTCTTGACTCCAGTCTTATGCCATAACTAGAAGATCACACTTCCTTTTTACTTGACAATGTCTTATATTTTTATGTAGCCACTGAGCCAGACAATATAACAAAAATACCAGTATATATTTTCAGTTTATTCAGAGTGACTGCCCATAGCTTCAAGCTCTCTCTTACTTATTTGGTGAGCTTGACAGGTAGCTTAAGCTCTTTGCCTCAGCTTACTCATGTGTAAAATACAGATAATGATTAAGGCTGCGTGTCTGTCACGGAGGTAACGGAAGTCATGGATTCTGTGACTTCCCATGACCTCCGTGACTTCTGCAGCAGCTGATGCAGCTGCCTCCGGGGCTGCCGCACTGACCGCTGTTGGCGCAGTCTTGGGCCACTGCACTCCCCTCCCCCCAGCAGCAGCAGTTCGGGTGTGGGAGGGGACTCAGGGCTGGGGCAGGAGGTTGGGGTGCGGGTCGGCGCTTACTTGGGGGGGCTCCCCGGAAGCGGCCGGCATGTCCCTGCAGCTCCTAGGTGGAGGGGCCAGGAGGCTCTGCGTGCTGCTCCTGCCTGCAGGCATGGCCCTGTAGCTTCTATTGGCTGCGGTTCCTGGTCAGTGGGAGCTGCAGAGCCAGCGCTTGTGGCAGGGGCCGCGCACAGAGCCCCCCGGCCTTCCCTCCCCATAGGAGCTGCAGGGATATGCCAGCCTCTTCCGAGGAGCTGGGCGGAGCCGGGTAGGGAGCCTGCCATCCCCGCCAACCTTCTCTCCCCCCCCCCCCCCCCCCCAGCACCAGTGGGGGTCCCGGGCCATGTGCTGCTGCCTGCCTCCCCCCAGCACCAGCAGGGTTCTGGGACCACCCCCCCCCCCCCCAGCACTCGCAGCACCCCCGGACTGCTGCTCCAGAGCACCTGCAGCCCTCTGGCCCAAATTTTAGTAAGGGGTATATAGTACAAGTCATGGACAGGTCACGGGCCGTGAATTTTTGTTTACTGCCTGTGACCTGACCATGACTTTTACTAAAAATACCCGTGACTACAATGTTGTCTTAATAATGATACTTTGGAATTTCAATGGGATTGCCATAATATGAGGCTAAATGATTGCTTTAAGGTCCTTGGCTGAAAGGTTTTGATACAGTGTAGGCAAAATTTGGCTGCTTAAACTTAGGCATCTATTGAAAATGATTGGTCTGATTTGTTTTCATAGGTGCTCGGTGTCTCCAGCTCTCACAGACTTCTGTGGGAGTTGTGGGTGCTCAGCCACATTGAAAAGCAGATCACTTATTTAGATGCCTAATGTGAGGCAAAGTATATTAATGGTAAAGCTAACAAAGTAATGCATTTTTGTTTCTTTGGAGAGACGATTTCTAATTTAACATTCTTTTTCCTCAATTTTGTTCTTAAGGATACCAACCGAAACCTGAAACACGTTGACCAGATGCTAGGACAGTACAGAGAATACAACAATGAACAGACTGAAGCTATAGCAACTGTGAGCAACTTTCAATGTAACCTTAAGCCTCTTCCTCCTGTATTATTATATAACCAGTTGAAAATTGGTGTCTAGCAATGGGCAAGCTAGCGAGAGATTTAAACAGTATAAATCAATCTTTAATAGTCTTCTGTACTACCACCTTTTGAAATTGATAAAGTTTCTGAATGAGATTAGCAACAAGGAGTCCGGTGGCACCTTAAAGACTAACAGATTTATTTGGGCATAAGCTTTTGTGGGGAAAAAAAAACCTCACTTCTTCACATACATGGAATCTGAAGAAGTGAGTTTTTTGACCCACGAAAGCTTATGCCCAAATAAATTTGTTAGTCTTTAAGGTGCCGCCGGACTCCTTGTTGTTTTTGTGGATACAGACTAACACGGCTACGCCCTGATACTTGACACCATGAATGAGATTAGAACACTTTTAGTACTGGTTGGCCCAGTCTTCTTTGTGGTCCCTTTAGGAAATGGCTGAAGGGCGAAATTCACCACGGTTCAGAGGGCCCACACAAGGCCCTATACATGACTTAAGCCTCTGACATGGAATGGTGCTTAAATGTGGTACACAGGGTATTTTGCAAGCCTTTGCCCCAGAGTGAACTTAATCAGAAATGAATGGGATGATATTTAATTGTAGAGTAAAACAGGAGATGGATAGTGTTACGGATGAACAAATTGGTTGGTACTCGGGGAGCTATCAAGTTTGAGATGTTAAAGTCAGAGATTTATTGAAACTGAATCCTGTGGTATGAAAGGAAATGTGGAAAATGTACTGTTTTGCTTGAAAATTGGCCTAATATTTGAGTACTCTGGGGTATATATTCATTTAATTCAATAATACAACTTCTGTAATTTGTGTAAACTCTAGTGAAATATGCCCTTCAGTGCTCAGTTGTACTATACCAAATAAAACTGCACAATACAGATAAGTAGAATATTTAAAGAAATTAAATTTAAATATTTAAATTATGTGAATTTCCATACTTATACATTGTAATGTAGAATTACCTGCTATTTTTCTTCTGAAAAAGCAGTAGGAAAATTTTATTCTATCCTAGTAATTGGGAATATAACTATCTCAGTTGGGAAGCATAGATGTCTTCAATACTAATACTCTGATTTAGAAGATAAACTTGAGTACTTGTGCCTTTGCAGATCGATATATATAATTTAATTGCTGATTTTTACTCTTAACATTTCTCTTGGACATGGGAGACATAAATGTAGGTTCACGATTGGGTTTTATTAGTTTTCACTATTTTACTAATGATGAAATTAATTCAGGTTTTTTTTAAAGACACTAACTTTTCAGAGAGTAGAAAAACATGATAGGCTTATTTACTCTCAACATACTGGTAGGTGTTCTTTTCAGACAGCTAGAAGTTGAACTGGGTTTTGGCTGAGCATGGCCATGTCAGAATTTTATTTTAGATTCTTTTTTAGGACCTTCTTTTTTAGCATCTGGATGACTGATATCTTTCTGACTTGATTTCTCTTCAAGTTGAGCAATAAAGTTTTGGGACATCTCCTGTTGGAGACTTAGAATACTAAAGTATAGTCTCCACTTTCTATTATTAAAAAAACTTCATCTTCCAAATAGTTCCTGTTCACTTCCCTAAACATAAAAAAATCATCTTCCATCACCTTCACATCCATATTATACTTCCTGTGTACCAATGGTCTGATGCTTTCTTCCTGCCTGCTAGCAGTCTCACTTGTTTATTTTGACATGCTTCTGATTTGCTACCATTTATTTCTCATCCCTGGCTGCCTGAATTCTTGATACAACTGACCCCTCTTATACTGGTTCCAAGCCTGCTGGAACAGTGAGGAAGTTTTTGGTGGGTGATGGGAGGCCATACAAGGGAATTAAACATAGGTGTATTGTGTTGAGACTGTGTCCTCACAAGAGTCCTGCTCTGAATTCTAGCAGCCAGAAATCTACCTTCCAACCCCACAATTACATGTTACCTCCAGGGTATGATCAAGTTTTCAAAATATCTAAGCTGATCTAGGATTCTGCCATCTCTTGTTGAAACTTGAGCAAAGAGTAAAAAAATGGTTTTAACAGTTCTCTCCATTCCTGGATGCTTCTATGAGGGAGGTCAGTCCACTGGGATGAGGGCAGTGTAGCCTATTGGCCGGAGCATGCAGCAGGCCTTGTGGCCGGGTTCAGAGCCATAGTCAGTCATTAGGAGCCAAAACCAATGGTCAAAACCGGAAGTCAGGATCTGGATACCAGAGCCAGGGGGTCGAGCCAGAGTCCGTAGCCAGGAGCTGGAGTCAAGGGTCAAACTGGAGGTCAGGAACTGGAGCAAGCAGGGTAGCAGGCAAGGAGGGGTTCAAGATAGGGGGAAGGACAGAGGCAAGGCTCGATGCAAGCAGGAGCAGTATGAATAAGGTAATGCAGGAGCAGGCCACAGTCATGGAGATGAGTGTTGAGAAGCCACCGAGCTGCAGCTGCTGGCTTAAGAGCCAGCCTGCTGGCCTCTGCAGCCAATCAGGTTGGATGGCTAATCAGGCTGCAGGCCAGATGTACTGATGAGGCTGCCTGGAGACTAGCTCTGCTGCAGGCCCCAATTCCTGACAGGGAGAAATTAGAAGAAGCTTATTACAGCATCCTGCTTTGCATAAAGATACTGTAATTGGCATCCTTCTATTTTGCGTGTCTTCAGTTGTTCAGGGGAAGTTTGATTATCAACAATTAGCTCAGTCATAATATAGGCATGTCTTGATTGTGAGCTTCTCCTACAATGAATGAATTTTAATCCTGGTTTACACTTTATTTCAAAAGGAATCTTTGTTTCTTCCCCTTCATTCTCATCCCTATGTATAAAACATTTGGGTGGGTGAATGAAGGGGGAAATGATGTCTTTTCCTTCCTATGAAGTATTAAGTGTTGGCTACTCTTTGATGCAGGGTAGTAGGCTTGATGGCACAGTGATCCAGTGCAGCAAATCCTATATGTTATGATAGATTTGTTTTTTGCAGTGTTCTGCAGTATCCACCAAATATAGTTTCATTATGTAAACCTTATTTACAGCTCATTGGTTTTGTTTAGTTTTTAATAAGGTCAGTCCAGAGTTCTTCCTGAACAACTGACTGTCTTCCATGCCCATCTCTTGAAACTCAACATTTTGCAGTCTATTTGGAAAGAACTCCATATGTTTGTCAGTGACTGAGAGGAATGGTGGCAAAAGGTAGCCACAGTGCACTACCTAGATGATTGTCCTAAATATATTTCAGAAACTGGATTTGTCTGTCAGCTCATGATGCTCAACTTGACTACGAAAATGCATGTTAATGGCTCCCCAAGATGCTTCTTCTGTAGCTGTAGTGAAGAAGATAGCCAGGAAGGATTGCAGCCAGTTCTGGATGCAAGACACATTTAGCAAAGACAAAGCTGACCAGGAACAATTAAATGGGGAAAAGCGAGACTCTGTAAAAACCCTAGTTCTTTCCTGTCTCTAGTTTCCTCAGCATGATTGAATCTGGTTCCTTCTAGCTAGTGAAAACATTAGACCTGATGTCACTATTGTCACATAAGAAGAGACAGTGTTCACTGGCAGGTAGGAGACTTGAGTTTCATTCCTGGTTCTAAGCCTACTTGCTGTGTGGCCTCTAGCTAGATCAGGGATGGGTTTGCTTACCCTTATGTGTCTAATAGCCGCTGGAGTTTTCATTATTCTTATGTGAAAGTCTGCCTTTGTCTTTTCTTAGCTATCAAGTTCCAATTCTTGCCTCTTTCTCTTTTGCCTGTGTAGAATTCAGATGTTAGTAACTTAAACAATCACTTGTGCTTTGAATCTCATGTGAGAACCAATGTTTTTGTCTCAGGACAGTCTTAAAATAAGTTTGCTTTTCTTGTAAAGATATGTTTAAAGGTTTTTGTTCCTGCTACTACTGTCACTTTAAGAACTTAAACCATATATATCCATCTCTGTTACTTTTTTAAATAATAGCTGTTCTCAAAACTGAGTGCCTATATTTCAAATATCCTTTTATTGTGGTGTTCTTTAAAAAAAAGTAAAAGTTTTGGTTGCCACTATACAATTGGAATCCTTCTTTCCGTAGTACACTGTAGTTTAATGAAGTCTTACAGAATCAAGATTTTTCAATCTGACACATGCAACTTACAGCATACATTTTTTTAAAAAATCCATATCTTTTTGGATGTCCAGTTGTTCTATGACAAGTACCCAGGTCTTCATCTAACAAATCACCAGAATACAAATAGTGTTGTCTTTACCCTTGTCTTGCAAAAACAGCCATTTTATCTGCTAAAGTGAGACAATTGATTAAAAGCATGAACAGATATTAGCTATTAGCTTAATAAATGAGTGACTGGATGAACTACCACTTGTGTTCTGCACCTTGTTCAATAATGTGTGTGTAACTTACTAATGTGTGATTATCTTCATGCCTCTTATGACATCTGGTTTCTTTCAGCATTTCACATAGACTAAGTTGATGTTAAACAGAACGTTTTTAGGAATCTCTCTCTAATTCTTTCTGTAGTTATTTTTAAAGGGATTTTGCTTCTTGTTGCTGTGATGTTGTCTGTTGAGTACTTATATTACCACCTCAATTTCTCTATAGAAACAGTAAAATTAATTTTAATTGGGTGGGGGAGTTCCTTTTTAAAGGTATTCTAGACTCATGCCTCACTTTGACTTGGGATCTTTGACTTTGTGGGACCGCAGAGCAGGAGCACTGAAGCCAGGTGCACCACACTATTTCATCCCATTGGCATAGTTTCCTGTACGTGCCTGTTTTTTGGATTAATTCAGTTTGCTGAGTTACTTTTTGCGTGGTATGCAACTCTATTCATATTCAAAATATATTGGTTGATGATCACTCCATCCAGTCCCAGCTTCCAGCAGTCAGAGGTTTAGGGATAGCCACAGCATGAGATTGCATCTCTGACCATCTTGGCTAATAGCCACTGATGTACCTATCCTCCAGGAACTTATGTAATTATTTTTTGAACCCAGTTATACTTTTGGCCTTCACAGCATCCCCTGGCAATAAGTACCACAGGTTGACTGTGAGTTGTTTAAGTCAGTGGTTTTCAAACTTTTTTTCTGGCGACCCAGTTGAAGAAAATTGTTAATGCCCGCGACCCAACAGAGCTGGGGATGAGGGGTTTGGAGTGTGGGAGGGGCTCAGGGCTGGGGCAGAGGGTTGGGATGTGGGGGTGAGGGCTGTGGGGCAGGGCTGGGAATGAGTGGTTCAGGGCGTTGGAGGGGGCTCTGGCCTGGGGGTGCAGGCTCTGGGGTGGGGCCAGGGATGAGGGGTTTGGGGTGCAGGAAAGGGCTCTGGGTTTGGGGGGGGCTCAGGGCTGGAGCGCGGGGTTGGGGCACAGGCTTATCTCAGGCGGTTCCCAGTCAGCGGCGCAGCAGGTGTGCTAAGGCAGGCTTCCTGCCTGTCCTGGCACCACGGACTGCACTGCACCCCAGAAGCGGCCAGCAGCAGGTCCGACTCTTAGGCGGAGGCTCACAAGCGGTTCCACGTGGCTCTCACCCACAGACACTGACTCTCCTCCCCCCCCCAGCTCCCATTGTCTGGTTCCCGGCCTATGGGAGTGTGGAGCTGGTGCTCGGGGCGGGGGGCAGCGCACAGAGCCCTGTGCCCACTCCTCCCCCTTCCCCCCCCGCCTAGGAGCCGGACCTGCTGCTGGCCACTTCTGGGGCGCAGCGTGGTGTCAGGACAGGTAGGAACTAGCCTGCCTTAGCCGGGCAGCACCGCCGATGAGACTTTTAACGGCCCGGTCAGTGGTGCGGACCAGAGCCGCCACAACCCGGTGCCTTACATTCTGCGACCCAGTACTGGGTCGGGACCCACAGTTTGAAAACCACTGGTTTAAGTATTTCCTTGTGTTTGCTGCCTATTAATTTCATTGGGTGATCTCTGATTCTTGTGATAAGTAAAAGGTGTTTTGAGATGGGGTGACCAGAACTGCATGCAGTATTCAAGGTGTGGGTGTACTATGGATTTATATAGTAGTAGTATGATATTTTCTGTCTTATTATCTATCCGTTTCCTAATGGTTCCTAATGTTCTGTTAGCTTTTATAACTGCTGCTGCATGTTGAGCAGATGTTTTCAGAGAACTATCCATGATAACTCCAAGATCTCTGTCTTAGAATCATAGAATCATAGAATCATAGGATATCAGGGTTGGAAGGGACCTCAGGAGGTCATCTAGTCCAACCCCCTGCTCAAAGCAGGACCAATTCCCAACTAAATCATCCCAGCCAGGGCTTTGTCAAGCCGGGCCTTAAAAACCTCCAAGGAAGGAGACTCTACCACCTCCCTAGGTAACGCATTCCAGTGCTTCACCACCCTCCTAGTGAAATAGTGTTTCCTAATATCCAACCTAGACCTCCCCCACTGCAACTTGAGACCATTGCTCCTTGTTCTGTCATCTGCCACCATTGAGAACAGCCGAGTTCCATCCTCTTTGGAACCCCCCTTCAGGTAGTTGTAGGCTGCTATCAAATCCCCCCTCATTCTTCTCTTCTGGAGACTAAACAATCCCAGTTCCCTCAGCCTCTCCTCATAAGTCATGTGCTCCAGACCCCTAATCATTTTTGTTGCCCTCCGCTGGACTCTTTCCAATATTTCCACATCCTTCTTGTAGTGTGGGGCCCAAAACTGGACACAGTACTCCAGATGAGGCCTCACCAATGTCGAATAAAGGGGAACGATCACGTCCCTCGATCTGCTGGCAATGCCCCTACTTATACAGCCCAAAATGCCGTTAGCCTTCTTGGCAACAAGAGCACACTGTTGACTCATATCCAGCTTCTCGTCCACTGTGACCCCTAGGTCCTTTTCTGCAGAACTGCTACCTAGCCATTCGGTCCCTAGTCTGTAGCTGTGCATGGGATTCTTCCGTCCTAAGTGCAGGACTCTGCACTTGTCCTTGTTGAACCTCATCAGGTTTCTTTTGGCCCAATCCTCTAATTTGTCTAGGTTCCTCTGTATCCGATCCCTACCCTCTAGTGTATCTACCACGCCTCCTAGTTTAGTGTCATCGGCAAACTTGCTGAGAGTGCAGTCCACACCATCCTCCAAATCATTAATAAAGATATTAAACAAAACCGGCCCCAGGACCGACCCTTGGGGCACTCCGCTTGAAACTGGCTGCCAACTAGACATGGAGCCATTGATCACTACCCGTTGAGCCCGACGATCTAGCCAGCTTTCTGTCCACCTTACAGTCCATTCATCCAGCCCATACGTCTTGAGTGGTAACTGCTAACTTAGACACCATCATTTTGTATGTATAGTTGAGATTCATGTTTTCCATTGTGCTTTACTTTGATCTTATAACATTATATTCTATCTGCCATTTTGTTGCCCAGTCAGCTAGTTTCGTGAGATCCCTTTGTAACTCTTCACAGTCAGCTTTGTATTTAACTGTCTTGATTCACTGTCATTTGATCAGTGTCTATAAATATCTACCTACATTGGGAGAGACTTCGTTTTAACAGAAGCTCTTTAATCTAGCATAACAGGATCCAATGGCTGGAAGCTGAAGTTAGTTAAATTCATCTTAAAATAAGGTGAACGTTTTAACAGTGAGAATAATAAACCATTGGAACAACTTACTTAGGTATTCAATGAATTTGCCATAACTTGTACTCTTTAAATCAAAATTGGATGCCTTTCTAAAGGATATACTCTAACTCAGGGGTCGGCAACGTTCGGCATGCGGCTCGCCAGGGTAAGCACCCTAGCAGGCTGGGCCAGTTTATTTACCTGCTGACGCGGCAGGTTCGGCCGATCGCGGCCCCCACTCGCCGCGGTTTGCTGTCCCGGGCCAATGGGGGCGGCGGGAAGCCGCGGCCAGCACATCCCGCGAACCGCGGCGAGTGGGGGGCCGCGATCGGCTGAACCTGCCGCGTCAGCAGGTAAATAAACTGGCCCGGCCCGCTAGGGTGCTTACCCTGGCGAGCCGCGTGCCGAATGTTGCCGACCCCTGCTCTAACTTAACCAGAACATATGGGTTTGATGCAGGAATCACATGGTGAAATTCTATGGCCTGTGTTATACAGGAGTTCAGAGTAACTGAGCATAATGGTCCAGTCTGGCCTTAAATTCTATGAAATTTGAAATAATTGATGTTTCTCATTTTCTTCTCAATTCATTTCAAATCAGTGAGAGTTCTTTGGTCTTGCTGAGACTTGCTCCATTGTCTGATTAGGTTGTGGTGCAGGACAGTCCTTTGTGGTCCTGCTGCACTGCACTTTTTTGTGCATCCTTTTATTTTAAAGATACTGTACTTAAAATGTTATGAGGCTACCACTCCTGTCTTCTTCAGACCAGTTCTACCTCTTGCCAGCAGGGTTGGAGGACTATTGACCTGCCTCCAAAACTTTCACTTCAGCAAATGTGATGTGAGGTGTATTATGATGTGGAGACATCAAAATGTGATGCCTCTTTGTTGCATAGACACTGTATTGCGACATGCTTTGTTGTGCCACAACGAAATTACTCTTCAACTCAAACTGCAAAATCTGGTGTTCCTAGACTGCAACGCTATTTGTTTTTTTAAGTCAATTTTCCAGATTTTTGTTTGGTTTTCAAAGCAAAACAAATTTATTTATTTATATATATGCTCATGCCTGTGTGCGCACACACACACTTTTTACATTCATACTTTCTTGCATGTCTGTATACACACCTTTTAACAATTTGTCATTTTACTGCAGTTAAAAGAGACACTGGAACAATCTATAGGCCAATTAAGGAGCCAACGATTGTCCAGAAATTCTGGAATGAGAAGTGCCTCTCTTTCAAGTTTATACACAAGTGACCTGGATGGTGAAGCAGCCACAGGTAAATGTTAAGAAGCTCTAGTATGTCACTGCATTGTAACATCCTTTTAAGGCTATAGAGTGAATTTACATTAAATGGAGTAGAATCATGTTTGTTTTTCTTTAAAGAAAAGTCATGATTTTAAAAGTCCAACATTTTGGGCCTATTTAGGGCTGGTAGTATGAGCTATGTGTCTCATTGGGAAGCTGGGAATCTTCCTTTTCCTTTAATATAAATCTCCTCTTTCTAGCCTGAGAGAGCTTCGAAATACTGGGCTTTAAAATTGTGATATTTTTATTTATAGAAAAAGCTGACATTGGCCCAGTATTGAATTTTTTCCTTCCTTGGCCTTGGGCAGGTGTAATTTTGGGGACAAATTCTTCACTTTTGAGTGGAGAAGGAAATATTTCTTTAGGAGGTTGATTTAAAGAAACAAAACTGTTTGAAATGTTAGACTAAATCCTGGGAAGGTGGGTTAGTGGGCAGATGGCAGGTATTTGGGGGGGAAAGTTGAGTGATGAAATGCACAAGCACACAAGAAATGTATTTATTGGTTGTCTGTGAAATTTATCACATTGTGTCTTTGATTTCTTATATGCCTATATGTGTGTGTGAGAATCTTTTTTAAAATTTTCCCTTTCTTCAGTTTTCTCTTTCCATTTATTTTTTTACCTCTTATCTTGTAAAGGGAGCCGCCATTTCCAGCCTACCTCACCTCTCAGGGATTATGGAGACTCACAGAGCACTAGACGTCGGAGGTCTAGGTCTGCTAATGTCCGGTTTGTCGATGAAGCCAATAATTTGGACCAGGTACTCAATACTAGTAAGAGATCTGTTCTCAAATGTCCCTTTCGGTTATTAAAAAAAAAAAAAAATCTGGGAAATTCAGAGCAGATGGACTTGTATTTTGGCTGCTGACATGAAAGTCCTTTCTAGAGTTTCTCTAAGTATTCTATATGCATAGTGCCCTCATGTCACTTGTGAGCACAGCATATTGTGCATGTTTTTGAGGAAGGTCCTCTAAGATCCCCCTTGCTGTAGCTCGTTCACTGTCACCTCTCAGACTCAAAATACTAACCATTTGTGAACTGTCCTCCTGGCTGAGGTGGGCTGGTCATTGCTCCTTCTGAAACTTGATCGTTTATTTATATAAAGAGTGACAGAGGCAGTGACATGCTGTATATATCCTAAAAGGTACTATTTGAAAATCTCTTGATATAGGATTGACATGTAATAAATTAGCCCTTGTAATCACGAGAAAAAGATCTAAAGACTACAACTCTTAGTGCTTTACAATTATTTAAACAAACATCAACACAGAATTAAAACACTAGTCTTGTCCCATCCTTAATTCACCTATGCTTATCTCAAACATGCTGGGACTTCCAGTTCTCAGTCCATCATTCATCTTAGCCCCAAATGTCTGCTTAAAGCA